>NC_080183.1:5266521-5921521 GCF_950295315.1 Erinaceus europaeus | reverse complement strand
AATCTCCTGCTTAGAAGACAAAGCGTGTGGGGGGGGGCAGCAGTGCAGCGGGTTAAGTGCACATGGCGCAGCTTTGAGCCCCGGCTCCTCACCTGAAGGGGGGTGGGTCGCTTCACAAGTGGTGAAGCAGGTCTGCAGGTGTCTATCTTCCTCTCCCCTCTCTATCTTCCCCTTCCCTCTCAAGTTTTCTCTGTCCTATCCAACAACAACGACAGCATTAACAACAAGAAACATCAAGGGCAACAAAAGGAAAAAGTAGTCTCTAGGAGCAGTGGCTTTGTAGTGCAGGCAATGAGCCCCAGCAATAACCCTGGAGACAAAAAAAAAAAAAAAGTAGTATCTGCTAGAACCTTCACACACGTCTGATGTCCCCTTCTCCCCACCTGTCTTTGTGCAGCTACGACGCGCTTACTGAGAATGTATACTTTGCAAATAGTTGAATCTGATCTATTTTTCTTGCTCCCCTTCGAGGGGACAGTGACCTGGCTTCTAAATGGCCTGAAAGTTAAACTGGAGACCAAAAGCAACATGGTTATTTTTAGAGTTCTACAGGCATAAAAATACAGCACTACACTGTGACCCGCAGCTACGCGCAGCCAGCCTCACATCATGCGACAGCCTTTGCCTTCACAGGGAGGGCGCCCGAGTCTCCAGAGGACTTGCTCGACACTCCACCCCAGAGACGTGTCTCAGTGCATGTCAAACGGAATCCGTAGCTGCTGGCATTTTCAAACAGACTGAGCTACAGTCAAGAGGTGGATCATTACATAATTTGTGAAGATTAAAGAGAAAGGTTATTCTCATCATTCCTTCAAGCTTACTTATGCGGTGAATCAATGATGTCCTGATGAAGACATCACAACCTCATTCCTAACACGGAAAGTTCTTTCTTTCAAGCACGGCTTCAGTGGGCAGAGGCGACAGCACGCTCCTTTGCGGGAGACACAGCCAGAGAACCTGACCCAGCAGCGTAGAGTACGACTTCCCTGCTAGCCGGCCCCAGACAGGTAAGGTAAACCTTTTCTGTACGAAACCAAGTCAAGCTGTGTTTCCACTGGCACTTTCCTATACATGGATGCGTTAAAAGCCTCGGAAGAACTTGTATAGCAAGTGTGAAGCTATTTTCAGAAACTGCTCACTGTTAGGTTATCTCTCACTCTGTGTATTTCTGCTTCGTGATACAGGAGTATTTTCAAAACCTGGTTCTGGGCATTGACCTAGATAGAAATTGTAAGACTTTAATCCGCATTTTAATCTTCCTTTGACCTATAGAGCTAACCAGCAAAAAATTCAGCCACTGTTTCTGGCAAACTGATTGTAAGGAAAGAAATATTTGTTCATAATAACTGTAACATTTTATGCAAATCAGCAAGTGAGACTATTTCCATAGGCTAAAAATGCCACTTTTTAGCTGGGTGAGATGGCCAAGATACGACGCCTACAAACCCAGCCGCTCCCCTGGCTCAGATGTGGTGACAAAGACTCTGCTTCGGGAGCTGAAATGGCATCTGAAGGAGCGAGAGAGATTGATACAAGAGATCGAGAATGAACAGAAAGTGAGGAAAACCGGTGTGGATTACAACTGGCTGAGAAACTACCAGAACCCCCACACGACCATCCCGGCTACGGAGCAAAGACAACTGGAAGCTCTTTGCTCACAAGTTCAGCCCTGCCAAACCGGAACCATCCTGAGCAGGTAAGACAGCAGTGCGGTGTTGCGCTCCTCCATGAAGTCTGTGGCCTGCAAATCCTGCTCCCTACTGTCATGCATGCCCTGCCCCTTTGCACCCAGCCCCGGCCCCCAGTCCCCAGCCCACAGCCCCACAGACAGGCAGCGCACACAGCTGCGCTCCCCTGGTACACCTGCAATCTGGGTACTAGCAACAAAGCTTTAAGGCAATGCACAATCTTCACAAAGTGGGCACTGCCCCGCAAGCACGGAATCCCAGCTGTGTCACGGGGAGAACAGGGCGTCCATCACAAGACAAGCTCTCTGAACTGAATGCTCACTGCTGTGAACTGAATGCTTACTGCTGCTTTTCCCTTAGGTTTCGAGAGGTCCTGGCGGAAAATGACGTGCTACCTTGGGAAATTGTCTACATCTTCAAGCAAGTTCTGAAGGACTTCCTGAGCAGCGCCGACAGGAGCAGCCAGACAGACACCTGCCCTGCCCTCCGTGGAGCCCCAAGGGAAGGTCCCCCAGGCCCCAGCAAAGATGAAATCCCCACCATTTCCAGCTATGTGGACCAGAATGCCAAAGGCAGGTTCCCTGTGTTCTCACACAGAATATGGAACCTCCCACACTACTACCCATCCAGCTAAGTTTCTTAGCACCAGAGAAGTTTTTATGACCGTCTTAGCAGTTAAATTATGAATCTTAATAGTAAGAAAAAGTGTGTAACCTCACGTTTCTCTTTGTTGCAAGGTCAGAAGTTTAAACTCCTGTAGATTTACTTAATCCATGTTTTAAACAGCGTTCCTTTTCAAACCACTACAAAAATTGAACATATGCTTTTAACTAAATGTCTCCTAAATATTTTGAAAAAAAGTCTGAAGTATTTTCTTTTTTTTTAATTTTTTAAATGTTATTTATTTTCCCTTTTGTTGTCCTTGTTGTCTTTTTATTGTTGTGGTGGTTATTGTTGTTATCCATGTCGTCGTTGTTAGATAGGACAGAGATATGGAGAGAGGAGGGGAAGATAGAGAGGGGGAAAGAAAGACAGACACCTGCAGACCTGCTTCACCGCCTGTGAAGCGACTCCCCTGCAGGTGGGTTACGCAGAAAGGCTGGGACGCAAGGTGCCAGGAGCAACAGGATGGTACCTGGTGCAGCACTGCGCCTTTCTCTGTTTTAGGGGCACCCCTCTGCTCCATCCCATCTCCCATGTGGACGCTGGGTTAGTGGAAAGGGCCACTGGGCCCTGTGTGCATGTCTGCAGCGTGCCAGTAGATGTCCTTCCGCCAGGGGAGGTGAGACCCACTGCCCAGGTGTGCAGCTGACTGGATAAAGACCCCAACATTCTGAGAGGTGATCTGACCTCCTCAAAAGCCACCACTTCAACACCTTCACAGAAATGTTGAGAACGTGTGACCAAGCGTGTGTGCATCACAGCCCAATCCAGTGGACGCACGCAAGCTGCTGTCACATGTGCTGCCAAGCTCTGTCTGACTCCCCACTACTGCCCCAGGTCCCTTCAAACCTGCTGCACGCAACCGGGACAGTTCTGCAGTCAGAAGCCGAACCACAGCACGGCTCAAACCCTCCAAAGGGCCCACCGACAGTCCTCTGGCAGGTGGGGACAAGGGACAGCACTAAGATTTAGGGGAGACCTCTAATGTTCACGTTCTGAAAGTTCATGTGTTTTAGAACTGTAAAAGCTGACTGGCAGAAGCTAGCAGACATTTAAATCTGTACACTGTCCCCACCTGCAGGGGGGTCTCTTCACAGGTGGTGAAGCAGGTCTGCAGGTGTCTTTCTCTCCCCCTCTCTGTCTTCCCCTCCTCTCTTGATTTCTCTGTCCTATCCAAGAACAATGACAGCAATAACAACAACAACAATAATAACAATGATGATAAACAACAAGGGCAACAAAAGGGAAAAAATTTTTTTTTAATTTTTTAAAATATGTACACTGAGCTTCTGACAAAGCTAACCATTCTCCTCTAATATCACAAGATGTTTAAAGCAATGCTGTCCTGCTTACTCAGTGAAGGGAGAACAGCAGGAAGCACAGGGGCTCAGGATGGTCCAGTATACCCACCCCACAGAGTGCACTAACAAGTGTGCAAATGCAGCAAAAAACCCTCTGAGCTACACCAGGCGCCAGGCCAGAGCACAGCTGTGTATGTACCAGACTCGCATCTTGAGGCTTGAAGACTCCAGGGGCAACCAGATACCACCATCAGCCAGAGCCAAGCCGGACTCTGGTCAAAACGAAATAAAAAAAAAAACAAAGCTTCACAAGGGTCTCTGTCCCTTCCCTGTCTCCATGAGACAAAGATCCAGAAATTGCATTTGGCCCTACAAGCACTCCAAACCACCCACAAAAGCCAGTGGTAGCTGTCTGAGCCCATCCACCGGAGCAGAAGCTGAAGCAGCTTACAGAAGCCAGACAGAAAAACTAGCCTGACTGGAGAGAGCATCAGGTGGTAGGGTGAGAAGTAGTGATGCAGACACTCCAAGTCAGGGGCAATGCCAAAGCAGGAAAGAGGTGTGTTTGCTCTTCTTGTCTTTTTTATTGTCACCAGGGTTATCGCTGGGGCTCGATGCTAGCACTGAGATTCACTGCTCCCAGTGGCCTTCTTTTTCTTTCGGTTTAATGTTTGTTTGTTTTGCCACCAGGATTATCACTGGGGCTGTGTCTGCACAACTCCACCACCATTCCCAGTGGCCATAAAGACTTTTTCTCCTTTTTTTTCTATATTAAATATTTTCTTTATATACTTTAGATAGAAACAGAAGTTGAAAGAAGGGAAGACAGAGGTGGAGAAAGGGAGACAGAGCTGTAGTCTTGTTTCATTGCTCATGATGCCCCCCCACAGCCCCAAAGGTGGGGACAGGGGTTTGAGCCCAGGCCCCTGCATATGGTAGTATGTACCCTGTACTGGGGAGGCCACCGCCTAGCCCCAGAGGCCGGTGTTTCTAGACAGCAGATCTAGGTAACCTAAAATCTGAGGCTATCTACCGGCCTTTTCCTTTAGTTCTTAAAGTAGAGCACTGCTCAGCTCTGGCTTGTGGTGGTACAGGGAATTGAACCAGGGACCTTGGAACTTCTGGCATGCAACTATTCTGCATCACCACCATACAAGCTCCCAAGTCTTCTACTTGCCTTTTAATTCTCATCAAACCCATGGAGCCTAAGAAGTGACCGCAGCCTTCGGCCAGGGGCTAGTGGAGAATACGTGTTAGTGAAACCGAGCTGAGACTCAGCCCCTGCGCGCCTTGGCATCTACCCCAAAAGCTGAAGGCACAAGCACAAACGTTTACACCAGCTTTATAACAACTGCCAGGGCTTGGGAGCCACCAAGGCATCTGGCCCTGGAGAGATGGCAGACTGCGGCCTAGCAAGACGACAGGACAGTATGAAGCCCTAAGGAGGAGACGTCCTCTCAGCTCATGGGACCGAGCCCACCTGGGGCCATTGTGGGGACAGGACAGAAGCAGCACGGGCAGCAGGTCCTGGGGCGGAGACCTTCCTCCGCAGGAGGCGACACATCAGGTGCACCAGGTGTGGAGGACGGTGGGAGGGAAATGAGCAGAATTTCTGTCCGGAAGCGGTGGGGAGGGGACCGCCACTCAAGCTCTCTGCAAACCTGAGCTGCACTGAAAAATCACTGGCAGAGCCTGGGCAGCTGGCCACAGCCGAGGGCCAGGCCCTGACCCCTGACCTCTGAACCCCGGCACCCAGACCCCAGTACCTGACCCCCAGGCCCCAGCCAACCGCCCCCGGCTCCCGGCCGGCCGGCAGAGACAGCAGGTCCAGGCCCACGGGTGCAGCCCTTGCTCAGTTCTGGGGTCTGTGCTCCCCGCCGCTGCCTGGGCCGTCCCACCCTGACCCCTGCCTCGCCCACCTCCGGAAGGCCGGCGGCGCCGGGGCCTGGACCGGGCCCGGGGCGGAGGCCGGAGCGGGGGCGGAGGCTGCATCCCTGCGCGGCGCCTCGCGCCTGGCGGCGCTGGCCGGGAAGGCGGGCGGCGCGCCCAGCAGCTCCACATCGGTCACGGTCTTGCCGATGGTGAACCAGTCGTTGATCTGGTCGAGCGTGAGCTTGCGCAGCATGCCGGCAGCGCTTCAACCGCCCGTCGCCGGCCGAGCGGAGATGCCAAGCAGAGGCCAAGCAGGACGTCGAGGAAGGGCGACGACGCGGAAACTTGACTCAGGTGGGCGTGCCACTCCAGCCCCCAACCACCAATCAGAGCGCTCCACTCAGCCCGATCCGCCAATCCAAACGAGCCAAACCCCAGCGGCCTGCTCACGCCCCTCCCCCCTCCCCGCAAAGGCTGCCGGGAGGGCCGCGTGCCGCTTTCTGGAGGCGTGGGAGCCGCCCTTGTGGCCTGGCGGGCTGCTTCCCCGAGCGTGTCTCTCGGTGCTCTCCGCTCGGCCCTTCCTCCAGGCCCGGTGCTTTGGGCCAACAAGGGGCACGACGGGTCTGCCTCTGGCCCATGCAGCTCCGGCTGCTGCGAGGACCCCGCCTGGGCACCAGGCGAGGGACCCGCCTGGTTGGGGCAGAGCAGCCAGAAGGCCAGGGCGGGCTTCTTGGAGAACACGGCCTGTCGGTGGCCATGGCGGGGCCCCGGGGGCAGGTGGCCAGGGGTGGCGCCCAGACCGCCTGGAAGAGCGTCTGTGGGGCCAGGGCACCGAGAATTCACCGGCTTCCTCCTAAACCTGCGCGTCTGAGCAGGGCCCTTCCCACAGTCGTACAGTGTCACCTGGACACAAACACAGATTTCAGGAAAGGCTTTTTTTTTTTTTTTTGTGGTTTTTGGTTTGTTTGTTTTATTTTTTTTTTAGAATCCAACTGAGGAGATAACTGAGAAACTGCTCCAAGTGTGTCTCCTGGTGTTGCTATTTTAAACATTGTGTGAATAAAAAGGAGGTTACCACTTGTGACTAGTGAGTTCAAGAACATGATAACAATTACATATGTGGGGGGAGTAGAAATACATAGAGAAAACCCAGCTCTGGCTGATCAGCGGTGCTGAGGGTTGAACCTGGGACCTCAGAGCCTCATGCAGGAAAGTCTTTTGCAGAACCATTTCATGCTCGCTCTGCAGCCTCAATTATGTCATTTAACCCTGTTATCTGTGCATTCGGGCAAGCAAACAGGGTCATCTTACTTTCTTTTCCTCTGCCTCTATCCCGGAAGCTGGCATCTGGCTGACCGCAGCTCCTCCGTCACTGTGTTAGAGGTGTCCGTGTCCTGTTTCCCCTTCACAAAGAGCAGGGAGGGTCCGAATGTGACCTCTTAGCAGGACCAGGCTGGTACTGCAGCTTGTTTATTTAGATTTAGTGATCAGGTGGCTCAAGATCCATTTATGACAAATCAGTTCATGACAATGTTCCTTTGTAATCGACCTTTGCTACAAGAGGTGATGGGGGGTAACAGCCAGTGTGGTTTTGGCTGAGGAGTCCCAGGTTCAGACCTCACACCAAGAACAGACGTAAAAAGTCTCGATTTCATATTCTGATGTCACTTTTGGCAACCTCCAAAGGGTGCCTGTCATAGATTGCGGGGTGGAGAGAGTTTGTTTATTTGTCTGTTTCGTCTTCTGGGTTTCTTAGCTCCTTCTCCACTGCAGTTCGAGGACACTGCCTTGGTGTTTGTTTGCTTTGGAAATTTGCTCTTTTAATTGCCATTTCCTTCATATAGTCTGACTGGCTCTGTCCTCACAGACAGGAGGGCTTTGAGCCCCCTTCATGGCTTCATTTTAATGCATGTTCACTGCGTGCAACTCATCTCTCCACAGTTCAGCATTCAAGGAGACAGCTCTACAGTGCTTTGCTGTTGCTTTGTTATGTTTTTAATGTTTCTTTTCTTGCTTTTTGTGCCTCTGGGGTCTTACATGTGCACAGTTTCACTGTTCCCAAGCCAGTGATTTCTTCCAAAAGAAAAAGCCACAGCATTGGAGCCTCCCCAGGTGCTGTAGGATCCCCATGTGATGCTATGGCTCAAACCTGGGCCTCACACAATAAATAGCAAGGCATGTGCCCTGCTTGTGAGGGACCACCCCAGTTCCTGCAGATTGACTGACTGATAATGAAAGCATCACGGAGGCATCTGAAATTCCAGGAATCAAACTTGGGGCTTCATGCACGCCACTCCTGTGCTGTGCTCTGCCCCCTGAGAGCCTCTGGCTGCCTGACTGCCCTTAAGAAGTTTCTCTGCATCTCAGCCAGAGCACTTAGGAGACTCGGAAGGTCTCCTGGGCCTTGGTGAAGGCTATTTTCTGGTTCACAGAGTTGCCTGAGCTGCAGACCAAAGGGAAACAGAGCAGTCCTCAACTCTACTGGCAGTGGCCAGCAGCCAGAAAGCCCACGGCAGCTTCCTGTCTTGGCCACAAAGTGGGTCCTGCCCTTTGAACACATTTACAAAAGTGAGGGTGGCCCTCACTTTTGGTCCTATGTTGTCGGCATTGTTTCTCTGAAGAGTTTTTTTCCTTAAGATACACTGGATTTTCAGCTGAAGACTCTACTAGCGCAAATGCTGCTGATATTAGTCCCAGTCAGAAGTTTGAAATCTTTGTCTGGGAACCTTCACAACGATGCCCTAAAGGTCCCCCAAATGCTTGTGGCCATCATTACTTTGCTATCTCTTTCTCGTCTAAAGCTTTCTTCTTCTGAGACAGTGCTTCTCACTCACACCCTCTCCTGGTTTCAGGGCCCCGTTGCACTCATCAAAGTCACTGAAGACAGCAGAACTCTGGCCGTGCAGTCATGCCTGTCTGAAACACAGCTGAAGTTGAGTCACAACTGGAAAATGTTTGACTTGTTAATTTATTTTGGCTTTTAATCTTTATTGGATAGAGACAGCCAGAAGTGGAGAGTGAAGGGGGAGATAGAGAGGGAGACACCTGTAGCCCTGTTTCACCACTTGAAAAGCTTTCCCCCTGCAGGTGGGGACTGGGGGCTCCAACCAGGGGCTTTGCACATTGTAACATGTGCATTCAACCAGGTAAGCCACCACCCAGCCCCTAATATTTTTTAATGAAAGAGAGATACAAGGAGAAAGACCAGAGTCCTGCTCAGCTCTGGCTTATGACGGTGGTAGGGATTGAATGAACCTGGCACCTCAGAGCCTCAAGCATGAAAGTCTTATAGATGGCTGTTACTCTGTTCCCACAGCCCTTTCTTTTCTTTTCTTTTTTTAATTTTTTTAATATTTTCCCTTTTGTTGCCCTTGTTGTTTTTCATTGTTGTTGTAGTTATTGTTATTGATGTCTTCATTGTATAGGACAGAGAAATGGGGAGAGAAGGGGAAGACAGAGAGGAGGAGAGAAAGACAGACACCTGCAGACCTGCTTCACCGCCTGTGAAGAGACTCCCCTGCGGGTAGGGGAGCCGGGGACTCGAACCGGGATCCTTATGCCGGCCCTTGTGCTTTGCGCCACCTGCGCTTAACCTGCTGCGCTACAGCCGGACTCCCCTTTTCTTTTCTTTTTAATATTTATTTATTTATTCCTTTTTGTTGCCCTTGTTGTTTTATTGTTGTTATAGATGTCGTTGTTAGATAGGACAGAGAAATGGAGAGAGGAGGGGAAGACAGAGAGGGGGAGAGAAAGATAGACACCTGCAGACCTGCTTCACCGCCTGTGAAGTGACCCCCCCCCCCCCGCAGGTTGGGAGCTGGGGGCTCGAACCGGGATCCTTACCACGGTCCTTGTGCTTTGTGCCACGTGCACTTAACCGCTGCGCTACCACCCCAGCCCTTTATTTTCAAACAACACTCGTTGTGTAGCCTGGGAAGCGGCTCTGTGCCTAGAGCATAGGACTTGCATGCGTAAAGTCCCAAATCCAGCCCCAAACACCACATATGCAAGACTTCTGTGCTTGTCCTTTCTTTCTCGGTTTCAATCAATATTTTCCAAAATACTTAAAAAAACAAAGGGGCCTGGCAGTGGCGGCACGCCCATTGAGCACACACACTGCCATTATCAAATACCCAGGTTCAAGACCCCAAGGCACCACTGTCAGGGAAGACGCATCCTGTTGGGTAGTATGCCACCTCCCCCTGGCTTCTGCTTAACCATATGCCTATATAGGGATTTACTGATCCAAAGCTTTGGTCTATTTACATAAATCACTTTTACATTTACATAAAGCACTCCCTCCAGGGCATTGGTGGTTCAGTGATAGGATTCTCGCCTGTTCCGCCCCCTCCTTGTCACACTCTGATTTTCACCAGTCACTTTTCTCTCCACCCTCTCTATATCACATCCTGTTTCCACCCTACTTGGGAGAGTATAAAAACAGCTGCTCTTCTGATTAAAGACACTTGGAAATTGCTTTCCGGCTCTGAGAGTTCCAGAGTGTATCTCCTGCAGAAGTTAGTGCGGCACGAGTTCCTGATCCCTCTCCCACGCAGCAGCCTAGATCGGCTCCAGTTGAGTTCTCTCCAAGCCAGAGCACGAGCTCGGGAAGAAGCCCCCTCAGGCCCTCCCAGCAGCGTCCCTGCTGGTGTAGCAGTGCTGCGAGACTTCTTTCTCTCTCCCTATTTTCCCCTTTATCTCTCAATTTCTCTGTCCTGTCAAATAAGTGAATTAATACATAAATAAGCCTTTAAACATAACGGTAATGAATCCATTTGATGTTAAAAGTTTTTTTTAATGAAAGCTCACTATATTTGCCAATCAAATTGTGTATGAAGTTAACACTTTCCATTTTCCTGTCCGCGTGCATCAAAGGCAGCTGTTTCTGTGTTCAATCTCTCTCTTTTTTAAAGATTTTATTATTTATTTATGTATGAGAAATGATAGGAGAGAGAGAAAGAACCAGACAGCACTTGTACAAAGTGGTACAAAGGGTCTGAACTCGGGACCTCATGCTTGAGAGTTCAATGCCTTACCCACTGCGCCACCTCCCTGACCACTCTATGTTCAATCTCTTGTGACATCATAGGTCAGGTAACCTCTGGAAACTCCACTGTACACTTATGAGAGAATTGTAGTGACTTGGATAGCTTACAATTATGATGCGAGACAATAGTTTGTCCCCTGCAGACCTTGGAAACCCCAAAATCACACTTGGAGAACTACTACCCTAAAAATGTAAACCTTTCAAGCTATACAGACTGACTTGATGTAAACATTTCCCTTCGAAGCAGGGCTAGCAGGGCTCCTGCCTCGCCGCCTTTCCATCTCAGCTCACTCGGCTGAAGAGCAAATTTGACTCTTACTGTGGCTCGGCTCCATCTTTGTTTGCCTGCGATTCATATACCTGTCTTTACTGAGTGTTGGTGTCCTATGCAAAGAAGTCAAGATAGGTGATTGCAGGGTGGGCGAGGGACAGGTGGTTTACGGAATCGAGTGCACATGTCAACAAGGCTGGAGGTTCACAGGTGGTGGAGCAGTACTGCAGAGTCTCCCCCTCCATCTAGAAGAAAGGAAAAAAACAACCACTGGAAGCTGTGGAGTTGTGCAGGCACCAAATCGAAGTGATAACCCTGATGGGGAAAAAGTAGACTTGGGGTGGGGGTGGGAGATGGCCTGGATTGTGGGTCTGCTCCATGTACACCACTTAGGTTCAGACCCAGCCCCCACGCCACACTGGGAGAAACTTCAATACTCTCCCTTTCTATTTCTTTTTTCTCTTTATTTTTTTTTCCTCGAGGGTTATTGTTGGGGTTTGGTGCCTGCACTATGAATCCACTGCTCCTCCTAAAGGCTGTTTTTTCGCTTTTGTTGTCCTTGTTGTTGTGCTCCCTTTTTGATTCTGTGTCTTTTCTTTTTAATATTTATTTATTCCCTTTTGTTTTATTGTTGTAGTTGTTGCTGTTATTGATGTCGTCATTGTTGGATAGGACAGAGAAATGGAGAGGGGAGGGGAAGACAGAGAGGAGGAGAGAAAGATAGACACCTGCAGGCCTGCTTCACCACTTGTGAAGAGACCCCACACACACACTGAGATGGGGAGCGGGGGCTCAAACCGGGATCCTTACACCAGTCCTTGTGCTTTGTGACACGTGCACTTCACCCACTGTGCTACCGCCTGACTCTCTATCTGTGTCTTTTTCTATGGAAAATAGCTTGGAATGGTAGAACATGATAGCAACAACAATAGAAAAGTTTTTTTTCCCCCCTAGGGTTATCGCTGGGGCTGTGTCTGCATTCTGAATCCACTGCTCCTGATGGCTATCTCTTTCCCATTGCTGTTGCTGTTGTTGTTGGATAGGACAGAGAGAAACTGAGAGAATAGAGGAATAGACAGAGGGGGAAAGGTAGACACCTACATACCTGCTTCACCTCCCACAAAGCGACCCCCCCCCCATCTGCAGTTGGGGAGCTGGTTGCTCGAATTGGGATCCTTGTGCTGATCCTAGCGCTTCACACTATGTGCACTTAACCCAGTGCACGACTGCCTGATCTCCCCAAAACTTTTTTTTTTTAGGATTTTTAAAAATATTTCATTGTCTGTGTTTTGTTATGCGATTTCAAGGAGTTGTTTTATTTTCCTTTTACTAGCCCACCTGTTTTCTACTAATATAAGACTTTTTGAAACTTTGGAATGATTTCCTTTTCATCATTTTTGGAGAATTCTCAGCCAGCCATCACCCCTTCCCTGTTTGTGCATCCTCCCTCTCAGTTCTTTATAAGATCAGTCGCTGGCTGTGGCCTTCCAATTTTTTCTTTTCTCATTTCCCATCAGAACAGCTGCTTCAGGGAGTCGGGCCATAGTGCAGCGGATTAAGCGCATGTGGCCCAAAGCGCAAGGACCAGCATAAGGATCCGGTGCAAGCCCCAGGCTCCCCACCTGCAGGGGAATTGTTTCACAAACGGTGAAGCAGGTCTGCAGGTGTCTATCTTTCTCTCCCCCTCTCTGTCTTCCCCTCCTCTCTCCATTTCTCTCTGTCCTATCCAACAACAACGACATCAGTAACAATTACAACAATAAAACAAGGGCAACAAAAGGGAATAAACAATAAAAATAAATATTAAAAAAAATAGGGTGTGGGTAGATAGCATAATGGTTATGCAAAGAGACTCTCATGCCTGAGACTCCGAAGTCCCCGGTTCAATCTCCCGCACCACAATAAGACAGAGCTGTGCAGTGCTCTGGTATTTGCCTCTGTATCTTTCTGTCTGCATCTATCTCAAAAATAAAGTAAATAACATTAAAACAAAACAAAACACAGCTGCTTCTAGCCTGCCTTCCACGTTGGTCATTCTTCAGCTGCGTGGCCTGCTGCTACACCCATCCACTCTTTTTTTTTTTTCTTTAAGATTTTATTTATTTATTAAGGAGAAACATAGGAGGAGAGAGAAAGCGCCAGACACCACTCTGGTACATGTGTAGCGGGGATTGAACTTAAGACTTCATGCTTGAGAGTCCATTGCTTTATCCACTGCACCACCTCCCAGACCACACTACTTTCTTTTTCTTTCTTTTATTTTTTAAAAATATTTTATTTGTTTATTAATGAGAATGATAGGCGGAGAAAGAGAAAGAACCAGACATCACTCTGGTACATATGCTGCCGGGGATTACCTCGTGCTTGGGAGTCCAATGTTTTATCCACGGTGCCACCTCCCATCCCGGACCACTCTACTTTCTATATATAAGACAAATTGAGAGGGAAGGAGGAGATCGGAGATCGGGAGGAAGAGAAAGACACCTGCAGCTCTGCTTCATCACTCCTGAAGCTTCCCTCCTGCCCGGTGGAGCGTGGGGGTTCGAACCCGGGGCCTTGCACACTGCAATGTGCGCGCTCTGCCAGGTGCGCCACCACCCGGCCCTTGCACGCATCCACTTTGCACACGAATCTACAAACTGGCCAAGTCCGCACTTCGGTTTCTTTTCTGGCGGTTTCCAGCTCCCTCCGCTGCCCGCAGTGCGCCCGCCCGCGCTGTCCGTCTGGCAGCGGGTTAGGACGCACAGACGGCCGCGTGCAACATACGTGGCGAGAGACCCCGCTGCAGAGGGGAGCGGCGCGCACGCTACGGGTAGGAGCCTCGGACGGGCTCGTCGTTCAGGCCGCGCCTCTGGCCGCGGTGCTCGAACCCCACTGCCACCGCCGCCGCCACCGCCACCGCCACCGCCGCGGTCCCCCGCGCGTCCAGGCGTCGCCGTCCTGCAGCCTCCGGGGCGGCCGCGGGGGGGCGCTGTGGTGCGCAGGCGCGGCCAGGCAGACGCTCTAGCTGCCGCGCCGCCTCTCCTTCCGCCCTCCCGGCGACTCCCGCGCGACGCGTGCGCACTCGGTGACCTTTCCGAGTCGTCGGCTGTGCGGCAACGGCGGCCTGAGCCCGGGTCCGGCGTCGAGGTGAGCGGCGGGCACGACTCGGGCGGCGGGGCGGCTCCTGGTCCCCGGCCGTGAGGGGCGGCCCGGGGTCTGGGCGGCGGGGCGGGGGCGCCATGACCGCTGTCCTTGACCCCGAGAGGCGCCCCGAGCCGGGTCCCCTCCAGGCTCCCCGTCCAGACCCGGGACCCCGCGGGCCGCAGCCTCGGGATGGTGCCCGCCCTCGGACCCCAAGCCAGGCGGAGCGCCGCCTCGCTCACAGCGCCGAGGAACTGGGGTACAGTGTCACTCCTGTGCGCAGGACGCTCCCCTCCAGCTCCGTCCACTTTGTCCCGAAAGCCAGCGGGCGCCCTTCCGCCCGTGGGGTCCCGCCACCCGCCTCGCAGGAGCGGGTCTGGGGCGCCGGCGCTGCGGTCTCCCCTGCAGCCGGGCCGAGGGGGGCGGCAGGCGGGCCCGGGAGGTCCTGCCAGACCCTGCTCAGCCCCGCAGGCCTCCCCTGCGCTCGCCCGGTCTGACCCCTCCGCACCCGGCGCTCCTCTCCGTCCCCGTCGCCTGCAGGCGTGCGGCCATTCCCCCCCCCCCCCCCCCCGCACCCGCGGCGCCCTGCTTCTCTGCTAGGCGCACCTCCGACATCCCGGTAGTGGGGTGCGAGTGCCGTCGGCCCGGTGAGGGGCTGGGGCTTGAGTGCAGGACTTCAGTCATATGAGACTTGGACCCTGCCGCTGAGCATCTTCCAGGCTGATGCCGTGGTTCCTTTTATTTTGCCCCCAGGGTTATCGCTGGGCCTCGGTGCCTGCACCTACTACGGATCCACGGCTCCTGGAGGCTATTTTTTTTTTTTCTCTCTTGTTGCCCCTGTTGTTTTGTCAGTATTATTGTTGTCATTGTGTCGTCGTGGTTGGCTAGGGCAGAGAGAAACGGAGAGAGGAGGGGAAGACGGGGAGAGAAGGACAGACACCTGCAGATCTGTTTCACCGCAGCGACTCCCCTACAGCTGGGGGGCTTGAACCCAGGTCCTTACTCCCGTCCTTGTGCTTCATGCCATATGCACTTAACCGGGTGCACTACCGCCTGACTCCTATCTTCTTGTTTTTAATTGATATGAGAGAGAAAGAGAGCAAAGCAGAGCATCACTCTGCTGCATGCGATGCTGGGAACCAAACTCGGGAACTCATGCTTCCAAGCCCTAGGTGAGCTATCTCACTAGCCTAGGCTTATTCTTTACATCTCGGGAGAGAGCACGAGCCACATGGGGCCAGGAGCTGGAGCACCAGGCAGGTGCACACTACCAGACCCGGGCTGGAGCACCGTCATGTGCTGCGGCGTGTCTCCTATCTCCTGTCCTAAATCTGCAAAGATGAAGAATCCACCAAAGCACTGGAATCAAGAACACACATACAACACAGACCATGTCATCATGTTAATATCTGCCGTGACTCATTTTCAGATGCTGCAAAGCTTTATGAAAAATGTTTGGACCCCCCTGCGGCCCTACTACACCCAGGTTTACCAGGAGATCTGGATAGGAATGGGCTTGATGGGCTTCATTGTTTATAAGATCAGGAGTGCAGGTAAGTGCCTCTGCTTAAAGGTTTGAAAGAGCATGATCCATATGGTGAAGAAACTGGTGTTTGGGGGGGGGGGGGACCTGGGTAAGACCTGACACGGGATTGGTCCATTTTTGTGGGTGTGGCAACGGTGTTGTGAGCGCATGCAACATTCTCATACAAAGAGATGCCAGCCTGGACCTAACTGTTTTAGTGTACCTTTCCCCCTGTTCTAAATGTTTAAGGTTTTTTTTTATTATTATTTATTATTGGATAGAGACAGAAATTGAGAAGGGAGGGGGTATAGTGGGGGAAAGAGACAGAGTAGCACTACTTCTCCACTCGTGATGCTTTCCCCCACAGGTGGGGACCAGGGGCTTGAACCAGTGTCCTTGCACACTGTAATATGTTTGCTTAACCAGGTGTGCCACTGCCTGCCGCCCCCTTTTTTTTTTTTTAAGTTTTATATTTTCCCTTTTTTGCCCTTGGTTCGTTTTTATTGTTGTTGTTATTGATGTCGTCATTGTTAGATAGGACAGAGAGAAATGGAGAGAGGAAGGGAAGACAGAGGGGGGAGAGAAAGATAGACACCTGCAGACCTGCTTCGCTACTTGTGAAACGACTCCCCTGCAGGTGGGGAGCCGGGGTCTCAAACTGGGATCCTTATGCAGGTCCTTGCGCTTTGCACCACCTCCACTTAACCCGCCGCGCTACCCTTTTTTTTTTTTTTTTTTTTTTTTTTTGCCACCGGGATTGTTATTGGAATTTCATGCCTGCGTGACAAATTCACTAATCCTAGCGGCCATTTTTCCCTATTACTTATATCATTATTATTTGACAGGACAAAAGGGAGAGGAGAGAGAGACGCTGTTCATGAAGCTTCTCTCCTGGAGCTAGAGAGTGGGTGCTTGAATCCCAGTCCTTGCACATGGGAACTAGTGCACTCAGGTGCACCACTGCACAGACCCCTCAAAAATCTGTCTCCTCTCCCTCTCCATTTTGTCCTATCAAATTATAATAATGATATAATAAAACCAAAGTTACTGGTTCTCAGTAGAACAGAGATGAGACCCAGTGGAGCATGAATGAACCGCTGACTTAAGAGTTTACTGTAGTTCATTTGCTGTTCCTCTGGGAGCAGCATATCCTTCCAGTGGCTTTAATGTCATTGTTGGTTTCAGCAGTGAGTTGACAAAAAGCGTTTTTGTGAGCCATTGATATAACCAATCTTTTCTTCTTTATTTTAGATAAGAAAAGTAAAGCTTTGAAAGGTAAGTTTTTTCTTGTGTTTTCCTCTTCAAAATGCATGGGGAGTGAAAAGCACTAGCTCTTCAGGACAGGAGGTGACATTCTGGTCAGGCCCCCGGGTCTCAGATTCAGTCCTTGGCACCACCACCATCAGCCAGAGCTGAGCAGTGCTTTGGCAGAAAGGCTAGGGCTTGGGGCTGGGAAGATAGCATAATGGTTATGCAAAAGACTCTCGTGCCTGAGGCATGAAAAGTCCCAAGTTCAATCCCCAGCACCACCATAAACCAGAGCTAAGCCTTGCTCTGATTTCTGTCTCTTTTATTAGAATAAAGTATTTTTGTGGGTTTTTTTTTTTTTTTCCATGCTTGATTCCATATTCATTTATTTTTGCTACCAAGGTTTTTGCTGAGTTTCAGTGCTATAGCTATTTCACTGCTCCTGGCAGATGTTTGTTTGTTCCTCCTCCTTTTCCTCCTCCTCTTCCTTATTTAGTAGGGCAGAGAAATTGAGAGGGAGGGGAAGAACGAGAGCAAGAGAAAGACACCTGCAGACCTGTGTCATGGCTCGCGAAGTATCTCCTATGCAGATGATTAAAAGAACTTTTTAAACGATGGACAGATGGCAGTAGCACAGCTGGTTAAGCGCATGTGGCACAAAGCTCAAGGACCATAAGGATCCCAGTTCAAGCCCCCGGCTCCCTATCTGCAGGGCAGTCACTTTACAGTGAAGCAGGTCTGCAGGTGTCTGTCTTTCTCTCCCCCTCTCTGTGTTCCCCTCCTCTCTCGATTTCTCTTTGTTCTATCTAACAACGACGACATCAATAAAAAACAAGGGCAACAAAAGGGAAAATAAATTTTAAAAAAGGAAGGACAGGGCAGTTCCTGTTGGACTTGACTTCAGTAGCTGTGTAAGCTGCAGTGGGAATCCTCCAGGACATGCCAAAAGATAGTTCTGAAGTTCTGCTGCTTGTAATCACAATGTTGTGATCCACCTTGCTCAACGCTTGGGCTGAGGAAACCTAGGAGTGACAGCGAGTGGGCTGATGAGAGAAACGGTTAGCACTCAAGCAGAAAACCCTAGTGACGGGCTCTGAACCTGCTTGGGACAGAAGCACCTAGTAATGTGTGCCTGGTGCCGGGTGCTGCTTCACTTGGCTACCCAAGTGACAGAGCGCTGCCCAACTGGGGCTGGCTCTGACCTGTGGGCAGTGGGCACCCTGCCCCACCTGATGCACCTTCATATCAGAACACCCTTGACTGCTGCATAGTGCTGGGCACTGTCAGCTTGACTCTGTGCATTGATGGCTAACTAGCCAGAGTCTGCCGGCTCGGGCTTATCTCTGACTGTCCTGCTCCTCTCTCCACAGCCTCTAAGCAGACTACGGGCCATGGCCATCACTAGCAGCTGCCCCGGGAGTGTGTGCAGATGGTGGGACGTCCGCCTGGCCGTGCCCTGCGGCACGCCGCGTTAGACGGGGGCCTGGGTATTGTACAAGAGTGAATAAAGGTTGTTGTGAGTCGCCCTTCCTGCTCGGGTCCTACTTTGAACAGCCTTCCTCCCATCCCCTCCGTGCGTAGACGGCCGTGGTAACAGCGGGTCCAGGTCTTCCTGAGCGTCCTAAGGATGCTGGGCTTCAGCCCCAGGCACTAACTTCTGAGGGTCGGTGAGCAGGTGCTGTCAGATGAGTCTGTTTTCTCGTCGGGAAACAGAATGACACCGACCTTCTAACTTAGCTGCTGCAAAGAGGCGGCGTTGCGAGGCAGTATGTATTTGGTCTCGGGTTTAGAGCTAAACCTTAATCGTGTGGCAGGTGACCTCAAGCTCCAGGTTTTATCAGGGTGTCACCTGTGGGGCAAGTAAGTGATTTCTTCTAATTAGGCTAATGGCAGGCGGGTGCCGCCTGTGCTTTCCTTCCTTTAAAGACCGTTGCCGCAGACCCTCTAGAGCAGTGGGCGTGGGAAGGCGGTCCAGTCTGAGTCAGGTGTTTCTCAGTGGGGGCTGGGGCAGCTGCAGCCCTGGGAGAGACCCCCCTGTGTTCAGGTCAGGCTTGGGGTCAGTTCTGTGGGTTCCCTGAGCCCCAGCTTAGGGATGAGTCGGCATGTGGTTCTGAAAGATCCAGTAATAACCATTGTTTCTCTGGGCCACCAGTTCTCAGATGTGACATGTCACAGTGCTGTTATCATGCTGGGCGTGGGGGAGTTTGAAAACTGCTATTTCAGACAGAGACTGGAACCCATCAGAACCCCCCCACACACACACCCCTGCATCAACCCAGCACATTCCCCTGGGTGGCCGGTAGCATGAGCTCACTTAGCACTTCAAGTCTAGGAACCAAATGGTGGAGCTAAAACCCATTTTACAGAAGAGGAAACTGAGTCTGCCTAGCCCACGCTAGGGCAGGACTTGGACTTAGGGCTCAGAGCAGTTGGAAGATCTGGTAAGCCCAGAGCGTTTCAGGGGGCTGAGTAGTTCCTCCTTTGTCTGGGGGTGGCACCCCTGGGGTTTGATTTGTGTAGAGATCACCCTGCTGATCCCCTGGAAGGTGGGACTATGGTTAGCTCAGAATGTGTCAAAGATAGGCCCCGCCCCACAGAGGTCCAGCCTGGTCTTGGGAAGTGGGGTGGGGCCAGAGAGATAGCTCAGCATCTGAGCACAGGACTTGCAACCACCAGAGACCAGAGCTGCACAGTGCTCTAGTTTCAAGTCTTCCACTACAACTACTAGTTTCTTCTCCTTGGAATTGAAGCAGAAATGAGTTTCCCCGCAGGAACAGATCAGCCTTTGTTGCTGGCCCCGAATCCACCTCTGAGTAACGGGCCTTTGGGACAGAGCAGGCCGTGTCCTGAGCTGACTGTGGGTGCCAGAGCAAGCTGCTCCACAGTTGTCACACACAGCTATGGCTTGGTGGGGGGCACAGGGGTGTGTGATGCCGAAGGGGCGGCTGTAGCTGGTCTCAGACCCTTGGGAGGAGACCGTATCTTCCTGTCACCAGCTGGCTCCTCCCCCTCTCCCTCAGGCTGTCTCTACAGCTGACAGGTCCTTAGTGTGCAGGAGCCACACCCCTCAGCTCCCCTGAGCCGTGCTCCCACCTCACCTCACCAGGGAGACAGGTTAGCTTGCATTTGGAGGGTCCCGTGACCTTCAGTTAACTGGTGTGGTCAAGTTGCAGAGTGTGCTTACTGAGTGCTCTGAGGGCAGGTGCCACATAAGCATAAGGAACCCAGCACAGGTACGCCAGTCACTTCTGCAGAAAAGTTGTGTGGTGGGGGCTGGGTGGTGGCACAGGGGGTTAAGTGCACATAGTACAAAGCGAAAGCAACTGTGCGGGGTCCCAGTTCGATCCCCTGGCTCCCCACCTGCAGGGGGTACCTCACAAATGGTGAAGCAGGTCTGCAGGTGTCTGCCTTTCTCCTTCTATCTCCCCCTTCTCTCTCAATTTCTCTCTGTCCTATCTCAAAAATGGCCACCAGGAGCAGTGGATTCATAGTGCAGACACTGAGCCCCGGCGATAACCCTGGAGACAAAAAAAAAAAAAGAGAGAGAGAGAAGGTAGGTGATTGTTTAACTGTGGGGGTTGTTGAAACTCTCACATGCATGAGCTCTCGGGGTCGGTCCCCTGCACCACCCTCAGCCAGAGCCGAGAATTCATCGGCTTTCCACACCGAAACTTCCTCCTGTTGAGTGGATGTGGTTTCATATCAACTGTTGAATTTAAAACAGTTCACTTGGGGCCAGGTGGTGGTGCACCTGGTTGAGTGCAAGTGTTACAATGTGCAAGGACCGGGGTTTGAGCCCCCTGTCTCCATCTGTAGGGGCAGTGCTGGAAGTGGTGAAGCAGTGTTGCAGGTGTTTTTCTGTCTCTCCCTCTCATCGCCCTCTTCCCTCTAGATTTCTGACTGTCTCTATCCAAGAAAGATAATTAAACAGTTCAGTTGGGGTTGACTTGAGAGCACAGTGCACTTGGAACATATCAGAAGGGTCTATAGCTGTCACATGAAATGGGGTTCTAAATCCATATTGTCTAGGAGATCCCCCCCATGCCAGGAGTCCCCCACAGGATGGGGTGGGGGGCTGTAGGGGTTGTGTCTTCTGTTGGAGATACTGGAAGGGCATGTTAGGCCACGGACAACCCCAAGTGTCCCTAATGTGTGGAACTTGCAGGCCCTGCTTTCCTGGCCAAGTCCTTTCATTTCTGGCCCAGGATGCCCCAGCTCCCCCTGAGCTCCCACCCTTGTCCCACAGCCCTGCCTCAGTGTCCCCTTATCAGGAAGAAGTTCACACACCCTTCTCTGACCCTGTGTGGGCCCCCCCAGGTTAGATCCCTGGCACCATGGGCAATGCCCAAGGAGCTCCTCGGACTGGGTGTTCACATACCATGTCCTTCCCAGCTGGGAGGACGCAGGGGGTGGTTCAGGTCACAGTGTTCTCATGACCCTTGGGAGGGACCCCCCCTCCCAACCCCTCAAACTTCCAAGGATGGCCAAGAACAGAGCCAGGAAAACTCAAGAGTTTATGTGCCCACCTGGACTTGGGAGCACCTAGTCGACTGAGCAGTGTCCAGGGAACTGGCCCCAACAATGGGACTCAGGGCCCATCTCTTCTGAAAGGGAATGGGGACAAACCTGCAGTGGCTGCCTCTCTGACGAGGCCAGCCCATCCCTTCCCCCAGTGACTCTGGGGGTGTCACCTTGTGTCTTTGAGCTGCCAGCCAGGGAGCCCTGCCAGCTGTTAGGCAGGGTCTTGGCCCCAGGCTCCTCATCCCTGCAGAGACCCCCTGACCACTGAAGAATCGAGGTGACCAAACTCCTTCCCTCTGGTAGGACAGAGGTGGCCCCTTGTGCCAGACCAAAGCTGAAAACATAACAGAAGTTAAAGTTTGGTCCCCACCTACCATCTGAGTACCAAGAGGCGGTGTTTTCTCTTATCTCCTCTCTCAGGAAAAAAATTGGCCTGGAGAGGCCACTCAGCACTAGTATCGCCTGCGCTCTGGACCAGGTCCACTCCCTGACACCACAGTCTTTATCCTTGAACTGTTGAGAAGTGTGAAAGGTTCACCCATCCTGGTCTACCCCTAAGGACCCTGCCCCAGACGCTGGATTCCAGGCCTCCCCTGGTGCTGGTGGCCTGGCCCTGAGCGTCTGCCCAGCATTGCAGGAACTTGTGCAAGGGAGGGGCAGAATGGACAGTGCCCAGGAGTGAACCTGCCCTCTCAGGAGGGCCAGGCTGCAGGTCTGCCATGGGTGCCTGGGGCTCTCGAGCGCGGTGCCAGTCAAGCCAGCTTGCCTTCTCCCTGTGGGGACGCGTTCCCTCTGGACTTGGTTCAGGACAGCTTGGTGACCAGATCAGGTGTCCCGTTAGAGAGTAACTGACACCCACATTACATCTGAGCCCAGGAGCTAGGATCCGGGGAAAGTGTGTATTTCACGGGGAACAAGGCTGCCTTTGTGGGGCCTCTGCGGTGCCTGCTCTTCATGGGGAAAGGCCGGCTGGGCCCCCTGGGAATGTGTGGCCTGGAGTGTCAGTAGCCACACTGAGGGGCGGAGGGGGGGGAGGGGCTCTGTATCTCTGTACTCGCAGGGTAAAGGATGAGGGGGGTTCTCACCCCTTGCTGTGGGCCTCTGCTCCCAGCCACCCAGAGGGTGTGGGTGGCATTTCCACTATTTATGGGTTCCCTCCCATCTGTACCCTGGCGGTGGGCTGTGAGGTGAACAGTCTGTGCCACTCTCTGGGGATCCCCCGTCCTCCTCACACATTGGGAATCTCCCTGCAGCCCCTCTGAGTCTACTCAGACAAGGTATGAAGGAGCAGGCAGTAGTGCACCCAGTTGAATGCATACAATGCCATGCACAAGGACCCAGGTTTGAGCCCCTGGTCCCCACATACCTGCAGAGGGAAAGCCTTATAAGTGGTGAAGCAGGGCTGTAGGTGTCTGTCCCCATCCCCTGTCAATTTCTCTCTACCCCACCGAAGAAAAAAGAGGGGCTGCTAGGAGTGCCGTGCACCAAGCCCCAGCAATAGCCCTGGTGGCAAAAAAATAAAAAACCTTTTTGAAAATGCTCCCCAGCCAGTCCCACTCTGCCAAATTGAGAAATCCAGGCAGGATGGGATGGGGGGGGGAGGGAGCTCAAACACGGAGTGGCCCAGAATGCACCCCAGTGACCAGCCACAGCCATGCTGCTCTGTCCTTATGAAGATGGGGTCACCAGGGCTGGGGGGCAGGCAGTGAGAACACCAGGGTCCTGGCTGCTTGGAACTGCAGACCTCAAGCCCAGGTATGCTGGAAGGTGGTCTGGGAGATGGCACAATGGATAAAGCACTAAACTCTCAAACACGAGGTCCTGAGTTCAGTCCAGGGGAGCACATGTACCAGAGTGATGTCTGGTTCTTTCCTATCTTAATTATTAATAACTAAAAAAAAATCTTAATGAAAAGAAATCAGGTGGTCCAGGAGGTGGCACAGTGGCTAAGGCACTAGACTGTCAAGCATGAAGTCCTGAGTTCAGTCCCCAGCAGCACATGGACCAGAGTGATGTCTGGTTCTTTCTCTCTCCTATCTTTCACATTAATAAATAAAATCTTTTTAAAAAATAGAAAGAGAGAGAGAGAGAGAAAGAAAGAAAGAAAGAAAAGAAAGAAAGAAAGAAAGAAAGAAATCAGGCATGCTGAGAGAACACCCCACCTGGGGCCCCTGCGTGAGCACTCCTGCTGACCAGAGGCAGAACATGGTGGCAGAGGGCACAGTGGCCTCCCAGGGCTTGGCCTCCCTCTCACTATGACCAGGAGGGGGCCCCTGAGCTCAGGCCAGGCCTGCCAGGATGGGGGAGGGGGCAGAGGGGACTTCCGGGTAGGAGGGCCAGGGTGAGTCAAGAAGAAGCAGAGGACAGAGTGGTCACTACCCTAGCTCAGAGCTGCCCTGACGAACAGGTCACACCCAACCATCCAAGTAGCCTTCCGGTCACCCCGTCCCCGACATTCCTGGGGCCTATTCACAGCTGGATATGGCGCTATCCCTGGGGGAGGCTAGGGGTGCCTGGACCTGGCCACGTGGTGCCCATGGAATAACAGTGTTACCGGATTCAGCCGGGCTCTACACACACCACCCTCAGGGCTGAGCCCCCTCACAGAGGTCCCCCAAGATGGCCACGAGAGAGATCTCTCCTCCCGGCACTGCTGGGTCTCTGCAGTTTCATCTGCTCCAGAGAAGCGATTCACAGGCCTCTCTCCATAGCATGGTGGCTGGAGCACCCCCATGCTTGAGTGTGGGAAGAGTGGGGGTGAAATCCTTCGAAACCTGCACCAGAGAGCGTGCTGGCCAGGTTGAGTTACTCAACCTGCAAGCCGAGCTTTGATTTTTCCCAAGGAGGTGCGTTTACAAATGACTGCTTCCTAAGTAGCACCCTTCTGCAGGTGTGGGGGCCCACCCTGACTCCCCACAACTCCCACGCCCTCCAAGCTGCCTATTCATTCAGCAAGCATGCCGCTGCCTCCCCAGCTGGCCCCAGTAGGCCATGGGGCCAGAAGCAGCCAGGCTAACCCAGAGAGTTACCATCACCTCATCCTGGGGAACAGCTCCCACAAGGGTCCCTTAAGGGCCTGGAGGCACTGAGAGTGTGAGTTCATGCCCTGCCTCCTGCCTGTTTGTCACTGGTTGGGGGGTGGGGGTGGAGAAGTACCAGCCCTGAAGGACAGGACACAGACTGAGCCTGCACCTCAGGGACCCCTCCAGGGCTGGGAGGCTCCCTGTAAGGATGGCACCAAGCCTGGGGAGAGGTGTGTGTGTGTTAGGCCCAGAGGAATGCAGTCCCCAGGAGGGCACCTGGATAAACCAGCTCCAGGGGCCTCCTCCCTGCTGACACCCCATGACCTCAGCCGTGGTGCATCCTGGGTAGCCTCACTCCCCCAGGCAGACAGCCTCCTGAGGCCATAGGCCTCTTGGAACCCCAGAGGCCTAACTCAGCTTTGCCATAGGGTCCTAGGCCCAGGAGGTGGTGCAGTGGGCACAGCACACACTGTCCGAGTGTGAGGCCCCTGGCACCCTAGACGCACCAAGGACAGCATTGGTGGAGTGCCACGGATGGTAGACCCTGGCGGTGGTGTCTCCTCTTTCCCTCTTTCTAAAACAATAAGCATGAGAGACACAGTGGGTAGAGTGCTGGATTTGTAGACATGAGGCCTGAATTCTGTCCCTGGCACCGCATGGCCAGAATGATGCTCTGCTTCTCTCTCTCTGAAAAAAAGTTCAAAATATTTTTTAAAGAAATATAAAGAAATACAGAATGGAAAATTGGGACAGTGGTATGTAGCCGGTACCACAGGAAAACTGTAAACATACCTGTGTTCCTACAGATGGGCCAGGGAAGGGGCCCAGGTGTGTTGCACATGTGTGAGACCTGGCTTCATCTCTAGCACAGCTGTAAAAAAAACAAGTGGGAAGTGGCGCACCCAGTAGAGGCTATACACATCACCGTGCTCAAGGCCCTGGGTTCAAGTCCCTGTCCGCACCACAGAAGGGAAGTAGTGGGACAGTGCTGCAGGTATTTTTCCTCCATCTCTCTCTCTCTCTCTCTCTCTCTCTCTCTCTCCCTTTTATCCTCAAAGAAATGAATATTATTTAATTTATTATTATTATAGGACTAGTTGGTGGCACACCTGGCTGAGTGCACATATTACAATGCACAAGGACCTGGGTTCAAATCCCTGGTCCCCACCTGTGCAGGGAGAAAGCTTTTCGAGTGGTGAAGCAGTGTTGCAGGCGTGTCTATGTCTCTCTTCCTCTCTATATTACACCCTCCCCTCTCAATTTCTGGCTGTCTCTGTCCAATAAATAAAGATAATAAAATTATTATTTTTTATTCCTTTTTGTTGCCCTTGTTTTATTGTTGTAGTTATTATTGCTGCTGCTATTGATGTCGTCATTGTTGGATAGGACAGAGAGAAATGGAGAGAGGAGGGGAAGACAGAGGGGGAGAGAAAGACACCTGTAGACCTGCTTCACCGCCTGTGAAGCGACTCCCCTGTAGGTGGAGAGCCAGGACTCGAACCGGGATCGAATGCCCAACCTCCTATTTATTTATTTTTAAAGATTTTGTTGGGAGTCCAGCGGTAGTGCAACAGGTTAAGGTCACATGGTGTGAAGCACAAGGACAGGCGTAAGGATCCCGGTTCGAATCCTGGCTACCCACCTGCAGGGGAGTCCCTTCATAGGCGGTGAAGCAAGTCTACAGGTGTCTTTCTCTCCGCCCCCTTCCCATCCTCTCTCCATTTCTTTCTGTCCTATCCAACAACAATGACAGCAAAAACAAAAACAATAATAACTACAACAACAAAAAAACAAGGGCAACAAAAGGGAAAATAAAATAAATTAAAATTTTTTTTTGTTTATTTATTAATGGGAAAGATAGGAAGAGAGAGAGAACCAGACATCTCATTCTGATACATGTGCTGCCAGGGATCGAACTCAGGACCTCATGGTTGAGAATCCAATACTTTATCCACTGTGCCACCTCCCAGACCACATGATAATAAAATTTTTTAAAGTTATTGTTATTATTATTTACCAGAACACTGCTCAGCTCTGGATTATGGTGGTGCTGGGAACTGAAACTAGGATGTCAGAACCTCAAGCACTAGTTTTTGTATCATTACTATGCATACAAAATAGTAATGATACTAAGCATAGTATCATTACTATGATACTAAGGAAGGAAGGAGGGGAGGAGAGAGGAAGGGAAGGGAGGAGAGATAAAAGGCGAGCATAGTCCCTGCAAGAGTTGGGGGGGGACACAGGTGACCCTCTGGTCACCTCTGTCCTCCCAGCCACTGGCCCCTGCCCACCTGTGCTGTGGCCTTCAAGGCAGTACTACTCCTGGAGCCCTGCTGCTGAACCAGTGTGACTGAGCTGAACTCCCACTGGCCTCCTGTCCTTGCCAACAGAAGGGCCGTGACACCCACTTCAGGGTGGGACTGTGGGTGACCCGAGTGTGGGCCCAGGGCCATCAGAACAGGTGGGAGTGGTGAACCCGAAGCTCAGGGCCATATGGTCACAGTGGGACTCCCACCACAGTGCTCCCCACCGAGCCTCTCTGAGCCCAGGCCTTTCAGAGTCTTCCCTGAAGGACCACCCCCTCCCCAGGAAGCACCAGGCATCAGTCCAGCCTTGTGCCCCCCACCCTCACTACACTCCCCCACCCCCAGAGACCGAGAGGAAGCAGCTGGAGAGGCCAGATAGGCAGTGAGCCAAGCCAGCCCTTCCTCACGGAACTCCTCCAGTGCTAGAGGGGCTGCCTGGTGGTGACTAAATCCTACTTGTCCTGCACTGACAGTGACAGACAGCAGGGAGGGTGTGTCATCCAGCTAATCCAGGCCCAAGAGTCTCCACTTGCTGGTGCATAAAGCCCCCCCACCCTTCCCACAAACGAGCACACGCACACGCACACGCACACACACACACACACTCACACGCATACACGTGCACCTAGCCTTCCACACTGGAGTGAGGAAGTGAGCCTGCAGGCTGCTGTGGGTGGGAGTCTATTTTTACGTGCAGACTTCCTGCTTACCCTCCTGCTGCAGGGTGGCCAGGCCCTCAAGTCGACCCTCCTCCTCCTCTGCCAGGAACACAGGGGCAGGGAGGGGAACACTGACCTGTGGGGGTGAAGGAAATGCCTCAGGCCACAACGTGGACGCAGTCCTTCTGAAGCCGGCACAGTTACAAATGGAATTTTATTATTTTTATATTTTATTATCTTTTAGTTTGTTTTTACCAGAGTACTGCTCAGCACTGATTGATGGTGGTACTGGGGAGTGAACCTGGAACTTCACAGCCTCAGGCAGCAAAACTTTTTGTATAATCACTATGCTTATCACCCTGACCCTATAAAAGGTCATTTTAAAGGTTTATTTATGTCTTTATTTGAGAGAAAAAGAGACAGAGACTGGAGTACTGCTCAGCTCTGGCATGAGGTGGTGCCAACATTCAACGTGGGACCTCTGGGGCCTTGGACATGCAAAGCCTGTGCTTTCCTGCTAAGCAGCTTCCCAGCTGCATTTATTTGTTTTTAAATAGTTTTATTTATTTTAACACATATATTTCTCTCTGCATATGTATGTATATATTCAGCAGGCTTTCATGCTTGAGGCTCTGAAGTCCCAGGTTCAATCTCCAGTGCCACAATAGTCAGAGCTGAGCAGCGCTCTGGTATAAATAGTTACTCATAGACGGTGACAGATAGTTATAGAATCAGCCCATATATGTGCTGCTGGGAGAACTACTGCAGTTTCCAGTGGGTGGACTGAGGACACAAAACTATGGCAGTGGGAACTATAACCTTATTATCTTACCATTTTTTAATTAATTTGAAAACAGTAATAAAAATAAATAAAATTTAAAAAATAAAATAAAGTGTTACTGAGATGATAACAGTTCCCAGACGGCAAGATAGCTCACTTGGATAGTGTGCCTGTTTAGTTATGGGCATGATGCAGGTTCAAGCCCAGGACCCACTGCACTGAGGGGAACTTCAGTGCCGTGTGTGTGTGTGTGTGTGTGTGTGCGTGTGTGTGCGTGTGTGCGCGCGCGCGTCTGCCTTGGTCTTTTTTTTTTATTTCTTTATTGGGGAATTAATGTTTTACATTCAATAGTTAATACAATAGTTTGTACATGCATAACTTTCCCCGGTTTCCCATATAACAATACAACCCCCACTAGGTCCTCTGTCATCTTTCTTGGACCTGTATTCTCCTCACCCACCCACCCCCCACCCCAGAGTCTTTTACTTTGGTGCGATACGCCAATTCCATTTCAGGTTCTACTTGTGTTGCCTTGGTCTTTATGTTTGAAAAAGTCAAGCTGTATCAGTGAAGCCCCAGTGACAAAGATCTAATTAATTAATTAGTTAATTAATTAATTTTAAAAATTTAATTCTCCAGGGAGCTGGCTGGTGGCCCACCTGGTAGAGAGGACCCAGATTTGAGCCTTGGGTTACCATAAGGGAGTGCCTGTGGTAGGGATGGGGCAGGCTTCCCAGGTAGTGAAGAGACAGAGAGGAGTCTTTATTATTATTATTATTTATTTATTTATTGGGGTGGTTAATGTTTGTACATGGACAGGAGTCTTTTTCTCTCTCTATCTCTTTCTGTCTCTCAACTTCCTTTTTTTTTTTTTTTTTAGGTATTTATTTAGCAATGAGAGAAAGAACCAGAGCATCACTCTGGTACATACAATGCCAGGAATGGAACTTGGAGCCTCACACTAGAGAGTTCACAGTTTACCCACTATGCCACCTTCCAGGCTGCTGCATCTCAGCTTCTGTCAAAAAGAAAGGAGGGTGACCAGGCGGTGGTGCACCTGGTTAAGTGCACACACTACCATGTACAAGGACCAGGGGTTCCAGCCCTTGCTCCCCGCCTGAGGGCAGGAAGCCTCACCAGGGGTATCTATTTCTCTTTCTCCCTGTCTTCCCTTCCCCACCTCAAAGTCTCTCTATTCTATCAAGTAAAAGGGAAATAAGTGGAAAAAATGGCATCAACTCCCACCCCCCGCAATGACCCTAACTGGAACAAAAGTTCTCAGCATCACATGCACCCACCCCTGCCCACCCCTGCCCTAGCCTCTTGGCTTGTGGTGTGGACACCATAGCATGACTCCACCATCCATGGAGCCCCAGAACCTGCCTAGAGAGACTCACGTGTGGAAACCTCTGCAGAGAAGCCTCCAGAGTCAAGTTTAATCTTTGTTCCACTCTTCAAAATTCCTTCTCAGCTCTGGCTTATGATGATGCACAGGTTGGCCTTAGACCTGGGAGCCTCAGGCACTGTGCTGTCTCCCCAGCCCTGCATGTTCATTTCATATGAACTAGAGAGTGACAGCCACTTCAGAACTGAATATCAAACAGGAGTTTCCGGCCTACAAGTCTTGTGCTCTGCCATTTTTATGTAGAGAGTTGAGAAGGAGAGAAAGAGGAAAGGAGGAGAGAAACCACGGCATGGCTCACCATCTGTGGAGCTCCCTGGGGCCATTCATGGCCCTCCCAAGTGGTGCTGGGGTTTGAACCCAGTACCTGCGTGTGGTTAGGCAAGGCTCGCGCTCTAAGGAAGGTCTGTTCCACCTCCTGACCCTGGGTGTGTCCCAGGCTCCTTGTGGGCACCCTGAGGCAGTGCCCTGGTTCTCGTGCCCGGTGTATGGAGGAGGACACGAGGCTGGAGGAACTGAGTCACTTGGCATCATCCACCAGGCTGAAGCAAATTTGTCCCTTATCACATAGCTTATCAAGAGCAGGCCTGTGGGAGCCCGGGCTAGGCGGACTGGCTCCCCACTCCCTGCTTGAAGGAAAGTCCCTCTGCCTGGCCTCCTGGCCCTGAGGCCCCTTGTGCTGGATGCAACTCAGCCCACCCTGTGGCAGGTCCCCAGCAGGGCTCGAGGGATGCTGGAGACCCACTCAGACCCGCCCCCTGCCCTGGGCCCTGCTGCCAGCGGCACCCACACAAGCCCTTGACAGGCAGGCACAGGCTGGGCAGGGTGGGGAATGCAATGTGCCGAGGCCCCGAGCCCCCATCCCCCGCACTGTGAGGGGGGCAAGCATTCACCAACAGCAACAGACAGGAGCCGGCATTGGGACACACAGGACCAGGGCCGGCAGGAGCATGGAGAATGTGTCTGGGGTGGGGGTGGGGGTGGGCGGCGGCAGTACTGGCTCCCTTCCGGGTAAGCACCCTTGCCCAGACCAGCTGTGCCCCACAGGCCCAGAGAGGGAGGGAGGGCTTCAGCGGTACTCCTGTGTTTGCTGCATTCCGGAAAGGCCAAGGTTGGGGGGCACTTCCCAAACCTGCAACCTGGGCCAGCCCTCCCCACACCAAGACTCACCCCCACAGTCCTCTGGGAGGGCCATCTAGAATTGTGGGGGACAGAGTCAGGGATCCCCACGGTGGAGCCTGAGAGCTTTGGGCTGACCTCCCAACTGAGCGGCGGCAGTGTCAGAGGCTTGCCTTCTGCAAGCCGACCACACAGCTGGTGGGCTGCTGGGAGTAGGGTCGGGGGCAGGCCCAGGATCTCCAGGGTCTGCAGCGTCTGGAGAGGAGGGTCAGACTTCATGAGGCAGAAATGGGGGGCAAGAAGGTTCTGGAAGCCCCCCTAGGGAGGGTTGGTAGGTTTCCCTTCTGCCTTTTACCCTGGCTGAGCCATGGGGTCCATATAAACTGAGATGTTAAGGGGGTGATGGGGTCTTAGGAGGCCAGAGAACCTTGACTGAAGCTGGGTGGACAGAGGGTCCTGCTGGAGCTGGGGGAGCACCCTTCCGTCCACAGTGGGCCTCTCCATTAGTACTGTCGTTGTTGCTGCTGTTACTACTACTGCTATTACTACCATTATTATTGTTGGCATACCTGGCACGTTGCACATGGGTGGTGTTACCACTCCCAGGACAGCTGCCTTTTTTTTTTTTTTTTCCAGAACACTGCTCAGCTCTGGTTTAGGGTTGTATAGGGGACTGAACCTGGGACTTTAGAGCCTCAGGTATGATAACAATTATGCTATCTACTCCAACTCAGGTCAGCTTTTTCTTTCTTTCTTCCTTTCTTTTTTTTTTTTTATTATTTTTTATATTTATTTTCCCTTTTTTAAAATTTTATATTTATTTATTTTCTCCCTTTTGTTGTCTTTGTTGTTTTATTGTTTTAGTTATTATTGATGTCATCGTTGTTGGATAGGACAGAGAGAAATGGAGAGAGGAGGGGAAGACAGAGAGGGGGAGAGAAAGACAGACACCTGCAGATCAGCTTCACTGCCTGTGAAGCGACTTCCCTGCAGGTGGGGAGCCGGGGGCTCGAACCAGAATCCTTACACTGGTCCTTGCACTTTACGCCACGTGCGCTTAACCCGCTGAGCTACCGACCGACGACTCCCTTATTTTCTCTTTTGTTGCCCTTGTTGTTTTTCATTGTTGTTGTAGTTATTGTTGTTGTTGTTGTTGATGTCGTCATTGTTAGATAGGACAGAGAGAAATGGAGAGAGGAGGGGGAGAGAAAGACAGACACCTGCAGACCTCCTTCACCACCTGTGAAGCGACTCCCCTGCAGGTGGGGAGCTGGGGGCTCGAACCGGGATCTTTATGTCAGTCCTTGCGCTTTGTGCCACATGTGCTTAACCCGCTGCGCTACAGCCCGACTCCCTCTTTCTTCCTTTCTTCTTCTTTTTTTTAATTTCTTATTAATATGTTACAAGATCATAAGATTACAATGTGTAGGGAGTTGGGCAGCAGCACCCGCAGCAGGTTAAGCGCACATGATGCGAAGTTCAAGGACCGGCATAAGGATCCTGATTCAGCCCCCGGCTCCCCACCTGCAGGGAGTCTCTTCACAGGCGATGAAGCAGGTCTGCAGGTGTCTGTCTTTCTCTCCCCCTCTCTGTCTTCCCCTCCTCTCTCCATTTCTCTGTCCTACCCAACAACAGCAATAACTACAACAATAATAACTACAACAACAATAAAAAACAAGGGAAATAAATAAATATATATTAAAATTAATCATACATTAAAAAATTACCATGTGAGTTCCACACCACACCACCATCAAGTGCTGTCCCCTCCCCTCCCGCCTCCCAAAGAGAACCACTATAGTTCTCAGCAAGTTTTAGAAACAGTTCTCTTGCTTCTGGTTTTGTTGTTTTTTGGCAAGTTCATGTGAATCAGATCTCTCTAGTTTTCATTCATGTCTAGATGAGTGAAACCATCTGGTAGTTGCCTTTTATCTCTTTACTTAGTTCACTAAACATAATCACCTCCAGTTCCATTCATTGCCCCAAAGGACACAAGATCATCTTTTTTATTGCAGAGTAGTATTCCATGGAATATATATATCCCATAACATCTTTAGCCAGTCATCTGTTGATGGGCATTTAGGCTATTCTACTCCTTGGCTGTTGTGAATAATGAAGCTATGAACATTGCAGTGCATATGTCCCTTCTCATTAGTATTGGAGTGTCTGTTAAAGAGTGGTATTGCTAGATCATAAGATACTTCTGTTTTGTGGCCTGGGAGGTGGTGCAGTGAGTAAGGTATTGGACTTCAAGCTGTGAGGTCCTGAGTTCAATCCCTGGCAGCACATGTACCAGAGTGATGTCTGGTTCTCTCTCTCCTCCTGTGTTTCTCATTAATAAATAAATAAATAAAATATTATAAAAAATAGAAAGATACTTCTGGGGGTGGGGGTATAGCATAATGGTTATGCAAAGAGACTTTCATGCCTGAGGCTCTCAAGTCCCAAGTTCAATCCCCCACACCATCATAAGCCAGAGCTGAGCAGTGCTCTGGTTAAAAATAAATAAATAAATAAATAAATAAATAAATAAATAAATAAAATACTTCTGTTTTCATTTGTTTAAGGACTGTCCAAAACAGCTTTTTCATGGGAGGGGGAGGGTACCAGTGCTGTGATCTGTGATACTGCCATAGAGTGCCAGAGCTCAAATCTCCCTGCTAGTTCTTCTGTGGGCATCTCATCAGTACCCCAACCAGTCAGCACCCTCAATGCCTTAGTGGCATAAATGGGGGCCGGGGCATTGGATGGGGCCCTGCACCGGGGAACAGTCCTCAAGGTGGGCAGACGTTCAGGTGGGTGTCAGGCCAGTTCGCTGGAGCTCGGGCCTCTGTGGTGAGTCACAGCAAGCTGGCTCCCTGAGCTGGAGCACACAGAAGCTCACCCCCCAGTAGCCTGTCCCCCAGGGGTGTCCCTCTGTGGTGCCCCCCATACACACACACACACACACACACACACACACACACACACACACACTCTGCCAAAGCCACAAGCACAGGGAGGGGTGCACAGGCTGCAGAGCCAGGCCATATTAAATTTCTGGCTGCTGTTTCATGTCCCCAACTGTCAGGTCCCCTGGTGGCCACGAAGGGGGCCCCACAGGACAGTGCCAGCCCCTTCCCCGCCCTGCTGGCTAATGGCCGCTAAAAAGTGATTTTACACAAAATAATGTGCGGGAGATAATTGCTCCTGGGCACAGCTCCCAGACTCCAACCTGCAGCCAAAGGCTGAACGTGCTGGTTAATGATTAAACCTCGAGGAGAGTGGGCACCCCACCCCTCAGGAACCGGTTTGCCTGCTGGGGGAGGGGCCCCTGCACCAAGGAGGACAGGAGGACGGGAAGCTGGGCTGTCCCCAGCAAACAGGCTTCCTATTGTCCCATTGTCTGTGGCAGTAGGTCATGGTCACGGTCAGGGGCTGCCTGCCTGGAGGGCCTGCAGGGCTCGGGGGCCCAGCCCTGCTGCCACTGCCCTCCTCAGCAGCTTGGGGTCCCACCTTTGGTCTCACTGAGAGCAGAAGGGAGAATAGACAACTGGATGCCCACATGGAGCCATGGCAGGACAGGGACTCACGCCGATGTCCCAGGTGGTCGATTCTGGTTCTACACCCAGAGAGCTGGGGCTCTCTGGTTGCCCCTCTGCTTGTCACAAGATGTCGCTAAGCCTTGGTCTCCCACCTGTAAAATGGGGACATAGTTTCTGCCCATTTTATTATTTTCATTAAAGACTTGGTGTATTTGTGTGTGAGAGAGAGAGAGAGGCTGAGTTTGGTGTCGGGAGTGGAACTCAGGACCTCGTGTGTAAATTCGCGTTGTACCCACCACTGGGTCCCCTCCTGGGTTTAGCTTTACCCTCGGGGCCTGCAAGAGGCTTAAGGCAACAAGCCTTGGCACTTAGGGATGTGCAGCAGGCAACAATGACTCTGGTTGCTTGGGTTTTCTTTGAAGTTCTTTTACTTATTTAATTTTTTCCCCTTTTGTTGCCCTTGTTATCAACATTGTTGTTACTGTTGTTGTTATCACTGTCATTGTTGTTGGATAGGACAGAGAGAAATGGAGAGAGGAGGGGAAGACAGAGAAGGGGGAGAGAAAGACAGACACCTGCGGACCTGCTTCACTGCTTGTGAAGCGACTCCCCTGCAGGTGGGGAGCCGGGGGCTCGAACTGGGATCCTAGTGGTCTCTGCACTTAACCCACTGCGCCACCGCCTGGCTCCCATGACTTTTTTAAAAAATATATTTATTTATTCCCTTTCATTGCCCTTTTTGTTTTATTGTTATAGTTATTATTGTTGTAGTCGTTGTTGGATTGGACAGAGAGAAATGGAGGGACAGAGGGGAGGGGAAGATAGAGAGGGGGAGAGAAAGAGAGACACCTGCAGACCTGCTTCACTGCTTGTGAAGTGACTCCTCTGCAGGTGGGGAGCCGGGGACTCGAACCCGGTTGCTTACGGTGGTCCTTGTGCTTTGCGTCACTTGCGCTTAACCCTTAACCCACTGCGCTATCACCCAGCTCCCGACTCTGTTTTCTTATGCAGTGGGTCAACCCCAGAGCCTGGGGCAGGTGTGATATAGCAAATCCACATTCCTGCCCTATTTATTTAATTATTTTCTTACTTACATATTTACCACCAGGGTTATTGCTGGGACTCAGTGCCTGCAGTGTGACTCCACCAGCCCAGTGGACTTCTTTTTTTTGCCTCCAGGGTTATCACTGGGACAGTATCGATGCTACAAATCCACTTCACCTGGAGACGGTTTTTTCCTTTTTTCCTTTTTTTTTTTAATAGGATAGTTCAGAGATAAATTGAGAGAGGAGGGAAAGATAGAGAGGGGGAGAGAAAAACACCTATAGACCTGCTTCATTGCTTGTGAAGCGACCCCCCCCCTCCGCAGGGGAGTAACTGGGCACTCACACTGGAATCCTTGTGTGAATCCTTGCGCTTCACACTAACCCAGTGCTCTAACACCCAGCTCCCTGGCCTTTTTTTTTCCTTATAGAGATAAAGATAATTAGAGAGGAAGAGGAAGAGAGACCTGTAGGGGTCCAGGTGATTGCACACCTGGTTACACGCACAGGTTGCCTGGGTTCAAGCCCCTACTTCCCACCTGCAAGAAGCTTCACCAGCTTTGAAGCAAATACTGCAGGTGTCTCTGTCTCCAGCCTTCTCTAGTTCCCCCCTCCCTCTCAATTTCTCTCTGTCTTATCAAATAAAGGGGGAAAAAAGAAAAAGGAAAAAATGGTGGTCTGCGTGGTGACACACCTGGTTGAGCGCACAATGCACAAAGACCCACGTTCAAATCCCTGGTTGAGTGCACATGTTGTAATGCACAAGGCCCCAGGTTCAAACTCCCAGTCCCCACCTGCAGGAGGAAAGCTTTGCAAGTGGTGAAGCAGGGCTGCAGGTGTCTCACTGTTTCTCTCTCTCCCTCTTGATTTCTGGCTTTCTCTATCCAATCAATAAAAATAAAAAATAAAAACTTAAGAAGCAACCCAGGTGTCCAACAACAGATGAGTGGCTGAGCAAGTTGTGGTATATATATATACAATGGAATACTACTCAGCTATAAAAAATGGTGACTTCACCGTTTTCAGCCGATCTTGGATGGACCTTGAAAAATTCATGTCAAGTGAAATAAATCAGAAAAAGAAGGATGAGTATGGGATGATCTCACTCTCAGGCAGAAGTTGAAAAACAAGATCAGAAAAGAAAACACGAGTAGAACCTGAACTGGAATTGGCATATCGCACCAAAGTAAAAGACTCTGGGGTGGGTGGGTGAGGAGAATACAGGTCCAAGAAGGATGACAGAGGACCTAGTGGGGATTGTATTGTTATATGGAAAACTGGGGAATGTTATGCTGTTCAAACTATTGTATTTACTGTTGAATGTAAAACATTAATTCCCCAATAAAGAAATTTAAAAAAACACACAGAACCATATAAAAATTATGTTTCCCCCCCAAAAAAAAAAATCAAGAAATGGCTGCAGAAGCAGTGGATTCATAGTGCAGGAACCGAGCCCCCAAGATAACTCTGGAGGCAAAAAAAAAAAATCATATGAGAGAGAGAGAGATGCACCAGAGCAGTACTCTGGCATTCCTGGCGCCAGGAGTTAACCCAGGAGCCTCTGGCAGGCAAGTCCTGTACTCTACCAGCTGAGCTGTTTCCAACCCCTGCATCCTGGGCCCCTCACAGGGATGGAGGCATATCCTGCAAGCACTGCAGCCAGAGGGGTTTCAGGGTGGTCTGTCCATCTGGGCTTTACTTGGGAACACTGTGCCAGGGACAGGAAGCCTGGTGACTGGCGCTGCTGGGGGATCCAGGAACCTAGGGCAGGCAGAGGGGCTCAGCCTGAAGTGCTAGTCTTAGGCACCCTCCCCTTGAGACCTGGGGAAGCCAGGACTATTTTCCCTACCCCCTGGGGTGCGGGCCCAGCCTCCTACAGGCAGACACTGAGCTTCAGGCAGCAGTGCAGGACTCCTGGCTGTGTCCCCAGGAAGCCCAGCCTGTGTCCCAGCCACCCTGCTCACAGGCTGGAAATGGACCAGAGCCACATCCCAGCCAGACTTCCGGAACCCAGATCACTGCACCATCAAGGCCAAGGCCTGGTTCCAGGCCCTCGGGCCCCTGGGGAATGCTCTCCCTGTTCCTTGTGTCCCTGGGCCCGTCTCTTGAAGCACTCCTCCCACCCCGAGGGGAGGAAGAGAGGGCCCTTCTGCCCTGTTACCTCCATGTCTGCCAGGATGCTGGGCTCAGAGGGGAAAGTGGGTATGAAAGGTGGAGAAGGTGACAACAGGGGCAGAAAAGAAAAAGGGGGCATCAGAGTCGCCCCAGCAAGACAGACTAAGCAGAGGAGGGAGGGGTAGGTGCACATCTCTGCCTCAGGAACAGTGGCCAGCACAGCTCCTGCCCATGATTTTGGCAGGTGAAGGGAATTTTAGCAGCAACTGGCAGGGAGTCTGACAGGTGCAAAGCAGTGTGACAAAGGCCAAACTCAATGTCACCTGGTCACACACCTGAGCCTTCAGTCAAGTCTCATCTCCTTTTGTCAAAGTGGCTGCGAGGCGTTCTGTCAGCTCAGTGAGCAGCCAGGAGGCAAGACCTGAATCCCAGTGGGGCAGGACTGCACCCTGGGGCCACCCATGGGAAGGGAGCTTCTCTCTTGGCCTGGCTCTGCAGGTGTCCAGCAGCTGGGGACATACGCCCTGAGGGCAGTGGGGTCTCCAAGTCCACCCCCACACCAGCGGCGGTGATATGGGTGTTTGAAAGATGACTCTGAGTGGTCAGAGTGGTGGGATGTTCCCAGCAAGAGGAGGGGGATGTGAAGCGAGGGCAGGCAGTCTGGGCACCTGCTCTGCCCAGACATCTGGATTTGTTCTCTCAGGGCCTGCGCTGGAAGCCTGAGGTCAGTGCCACCTGTCATCACACAAGTGACAAGGTGTCAGCTGTGTTGGCCCAGCAGATTTTTTTTTAAAAATAATTTATCTCTTTATTGGGGAATTAATGCTTTACATTCAACAGTAAATACAATAGTTTGTACATGCATAACATTCCCCAGATTCCCATTTAATAATACAACCCCCACTATGTCATTCATCATCTTTCATGGCCCAGCAGATTAAGCCCTGGCCTGTCCTTGGGTGACCACCCCTTCCTTCTGTCACTCCAAATGCCTGCTCTGTCACAGCCCTGCCCCTTCTCACCATCTTTTCCTCAGGCCCTTGTGATGGGGTGGGCCTTGGGGCCCAGGGAAGACTCATCATAAACCTGGGTTCAAGCCCCTACCCTCATGCCTGGCACCAGTGAATGGTAGAGCAGTGTTGTGGTGTCTTTCCTCTCTTTGTTTTTAACTGAAAGGGAAGCCCTTGATTTAAGCACACAGGAAGTTCATCAGCCACATCCAGCAACAGCTGCAGGTTCCAGGAGCAGTAGGTTTTTGTCTGCCAGGCTTTTCTTCAGTGGAGATCTCTCTGAGATATTCGGGAAGGGAGGTGGGTAGATAAAGCGAGCTAAAGGTGGGGAGGTCTGGGCAGGAACTCTCAGTTCTGGAATGTGTGAGTGACTTTTGAAGCTGTGTGGCACCTTGGGGCCATCCTTTCATCAAGTGGGAGGAGTCACTGAAGAGAAAAACAAAGAAGAGATAAAGAGATCAAGATTGAAAACAGGCAGTTCAACCTCTGAACCATAGGAACTCCACAAAGAAACCTGGGTGGAGAGACACCACAGACCTGCTCCACCATCATGGAGCTTCCCCCAGTGGTGTCCATGGTGCTCCCATGTGGCGCTGGGGCTCAGACCCAGGGCAAAGTGTGTTCTCTACTGGGTGAATTCTTGTTATTGTTAGAATGTTGACCCCAAAACTTCAAAATACAGATCCTCAGGAATGAGAGCCTTTTGCAGGCCACTATGCTGTCTCCCCACCCTTGAAACTGTCTCTGGCTGCCATTCTCTGAAAGCCAGGAGAGGGACAGACAGGCTGAGCACAGCCACACAGCAGTGAGCTTCAATCTTGATCTTCCTCCAGCCACAAATGCAGCCTGGTGACTGGACTGTAAGAAGCAACAGGAAGTGTGGAAGGGCCAAGTGGCATCACGAGGTTCTCAGCAGCCAGGAGCTGGTGCAGCCGGGAGGCACATGGCTGGCCTCTCTGGGGCCCAGCTTGGATCCCCAGCACCCAGTAGCCCAAGCGGTGCTCTGGCTTCTCTCCCTCTCTCAACTAAGACGTACACACATGCACACGCACACGAATGGATGACACAGAGAGGTAGACAGGCAAAGAGAACATGAAAGAGACCACAGCACTGAGGCTTGCTCCAATACATGGGGGCAAACTCAAACCCAGGTCCAGTATATGGCAAAGCAGTGAGCTATTTCTTGGGCCCTAAACCAAAAAAACAAACCAAAATAATTAAGGTTGTGAAATCTTCATCTGCGCTAGTAGAGAGCCAGTTGATACTGTTCGGAATTGAAAAAAAAAAAAATCAGTGGGGGTAGGTAGCATAGTGGTTATGCAAAGCGACTCTCACGCCTGAGGCTCCAAAGCCCCAGGTTCAATCTCCCACACCACCATCAACTAGAGCTGAGCAGTGCTCTGGTGGGTTAAGCCCATGTGGCGCGAAGTACAAGGACTGGCATAAAGACCCTGGTTCGAGCCCCTGGCTCGTCACCTGCAGGGGTGTCACTTCACAGGCAGTGAAGCAGGTCTGAGGGTGTCTATCTTTTTCTTCCCCCTCTGTCTTCCCCTCCTCTCTCCATTTCTCTCAAATAATGATGACATCAATAACAATAACAACAATAAAAAAACAATGGCAACAAATGGGAAAATAAATATACAAAAGAAAGAAGAAAAAAGAAAAGAAAAAGGAATTGAAAAAAAAATCAAGAAACAGGGGGCCAGGTGGTGGCATACCCAGTTAAGCGCACATATTACTAAGCATAAGGATCTGGGTTCAAGCCCCCCCACTTTCCACCTACAGGAGGGAGTGCTTCATGAATGGCAAAGCAGGTCTGCAGGTGTCTATCATTCCCTCACTTCTTTCTCCCTCTCTCTCTCTTTAAATATTTTATTTATTTACTAGAGAGATAGGAGAGAGAGAAAGAAAGAAAACCAGAGCGTCACTCTGGTACATGTGCTGCCAAGGACTGAACTCAGAACATTATGCTTATAAGTTCAATGTTTTATCCACTGTGCCACCTCCCAAACCACTCTCTATCTCCCCATCTCTCTCAATTTCTCTGTCCTATCAAATAAAAATGGAAAAAAAAAAAAAAAGGCCACCAGATAGGTGGATTTGTAGTGCAGGCACCAAGCCCCAGTGATAATCTTTGTGGCAAAAAAAATAAAGGGGGGGCGGCATGTGGTCATGCATCCCGGTTAAGCACACATGGTATGAAGCACAAGGATCTGGGTTCAAGCCCCCACTCCCCACCTGCAGGGCAACACTTAAAAAGCTGTGAGGCAGATTTCCCTATCTCCCCCTCCTTTCTCAAGTTCTTTCTGTCCTGTCCAATAAAATGGAAAAACTGACTGCTGGAAGCAGTGGATTCTTCATGCACCAATAACCCTGGAGGGAAAAAAAAATCAAGGAACAACGGTGTAAACATACTATTGTGAGATAACACACAAACAGGCCCTGAGGAATTGAAAGAAGCTGTCCGGGGTGGTGACTCACAGAGGAGCCCAGGCTGCAGGTTTTCACAAAGCCACTGCATGTTGTTTGTTTAAAAAGTAGGCCCAGAGGGAATAAATAAATAATTTTTTTTTAAAAGAAAAAGTAGGCCCAGCACTGGAAGGGAGCACAGTAGATACAACAACAGACTCACAAGCAGCTGGGCCTCCTCTCTCTCTCTCTCTCTCTCCCTTTCTCATAAATAAATATTAAAATAAAAATCAGCCTAGTGGCTTAGGAGGTGCTCAGCTGAGTAAAGCACAGGACTTGCTTACTCAAGGTCCCGAGTATTGGGTGGGAAAAACAGCATAATGGTTCTGCGAAAAAGATTTCCAGGCTTAAGACACGAACATTGTGGGTATAACTGATGCCACCACCATATGCCAGAGCTGAGAAGCCTATGGTTAAAAAAAAAAAAAAAAGTTCTAAGTTGATTCCTGCCACTTCCTATGTCAGCATGAACTCTACTGCCTCCCTCTTCCTCTTCCCCTTCCTTCTCCTCCTCCTCCTCCTCTTCTTCTCTCTCCCTCTCCCCCCTCTCTCTGTCTCTCTCTTGAATATATTTTTGAAAACCCCAGTCCTTGAGGGATCTGGAGGTGGTTTAGCAGGCAGAGTGCATGCCTTATTGTGACTGAGGCCCTAGATTCAATCCCTGCCCCCAGGGCAGGGAGTTCATTTTGCTCCTAAGGGCAGGGTTGGCAGGGGTGTTCAGGACAGGAGTGTCACTGCTAGAGAGCACCTGTTCCCCTTCCCTGCAGTCCTGGCGGTGGCAGCTGTGTCCCCATTGTAGCCCCCTTCAAAATAAAATGCTCCTGGAATTCCCCTGTGTCCTGTGGGATGGTGGGGGTGGCAGCTGTTTCCCCTGGCTCTGCTACTAAGAGCGCAGCTGGACACCTACAGGTGGGGAGGTGGGGGGCAGGGCTGGGGAGGTGCTGGGCATAACTGGGGGAAGAGGAGTGTGTGCAGAGATCCTCTGGACATCCCTGCAGGCAGCTGTGAGGATTCCTCAGGGGCAGGGGGGCTGAGGCAATGCAGGAAGGAGACTGGATGTAAATGGTCCTCTGCTTGGGCTCAACCCTGAGCAGTGGGTGGACAGTTCCGGGGTGTTCTGCAGACTCCTGGGAAACCCCTGCGGTGTGGGGGTTTCAGGCCAAGGCTTCCTGACTCAGAGGTTCTCTCTGCACCCTGTGGGCTGAGAGCATGGGGCCCATTTGTAAGAGACAACAGGACATTCTGGAGCCAACTCCCAGCAGCCTCTGCAGCCTGCACCCCTGTTCCCGGCCAGGTGCCAGCTGTGGAAGGACTCTAGGCCCCACTTTGCACCGATGACAAATGGGGATGAGAAGGGAGTCTGGGGGATAACTCAGTTGGCAGAGAGTGTGCTTTGCTATGTGGGAGGTCCTGTGTTCGGTCCTAGCACCATGTAGGAGCACCGTGGACAAACCAGGGGTCTCCATGGGTGGCAGAGTAATGTTGGGGTGTCTCTGCTCTCTCTCTACCTCCACCTTAGTCCTTATTCTCTCTAATAAATGTTAAAACTGGGCAGGGGGGAGTTGGACGGTAGCACAGCTGGTTAAGCACACCTGGCACGAGGCGCAAGGACAGGCTTAAGGATCCCGGTTCAAGCCCACGGCTCCCCACCTTGCAGGAGTGTCCTTCACAAGTGGTGAAACAGGTCTGCAGGTGTCTATCTTTCTCTCCCCCTCTCTGTCTTCCCCTCCTCTCTCCATTTCTCTCTGTCCTATCCAACACCAATAACAACAGTAACAAGGGCAACAAAAGTGTGAAAAGATGGCCTCCAGGAGCAGTGGATTCCTAGTGCAGGCACTGTGCCCCAGTGATAACTATGGAAGGAAAAAAAATCAATGATGACTCCCCTCAAAAGTAAAGAAAAATAAAAGAGATAAAAGAAAAACCTGGGCTGAGGGGGTCACCTAGCAGATCACAGCCCATGTATGAGCTATGGGTTCATTCCCTGGCTCCCCACTGAGACTCTGGGGGGAGGGGGCCCAGGATGGGTGGGTTGAGGTGGTCACACCCCATGAAATAAATATGGAAGTGAATGACAAATACTGGATGGTTTGCCTCACTCATGCATGCAATATAAACAACTAGAACACTGTAAACCATTAACCCCCAATAAAATAACAACCAACACGAATAAACTTTCAAAAATAATAATAACAACAAAATAATAATAACAGACTGGGATAGATAGCATAACAGTTATGCAAAAATACATTCATGCCTAAAGCCCTGAAGTCTCAGGTTCAAGGTTCAATCCCTGTCACTACCTTAAGCTAGAGTTGAGCAGTGCCCTGGTAAAAATAAACAAGTAAATAAAAATAAAAAATATTAATAATTGGGCAGGGGTAGATAGCATAATGGTTATTCAAAGAGACGCTCCTGCTTGAGGCTCCAAAGTCCCAGGTTCAGTCCTCCACATCACCATAACCCAGAGATGAATAGTACTCTGGTAAAAAAAAATTAAAATAACATAACACAAAATAATCATCATCATCACCAAGCCTGGCTCCTTGTGTGTTAATGTGTGCTCTCAACTGTGCTCACAGCCAGGTCCCCCTTTTCTCTCTGTCTCTCTCTCTTTCTACCTCTACTTCTGTCTCTGACTTTCTACCATTCTGTCTCTATCTGAAAAAAAATACATATATGTGTGTATATACTTAAATTAAGTTAAATTAAAATAAAAATAGCCATACAGCATAGTGGGTCATACAAAAGACTTCATGTCTAAGGCTTCAAGGTCCCAGGTTCAACCTCTGGCACAACCAAAAGCCAGAGTTAAACAGTGTTGTGGGAGAAAAATGATTAAAAATTTAAAATTAAGGTCCAAAAGTAATTCACTTGGACAGTGCACTGCTTTTCCATGTGTGTGATCCAGGTTTGAGACTGCCCCTGTGGAATTGGAGGAAGCTTTGGAACTATGGTTTCTCTCTCTCTCTCTCTCTCTCTCTGCCTCTTTTGGGGCAAAAGTCATCCTGGAGGACTGGGGATACAGCATAGTGTTTCTGCAAAAGCCTCTCATGCCTGAAACTCCAAAGTCCCAGGTTTAGTCCTCAGCATCATCATAGGCCAGAGCTGAGCAGCACGCCAGTCTTTCTGTCTTTCTCTCTGTATCTCTCTCATTAAAATAAAATAATTTATAAAAAAGAAAGAAAGAAAGAAAGAAATACATTGGGATATCTAGAGCCTCCAGCACTACCTGTGAAGATCCCTGGACTTCAGGGCATGATGGGGAGACAGTGGGCCTGTGTGTCTGTCTACCTGCTTGGGGGGTGGTGGTAGACTGGGCATGGGTGACGGGGAGACAGTGGGTCTGTCTGTCTGTCTGGGGCGTGGTGGTGGACTAGGTAGGCACGGGGTGGTGGGGAGGCAGAAAGCCTGTGGGCCTTTATGTATCTTGTGGAGGGGGCACTGTAATGGACCAAACACGGAGGTGGCCAGAATTAGCAGGGCCTACCCACTGGAGAGCCTTTGGGCTGGTCTCTGGCCAATGTCCGCCTGGAGGTCAGGTCAGAGAGACCCCTGAGAGACAACAAGTGGCCACTCTATACCCATAGCTCCACAGGCTGAAGGGGTCACCAGGAGCACCATTTGCATGTCAGAGCTGGCAGTCCATGGGAGGTTTTGGAATCTAATTCCTCTCTGGTGACTGGTGGGGAAACTGAGGTCCACAAACAAGTGCAGACTGCCTCTGTCACAGAGAATTGAAGCGGAGCTGGAGTCAAGTCAGGTCTCTGCCAGCCAGGGGTCTCCCAGTGCCTCATGGTCCTCTCCAGCCCTGCCCCTCAAAGTGTGTCTGGTGCCCAGCGTGGAGACTTTCAAACCTTCCTGGGGCTTCCTGCTCAGTAAGCCAGCATGCTGACACCCCTAAATAACCACAGGGAGCAGCCACCTCAGGCCAGAATGCATGAGGGAGCTTGTTCACTCCATGTGGCCTGCAGGCTAAGCTCTCCTAGTACAGGGACCCAGGGACCAGGAGCAAGGGGATGCCTGGGGTCACAGCAGGTGAGGCCAGATGGGACAAGCTGGGAAGTCTGTGCTCAACTCCAGCCCCTGGCCTCTGAGGAGGTGTGGCTCCCCATGGAGGTGAGGGTAGATACACCCTGGCCTCCTTCTTCTGCCCAGAGCCCTTGGCAGCAGACTGGAGTCCTCTGGAGGGGACCAGAGGGACCCACACTGACCCAGACCAGCACCTGCTGCTGCGTGTCACCTGTCCTGGCTGAGGCGTTGGCTCACAGTGGGCTGGGGTGCAGAATACTGGGAGCCTTTCCCCAGGGCCTGCCCTGCGGGCTCCACATGGACACTGGCCTGACCTCTGCCATTCAGTGTCCTCTGCCCTGATGCAGGGCCCTGGGGATGACCTGCCCCTGCGCCTCCTCTGGTGCGGGGCCCTGGGGATGACCTGCCCCTGCGCCTCCTCTGGTGCGGGGCCCTGGGGATGACCTGTCCCTGCGCCTCCTCTGGTGCGGGGCCCTGGGGATGACCTGTCCCTGCGCCTCCTCTGGTGCGGGGCCCTGGGGATGACCTGTCCCTGCGCCTCCTCTGGTGCGGGGCCCTGGGGATGACCTGTCCCTCCGTGTCCCCTGCCCTGGTGTAGGTCACTGGGGATGCACATCTGGCCTGGCCTGGGAGCAGGTGCTTGGGGAAAGATGGGGCCCTGAGACCAGAGCTGGGCATCCCAGTGGTCTGGCACCCTGGGGGCCCTGGGCAGAGTGTTCTTGGGGGAGGAGTCCCCGGAGAAGGGCTCGTGCCAGGCGGTGGGAAGAGGGGATTGGACACCAGCGGTCGAGGGTCATCCTCCCTTGGGGCGGTCACCGGGCAGTGTGGGACTTGCATCGCCGCGCGGGGTCAGGTGGCGGTCACACGCCTCGCCTGCTTCCTCCTAAATCCCTGGCCCCCGCTCGACCCCGAGCCGCCACGGGCGAGGCGTCCACACCGCCCCCTCACGGGGAGCGCGCACGCACGCGCACCGCACGCTCGCACCTGGCCGACGCCCCGCCCCGGGCACGCCCCCGCTGCTACGGACCAATGGGAGTGAGCGGTGGGCGCGTGCGGCGGGGGCGGGGCCTGCGCGGAGGGGAGCGCCCGCTCCCATTGGCCCGGCGCGTTGGGGGCGGAGCCTGCGCTGAAGCGAGCGCCGGCAGGCGGCGGCGGCGGCGGCTGCGCTCGGGCGGAGGCGGGCGGTCGGAGACGGAGTCGGAGACGGAGACGCAGACGCAGCGCCGCGGCCGCCTCAGGCCCGCCGGGGCTCCGCGGGGCGCCGCAGCCCGCCGCAGCCCGCGCCTCGCCGCGGCCCGGCCCCCGAGCGCGCGGCCTGTGCGCGCGGCCTGTGCGGACGGAGGGAGCGGCGGCACCTAGCGTCCTGTCAGGCGGCGGTGCGGCGGACCCACGCCACGATGATGCCGGTGGGTGCGGACGGCCGCGGTGGCGGTGGCGGTGGCGGTGGCGGTCGCGGCCGCGGGCGGGGGCGGCTGTCAGCGCCCGGGCCGCGCTGGGGTGCGGGCTCGGGCCGGGGCGGGAGCGGGCTCTGGGGCGGTGGGCGGGGTCCGCGTCTAGGCCGGGCGGCCGGTGTGGGACCCGGTGCAACGTCGCAGCCTGAGGCCGGAACCGAGCGCCGGGGCCCGGGATCCGGTGGCAGCCAGAAGCCGGAACCGAGCGCCGGGCCGGGTCGGAACCGGAGCGGGCGGGCGGCGGCGCCCGGGTGCGGGTGTCCCGGAGCCCCCGCGGGGTCCCCGCCGCAGCCCGCAGCGCGCCGTCCTGGCGGGGCTTTCCCGGGAGAGCGGGCAGAGCCATCTTGGGGGCCCCGCGTCGCCGCGTCGCCGCGCCCCGGGGCCGCAGGTCGCACGGGCCGCCTTTGTCCGCAGCGGGGCCGCCGGCCACCTGCCGCCGGGGTGCTCCCGGGACCCGCCGGTTTGGGGGCGCCCCCAGCACTCCCCCCCACCCCGGCGGGCAGGATCCTCTCTGGGGTGCCGCGGCGCGAGACGGTGGCGAGCCGAGTCTGACTAAATAAATAAATGAATGAGGTCCCTCCGAAGGGACCTGCCATCTTCCCCGCCCGGGGGTCCTGGCCGCTTCTTCCTGCCGGCCACCTCCTGCCCCTCAGGGGAGCCCCGCGTCGCGGTCGCGGTCCCGGTCCCGCCGTCCCCGCCTGTGTGGCCCGGGGGGAGGTCAGGCCCCCGCTGCGGCTGCTTTTCAGCGCCGTGACCTTGAAGCAGCCGAGGTCCGCGGGGGGTGATCGGGCCCCGTGGCCAGCGGCGCCGCACATGTGACAGAATGCAGCTCCCGGGGCTGCACCCCCGCCGCCAGGCCCCGACCGCGGGGTGTCATTCTCCGCAGCGCACAGGGACGCCGCTTCCGCCCCGTGGTGACAAGGATGCCCTGCTGGAAGGGCTCCGACGTGGTCCACACGGTTCCTTCCTTCCTTCCTTCCTTCCGACGCTTCACGCGCGTCGCAGGGTCGCCGCTCCCGCCCGACTCCGGTGGGTGTCCTCCTGCAGAAGCCAAAGTGATCAGAGACACTGTTCTTTAAAAGACGGGCAGCCCTGTTAAGTGTTTGGAAGCACACTGCCTTTGTCTTGCAATCTGGAAACCGGCGCTGTTGCTCTCACCCTCCGTTCCTGGCCTTTGCGAGTGAATCTCCTCCTGATCGTGAGAGATGCCAGCCAGCGACCAAGCCCTTGCCCGCTTCCCGCCGTTGGAGGTTGGAGTCGGTTGTGAATGCAAGAGGGCTTTCCAGAACACGCCGTTCTCCTGCTTCCCACTGCCCTTGTTATTTTCAGGGAAGCCCCTCGAGCACTTCTCGGCCTTTTCTGGTGTCCTGCGTTTGTGTTTTGCGGTGGGCACGGCTGTGCCAGGGGCCACCTTCCCCAGTCAGTTCTGTCCAGGTGTCACCAAGAGGTAGGCAGGTACTTCACTCAGCTGTGCCGGTCCCCTTCCATGTCTACAGGCAGTGGCCATTGTTTAGCCAAATTCTCTTTTTTCTGCCTTTCTTTGCCACCAGGTGTTTTGCTAGGCTTTCTTGCCTTCACCACTCTTAGTGGGCATTGTTTTTTTAAAGAGAGACCGTGAAGGGGAGAGACATCACAGCAGTGTTCAGCTGCTGGTGGAACTTCCCCCATGCAGGTGCTCCTAGGTGGTGGCTGGAAGTTCAAACCTGGGTCCTGGCGCATAGTAACATGTGCAGTCCGCCAGCTGAGCCATGTCCTGGCTCCCGCTTTTTCTCCTAAGTAAGAGATAGAAGTAAGAGCACTTTATTTTTGGTGTTCATCAGTTGGATGAATCATCAGAGGAAGACTGGATCAGATCCTCTTGCTTTGTATGAAGCAGCACTGTCCAGAGACAGACAGATGGGCCCAGCCTCAGCTCCTGCACGACTCCACTGCAACTGATGGCCTTTTCTTTATTTTTTTATAAAATATTTATTTGTTTATTTATTTATTTATTCCCTTTTTGTTGCCCTTGTTGTTTTATTGTTGTAGTTATTACTATTGTTGTTATTGATGTCATTGTTGTTGGATAGGACAGAGAGAAATGGAGAGAGGAGGGGAAGACAGGGGGAGAGAAGCGACTCCCCTACAGGTGGGGAGCTGGGGGCTCGAACCGGGATCCTTATGCCGGTCCTTGCGCTTTGCACCACCTGCACTTAACCTGCTATGCTACCGCCTGAGTCCCTTTTATTCCTTTTTTAATTATACTTTTTTTTATTTTCAATACCAGAACACCTGGGGCCTTGGAGCCTCAGGCATGGGAGTCTGTTTGCATAACCATTATGCTGTCTCCTCCAAATATATATATATATCTCTATATGTATATATATATATATATATGTATATATATATATATATATTTAATTTATTTGATGAGAGATACAGAGAGGAAAAACAGAGCCCTGCTCAACTCTGGCTTATGATGGTGTTGGAGATTGACTTGGGACTTTTGGTGCCTCAGCATTAAAGTCTTTTGCTTAAGCACTTTGCTATCTCCCCAAACCAATCTTTCTTTTTCTTTCCTCTAGATGGAGGGAGGAAGAGAGGGAGGGGAAGGAAGGAGGAGCAGGAGAGACACTATAGCACCTCAGTTATGTGGATGGTGGTGGCCTGGGTCACACTACAGGGTGAGCCACCTGCTAGTCCATTGCAAGTTAGACTTTTTTGGTAAATATATGACAATACTGTTAACTCAATATCAAATATAATTTTACCAGCAATACGAAAATTGCTGTTTTGTTTTTATTTATTAAGTCTTTGAAGTCTTGTGTGAGTCCAGTGAAATTTTGCATCTGTCTCCACTCCAGTCAAGGCAATCTCACTTCCGGCTGGGGAAGCACCTTGTGTGCATGAGGCGGGCCCCGAGTTTGGCGCCTGGCACCACATGAGAGAGCAAGGAAGCCAAAACAAGGGTTACTTCTTGGAACAGTGCTTTGGTGTTTCCAGTCATAAAAGGAAAAAAGACGGGCACGCTTTCCGTCTCCTGGAGCCTCTTGGGGTTGGTGGCTGCCGGGCTAGACAACACAGGTCTAGGGTCTGTTTTCTTTTCCTGACTTCAGAATTAGCTGCTAGTGGGTAGGGTTCACGGTGACCGGATGGATTGGTGTGCTGTTGAGAATACCTGGGTATCTGAATGTGTTCTCACCTGACAGAATAAAGTCTTTTTTAAAAAATATGTATTTATTCCCTTTTGTTGCCCTTGTTTTACTGTTGTAGTTATTATTGTTGTTATTGATGTTGTTCATTGTTGTTGGATAGGACAGAGCAATGGAGAGTGGAGGGGATACAGAGGGGGAGAGAAAGACAGACACCTGCAGACCTGCTTCACCACTTGTGAAGAGACTCCCCTGCAGGTCGGGAGCCAGGGGCTAGAACCGGGATCCTTATGCTGGTCCTTGTGGTTTGCGCTACCTGCATTTAACCCACTGCACTACCGCCCGACTCCCAGAATAAAGTCTTTTTAAAATTATTTATTTATTTATTATTGAATAGAGACAGAGAGAAATTGAGAGGGGAGGAGATAGTTAGAGAGACAGAGATAACCTGCAGCCCTACTTCACTACTCCTGAAGCTTTTCTCTGCATGTGGGGACCGGGGGCTCGAACCTGGGTCCTTGCGCACTGTAACGTGCGCTCAACCAGGTGCACCACCACCCGACACCCTGCAATTTTTGTTTGTATTTTGCCCAGCTCAGTTATCACTGGGACTTGGTGCTTGCACAACTCCACCATATTCTCTCTCTCTCTTTCTAGTCGAGGGTGAGAGAGATACAGAATAAGAGAGACAGACACCTGCAATACTACTTGACTGTTTGTGAAGCTTCCCTCCTGCAGGTGGGAACCAGGGACTTGAACCCAGGTCCTCTTCCATGGTAGTATGTGTGCTTTATCAGATGAGCCACTTCCTGGGCTGGGCTTTCTGCTTTTTAAATAAAGCTGTATTTTAGATATTGCCTTACTATTAATAAAATTCTCTTGCAGTCTAGTATCTGAATCATTTTTCCCCCCTTGGAGAGGTATCAATAGATAACATTTAAAAACTACTTTCCCAGAAAAGCATGGTTGTCCATTAAGGGTGATTTATTGACTTGTCCCTAACAAGTGGACTTAAGAAATTTAGTTCTCACCTAAACAACTTGAGCCAAAAGAAGAATTAAAAAAAAAGTAAATAGCCTGGCTCAGAGCTTGGAAAGGACGGAACTTCCTGAACATCAATCAGCATGGCTTTGGAAAGACAGTGACCATTTTGAGTCTGGTCGGACTTGCCACCCACACACAGGTGAAATTAAGTGAGCGAAGCAAACACAAGCCTTCCCTCCCCAGAGGAATGCTGACTAGTTTGAGTAAAGGACGTTCTTGGGCTCTGAAGTGTGCTGTTTTCTTAGGGTAGGCACTCTGGTGACAGCATTTGATTATGTGCTCAGTGGACACCGCACACTGTGATTAACCAAGTCCTCTCATTTCTGTCCTCTGAGTCCTTCTAGCATGTTTATTATAGGCCCTGGGTTACATTCAGTTGTGCTCACTACTTAGCTCATTACACAACACTCACTTATCATAGGATCCCCTTCCCAACAATCTGGAAACAGGAACTGGAAGAAACTCTTCGCTGCTTCAACTACCAGCCGGCGTGTAGTTGACAACCAAAGAGCTCCAAGTCGGGAGACTGAGGTTCTTGCCTGTATTTATTAGTAACTGTGACTTCAGACGTGATCTGTTTGGGCCTCTATTTCTCATTTTGAAATGAGTTGGACCTGGTGGCTTCCTAGTATTTATGGTTGGTCCAGTAGCTGATATTAACATATGTGTGTATGTATGTATATGCATGCGGAGAGGAGAAGTATCAGAAGGAGTCATCAGAGTTTGGGACAGATTGTGTGTGTGTGTGTGGGGGGGTGACATCCTGGGAGAAGTGGCCTGATACTTGTTTGGGCAGTCTTTTAGTAAAGTCTGTAAACGCACTACCCAAGTGGCTTTGTGTGATGGAATGGACACGAGAGCTCAGTAGATGTTCATTGTGAAGTAATAGCTAAGTCAATGACAGATTTGAATTTACAGCCTAATTTAGTAAACAAAATGCTAAAGCCCAAGAAGGTGAAAACAAACAACAAAAGCCCTCTAGTTTGCTTCTTTCGTGCAATTCTCTTTCTCTTTCAGTCTTTCTGTTCTATCTAAAGCTAGAGAAAAAGAAGAAAGAAAGAAAAAAAACAGGCCAACAGGAGCAGTGGATTTGTGGTGCAGGCACTGAGCTCCAGCAGTAACCCTGGCAATTAAAAAGTCTGTGTGGGGGCCAGGTGATGGCACACCTGGTTGAGTGCATGTGTTACAGTGCCCTAAGACCCGTGTTCAAGCCCTCAGTCCCCATTTGCAGGGGGAAAGCTTCACGAGTGGTGAAGCAGTATTGCAGGTGTCTCTCTGTCCCCCTCTCTTTCTACTTCCCCCTTCCCCTCAATTTCTGGTTGTCTCTATCCAATAAATAAAGATAAAAAAATATTTTTTAAAGTCTATGACTTTTCTAAAAGTGACAGTATTATGTATAACCATGAAGTCTGGCAGCAGCCATTCAGCTTCTTATGACGCATATGTAGTGAACACTCAGTGACTGAGTGGTGTTTGTCTTTCTGTGCTAAGACAGTGTGTCATGGGTATAGTGGAGGTATCGTTGTTTTTATGGAGAACTGAAGCATAAGAGGTAAAGAAAGCCGGCTAAGGTTCCCCATCTAGTAGGCAGTAAAACATGGTTTGAGAGCAAGCTGATTCAAGAGCCTCTGACCTTAGTGTTTGTGCCAGTCATGCAGGACAGTTAGCTATATGCAGTCAGGGTGTTTTGTTGGAAGCACTGGTAAGTTGAATTTGACTACGTTTTTTCCCCCCTAAAGCTCAGATCAAATGGAGCTCAGTACTTAAAAGAATCCCAGAGTGAGAGTCTTTTGAATAGTGACATTTTTGGAACTGGGTACTCAGTGGCAGGTCATACGCTTTGTATGTGTGAGCCATGTGTCAATCCTCAGCACCCTCCAAAGTGTGACGGTTTTTTCCATATTGAATTTGGAGACATGTCAGTTTTAAATGTAAATTTGTTTAAAAAATATCTTTCCTTTCTCAGTATTCAATTTGAGTCTATGCAGTTCACCTCTTAACCATTACTGAGGATTTCTTCTATTGTTTGTTTGTTTGTTTGTTTTCCTCCAGGGTCATTGCTGGGGCTCAGTGCCTGCACCATGAATTCACTGCTCCTGGAGGCCATTTCCCCCCTTTGTTGCCCTTGTTGTTGTAGCCTTATTGTGGTTATTATTGTTGTTGTTGATGTCGTTCATTGTTGGATAGGACAGAGAGAAATGGAGAGAGGAGGGGAAGACAGAGAGGGAGAGAAAGACAGACACCTGCAGACCTGCTTCACCACCTGTGAAGTGAGTCCCCTGCAGGTGGGGAGCCGAGGGCTTGAACCGGGATCCTTACTCCGGTCCTTGTTCTGTGCCACGTGTGCTCAACCCGCTGCACCGACCCCTCTATTTTTATTTTTACTTATTTATTATTGGATAGAGAGAATTTGAGAGAGAACAAGGGATAGAGAGGGCAAAGAGACAGAGAGACACCTGCAGCCCTGCTTCACCACTTGTGAAGCTTTCCGTCTGCAGGTGGGGACCAGGGGCTTGAACCTGGGTCCTTGTGCACTGTAATGCGTGCGCTTAACCAGTTGTGCCACCACCTGGCCCCCATTACTGAGGATTTCTAGCTTGGGAGCTAAAATCTCACCAGGTAATTACAGAGTTATTTAATTGGTTGTCCGCATGTTTGTGTGTGTGCACCTGCATTTGGTGGCCTACAGTTTCTCAGTGAGAATTTGGGATTTCAGTGCCTGAAATGTTGTTGCTATAGTTACTTCAGGAGCTGTGGTTCTGGGGCAGCGTGGAGGGGCCGAGTGGTGGTGATCAGGTTGTTTTGAGGCCCTGGGCTGGCTTGATTGCTTGGTTTTATTTCACTGCAACGATCCTGTGTCACACTGTTCATACTAATAAGAGCATATGCTGCCATCACTGGGTTATTTACTTATTTTTACCAGAGCCCTGGTACAGGTGGTGCAGGGGTTGAGCCTAGGACCTTTGAGCCTCAGATTTGAGTCTGTTTGCATAGCTATTTTTTAAAAGAGTTTATTTATTTATTCATGAAGATAGAAGGAGAGAGAGAAAGAACCAGACATCACTCTGGTACATGTGCTGCCGGGGATTGAACTCTGGACCTTGTGCTTGAGAATCCAATGCTTTATCCACTGCGCCACCTCCCGGACCACTGTTTGCATAACTATTATGCTATCTCCTTTACCCATTATTTTAAAGATTTTTTTTTTTTTTTAAATCTTTCTAGGGCTACTCCAGGTTGGCTTTTCAAATAGAGACAGAAGCAGAGAGGGATGGGAGAGAAAGAGACCACAGCACCAAAGTGACCTACAGTGTGGTGAGGGCCAGGCTCAAACTTGGTCACATACATGACAAAGCTGTGAGCTATCCAAGTGAGCTATTTTGGCTGACTTGCCACCAGGGTTATTGCTGAGGTTCTGAACCTGTATGACTCTATATCACTCGGACTGTTTTATTCTTATCTTTTTTTTAAAAAAAATTATTTATTCGATAGAGTCAGAAATCAAGAGGACAGAGTACAATAGAGGGGGGAGAGAGAGAGAGAGAACGGAAGAGACCAACCTGCAGCACTGCTTCCCAACTTGTGACCCCCCCCCCCCCGGCAGGTGAACCTGGATCCTTGTGCATTGTAACTTGTGCTTAACCTGGTGCACCAACACCTTGCTCCTTGTTATTCTTACTAAGAGAGAGAGAGAGAGAGAGAGAGAAAAGAATGTCATTCTGGCATATGAGATACCAGGGATTGAATTTAGGACCTCATGCTTCCAAATTCAGCATCATGCTCACTGTTCTACCTTCTGGGTCCTCTCTTTTTCCCTTATTTATTTTGAAGAGGGTGAGAGATAAGGAGAGATACTACAGTACTGCTCCGCCACTCATGAAGCTTCCCATGTGCAGATGCTGCCACATGGTCTCTGGGACTCAAACCCAGGTCTTTGTATGTGGTAAGGTATGTGCATCTCACGGCCCTCAGAGATCAGATATTTTTTCAAGTGTAATGATACACTTAGATTTATATGCTAGGTTACTCTTAGAGCATTGGGTAACTGTATCAAGAGAAAATTGTTTGCCCAATGTTGAGTGGTTTTTAGTGGTTTTTTTTTTTTTTGCTGCTTGAACTTCCATGACACGCCGCTAGAGTCACGCTGTGTCCTTGCTCATTGTGTTGACCCACCCGTGTGAAACCCCTGGGGAGCTTCCTGGGGCACAGCTGGCCCGGGCCTCCTCTTTCTGTGTGTTCCCGTACCCAGCAGAGCTCATGGGCACCTCTTTTACAGCAGCAGGATCCATGGCTCTCAATGGCAGCCCGTGTTCTACTGCTTCTCTGATGGCTTGTTTACATTTCTGTATGAAGGCATCCTTGAAAAATAATACCCAAAAATAACAGTTAAATAATCAAAGTAGAGCCAGAGATTTCTGTGGTAGAATTACATAATGAAAAATGAAGCTTTGTGAAAACGTGAAGAGAGATGAAACATAATTTGACAACTTTAGGATTAATGGGAAAAACAAACAACCACCAATAGGAACAAAGAGTTTCTTGTGACAGGAAATGGAGGTGAAACCACATAGCAGAGCAGTCATCAGCACAGGCTGTGGAGCGGGACTGTTTGTCTCAAACCCTAGCTGAGCCACTTACTCATGTGGTGGCCTTGGACACATTATTCACTTCTTGGTGCCAGACTTTCATCTTTAAAATGGGTTTGGTAACAGTACATTTGTACTGCTTCAGAAGACTGCTGTACGGATTGCCAAGTGTTAGATCATTTTACCAGGACCGAAGAGTGAAAACTTGCTCTTGCATTTTAATCTCAGCACCTGTGATGCTTCACGGTGGGCAGCAGTCAGCCGGAAAAGGCTCATTAAGTGCACTTGATCACACCAGCGAGGAATGCTTCCGTTCTTCATGCTGAGAAACAGGGTGGTGACTTCAAAATCAGTCCAGTTGAAAGAACAGAGAAGGAGTGATTCGCTCTTCAAGAAATTAAAGTTCATCTGCTCTTTTCAGTCCCTTCTGTTAGATCCAGCTGACAGATAGAACTAGTCAGATGGACTCAGTCGATGTGGTCTCTGACTTGAGAAGCTCCCCAGTCTTTCTGGTCTCTACTAGAAGGCACTTTCCAGACTGTGGTATACAAGGCTCCTCCCCTGCACTTGCTGCGTTTTGTTTGTGGAAGCGTCAGGAAAGCAGGCCTAGTTTTCTTTTCCCAGTGCAGTGTCCCCTGTGCCTAGGGCATTGCTCACTCTGGGAGGTACCCAATACATCCTGTTCATTGCTTGAATTCCACCCCATCACTTATGTGTGGGGTGTGTGCCAGGGCTGGGCACAGCTCCTGTTCTCAGTGACCTCACAGTGTGAATCGCAGAAGCAAAATGCCATCCCAAAAGATAAGTGTCGCAGGGCAGAATTGGGAGAAGTCTTCTTGGCCTTTAGGTGTCAGGGGAGTTGTCATACAGGCAGTGGCATTCGGGTGGAGTTTAGAAGGAAGGGGGTGGGGGGCAGAGGTGACAGGGAAGGTCTTCTGGGTGGAGGGTGGAAGTGTGCAGGGCACTGAGATCTGAATCTGCTGGCATGTTGAGGTAGCCAGGAGCTGTGAAGTAAGAGGCAGGCAGGAAAGGCAGGCAGAGGTCAGATTCTGGGGGCAGTGTGATCTGCAGAAGAGCTTAAATGTGGTGGTGGGACACACACACACACACACTCTTTAGTTGTTTCATAGCTTTCTCAGGGTCACACTCAAACTCCCCCCCACCCCCCATGGTGATGTGGAGGATTGAACTTCAGACCTCAGAGCCTCAGGCATGAGAGGCTTTTTGTTTGTTTGCATACCCATTATGCTATATCCCCTGCCCTGACAATTGTGTATGTGTGTGTGTTTTAGAATATACACAATGTGGGAGTCAGGCGGTAGTGCATCGGGTTAAGCACACGTGGCGCAAAGCACAAGGATGGGCATAAGGATCCTGGTTTGAGCCCCCGGCTCCCCACCTGCAGGGGAGTTGCTTCACAGGTGGTGAAGCAGGTCTGCAGGTGTCGATCTTTTTCTCCCCTCTCTCTGTCTTTCCCTCCTCTCTCCATTTTTCTCTGTCCTATCCAACTACAATGACATCAGTAACAACAATAATAATTACAACAATAAAACAACAAGGGCAACAAAAGGGAAAATAAATAAATATAAAAAAAAGAATATACACAATGCAACATTTGCCATTTTAGCCATATTTAAGTTCTGTGATGTTAAGGACATTTGCCTGGCTCAGCAGCTGCCGCCACCACCATCCATCTCCAGAGCCTTTTCATCTTCTCAGACTGAGACTGCTGTTGCAAGCTGAAGAGATACAGGGAGGCGAGGGGGCCAGGTGGTGGTACACCTGGTTGAGCGCACATGTGCAGTGTCCCAGGTTCGAGCTGGGGTGGTGAAGCAGTGCTGCAGGTGTCTCTTTATCTCCCCTTCCCTCTCAGTTTGACTGTCTCTATCCAATAAATAACTAAAGATAACATAAGGAAAAAAATTAAAAAAAAAAAGGCAAGAAAGAGGCTGGACAAGCACTCGGCACATGTGTGGTGGGGTCAGAGCTGTCCAGCCTGCACTGTCTCCCCCAGCTACGTTGCTGCAAGGCTTTAAGCTGCGCTGTCAAGTGTGCCACTATGTGTTAAAGTTGGCGCCGCTTGTCTGGAGTCAGTGAAGGGTCTGTCAGGGTGGTTGAGGTGGTGGCTGAGGTTTCTCAGTGGCCAGCAGAGCCAGATGTGGGTGTCAGGAAGCCCTGCCCAGCCTTCACTCACCCCTGCAGCCTTCACTCTCCCCATTACAGCGCGCTTTATCTTCCCTTCCACCCAACCTCCTTTTTTTTTTTGATTTATTTATTTTGCCTCTAGGGTTTTTTACTCATGTTCTTTTTTTTTTTTTTTTAATACTTTATTTGATAGGACAGAGGGAAATTTAGAGGGAAGAGGGAGACAGGGAAGGAGAAAGACAAACAGGCATCTACAGACCTACTTCACCGCTTGTGAAGCTTTCCCCCTTTAAGTGGGGAGCGGGGGCTTGAACCCGGGTCCTTGCATACTGTAGTGTGTGCGCTTAACCAGGTGCGCCACCACGCAGCCCCAGGTTGTTGTTTTTAAGCCTCATGTTCCATGCGTGCATGATTCTTTCCTCATTCCTTTCTTTTCAGGAAGAGGGTGAGAGACAGAAAGACACTGTAGTGCTTTTCTGCTCAGGTGAAGCTTCCCCAGTGCAGGTGCTCCTGTGTGGTGGCTTGGGGCTTGAACCCAGGTCCTCATGCATGGTAAAACGTGCTGTCCCGGGGGAGCCATCCCAGGGAGCCCATATCCCACAGTTCCAATGGTCCAGGCACCACTTGTGAGGCTGTCGAGGGCTGCAGGCCGGCTGCTGGGAACCAGAGAGCCAGGGCTTCAGCGTGGCCCAAGGCCCTGTGTTCTTGGCGCTGAGGCTCATAATTACAGTCCACAGGTTGGCACAGGGTGGTTGTTAACAGTTCCTCACGAAGACTGAGTCATCGGAAGTGAGGAAATAACACAGACCCGTAGACTGAGACTGGACACATTTGAAGCGCTCCGGCAAGTGGCTGGCTGCTGTGAGGAGCCAGCTAGAAATTTCAGGTAGCCACGTCAGATGTGAAATTCACCTTAATAATGTATCTAACCCACCCTACCCAAAATATTATTTAAACACATAGTTACTATTAGATGTCCTTAATGAGATAATTTAGACTTGTAAAAATTCCATGAAGGCCGGGGAAGTAACTCAGCTGGCAGTGTCCAGGACTTGTACTCCTGAGGCTCCTGGTTCAATCCCCAGGGTCACATGGACCCATGCAATACTTGGGCTTCTCTTTCTCTCATATGAAGCTCCCATAAAATGAATTAAATATTAATCAGACTTTTAAAAAAGTATTTTATTTATATATTTTTTTATTTTTGAGAGCGATGCAGAGAGAAAAAGACACAGAGAGAAACCTCAGAGCACCGCACAGCTCTGGCTTATGGTGGTGCGGGGGATTGAACCTGGGACTTTGGAGCTTCAGGCATGAGTCTCTTTGTATAACCATTATGCTATCTATCCCCACCCTTAATCAGACTTTAAAAAATTTTTTTAAGTATTTTATTTATTTTTTATTTTTGAGTGAGATGAAGAGAGAAAGACACAGAGAGAAACACCAGAGCACTGTTCAGGTGGTGTGGGGGATTGAACCCAGGACTTGAGAGCCTCAAGCCTGAGAGTCTGTTTGCATAACCATTATGCTATTTACCCCCACTCCTTAATCAGATTTTTTTTTTTGTTCCTCCAGGGTTATTGCTGGGCTCGGTGCCTGCACCATGAATCCACCGCTCTTGGAGGCCATTTTTCCCCCTTTTTGTTGCCCTAGTTGTTGCAGTCTCGTTGCGGTTATTATTGCCATTGTTGACGTTGCTTTGTTGTTGGATAGGACAGAGAGAAATGGAGAGAGGAGGGGAAGACAGAGAGAGAGGGGGAGAGAAAAATAGACACCTGCAGACCTGCTTCACCGCCTGTGAAGCGACTCCCCTGCAGGTGGGGAGCCGGGGGCTCGAACCAGGATCCTTACGCCGGTCCCTGCGCTTTGCGCCACGTGCGCTAAACCCACTGCACCACCACCCGACCCCCAATCAGATTTTTTAATATGTTATACTAAGCCTGTCCAGTTCCAGAGCAGCCCATGCATCATGCACACATCCCTGTGGTGGGCCCCGTGGCCCAGTCTCAGTAGCTGGAGTGGCTGTAGATCATGGATGGACAGCAGTGCCAGCCTTTGACTTCTTGAAGTTAAGCCTCCAGAGAGTGCTGTCATTCCTGAGAGAGTCCATCAAGGAGGTTGGCGGATATAGAGGTTTCCACTTACTGTGTTGCTGTGTTTGAAAATCCATTTCGAGGCATTTAACACAGTAGTTTAAGAGCATGGCCTTGGGGACAGACTGTGGGTTTGTACCTCTCTGTACTCTGTCACTTCCCAGCCATGTCTTCTTGGGCGAGTTACTTCATCTCTGTTTCAACTTTCTTATCTGCTCAGGAGGTCACGGTAGGCTCATTGGGCTAAGGGAGCTGGAATAAGCTGTTCTCACAGAGCCAGTGCCTGGCACAGAATAAGCACTGTTTATCATCTCCAAAATGAGAAATGATTTTTTTCAGTCAGCAAACGTGAAGGCATTCTTGTTCTGGGGCTTGCTTGAGCTCAGATAGGCATGCAACAAGTTTTCACAGGCGAAGAGGAAAATGTTAAATTGCAATTTTGTGGGGATACTTTCTAATTGATATCTTTGGGTAACTAATTTTCTTGTTTACTTCAGCAGTGAGGCTGCTTCACAACCACAGAAATAGTGTAATTAATAATTAAAATATTTAGGATTATAATTAAAATTTGGAAAAGTTTGAAAGGGTGATTTTTATCAACACTTAATCACTGGTACTGTTATTAAAACTACTCTCTGTATCTGAGAGACTTTATCTGTTCTACTGTGTCTGGAAAGACCTGGCTCTAACTTTTTGTTGCTGTTGTTGTTGCTGGTATATTCTTTCTTTCTTTCTTTCTTTCTTTCTTTCTTTCTTTCTTTCTTTTTTCCCCTTTTGTTGCCCTTGTTGTTTTATTGTTGTAGTTATTATTGTTGTTGTTGTTGGAGAGGACAGAGAGAAATGGAGAGAGGAGGGGAAGACAAAGAGGGAGAGAGAAAGACAGACACCTGCAGACCTGCTTCACCGCCTGTGAAGCGACTCCCCTGCAGGTGGGGAGCCGGGGGCTCAAACCGGGATCCTTATGCCCATCCTTGTGCTTTGTGCCACATGCACTTAACCCGCTGTGCTCCCACCTGACCCCGTTGGTATATTCTAATACATTGGATGACTTTGGATCGCTTCTCGGCCTTTTGACTAAGATCAAGTGCATTGGATGACTTTGGGGTTTAGAGTTTACTTTTGCTAGTTTTTCTTTCTTATAGAACATTGTTAAGCAATTGGAAGACAATTAAAAGGGAGGTCTTGTCACCTTTTGGAGTAAAATATAACCACCTGGAACCTGCCCAAATGACACTTAAGGTTATTTGTTTGTTTATTTATTTAATATTTATTTATTCCCTTTTGTTGCCCTTGTTGTTTATTGTTTAGTTACTAATGTTGTTATTGATGTCGTCGTTGCTGGATAGGATAGAGAGAAATGGAGAGAGGAGCGGAAGACAGAGAGGGGGAGAGAAAGACAGACACCTGCAGACCTGCTTCACCGCCTGTGAAGTGACTCCCCTGCAGGTGGGGATCCGGGAGCTCGAACCGGGATCCTTACTCCGGTCCTTGTGCTTTGCGCCACGTGCGCTTAACCCGCTGCGCCACCGCCCGACTCCCTTCTTAAGGTTATTTAAATAGGAAATCTTGGTTTTTCACTATGAGCTTCTTGTCCCTGGTTTTTCTTTAACATTTAAAAAATATTTATTTATTATTGGATAGAGACAGAAATTGAGAGGGGAGAGGGAGCTAGAAAAGGGGGAAAACTGGGTCCCTGCTCCCAGAGGGCTAGAGATGGGAAAGCTACTGGGGAGGGGTGGGATATGGAGATTGGGCGGTGGGAATTGTGTGGAGTTGTACCCCTCCTACCCTATGGTTTTGTTAATTAATCCTTTCTTAAATAAAAAAAATAATAAATTTAAAAAAAAAAGAAAAGAAAAGGGGGAAAAAAGAGAGAGACACTTGCAGCCCTGTTTCACCACTTGTAAAGCTTTCCCCCAGCAGGTGGGGACCAGGGGCTTGAACCTGCGTCCTTGCACACTGTAATATGAGTGCTTAATCACGTGGACCACCACCTGGCCCCCAACTGTTGTGCCTGTTATTCTGTAGTGTCTTGCCATAAAACCAACCCACCCACCCTGGAGCTAATTTTAATCTCTTTATGTGGTTATTTGTCTCTAGAATTGAATAAATTCTCAAATGTCTCTTAACAGAAGATACCTAATGGTTCATTAATTTCCTTTTGGAGCGTTGCTAGTAATTAGATACTAAGGCTACACAGGGTAGCTAGGAGGCAAAAATTGATTTTTAAAAAATATATAGTAGCAATCACTATGGTTTTGATGATAAAGTAGGCAAGTTGTGTGGCTAAATGTACTGGAAAATGAACGTTTGTAGGGTTTTTTTTGGTCAGCTTTTTGTTATATGACAGCAAAGTTTCTTAAGCTTCATGACTGATACAATAGAAGAGGCTTTTCCTAGCAGTTTATGGTGTACTGACTTCAGAGCAGTCTGGCACTAGAGATTACTAGGTCACCCTAGATTACCCGAGAGATTGCCCTGGATTGGCCAGGGCCGGGCAGTAAACATGGGCCAGTCAGATTCCTGGAGACTCAAATAGACATTTAAATCTTTGCACAACCTCACTGCTGTCGTGTACTCCTTCCTACCTAGCACTATCTACATTTAAATAGCTTAGACTTTTGTTTAGAACTTTTCAACACTTTTGTGACTTGAAGTCTTACTAGTTTGTCATGAAACTGTGGTCTACAGTCTTTCTGTCACACAAAGAACCCAGACGGATGGGTACTCAGACCCTCTCTAATGAGCTGCTGTGGTGCTGCATGAGACTGAGTAGAGGGGTCACCAGAAGACCCCGTCTTGGGGAAGCTTCTGGAGCACCAGATGGGCTCAGAGCACAAGAATTCTGAGACGAAGGTAGGCCAGTACCCTAGCCTGAGAGTCATTGGCGCTGTGCTGCCACATGCTGCAACTCGCACAGATGTTTGTGCCCACCCTGTCTGCCAGGGCACGGTGAACAGCAGTGAAGATAAAAATCGTGCAGAGAAGTGATACTCAGCAGACATCTGCACAATGAATACTGATGAACTCTTACTGTGTGCTAACAGCTCAGACTTAGCATTACGGACACTGGGGCAGGCGTGCTGGGTCACTGACTGGTGTCACCAAGGCCTGTTTTCATCCCTGGCTCTGCCGTTTACTGCCTCATGACCTTAGGCAATTTACATGATCTGCTGGAGCTTATTTCCTCACCCCAAATGCAAATAGCCATGGTGCAGCTAGAGAAGTAATATATATCCTGAAAAGGAATGAGAGCAAACTGGATCCTCATGGGAAAATGTCGAAAACACAGTGTTGGCTAGAAAATAACATTCAAGAAGCAGGGGCCTTGTGGTATATAGAAACAGATCTGAGAGGCTGCATGCTAGTCGCCACTCGGTGGACTTTCTATCCTGGATTTCCTCTTTTGTTTGCCTCTTTAAACATGGCTCCCCTGATTGAAAGCGACTACAAGGAGAATGCCCGCACGGACTGGCACGCAGTGAGGTCTGCGATGGGTGCCATATCCATGTCTCAGAAGATGGGTGAGATGCAGAGTCCTTGAAGGTCACAGCTAGGTTTTCTTCTGGGAACCAGGGTCTTTGGTGTCTGGGAGCCTTTTCTGACGTTGGTGAAAGAATCGGGGTGAGACCACAGCAGGGCAGGGTGCCAGGAACATTTGAGCACCTTTCTAGCCTTGCCGCTGGCTCCCCCGCTCAACCAAGACGTTACTGTGATTGAACCTGGGACTTTGGAACTTCAGGCATGGAAGTCTTTCTGCATAACCATACTGCTTGCTATCTCTGGAAACCCCCCCCCCCTTTTTTTTGTCTCCAGTGTTTGTTGCTGGGGCTTGGTGCTTGCACTATGAATCCTTGGTGCCTGAACTGCTCCCGGAGGATATTTTCCCCCTTTTGTTGTTGCCCTTGTTGTTGTTGCCATTATTGCTGTCGTTGTTGGATAGGACAGAGAAATCGAGAGAGGAGGGGAAGACAGAGAGGGGGAGAGAAAGATAGACACCTCCAGATACCTGCAGACCTACTTCACTGCTTATGAAGCGATCCCCCTGTAGATAATCCCCGTGCAGGTGGGGAGTCGGGGGCTTGAACCGGGATCCTTACTCCAGTCTGTGTGCTTTGCACCACGTGCACTTAACCCACTGCACTACCGCCTGGCCCCCTCTCCGGAACCCCCTTTTTCATAAATAAAAACATTGTCTGAGGGAGTCGGGCAGGTAGTGCAGCAGGTTAAGCACAAGGACCTGCGTTAATGTTCTTGGTTCGAGCCCCCAGCTCCCCACCTGCAGGGGCAGTCGCTTCACAGGCGGTGAAGCAGGTCTGCAGGTGTCTGTCTTTCTCTCCCATCTCTGTCTTCCCCTCCTCTCTCCATTTCTCTCTGTCCTATCCAACAACTATAACAATAAAACAATAAGGGCAACAAAAGGGAATAAATAAATATTTAAAAAAAAAACAAGGGCAACAAAAGGGAAAATAAATAAATATAATTTAAAAAAAAACTGTCTGAATCACCTTGAATGGAGGGGGAGAGCTGGCTGCCACACTGTGAGGCTTGTCCCAGGAGAGACCTGAAGCCTGGGGGCCAGTGTGGGGAGGAGCTAAGAGGGGGCCCTTGAGCAAAGCTCGCTCTAGTTCTTGCCACAGGCAGGGCTCTTTCCCAGCTCACTTTGGATAAAGGATTAGATTGGCCGGGTGGTGGTGCACCAGTATGCGCACATAGTATGAAGCACAAGGATCCCGGTTCGAGCCCCCAGCTCCCCACCTGCAGGCGGTCTCTTCACAAGCAGTGAAGCAGGTCTGCAGGTGTCTGTCTTTCTCATTACCTTTCTATCTTCCCCTCCTCTCAATTCCTCTCTGTCCTATCAAAAAATATATATATATATATATATATATATAAAATGGCCGCAGGAGCAGTGGATTCGTAGTACAGGCACCAAGCCCCAGTGATAACCCTGGAGGCAATAAAATAAAATAAAATAAAATAAAATAAAATAGATTATACAAAGGCAGTTTATAAGGTTTATCTTTCCTTTTAAAAAATATTGATTCCCTTTTGTTGCCCTTTTTATTGTTATAATTATTGATGTCATCATTGTTGGATAGGACAGAGAGAAATGGAGAGAGGAGAGGAAGACAGAGAGGGGGAGGGAAAGACAGACACCTGAAACAGACCTGTTTCACGGCCTGTGAAGCGACTCACCTGCAGGTGGGGAGCTGGGGACTTGAACTGGGATCCTTACGCTGGTCGAACCGGGATCCTTACACCGGTCCTTGTGCTTTGTACCATGTGCACTTAACCCGCTGCTCTACTGCCTGACTCCCAAGGTTTATCTTTCACTTCCTGGTGAAGTAGGTAGTTGGAATGAATCTTCATGAAAAAGATGCTTTTGCTTTCTTTTAAAACCTACTTTTAAAAACTATGTGTTACTTGTGATATTCCTCTCCTGGGGTGGTTTTGAGGAGATCTTGGTTCTTGCCTTCTATTCTGCTTTCCCATTTGTTACTTAGTGTGTGTGTGTGTGTGTGTGTGTGTGTGTGTGTGTGTGTGTGTGTGTGTGTGTGTGTGTGTGTTATTAATAGTATGTTACAAGATTATAAGATTATGGTTTATAGTTGCATACCACACCCACCAAAAGTTCTGTTGCCTGCCTCTCAAGGATAACCATTATAATTCTCACAAGTTTTAGAAACAATTTGCTTGCTTTTGTTCTTCCCAAGATTCCATATAGGTTTTTTTTTTTTTGCCTCTAGGGTTATAGCTGGGGCTCAGTGCCTACAGTAGGAATCCACTGCTCCTGGAGGCCATCTTTTTCCATTTTGTTGTTATTGTTGCATAGGACAGAGAGAAATCAAGAGAGGAGGGGAAGACAGAGAGGGGGAGAGAAAGACACCTGCAGACCTGCTACTACACCACGTGTGAAGTGACTCCCCGTTGCAGGTGGGGAGCCGGGGACTCTAACCGGGATCCTTGCTTGGGTCCTTGTAATTTGCGCCAGGTGCGCTTAACCCACCACACTACCCCCTGCCCCCATAACTTTTTTAGCCGGTCATCTGTTGATGGCTATTTAGGCTGCCTCCACTCTTTGGCTGTTGTGAATAATGCAGCTGTGAACATAGTGGGGTGCATACGTCCCTTCCAATTAGCTTCTTTTCTCATTTAAAGTGGCCGTATTTTGCCTTTTTTTTTTTTTTTTTAATAGAGACAAATTGAGAAGGAAAGGGTAGGGGAGGTAGGGAGGGAGAAAGCTAGCCTGCAGCACTGTGTCACTGCTTGTGTGAGGTGCTGAGCCTCTGGGTGCTGTGGGGTGGGGATGGGGGTGGTCTTCAGTCTCCATACAGAACACCTTCTCACACCTGGCTCATGCAGCCAGTCTGGAGGCGGAGGACTAGCTGGGCCAAAGAGGCGTGGGGTAGCTGCAGATGCGGCCAGCATGTCTCATTGAATGAGTATGGGAAGACTAAGAAGCAAATGGCCACTTAGTTTAAAATAACTCAGACAACAACAACAACAACAAGTTCATTTTGGTTGCAAGTGGCCGAATGGGTTTTCTCTTTTCTGACATCATAGAAGAGGGGGTTTGCTGGAAGGACACTGGAGGGAGAGCTGGACACAGCCCTCAGGCGGGTCAGGAAATGGTCAGCTCTGGGGACCTTGGTGGCAGGCGTGGGGCTGCTCTCTGGCCTCTTTGTCAGAAGCGCTTCCTTTGAGGTGCTGTGTGCCGGCTTTTAAAACCAGACACGACTTCCTGTGTTTGCACTCACCCTCAGTTTTTCCTCAGCCTAGCAGTCAGAATGAATCTGGAAACCACTGTGGTGAGTCATTGCACTTCTGCACAGTGGCTAGAGCACAGGACTTCATATTCCTGGCACTGCATATTCCTGAGTGTAATTCTGGTGTTTCTGTCTGTCTGTCTCTCTCACAACACACACACACATTGAATAAATAGGTTTTTGTGTGTGTGTGTGTGTGATATTTATTCCCTTTTGTTGCCCTTGTTTTATTGTTGTAGTTGTTGTTATTGATATCGTCATTGTTGGATAGGACAGAGAGAAATGGAGAGAGGAGGGGAAGACAGAGAGGGGGAGAGAAGGACAGACACCTGCAGACCTGCTTCATTGCTTGTGAAGCGACTGCCCTGCAGGTGGGGAGCCGGGGGCTCGAACTGGGATCTTTAAGCCGGTCCTTGTGCTTTGCACCACGTGCGCTTTACCCGCTGCCAGACTCCCAGTAAGTTGTCTTTTAAACCACTTTTTAGTTCAAAACTTCAAAGGGCTTCCAGTCTCCCTCTTAGCCCATACACTAATGTCAAGTTCCTTGGTCCCCCTTGACTTCTCTTCTAGCAGGTCCAGCCTCTGCACTGTTCTCCCTGCCTGAATGCTCTTCCTCTAAGCTGTCTCTCACCTCCTACAGTGAGACCTTTTCTAGCCATCTGATTTAAAACCAAGATTGCCCACTTCCCAGTCTCCTTGCCCTACTTTCTCTCCACCCACTTTACTACAGGCACTACCTACTAATTTAGATTCTTTCCCCAAACTGTAGCACAAACCTACAAAGCCAAGAACCCTGTCTACTTTAGCAGTGTTCAGTCTCCATAGCCTGGAGCTGAGTAGATGCTGAGTAAACCTTGTGGGGTAGAGGACAGTCCTCAACATGGGACTTCCTTAGCTGAATCAGCTTACCTTGCTGACCTCAGGAAACTCACCCAAGTGAGTTCCCAAGATGAGGGGAGAGAATTGTCAGCCGGAAAGCAGCCTAGCTGGGGTCCCTGAGACTGCCAGTAGCTCTAGGTCATTAGGTGTTGAGGAAATGTTTGTTCTGTTTCCATTCTGAAAATGTGTAACTTTCAGATCTATGTTGGAGTCTCCATAATAGACGTGATTATTTGGAAATGTGAGAAGTATGGTCTTGTAATAAGAAATCTCAGATGCAATTTACTTTTTTTAAATCTTTTAAAAAATATTTATTTGTTCCCTTTTGTTGCCCTTGTTGTTTTATTGTTGTAGTTGTTGTTGCCTCCACCTAACTTTTATCTTCATACTTCCAGTGTTTTACCTTTCAAAGGCACATGTCATATGTATGAAGTAAGTTATTCCATTAAAGACAGTTTGACTTTATATTCCTGTCTGATAACTTTGGGTAAAGATTGCTTTATTACAACAAAAAGCTTTAAATTTTGTGATTTAAATTTTTGATTGATTGATTAGGATCATCTGTGGGGCTTCACTGCTCCATGCTGACTTTCCTTTTTCCAAATGGAGACAGAGAAGAAAAGGGAGAGAAACCACAGCACAGGGAGTCGGGCGGCGGCGCGGCGGTTAAGCGCATGTGATGCGATGCGAAGCGCAGGACCGGCGTGACAGTCCGGTTCGAGCCCCCGGCTCCTCACCTGCAGGGGAGTCGCTTCCCAGGCGGTGAAGCAGGTCTGCAGGTGTCTGTCTTTCTCTCCCCCTCTCTGTCTTCCCCTCCTCTCTCCATTTCTCTCTGTCCTATCCAACAACGATGATATCAATAGCAACAGCATTAACTACAACAATAAAACAACAAGGGCAATAAAAGGGAATAAATAAATATTAAAAATGTTAAAAATTAAATGGGGTAGGGGGAGTTTGGGGTCAGCAGAATGAGATGCTTAGACAGTAGGCTGCTGCGCCATGCGCACCATCCAAGTTGAGCCTAGCCCGCCTCTCGCTGAAGGGAATCTTAGTGCTGTGGTTGCTTTCTTTTTTTTTTTTTTTTTTTTTAAATTTTTTATATTTATTTATTTTCACCACCTGTGCTTAACTCACTGCACTACCGCCCGACTCCCAGCCATTTAACTTTTATATTTATTTATTTGAGAGAGTGAGAGAACATAATACCATTTAGCTCTGGCTTATTTAGTGCTCAGCTCGGTCACTGTTTGGTAGCTGAGTAGCCTCCCTGGCCCAGTTGTATTTTTTCCTAAGTGTCCATAAATATTAGCATTGTATTATTCCTGAGACATTTGAGTAGAAGCTTAAATTTTGGAGTCAGACGCTCTTGTGTTAGATTTTTGTGGCTGGTGCATTTTTTTCTTCTTTTTAAAAAATGTTTTATTTCCCTTTTTTGTTGCTCTTGTTGTTTTTATCATTCTTGTGGTTATTATTATTGTTATTATTGATGTTGTTGCCGCCAGATAGGATAGAGAGAAAGGAAAGGAAAACAAAGATGGGGAGAAAAAAGATAGACACCTGCAGACCCACTTCACCACTTGTAAACCGGGGGCTCGAACCGGGATTCTTACGCCGGTCCTCAAGTTTTGCACCGTGTACGCTTAACCTGCTGCACTACAGCCCGACCCCCGGCTGGTGTATTTTCTCAAGTGATCTGTGACAGTCTTTCTTCAGGGAAACCACCGGTTGGTAGGAGAGTTCAGCACTGTGTTTTCCAGCATAGTAAGTACTAAACTAATAGCTATTTTCTAGCTAACTACTAAATTGTGAAAGAGGGCTGTGTGGCAGCACACTCGACTGAGTGCACATGTTGCCAAGCACAAGGACCTGAGTTCAAGCCCCCAGCCCCACCTGTAGGGGAAACTTCACAAGTGGTGAAACAGGGCTGCAGATTTCTCTCTCTCCCCCTTTCTTCCTCTCTCAATTCCTCTCTGTCTTATCAAGTAAGGAGTAGATGTGAAAGTCCTTTAATGTTAAGTATCTGCTTTTAAACTTAATTCTGATTTTACCCACATAAAGAAGGCCGGTCTTAGCAGAATCTAAAAAAACAGTTTTGTTCCCCTATTTCCAGCAAGTGAATAAATCTCTGCGCATAAAATATGAAGGCATTTATTGTGAACTCTCTCAAGTTTGAGTTCTTTAAAGTTGACAAGGTTTTTTTAAAAATTTTTTTTTAATAATGGGTTTTGTGTGGAGATTAGTAAATTAGTGTTTAGTTTTTCTTTTCATAGTAAATTCTAGAACCTGGCTCGTTACTGAACAAAGCTAGCACTGAACTGTCTCTTCTATGGGACTCACCTGATTAGGTGAAACTTGATCCACCACACCACTCTGCTGTAACAATGGTGGTCTGTTTTGTTTCTTTAGTAACTCTTATCATGGCTCTTGTCATTAATGCCTGAATTTAGATTCCACCAGGCCTAAGAGACATCTGTTTAAGTATTTCTCCTTTGTAAATGGCATAGATAATCTTCAGGTACGGGGACTTTCGTCTCCACTTTTGCTTAGCTTGCTTCTAAATATAAATATTCTGAGAATGGTAACTCAGCTTTTTAACAAATTAAAAGTAGCAGGGGATCAGGTGGTAGGTAGTGCACTCAGTTGGGTGCATATGTTACCAAGTGCAGGGATCTGGGTTCAAGCCTTCAGACCCACCTGCAAAGGGAAAGCATCATAAGCAGTGAAGTAATGCTGCAGGTATCGCTCTGTCTCTCACTCTTTCTGTCTCCTCTCAATTTCTTTCTATCCAGTAAATAAGTAAAATAAAAATAAAGCTAGATTCATATGGTTTAATGAATGAATTCTAAGCAAACAATAAGCGAAAACACATCATGTCTTCAAGAGCTGGCTCTAATCTAAATGAGAAAGTGACAGTGTCATTTGTAAAAAGATAGGAGTGCTCTTGGGCAACCTTTTTCTTTGTAAGTTGTATTCTCATTTGACTCTCCAAATAATAGTATTTACTCTGATGTATCTGCGTTACAGTATTCTTCAGAGACACTATTTTGCTAATCGTCTTTGCTTTTTCCCTGCAGACAAAGGATTAGTACTCAACTGTTGGTATTAGCATACATATAAGTGAAGGATTTGCACAACTGTGTTTACTACTGAAAGAAAGGAAAATATATATAAGGAATCAACTTCATTTAAAGTGGGAAATATTTTATCCATTGGAAAAACATTTTACTGATTGTATAGGTTGAATAATTGATATAGCTAGATTAAAAAAAAAAAAGGCTTATCTGGTAGTCTGGAAGTGGCTCAGTGGATAAAGCATTGAGCTTTCAAGCATGAGGTCCTGAGTTCAATCCCCAGCAGCACATGTACCAGAGAAATATCTGGTTCTTTCTCTCTCTCCTCCTATCCCTCTCATTAAATCTTTTAAAAAGATATTTTATTTATTATCTATTTTATATGAAAGACCACCACTGTACTTTCCAAATGGCACTGGAAAAGCCCCAGGCAACCAAGTCCTCCACTCTACCAGCTGATCTAGCACCCTGGCCAAGCTTTTTTTTTTTTTTTTTTTTTTTCTTTTTCTGCCTCCAGGGTTATCACTGGCTCGGGGCTCAGTGCCTACACTGCTAATCCACTGCTCCTGGAGGCCATTTTCTCCGTTTTTGTTACCCTTGTTATTGTTGCTGTTATTGTTGCCATTGTTGGTGTTGGATAGGACAGAGAAAAATCTAGAGGGGGGAGACAGAGATGAGAGAAAGACAGACACCTGCAGACCTGCTTCACCGCTTGTAACGCGACCCCCCTGAAGGTGGAGAATCAGGGGCTTGAACTGGAATCCTTAATGCCTGTCCTTGTGCTTTGTGCCATGTGTGCTTAACCTGGAGCACCACCACCCGTCCCCTCCCAACCCCAGCTGTGTCTTTTTAATTCCAGTTTATTGATAGAAAATGACACACCGGGGTCCGGGCGGTAGCACAGCGGGTTAAGCGCAGGGACCAGTGTGAGGATCCTGGTTCGAGCCCCCAGCTCCCCACCTGCAAGGGGAGTCGCTTCACAAGTGGAGAAGCAGGTCTGCAGGTGTCTGTCTTTGTCTTCCCCTCCTCTCTCCATTTCTCTCTGTCCTGTCCAACAATGACGACATCAACAACAACAACAACAATTACAAAATAAAAAAATCAAGGGCAACAAAAGGTAATAAATATTTATAGAAATATATTCTTAATTTCTTGGGTATGTATACCCAGGTGTTGATGGATGTTTTTTTTTATTTTTTCCATTTTTCTTGGCCTTGTTGTTGTTATTGCTGTTGTTGAATAGGACAGAGAGGAGGGGAGAGAAAGACAGACACCTGCAGACTTGCTTCACCGCCTGTGAAGTGACTTCCCTGCAGGTGAGGAGCCGGGGCCTCGAACAGGGATCCTTAAGCCGGTCCTTGCGCTTTGTGCCATGTGCGCTTACCCCACTGCGCTACCGCCCAGCCCCCCGCCCCCCATGGATGTGTTTTTATGAAATATATAGGGAGAGGTATTTTTCTTGACTGTTAGAGAAAAACATAGGGGAAGCCCTAATCTCAGAATTGCTGGTAAACCTAATTAAAATTTTTGTAAGGTCAAGAAATTTTAATTAAAACATTTATGTAGTTTTAATCAGGTAATTTTCTTTTTATTCTTTTTTATAGAGACAGGGGGTTAAATAGCATATTAGTTATGCAAAGAGACTCTCATGCCTGAGGCTCTGAAGTCTCAGGTTCAATCCCCCGTACCACCATAAACCAGTGCTGATCAGGGCTCTAGTAAAAAAAAAAAAAAAAAAAAGAGACAGAGAGAAATTGAGACAGGACTAGATAGCATAATGGTTATGCAAAGAATCTCATGCCTGGGAGTCGGGCTGTAGCGTAGCGGGTTAAGCGCAGGTGGCGCTAAGCACAAGGACCGGCATAAGGATCCCGGTTCGAACCCCGGCTTCCCACCTGCAGGGGAGTTGCTTCACATGCGGTGAAGCAGGTGTCTATCTTTCTCTCCTCCTCTCTGTCTTCCCCTCCTCTCTCCATTTCTCTCTGTCCTATCCAACAACGACAACAACAATAATAACTACAACAATAAAACAACAAGGGCAACAAAAGGGAATAAATAAATAAATCTTTTTAAAAAAAGAAAAGAAAAGAATCTCATGCCTGAGGCTCCAAAGTCCTAGGTTCAATCCCATGGATCACCATAAACCAGAGCTGCTCAGTGCTCTGGAGAAAGAAAAACAGAAAAACAGAGAAATTAAGAGGTAAGGGAGGGGGTGGAAGTGAGAGAGACACTTGGCAGCACTGCTTCACCACTCATGAACCTTTCCTCCTGCAGGTGTGGGCCAGGGGCTTGAATCCAAGCCCTTGCACATAGTATCATATGTACTCTACCAACCAGGTGCACTGCTGCCCAGCTCCCCCTAAGGTAATTTTTTTTAAAAAAAAAATTTATTTATTAGTGAAAGAGAAACAGACAGAAAACCAGAGCATTACTTTAGCATATGATTTGCTGGGGATTGAACTCAGGACCTCATGCATGAGGGAGAGTCCAACATTTTATCCCCAGGCTAGAGTCAAGACAGTTTTATGGTTGATTAATTAGGGGGGAAATGGCACTAATTAATATTCCATTGTTGGAATGTGCCAGTTTGTGCCATTCACCACTGAAAGACATCTTATAAAAGAGATTGGGGACTGGGAAGTTATTCACGTAGTAGCGCTGTCACCATGTGCAAAGATCCAGGTTCAAACCAGTACGGCAGTCTTCTTCTTCTTCTAGCGTTTGCCAGTACGGCAGTACTGTGGTGTCTCTCTCTCTTGTCTCTTTCTCTTCTGATCTCTATCTTTCTCGCTTTTCTTAAAAAAAAAAAAATCCAGGGCACGGTAAACCAGTGGCTATGCAAAGAGACTCTTATGCCTGAAGGCTCCAAAATCACAAGTTCAATTCTCAGCAACACCATAAGCCAGAGCTGGACAGTGCTCTGGTTAAAAAAAATATTAAAAAAAAGTTGTTGGGTTTGGTGGAATAGTGCAGGTGCAGTCTCAGTGCTAACCCTGGTAGGTAGACATTGCACGCATGCACGCACGCAATGTCTGTTCACTTATTGGTTAAGGGGGAGCAGATGTCCACTCCAGCATAAACAGTGCTGAGGCTAGAACCTGGAGCCTCAGGCATGTAAGTCCTACACTCTACCTGCCAAGCCATCTCCCTAGCTGCTAAAAGAGATGCTAGTGGTTTCCAAGTTTTGACAGTTACGAATAAAGCTACTAAAAACATTTCTGTGTAGGTTTTATGTGGATATGTTTTCAGCTCATTTGGGTAAATGCCAGGGAGGTCGATTGCTGAATCATATGGTAAGAGTATGTTTAGTTTTGTAGGGAACTGCCAGTGTCTTTCAAAGCGGCTGTTTCTTTTTCCATTCCCACCAGTGAAGCCCGTTACTCCATAGCCTCACAGCATTTGCCAGCAGTGTTCTCACTCGGCCCATTCTAGCAGAATTGTAGTGGTAGGTCATTGTTTTTACGTGGGGCCTCTGGAATGACCTAGATGTTGAGCATCTTGTATTTAATTGCCATCTGTACATTTTCTTTGGTGACGTGTCTGTATTTTTCCCCCCACCAATGTTATCACTAGCTCTGTGCCTGCATCGTTCCTTTACTCCTAGGGGATACCCTTCCTCCTCCTACCCTTAAATGTTTTTGAGGGAGACACACACTTAGCATTGCTCCATTGCTTGTGAGGCTTCCTCCATTGTGTGCTCCCATATGGTGTCGGGGGCTCAAACCCAGGTGCTTATGCATGCTAAGATGTGCACTCTACCCCTGGGCCCATCCATTTCTTAATTGGCTTCTTTGTTTTCCTGCTACTGAGTTTTATTTATTTATTTATTTATTTATGGATAGAGGCAGAAATTGAGAGGGGGAGGTAGAGATAGAGAGGGAGAAAGACAGACACCTGCAGTCCTGCTTCACTTCTCATGAAGCTTTCCCCCTGCAAGTGGGGACCAGAGGCTTTAACCCAGGTCCTTGCACACTGTAGTGGGTGCGCTTACAGGTATGGCACCGCCTGGCCCCCCTGCTACTGAGTTTTAAGAATTATGTGTGGGTGGGCGGTAGCGCAGTGGGTTAGGCGCACATGGTGCGAAGCGCAAAGACCAGTGTGAAGATCCCAGTTTGAGCACCCAGCTCCCCACCTGCAGGGTGGTCGCTTCACAAGCACTAAAGTAGGTCTGCAGGTGTCTATCTCCCTCTCCCCCTCCCCTCTCCATTTCTCTCTGTCCTATCCAACAACAATGACATCAACAACAGTAATAATAATGACCACAACAATGATAAAACAACAAGGGCAACCAAAGGGGAAAAAAATGGCCTCCAGGAGAAGTGGATTCGGCACCGAGCCCCAGCAACATCTTCTCCTAATCCATGATTTCTTCCTTCTGTTCACAGCACTAAGTATTGCTCATTCCGTTAAAGAGACACTGGTCCTAAGATGCTAATTGTGAGATGCCTTTCCAGGCAGTGGTCTGTGCAGCCCTGATCCTCACAAGGATGAAGCAGCCGTCATTCCAGGCAGGGGTTTCTCTCATGATCAGTGGGGTGTCAGAGCTGAGACAGCCTTGCAGTTGCTGTTAGTCTGCTGGGGCTTCCCCACTGCAGGTCAGCTTTATCCAGATGGGGAAAGACGGGGGGGGGGGGGGGGGGGCGGGCGGGGATGGTGGTGGTGCTACACTTGCAGGTGGGGCCAGGATGGACCTGGGCCGTATGTATGGCTGGGCAGGCTTCCATCCAGAGGAGCTATATTTCCTTTTTTGCTGTTCCAGGGGATTCTTTAGATTTGAGTGAGCAGCTTAAACTGCTGCATGGTGGAGACACTTCATACACTCTGCATCTCCACAAAGCTTCAGACAGATTCCCTCAGAATGCACAGGCCTGTAGTCCTTTTTTTTTTTTTTTTTTAATATTTATTCCCTTTTGTTGCCCTTGTTTTTTATTGTAGTTATTACTGTTGTTATTGATGTCGTCGTCATTGGATAGGACAGAGAGAAATGGAGAGAGGAGGGGAAGACAGAGAGGGGGAGAGAAAGATAGACACCTGCAGACCTGCTTCACTACCTGTGAAGTGATTCCCCTGCAGGTGGGGAGCTGGGGGCTCGAACCGGGATGCTTACGCCAGTCCTTGCGCTTTGTGCCACCTGCGCTTAACCTGCTGCACTACCACCTGACTCCACCCCTTTTTTAAATGTAAATACATTAATATTTATTTCAAATGATTGAAGATAAGTATTTTTATATTTATTCATTTTTCCTTTTGTTGCCCTTGTTTTTATTGTTGTAGTTATTGTTATTGATGTCGTCGTCGTCATTGGATAGGACAGAGAGAAATGGAGAGAGGAGGGGAAGACAGAGGAGGAGAGAAGGAGACACACCTGCAGACCTGCTTCACCACTTGTGAAGCGACTCCCTTGCAGGTGGGGAGCTGGGGGGCTCGAACTGGGATCCTTCCTCCGGTCCTTGCACTTTGCGCCACCTCAGCTTAATCCACTGCTCTACTGCCAGACTCCCTATATCCTATTGTTAAAGTAAACTTTTTTTTTAAAAAATTATTTTCCCTTTTGTTGCCCTTGTTTTTTATTGTTGTAGTTGTTATTGATGTCGTTGTTGGATAGGACAGAGAAATGGAGAGAGGAGGGGAAGACACAGAGGGGGAGAGAAAGACAGACACCTGCAGACCTGCTTCACCACCTGTGAAGCGACGCCCCTGCAGGTGGGGAGCCGGGGGCTGGAACTGGGATCCTTACACTGGTCCTTGTGCTTTGTGCCACCTGCGCTTAACCCACTGCTCTACAGCCTGACTCCCTAAAGTAAACTTTTTTAAAACACAATCAAATTTATTTTTATTTCGTTATTGGAGAATTAATGTTTTACATTCAACAGTAAATACTATAGTTTGTACATTCATAACATTCCCCAGTTTCCCATATAACAATACAAGCCCCACTAGGTCCTCTGTCATCCTTCTTGGACCTGTATTCTCCCCACAAAGTAAACTTTTTTAATATTTTATTTTATTTTTTTATTTTTCCCTTTTGTTGTTTTTCATTGTTGTAGTTATTATTGTTGTTGTTGTTGTTGGATAGGACAGAGAGAAATGGAGAGAGGAGGGGAAGACAGAGAGGGGGAGAGAAAGATAGACACCTGCAGACCTGCTTCACCGCATGTGAAGCGACTCCCCTGCAGGTGGGGAGCCGGGGTTCGAACCGGGATCCTTATGCCGGTCTTTGTGCTTTGCGCCACCTGCGCTTAGCCCGCTGTAATACAGCCCGACTCCCACAAAGTAAACTTTTAACATTATTTGTTGAGGGAGCAGAGTACTGCTCCTAGCATGTGTGAGCAGGGGGATTGAACTAGGGACTTCAAGATGCAAGTCTTGTACTCCACCAGCTGAACTGCCTCCATAATCGCAGTGTATGAGATCTAACTTAGTGAACTTTAAGTAGATGCTACTCAGGTGTTTAGGGTTTGTTGTTGTTGTTGTTGTTGTTAGCATTGTATAAATTTAGGGCATAGGAGGTGTTGATTTGATACATTTTTACATTGCGGTATAATTAGCTAAAATCTCTATCATCACATAGTTATTACTTTTTTTTTTTGCTCAAAACAGTGTCTCTCAGCAGGTTTATACTACAGTGACTAACTAGTTGGCTCCCCATGGCCCCCATTGAGCTCCTGCCCTGAAACAGCATACCCACCACACTGCTGAGCACCAGCCTAGTCTGTTTCTGTGGCTCAGCTTTTTAAAGATTCCACTTGTGAGTGATGTCACACAATGTTTGTCTTTCGCTAGCTGACTTATCTCACTGAGCATAAAGCCCTTGTGGTCCATTCTGGTTGTCCCAAATGACAGGATTTCCTTTTCTCTTGGCTGAATAAAAGTTCCATTGTGTACACGGAGTCACATGCCCAATGCATTCTGGTCAAGGAGGGGGTACAGTGCAGTGGCGTGTGTTGAACCACCCCAGCCAGGCTGTGTGCCGACACATCCACACAGCAGCCAAGTCACAGTGTGTCCCCATCAGGTGATACACGGGTCAGACTGTACTTCGTCTGTCTCCCCACTGACTGGTACCTCAGTAGTTTCCACCTCTTGACAGTTGTGGAGAAATCACTCTTGGAATGTGTTGTCAAGAGGGTTCAGTCTTATTTATTTATTTTTATTTATTTTTTATTTAAGAAAGGATTAATTAACAAAACCATAGGGTAGGAGGGGTACAACTCCACACAATTCCCACCGCCCAATCTCCATATCCCACCCCCTCCCCCTGATAGCTTTCCCATTCTCTAGCCCTCTGGGAGCATGGACCCAGGGTCGTTGTGGGTTGCAGAAGGTGGAAGGTCTGGCTTCTGTAATTGCTTCCCCGCTGAACATGGGCGTTGACTGGTCGGTCCATACTCCCAGTCTGCCTCTCTCTTTCCCTAGTAGGGTGGGTCTCTGGGGAAGCTGAGCTCCAGGACACATTGGTGGGGTCTTCAATCCAGGGAAGCCTGGCCGGCATCCTGATGACACGTGGAACCTGGTGACTGAAAAGAGAGTTAACATACAAAGCCAAACAAATTGTTGAGCAATCATGGACCCAAAGCTAGGTTCAGTCTTCTTGCTTAGGGGAAAGAACATCACTTTCTAAAGGCTGCCTCTACTTACCTTCCCAATAATGCAAATCCCAGTTGTGGAAAGCAAATTTAATGTGCTCGTCCAAAACTATTCTTTTCTTTGTTGCTAACTCTTCTCCAAAAATGTGTGGAGGGGATGAGAGTCTCTTTGCATAACCATTACGCCATCTACCCCCGCCCAGTTTCTCACTTTCTATATGTCGTGCTCCAGACAAGTTTTCAATTTTAGCTTCTGCTATCCGTTCTTCCTATTCTTTGGTAAACTTTCTCATTGTCTTATCTCTCAGTTATTTTGGTCATCTTGAGCTCCTTTTCCATTAGGAAGTGAGTTGTTTGGGGCAGGAGTAGATACCATAATGTTCTGCAAAAAGATTCTTATGCCTGAGGCTCCAAAGTCCCAGGTTCAATCCCCTCCACCACCACAAGCCAGAAGTGAGCCATGCTCTAGTAAAAAAGAGTGGTTTGCACTTTTTGACTATTACGATTAATGCTGCTGTATTTGTCTGCATTCAAGACTTCGTGTGGAAGCGGCTGGATAATGGCGCAGCTGGTTAAGCTTACACGCTGCAGTGTTCAAAGACTAGGGGTTCAAGTCCACCACCTGCAGGGAAACTTCACAAGCAGTGAAGCAGGGTTGCAGGTCTCTGTCTTCTCCCTCCTTCTCTCCCCTCTCCCTTCCCTCTCAATTTCTATCAAAAATTAAACTATTAAAATAATAATAACAACAACAATAATAATGAAAGACTTCACAGAGGGGACTGAATAGTGGTACACCAGGTTCAGCACACGCGTTACCATGCACGAAGTCCGGGGTTTGAGCCCTTGGTCTCCACCTGCAGTGAGGGAAGCTTCCCAAGCAGTTCATCGGGAACTCGGGCTTTCTCAGGAAATGCTGAGCTTCCCCAGAGCATGGCAGCAGTTAAGTCCTGCGGAAGAAGCCGGCTTCCTGTTTGCTTCCCAGAAGCAGCAATGGGGGAGGCTGCTGGAGGCAGTGCCGAGCCCCACTTAAGGTGGGAATGGCCCCACCTGACTGGCATTTAGAAAGTGATCTGGCGATGGGGGATGGCCAGCAGTGCACCCAGTTAAGCTCACATGGTACTAGGTGCAAGGACCTGTGCTAGGATTTGGGTTCGAGCCACTACTCTCGCCTGCAGGGGGGATGGGACACTTCACAAGCAGTGAAGCAGGTCTGCTGGTGTATACCCCTCCCCCCAATTTCTCTCTGTCTTATCAAATAAAAAAGGAGGGGGAAGGCCACTGGGAGCAGTGGATTAGCAGTGCGTGTACCAAGCCCAGCTGACCCTGGAGGCAAAAAAATAAAAAAAGAAAGTGACCTGGAGCTGAGGCCAGTTGGTGCTGGTGAGCATACAGATTACAATGCTCAAGGGCCTGTGTTCAAGTCCCCGGCCCCCACTTGCAGGGGAAAAGCTTTACAAGTCGTGAAGCAGTGCTGCAGGTGTCTGTCTTTCTCCCTCTCTCCCCCTTCCTCCCAGTTTCTGGTTGTCTATCAAATAAATGAAGATTATAATAATTTTAAAAAACCCTTAAAAAAAGAAGGAAAAGAAAGTGACCTGGGCACGAGGAGGGTGACTGGAGTAGGGAGATGTGTGGCAGTGACTCCCAATTCTGAGCAATTTTCAATTTGGGCTACATAAAGTCGAATGATCAATATAAAAATATTTAATCGGGGCCAGGCGGTAACACACCAGGTTAAGCGTATACAGTGTGAAGCAGAAGGACCGGTGCAAGGATCCTGGTTTGAGCCCCTGGCTCCCCACCTGCAGTGGGAGATGGGGTCAGTTCACAAGCGGCAAAACAGGTCTGCAGGTGTCTTATCTTTCCCTCACTCTGCCCCCCCCCCAATTTCTCTCTGTCCTATCCAACAACAACAATAAAAACAACAATGGTGGTGGTGGGGGAATGGCCTCTAGGAGCAGTGGATTCGTAGTGCAGGCACCAAGCCCCAGCAATAACCCTGGAGGCAAAAATAAATTAACCTCAAAACTTGAGTTTAGAGTACTTTGGGTTTTTTTTTTTAACTATTTATTCATTCATTTTCCCTTTTTGTTGTCCTTATTGTTTTATTGTTGTAGTTATTATTGTTGTCATTGATGTCGCTGCTGTTGGACAAGACAGAGAGAAATGGAGAGAGGAGGGGAAGATGGGGAGAGAAAGACACCTGCAGACGTGCTTCACCGCTTGTGAAGCGAATCTCCTGCAGGTGGGGAGCCGGGGGCTTGAACCAGGATCCTTATGCTAGTCCTTGTGCTTTGTACCACCTGTGCTTAATCACTGCGCTACTGCCAGACTCCTGAGTTTAGAGTACTCTGAAGAAAAGTACTTCACCGGCAGTGAAGCAGGCCCGTGGGGGGTAAAAAAAAAGAAAAAAACAGAAATGCCTGTAACATTGCCCCACTACTCATGAAGCTCTCCCCCTGCAGGTGGGAACCAGGGCATTGAACCTGTGTGACTGCAGGACATGTCACCACACAGCCCCGAAACAGGAAAACTTTAGGATACTCTCTGACTTTGGCTTAAATCGTATTTTAGGCATAATGTGGTTTTTTTTTTGTTTTTTTTTTTTGTTTTTTTGCCTCCAGGGTTATTGCTGGTGCTCGGTGCCAGTCTCTTCAGATATTAAAGTGTTTTTTTTTTTTTTTTTTTTTTTGGCCTCCAGGGTTATTGCTGGGGCTCGGTGCCTGCACCATGGCTCCTGGAGGCCATTTCCCCCCATTTTTGTTGCCCTCGTTGTTATTGTTGTTGTTGGATAGGACAGAAATTGAGAGAGATGGAGAAGACAGAGGGGGAGAGGAAGACACCTGCAGACCTGCTTCACCGCTTGTGAAGTGACTCCCTGCAGGTGGGGAGCCGGGGGCTCAAACCGGGATCTTTATGCTGGTCCTTGCGCTTTGTGTATGTGCACTTAACCCGTTGCATTACCACCCGGCCCCTGCATTTTTTTTTTTTATTTATTCCCTTTTGTTGCCCTTTTTGTTTTTTTTTAACCAAGACATCAACATTCAGCTCTGACTGTTGGTGGTGCTGGGGCTCAAACCTGGGACCCCACAGCCTTCTGATTCTGTGCACACTCATCACATTGTTTTCCCAGCAGGTTTTTACTTTTTAAAGTTAGAAATGGCTTTATACTTCAAGGTTATAAAAGAGAATTTTTAAAACTTAGTAAGGAAATAAAAGTTTATCTAGTTTTATCATACTTTTCTTTTTTGCCTCCAGGGTTATTGCTGGGGCTCAGTGCCTGCACCATGAATCCACTGCTCCTGGAGACCATTCCCCCCCCACTTTTTGTTGTTGCTCTTGTCACTGATGTTGTTGCCGTTGTTGGATAGAACAAAGAAAAATCGAGAAAGGAGGGGAGACGGGGGGGGGAGAAAGATAGACCCCTGCAGACCTGCTTCACTGCTTGTGAGGTGACCCCCCTGCAGCTGGGGAGCCAGGGGCTCAAACCGGGATCCTTACACTGGTCCTTGCGCTTCACGCCATGTGCACTTAACCCATCGCGCTACCGCCTGACCTTCTGTCCTATTACTTTTATAATCTTATGAGTTGTATGTAACTGTCTTGATCTGATGTGAACTTAACATATTGCTTCATGTGTAGTATGAATCCAGTGTATTGTTTTTCCAGATGGGTAACTTTATTGGTCAAATCTTGTCCATTGTGTAGTACTTTCCATCTTGATTTAGAGATGCTACCTTCATCTTTGCACGTTTTCTGTTTTTTGACTTCAGACTTTTTCCCATTGACCTCTTTAGTGCCACTATTGTTTTGAGGCTCCAGAATATCTGGGAGTGTGAGATTTCTCTTCATTTGGAATTTTCCTGACTTACTTTGCATCTTACTTTTTCATTATGTGGTTTACAATCACATCTATTTCTTTTTTTAAAAAAAAAATATTTATTTCCTTTTGTTGCCCTTGCTGTTTTGTTGTTGTAGTTATTATTGTTGTTGCTATTGATGTCATCGTTGTTGGATAGGACAGAGAGAATTGGAGAGAGGAGGGGAAGACAGAGAGGGGGGAGAGAAAGAGAGACACCTGCAGACATGCTTTACTGCCTGTGAAGCGACTCCCCTGCAGGTGGGGATCCGGGGGCTCAAACCAGGATCCTTACACAGGTCCTTGAGCTTTGCGCCACGTGCGCTTAACCTACTGCGCTACCACCCAACTCCCAGTCACTTCTATTTCTTTTTTTTTTAATATTTATTTATTATTTATTCCCTTTTGTTGCCCTTGTTTTTTATTGTTGTAGTTATGATTTATGTCATCATTGATGGATAGGACAGAGAGAACTGGAGAGAGGAGGGGAAGACAGAGGGGAGAGAAAGATAGATACCTGCAGACCTGCTTCACTGCTTGTGAAGCAATTCCCCTGCAAGTGGGGAGCTGGGGGCTCGAACTGGGATCCTTATGCTGGTCCTTATGCTTTGCGCCACATGCACTTAACCCGCTGTGCTACCACCCGACTCCCTATTTCTTTTTTTTTTTTTTTTTCAAAGATTTTATTTATTTATTAATGAGAAACACAGGAAGAGAGAGAAAGAACCAGGCATCACCCCCTGGTACATGTACTGCCCGGGATTGGACTCAGGATCTCATGCTTTATCCACTGCACCACCTCCCCGCCCACAGTCACTTCTATTTCTAAAAACAAGCATTTTGACTGGGTTGGGGTGGAGAGCCAAAAGATCAGTCTGGATTTATAGGCTAACTTCTATCTGGTGATGACTATAAGATGTAACTCTAATCTTTCTTCTTACAGATGATTTTAACCGTGTTCTTGAGCAACAATGAACAGATTTTAACAGAAGTTCCTATAACACCAGAAACAACTTGTCGAGACATTGTAGAATTCTGTAAGGAACCTGGGGAAGGCAGTTGCCATTTAGCTGAAGTGTGGAGGGGAAATGGTAAGTATTAGGATCTACAAGTATTACAAAGTACATTAAATTTATGGTTATTTAATGTAGACTATTGTTTCACCAGTTAATGTAGACTTGTTTCACCAGTAGTAATAAAGAACTGATTGATTAAAATGTATTACACTTGGGGTTGGGTGGGGATCGGATGGTAGCGCAGCAGGTTAAGCGCACAAGGTGTGAAGCATAAGGACCAGTGTAAGGATCCCGGTTGGAGCCCCTGGCTCCCCACCTGCAGGGGGTCGCTTCATAAGCGGTGAAGCAGGTCTACAAGTGTCTATCTTTCTCTCCTCTTCTCTGTCTTTCCCTCCTCTCTCCATTTCTCTCTCTGTCCTATCCAACAACGACAGCAGTAACAACAATAATAATAATCACAACAATGCTAAAACAAGGCCAACAAAAAGGGGGAGGAGGGAAGCCTCCGGGAGCAGTGGATTCCTGTTGCAGGCACTGAGCCCCAGCAATAACCCTGGAGGCAAGAAAAAAAATGTATTACACTGGGGTTAGGGTCTACAAATGTGTTTTGTAAGAAAATGGTAGGTGGGGGTTCGGGCGGTAGCGCAGTGGGTTGAGCGCACATGGTGTGAAGTGCAAGGACCGGCAGGAGGATCCCAGTTCAAGCCCCCAGCTCCCCACCTGCAAGGGGGGCCGCTTCACGGGCGGTGAAGCGGGTCTTCAGGTATCTGTCTTTCTCTCCCCCTCTCGGTCTCCCCTCCTCTCTCGATTTCTCTCTGTCCATCCAACAACAACACCAATGGTAATATAACAACGGTAATGATGACAGCAAGGGCAACAGAGTGGGGAAAACAAAGGTGGCCTCCAGGAGCGGTGGATTCGTCATGCAGGCAGGCACCGAGCCCCAGCAGTAACCCTGGAGGTTAAAAAAAAAAAAGAAAAGAAAAGAAAATGGTAGGTGATCTAACCCTTATGGTAGCCATCTGAAATAAGGAGGTTTTGCTCTGCGCGATCTCTTTCTTACTGTAACTACTAATCAATCAGATGAGAGTTCTTCATCCTCTGAGGCCTTATGGTGTTTGATACTGGTTGAGTTTGATACCTCCTTTTCTTCTCTCTTCTGATAATTTCATGAAGCTTTAGTTTATTCCACCTATAGTCAAAATCCTTTAATAAGTTCTTCATAAATATTAAACTGAAAATAATAAAATACTGATTTTTTTTTTAGTTTTAATTATTAGCATGAGAGGGGAAGGGAGATCACATAATGGTTACATAAAAGGATTTTCATGCCTGAGTCTCCAGAGTCCCAGGCTCAGTCCCCTACACCACCTTAAGCCAGAGCTGAGCAGTACTCTGGCATGAAGGGGGGGAGGGAGGAGGGAACCAACCACAGCATCATGCTGGCATGTGGATTGCTAGAGATTGGCCTTGGGACCTCTTGCTTCCTAGTGCCCTATTCACGCCACCACCTCCTGGGCCTCCTTGTTCTCACATTTTATGACCTTGTCAGATCAGTGTAAGTGATAAAATGACTGATGACTGAAAATTCTGCAAAAGCACTTGAACTCATAACAGAAGCGTTAAAACCATAGGGAGCGGGAGAAACAGTCAAAGGGAGGTAAAGAGAATGTGAACAGTGAGCTCTGAGGACAGCTCAGGGTCTGGTGCTGAGGGACAGAGGGCAGCAGGATGCATGAGAGGGGCTCACCTGCAGAGGAGGGTCCTGGACCCGCCTGCAGGAAGAGCTACCTGGGATGGAGGTGTCTGCTGGAACATGTTGAGCTGAGGTGGCAGTAAAATGGATTTCCAGATGGGAGTGTTTGAAGAGCACTTAGGGATAATTGTTAGTCTTAAAAGATTTTTCTTTAATGAGGAGTAAGCCCAGGGTTTCACACATGTGTAATACCACATTTAAGTGACCCCAGTTTTTAAATTTCCTTTTTGAGAGGGAGAGACACCACTCCTCTATCTATGGTGTTCCCCATAGTGTCATCTCTAGGGCGCTCTTGTGTGATGCCAGGGCTTGAATGTATAGTTAGATAGCCCTCGGGAGACTAAAAATCCAGCAGAGCAGTCCTGGAGGTAGTGCAGCAGATGAAACCATGGACTTTTCAAGCATGAGGTCTTAAGTTCGACCCCCAGCATTGCATGGTCAGAATGAAGCTCTGGTTCCTTCTCCTTCCCCTCACTCCATTTATTAATACAGTCTTAAAAGTCAAATTAAACAGAGGACCTAGTGGGGGTTGTATTGTTATATGGAAAACTGGGAAATGTTATGCATGTGCAAACTATTGTACTTACTGTTGAATGTAAAACATTAATTCCCCAACAAAGAAATTTTTAAAAAGGTCAAATTAATAGAAATTGTAAAAACCTTAAGCACAGGTGGCGCAAAGCGCAAGGACTAGCCTAAAGATCCTGGTTTGAGCCCCGAGCTCCCCACCTGCAGGGGAGTCGCTTCACAGGCAGTGAAGCAGGTCTGCAGGTGTCTGTCTTTCTCTCCCCTCTGTCTTCCCCTCCTCTCTCCATTTCTCTCTGTCCTATCCAACAACAACATCAATAACAACAACAATAAACATAACAAAAGCAACAAAAGGTAAAATAAATTTTTAAAAAATTGTAAAAACCAGTAAAATTCTAAAATATTTAGGACTTAAAGTACTACCTACCAAAATGAAAGTGTTTGCACACAAATGAGAAGCATTATGTGCCTGTCAGGGCCAAGCAAGGGTCAGGCTTGCTGGCTGAAATGAGGTTCAGGGAGCTGAGGGAAGCCCTTAGTACTCGGAGCCAGAATGAGGGGGAGAGAGCCCTCAGGAGCCTTAGACATTTCATCAGTCAGTATCAGGCAGAAAGGTTAACATCATATCAATCAACGAAACACCAGCTTTGAGCTAACGCTATCACGTGCTTTGAGTCAGAGTGTAATGCTGCCCTAACACTGCCCCAGAATGTGGTGCCAGGTGGTAGTGAGCCTTTTTTCTGCCTATAACTACAAATAAAGAGATTAAAATTTAGAGGCCAGGTGGTGGTACACTTGGTGAAGCACACACATTACAGTGTGCAGGGACCCAGGTTCAAACCCTACCCTGGTCCCTACCTGCAGGAGGAAAGTTTCACGCATAGTGAAGTGGTGCTGCCGTTGTCTCTCTCTGTCCTTCTATCTATCTTCCCTCTTCCCTCTTGATTTTTTTGTCTCTAGCCAATAAATAAGTTATTTATTTTAAAACAGAGTCTGTATCTGTTCAAGTCCCAAAGGTTCCCCACCAAGTTGGGTTTACAAGCAAGCCTGAATTTTATAGGCCTTCAAAGAAGAGATAATACCAAGTTTATATAAAAAAAATGTCAGAACAGAGTTGACCACTCAGTTCATTTTGAGGACAACAAGACTTTGATATCCAAACTGAACAAGATTATAAGAAAAGTACTAGACCAGACTCACTTTGAACACAGACGCAGAAATCCCACATAAAATACCAGCAGATCCATTTCTGAGTATATTAAAAAGTCATGAGTAAGTGGGATCCTGGAGCACAGTGCTGGAGGGGCAAGCTCATGCCTATTAACAGGCAGTGTTATGGGGTGAAGAGCAGCACGACCAGTCAGCAGCACCACTGAACACCTTTTCAAGATAGCAGAGAGCTTCCTTCAGTCAGTAAAGCCCTCGGAGCGCTCACGTGGTTTTGAAATTGTGAACGCAAATCCACTAGAGCCAGAAAGGAGAAAAGAAACTCACATACTATGAAGTTCTTTTCAACATTTTGCTTACGGGTTCTAGCCAAATAGTAAAATAAGGATGAGGAAAAGAGATTTGAAAATTGAAGGGCAGTAGTGCACCAGCTTAAGTGCACATAGTACAAAACACAAAGATCCTGGTTCCAGCCCCCATTCCCTACCTATGGGGGGTTTAAGTTGGGGGGGGGAGTCCGGCGGTAGCGCAGCAGGTTAAACGCAGGTGGCGGCGCAAGGACCGGCGTAAGGATCCTGGTTCAAGCTCCCGGCTCTCCACCTGCAAGGGAGTCGCTTCACAAGCGGTGAAGCAGGTCTGCAGGTGTCTTATCTTTTCTCTCTCCCTCTCTGACTCCCTTCTTCTCTCCATTTCTCTGTCCTATCCAACAACAGTGACATCAATAACAACAATAATAACCACAAGAATAAAGCACAAGGGCAACAAAAGGAAACAAATATTTTTTTAAAGTATACTTGAAGTTGATGAATATATTTAGTTCCACAGAGTTTGATTGTTACTAATTTGGAAATTTTTGGCCAGCACTAGTGAACAGTCAGTGATACTGTCTGAATTGCTAACAGGTGTCCTGCTCAGTTGTGGTGGTTCATCTGATCGCTGCCTATGACATTTTAAAGAATAATAAGGCATGACTGGGGAGCCAGTATAATGGTTCTGCAGATGGATTCGTGCCTGAGGCTCTGAGGTTCAGGTTCAGTGCTCAGCACCACCATCAGCCAGAGCTGAGCAGTGCTCTGGTCCCTCGGTGTGTAGATTTCTCTCTTTCATTGAAAAATAATGAAATATTTTTAGAAGAAGAATGCTCATGGATGTGCTTTGAATAATGGGAGGCACACTGTTTCTTGATACATTTCAAAGGGTATGTGTCAATATTGTTTAAATTTCTTAATGTATATAACTCTTGTGTCTGTGTCAGATTTTTCATAGTCACAGGTCTGCTTTTTATTTCATTAGAGCTATAATTCAGTGTGTGTAATCCTCTCTTTCTTCCTGTCTTTTCCAGAGCACTGCTCAGGTCTGTTTTATGGTGATGCAGGGATTGAATCTTGGGCTTCAGAGCCTCAGGCATAGAATTGTTTTGCATACCCATTATGCTGTCTCCTCAGTCTGGCCCTACATTTATTTATTAATATTTTAGAGGTCAGAGATACAGTTTGGTGGCAAAGCACATGCTTCACAAATATGAGGTCCTGGGTCTGATCTCTGGCACCCCCTACCTCCCCCCAAAAATAATGAACAGTTCTTACATTTGATAGCATTCCTCTTGCTTGCTTCTGAGTTAATAAGATGTGGGACTTTTTTTTTTTTTTCAGAGCGTCCTATACCCTTCGAACATATGATGTATGAACACCTTCAGAAGTGGGGGCCACGAAGAGAAGAAGTGAAGTTTTTCCTTCGACATGAAGATTCCCCAGCTGAGAGCAGTGAACAAGGTATACAAGTGCTCGAGTGTTTCCCTGTTTGCTTTTTTGTCATAAAAGGTAATCTAGTGGTCCGGGAGGTGGCACAGTGGATAAAGCAATGGACTCTCAGGCATGAGGACTTGAGTTCAATCCCTGGCAGCACATCTACCAAAGTGATGTCTGGTTCTCCCTCTTCCCTCCCTCCTCCCCCCTCCCCTCCCCTCCCTCTCTCCTTCTACCTCTCTCATTAATAAATAAATAAAATATGTTTTTTAAAAAAGTTAATCTAAGAAACTTTTTCTCTTTTGGGGCTCATTTTCCAGCAATCATCCCCCTCTATTTTGGGGTGGGGGTATGGGGGCTGTACTGGTTCCCAAATTTTTTTCCTACTTTTATTATTTTTCATCTGTGATTAATAGTGGGTTATAAGATTGTGAGATTACAGGGCCTAGTTCCACAGCACCCCCGCCACCAGAGTTCTTTCCCTTCCCTCCCACCCCCGCCAAAGATAACGACCATAGTTCTCACAAGTCTTAGAAACAATTTTTCACTTCCTTTCTTCTTCTTCTTCATTTTTCGAATTCATGTGTATCAATTCTCTAGATTTCACATTCATTAATTTTCATTCATCTCTTTACCTATTTTACTAAGCATTATCACCTCCAGTTCTCTTTTTTTTTTATTTTTTATTTTTTTTCTTTTTTATTTAAGAAAGGATTAATTAACAAAACCATAGGGTAGGAGGGGTACAACCCCACACAATTCCCACCGCCCAATCTCCATATATCCAGTTCTCTTTTGTCCCAAAGAACATATCATCTTTTTGATTGCAGAGTAGTATTCCATGGAGAATATATCCCATTGTGTATCCCATCATGTATCCCATCATGTGTTGATGGGCATTTTGAGTGTTTCTGCTCTTTGGTTATTGTGAAAAATGCAGCTGTGAATGCAGGGTTTGAAAAATGTCTCTTTCAATTAGTGATTTGGTGGTATTGCAGGATCATAAGTTACTTCCATTTTTATTAAAGGATTCTCCTTATAGTCTTCCAAAGGGGCTGTGTCAGTTTACATTCCCGCCAGTAGTGGGGCAGAGTTCCTTTTTCGCTACAACCTCAACACCTGTCCTTTCCTGTTTTGTTGATGTAAGCCATTGTCACAGGTGTGAGATGGAATCTCCATGTAGTTTTAATTTGCATTTCTCTAATGATAAATGAAGTACAGCATTTCTTCATTTATCTGTGGGCCATGTGTAAACTCCTCTTTAAAAAATTGTTTAGGGCGGAGGTAGATAGCATAATGGCTATGCAAACAGACTGTTTTTTTATTTAAGATTTTATTTATTTATTCATGAGAAAGAAAGGAGAGAGAGAGAAAGAACCAGACATCATTCTGGTACGAAAGAACCAGACATCATTCTGGTACATGTGCTGCCAGGGATTGAACTCAGAACCTCATGCTTGAGAGTCCACTGCTTTAGTCACTGCACCACCTCCCAGACCACGCAAACAGACTCTTATGCCGGAGGCTCTAGTGTCTCAAATTCAGTCTCCCGCACCACTATAAAACAGAGCTGAGCAGTGAATGCTCTGGTTAAAACAAAAAAATTACTGTGTTTTAGTTCATTTTTTTCTTTTTTTTTTTTTTCTTTTGTAGAGCTTTACCAATTCTGTATAGATGTTTGATATCAGTCACTTGTTGGATTGTGATGTGCAAATATTTCTTCCCACTTAATGGTTTGCCTGGTTATCCTTGTCTCCCTCCCTCCCTGGGTCCTTGTGCATTGTAGCATGTGCACTCAACCAGGTGCGCCACCACCTGGCCCCAGAAAAAAACCTATTTCTAAGATTCTTGGGAGGAATGAATACCTCAACAAGACTTGTCTGCTGACAGCACAGCTCACTGCAGCCCCAAGATTACAGTGCTCCTTGGATGAAAGACAGAGACATCATATATGCAGGTTAACTCAGGCTGGATTGAAGACTTCATATTACACTTATAATAATAAAACACATGAAAGAAAACATAGGTGAAACATTTCAGTACATTGACATCAAAGATACATTTGGAGACTCAACTCTCCAGGGGAAACTAAAGAAAGAATAAGTGGGGGTCGGGCGGTAGCACAGCGGGTTAAGCGCCATTGGCACGAAGCTAAAGGACCGGCGTAAGGATCCCAATTTGTCCCCGGCTCCCCACCTGCAGGGGGGTCACTTCACAAGCAGTGAAACAGGTCTACAGGTGTCTATCTTTCGCTCCCCCTCTCTGTCTTCCCCTCCTCTCTCCATTTCTCTCTGTCCTATCCAACAACAATGATAAATAACAAGGGCAACAAGAGGGAAACAATGGCCTCCAGGAGCAGTGGATTCGTGCTGGCACCGACCTAAAGATGACATTCAGATGTCCACAGACACAGGAGAAAATGCTCCACATCACTGATCATTAGGGAAATTACAATTAAGACCAGAATGAGATACCGCCCCATACCTGGGAGGTTGGCCTCAGGTGTGACACAAACCAAGGTGTGACAGATATTGAAGATGTGGTCCCCACTTCATTGAAGGTAGCTTCAGTGTTGTGGTCACTTTCTCTCTCCCTCCCTCCTTCCCTACCTCCCTGCCCCCCCCTTTCTGTTTCTGAGAGAAAAAAGGGAATATATGTATTCCTCCAATGGCATACTACTATCAGTCAAAGAAGATGAAGTTGTATCATTTAGAACAAAATGGATAGAACTTAAGGCAATTATGCTGAGTGAAAGAAACAAAGGGGTGAAAAAAAGCTGCTTGATGATTCAGCTCACACGTGGAATGTAGATGACTAAGCAAATGAACTTGGGGGATGAAAAAGATCATCAAACTGTCTCTAGGCCTGTGAGAACCATGATTGTGTGGAGGTGGGGAGGACATGGTGGAAGGTAAGAGTACTTAAACCAAGTGTGTGATTCTACCCGAAAAGTCCTCTTAAGTTGTATTTATTTATTATGGAGACAGATAGGAGAGAGAAGAATCAGGTATCACTCTGGTACATGTGCTGCCAGGGATTGAACTCGAGACCCTTGTCTCTCTCCCTCTCTATCCCTCCTTCCCTCTCAATTTCTCTATCAAATAATAAATAAAAATTTTTTAAAAGAGGGGGGATGGGGAAGATAGAGAAAGAAAGACACCAGCGACATTGCTTCACTACACATGAAGCTTCCCTGCAGATGGGGACCAGGGACTCAGCCCGGGTCCTTTTTCCTGATAATGTGTGTGCTCAACCAGATGCGCCACGACTCAGCCCCCCAAGGGATATTCTTTTGTCTGAAAAAGGCTCATTCCTCAATTGCAGGTCATTCTTCATATTTGTATTTTATATTTAAACGGACTGCAGAACTTGTGCAGTGTTAGGGCATAGGGCTTGCATGCTTGAGAGCTTGGATTTGACTCAGGCTGTGCTCATCTCTCTCTCTCTCTCTCTCACACACACACACACACACACACACACACACACACACATTTTCATTCAACAAGAGAGAAATTGAGAGGGGAGCAGGAGATACAGAGAAAGATAAGACACCTGCAGACCTTTCTCACCATTCGTGAAGTGTTCCCCCTGCAGGTGGGGAGCGGGGACTCTGACCCAAGTCCTTGCGCCTTGTATGTGTGTGCTTAACCGCATTTCCCCCTAGCACACACCTTTGATCCTTCTTGTGAACTTTTAGCCCAGTCCCTTCCTCACTGTGAAACACTCAGCTCAGATCTGATGCCTTCAGCTCATGCCAAGGCCTGTCTCTCTCCCTGTCACAGCCTCTCTTGCCCTAAGTCAGAATTCCATCCCTGCCAGTGTCAAAGTCAGCCCTCTACCTCTTTCCCCTAGGCCTGTGCACACTGCACCTGCTCTCTGAGCTCCCAGAGAGAGAGGGCGCATAAAGCAACCCCCGGGGGCACTGTTTCCTCTGCTGGTGTTCATTAGCCAGAGTTCAGTACCCGAGACTCATGTTTCCTTGGTCCTTTCACAGAGCTGAAGACAAAGCATTTGTCATTGCTTAACATCACTGAAAAGGGAATACAGTTGAGTGTTATGTGTATACCTAAGATAGTATAATAAGTAGTAAAAGAAGCTCCTCACCTAAGAATGAAGTTCTTTCTTGGGACGCGAGAGGAAGGAAAGAGAATTTGTACTCCGGTCTCATTTTTCACTCTGGGAGACAAGGCAGGTCCTGTGCAGAGGGAGCGTGGTGAGAGCCCGGAGCCGTGTACTGGTTGGAGGGAGGGTGCCTGAATTCAGTCCTCTGCTCACTCGGTGTGGGCTTTGGGACAGGGACTTCACCTCCTGTGCCTCAGTTTCTTTCTTTGCACTGAGCTGATGAAGCACTTAGTGCACATGAATAGCTCACTGAAAGCTGGTAGCTCCTTTTAGTCTTACTTTTACTCTGAATATGTTCTGTATTTACCACCAAAGACTAAGTGGCACCTACAGTATAATTCCAGAGTTGTGAGGTTTATAGTATTTATTCTAATGTCTTAGTGGTTTGTTGTTTGGATGAGGTAGCAATTACAGAATATTAAATTAACCTGAATACCTTATCCTTTTTTTAATATTTATTTTTCCCTTTTGTTGCCCTTGTTTTGTTGTTGTAGTTATTATTGTTGTTGTGATTGATGCCATCATTGTTAGATAGGAGAGAAATAGAGAGAGGAGGGGAAGACAGAGAGGTGGGGAGAAAGATAGACATCTGCAGACCTGCTTCACCACCTGTGAAGCAACTCCCCTGCGGGTGGGGAGCCGGGGGCTCGAACCGGGATCCTTACACCAGTCCTTGCGCTTTGCACCATCTTTGCACCACTTAACCCGCTGCGCCACCGCCCGACTCCCCCCGAATACCTTATCCTTAAAAATACCAAGAAAGAAAATACCGAGACTTGCTAAGGTTTTAATGAACTCTGACTGACAGCTGCCATGGCGTGTATGTAATTTCTTTTCAAAGGAGACAGCACAGGGTTTCACGGAGCAGCAGTGGTCGCACCATGGCTGCACTTGCTTTGAAGCTGGTCACCAGTTGTGTTAAAGCAATGCTTCATAATCTTGTTCTTCCTTGTAGTGGTTTTTCTTTGTTTTCAGCAGGGATATCACTGGGTCTTGGTGGCTGCACAACTCTGCTGTTCCCAGTGGCTATTTTTTTTCCCTTTCTGTTAATAGAGGGCAAGAGAGAGGGGGAGAGAGACTTGTAAAGGTTCCCTCCCTACTAGTGTCGGCACGGCAATGAGCCCAGTTCCTTACACCTGGTACTGTGTGCACTCTGCCATCTGCTAACCCCAGCCCAATGGCCATTTTTAAGTGTTAAATAAAATCAGAAGATTCTAAAATTAGAGTAGATATTTTCAAATTTATATGAAAAACAATTTTTAAAATTTTCGTTCTAGGGTGGGGAGAAAACATAGTAGTTTTGCAAAAGTCTTTCATATTTGAGAATCTGAGGTCCCAAGTTTTACCCAGGCATCACCATAAGCCAGAGCTGAATAGTGCTAAGAAATTGAAAAGTAAAAAAATTTATTCATTTGCCTCCAGGGTTATCACTGGGGCTCAGTGAATCTACTGCTCTTGGAGGCCATTTTTCCCATTTTTTTTGCATTTGTTGTTGCCCTTGTTGTTGCCATTGCTGTTGTTAGATAGGAAAGAGAGAAATCAAAAGAGGGGAGGAGAAAGGACCTGCAGACCTGCTTCACCAACCGTGGAGTGACCCCACTGCAGGTGTGGAGCCAGGATCCCTATGCTGGTCCTTGTACTTTGCATCATGTGCGCTTAACCCTGGCCCCCTAAACTTACTTTTAACCAGAGCCCGGTGGCTTATGCTGGCGCTAGGGATTGAACCTGGGAAGTATAAGCCTTGGGCGTGAAAGTCTTTTGCAGAATGATCACGCTGTCTCCCTGGTTCCAGAAATCTTGTTTATACAGAATGAGAGAGAGAAGCCACGAGGCAGTTGCATCTTGCCATGTGTGTGCCCTAGCACATGGGAGTTCCATGGCCCCAAAGATGCTCTAGTGTTAATAATGTGCCTCTCCCCTCTCTGAATAAACAGATAACCTGAAATCATCAATGTGCAGCACCCCAATTCTAAAAAAGAAAAAGAAAAACGGGTCGGGCGGTAGTGCAGCGGATTAAGTGCAGGTGGCACAAGGACCAGCATAAGGATCCCGGTTCGAGCCTCCGGCTCCCAACCTGCAGTGGAGTCGCTTCACAAGCGGTGAAGCAGGTCTGCAGGTGTCTGTCTTTCTCTCCTCCTCTCTGTCTTCCCCATCTCTCTCCATTTCTCTCTGCCCTACCCAACAATGATGATATCAATCACAACAACAGTAATAACTACAACAACAATAAAACAAGGGCAACAAGAGGGGGGAAAAAGCAAAATTAAAAAAAAAAATTAATGAAAAAAAAGGGGCTGAGAGATAATTCACTTGCTAGAGTGTACACTTTGCCACAGATAGTGGCCTGGGTTCAAACCCCAGGATGCCACACGGGAGCAGCTGCATTGGGTGGAGAGGTGCCTCTCTGTCCCTTCATTTTTCTCTGCCTACCTGTCATCCTCTGAATAAAATTTTTTTTTAATATTTATTCATTTTCCCTTTTTGTTGCCCTTGTTTTATTATTGTAGTTATTGTTGTTGTTATTGATATCTTTGTTGTTGGATAGGACAGAGAGAAATGGGGGAGAGGAGGGAGAAAGATGGACACCTGCAGAACTGCTTCACCACCTATGAAGCGACTCCCCTGCAGGTGGGGAGCCAGGGGCTCGAACCGGGATATTTACGCTGGTCCTCAAGCTTTGCGCCACCTATGCTTAACCCGCTGTGCTACCGCCCAACTCCCCCCCAAATTTTTTTTTTAATAAAATCGAGGGGTTCATCCAGAGTAGGAGAATTGTGCAGGTGCAGAATACCAGTGATAACTCAGGTGGCAAAATAAATATGAAAAACTTTATGAACTAAGATTAATCATAAAATGTTGTTCCAGCTGTACTGTTTTGAGTTGTTTATCCTGAAATTTTGTCCCTGTGTTTGATAGGTGTCTGAATAATTATTAAAGATGTGGGGGAATAACGTTTTTCTGGCATGTCTTTTAGTAAGTGCGGTCTTCTTATTTCTTTAGGTGGCCGGCAGACCCAAGATCAAAGAAGTCAGAGAAATGTAGTTAGTGTACCTGGTGAAAAGCACTCTGAGAATGGGGTATGTAATAATGACCTAAGCTGAATTCTTAACATTTCTCTTCATCAGGTATTGAGTTTGGATTACAATCTTTTTTGAAGAATTGTTTTTATTTTTATTTTTTTAAATATTATTTTATTTCCTTTTGTTGCCCTTGTTTTATTGTTGTAGTTGTTATTGATGTCATCGTTATTAGATAGGACAGAGAGAAATGGAGAGAGGAGGGGAAGACAGAGGGGGAGAGAAAGACACCTGCAGACCTGCTTCACCACTTGTGAAGCGTCTCCCCTGCAAGTGGAGTGCCGGGGGCTCAAACCAGGATCCTTAACGCCAGTCCTTGTGCTTTGCGCCACCTGCGCTTAACCTGCTGCGCTACCGCCTGACTCCCTGAAGAATTGTTTTTAGATAGACCTAGTCATTTCTGTTGAATATTTCAAAACTTTCTAAAATGTTCAAGGGGCTATCACTGCGTGATCCTCCCAGTTCACACCGGGGTTCTAGCCTGGTGGTCTTGGGTGGGTAGCGCTATCTGGTGCCTCCCCTGTGCCTCTGTATGTTTGACAGACCATGATGAAGAGGTCAATTTGCTTTGTATCTTCATTGCTGATCTCAGGTTCGGAAAGACTAAAAGGCAGTGGGTCTGCCTCACAGTGCCAGGCTGGGGAAGTGCCAGGCAGCACAGTGGCTCTGCAGAAGACTGTCATGCCTCAGGTTCTGAGGTTCCTTCCAGTTTCAACCCCCCATGCCACCGCAAGTCATAGCTGAGTAGTACTCTGCCATCTCTGTCTCTTTGTGTATATCTCATTAAATAAGTAACATTTATTTATTTATTTATTTAACCAGAGCACTGTTCAGCTCTGGCTTATGGTGGTGCGGGGGCTTGAACCTGGAACTTTAGAGCCTCAGGCAAGAGAGTCTGTTTGCGTAACCATTATGCTATCTACCCCTGCCCATAAGTAAAATATTTTTAAAAGATTTTTATTTATTTATTAATGAGAAAGATAGGAGGAGAGAGAGAAAGAACCAGACATCACTCTGGTACATGTGCTGCCGGGGACTGACTGAGTTTGATCCCTGGTAGCACATGTACCATCCTCCTATATTTCTCATAAATAAAATCTTTTAAAAAAGAGAGAGAGAGAGAATGATTATATCACTTTAAATTTTTTTTTAATTGCGGGGCTGGGTGGTGTGACACCTGGTTAAGCACACATGTTACAGTGCGCAAGGACTTGGGTTCAAGCCCCCAGTCCCCACCTGCAGGAGAGAGCTTCACAAGTGGTGAAGCAGGGCTGCAGGTGTCTCTCTGTCTCTCTCTATCACCCCTTTCCCTCTCAGTTTCTGGCTGTCTCTATCCAATAAATAAAGATAATAATTTTTTTAAATTTAAATTACCTCCAAGAGATTGTATCATTTGGAACAAAATGGTTGGTACTGGAGGTGATCATGCTGAGAGAAGTAAGTGAAGAGCAACTACCAGAAGATTTTGCTCTTACGTAGAATATAGATGACTAAAGCAAATAAACTTGGAAAATGTATACTTAACAGGGCCGGGTGGTGGCACACCTGGTTGAGTAAGTGCACGTTATAGTGTTCAAGGACCTGGGTTCGAGCCCCCGGTTCCCACCTACAGGGGGAAAGCTTTACGAGTGGTGAAGCGGGGCTGTGGTTGTTTGTCTGTTTCCCCCCCTCTCTTTTTCCCTTCCTGATCTCAATTTCTGGCTGCCTCTATCCAATAAATAAGGATAATTAAAAAAAATTAAAGAAAAGAAAAATGTCTACATACATACAAGACTGTCTTTTGGACTTCGTAAGAACTAAATCGCTTGGGGGGAGGGTGGTTGGAGGGGCACAGATGGGTGTTAACTTCCATACATCATATGTGGGGGTGAATAAAAAACTTGCTTTCAGGGCTGGGGAGATAGCATAATGGTTATGCACACTGACTCTTAATCCTGAGGCACTGAAGATCCCAGGTTCAATCCCCAGCACCGCCATAAACCAGAGCTGAGCAGTGCTCTGGCCCCCCCAGAAAAAAGAACTTGCTTTCAGTGGAGAGAGATCATCTCACTGTAGAACAGAGACGGAGAATAGACTGATACTGGTTGGGGTGAGGCACATGGCGAATCAGAATTGGCTCTCTTCTTCTTCTTCCTTCTTTTCTTTCTCTACCAGGGCACTGCTCCGCTCTGGCTTACAGTGGTGCCGGGAATTGAACCTGAGATCTCAGAGCCTCAGGCATTGATAGTCTTTTTTTTCTTTATAACCATTATATTATGTTATCTTCCCAGCCTGGGGCTTTTTTAAATTTTTTATTTTATCTTTTTTATCTTTATTTTTATTTATTAGATAGAGACAGCCAGAAATTGCGAGGGAAGGGGTGATAGAGAGGGAGAGATATAGTCACCTGCAACACTGCTTCACCACTTGTGAAGCCTCTCCCCTGCAGGTGGGGACCAGAGGCTTGAACCCTGGTCCTTGCACACCATAACACATGTGCTTAACTAGGTGTGCAACCACCCGGCCCCTATTTTATCTAAGATTTGTTTACTAAGAGAAAAATTGTGGGGTGGGGGTAGATAGCATTATAGTTATGCAAAGAAACTCTCATGCCTGAGGATCCAAAGTCCTAGATTCAATCCCCTGCACCACCATAAGCCAGAGTTGAGCAGTGCTCTGGGAAAAAGGCAAAAAAGAAAAAATGGAGAAGCAATGCATCATTCTAGCACATGTGCCACAGATTGACCTCAGTCCAGTGCTTTATCTACCTCCCAGGATGCAGCAGAGTTTGTGCAGAAATAAAAAATTAGAATGAGGGAGTCAGGTGGTAGCGCAGCAGGTTAAGCGCAGGTGGCACAAAGTGCAAGAACCGGCTGGCTTAAGGATCCCAGTTTGAGCCCCCAGCTCCCCACCTGCAGGGGAGTCGCTTCACAGGTGGTGAAGCAGGTCTGCAGGTGTCTGTCTTTTTCTCCCCCTCTGTCTCCCCCCCTCCTCTCTCCATTTCTCTCTGTCCTAACAATGATGACATCAGTAACAAGGGCAACAAAAGGGAAAATAAATAAAATATTTTTTAAAAATCAGGAGTCGGGCTGTAGCACAGCAGGTTAAGCGCACGTGGCGCAAAGCACAAGGACTGGCTTAAGGATCCCGGTTCAAGCCCCGGCTCCTCACCTGCAGGGGAGTCACTTCACAAGCAATGAAGCTGGTCTGCAGGTGTCTGTCTTTCTCTCTGTCTTCCCCTCCTCTCTCCATTTCTCTCTGTCCTATCCAGCAACAACGACAACAATAATAACTACAACAATAAAACAACAAGGGCAACAAAAGGGAATAAATAAATATAAAAAAATATATATAAAATCGCCCTGTGACTCGGCTGCCCTGCAGATGTGGAAAGCTGTGGGTTACATGTACAGATGTGTACAGCAGAATTCTGAAGGCCCCTTGCACCTGAGCTTCAGTGAAGGTGAGGTAGACGCACCAAGGAGACTGTGCCCTGTGTGGTGTGGGGAAGGAAAGGGGCCCAGTGGCGGGTTGGGATAGGTCTGTGACCTTGTTAGCCCTGAACGTGAAATCCAACTTTGTGTTTGTAGTGTAATTAGAGGACGGAAGAGCTCAGGTTAAGGGACACCTTTGTGCTGGGAGCGCCATCAGATACCTCTGTGGTTGTGCCTTTTAAGCCTCATGATCTGTGACCTTTGCACAGCACTTTATTGTCCACAAAGCACCTGTGTGCACATTTTTAAAGCTCTCAAGATGTTAAACAGTGTTTTCCGTGTCACCTGGGTGGGAAAAGTTGGCACAGTGCACCTCCTACCTGTGGATCACACCTCCAAGGACAGGTGGAGAGCAGGTAAGGGGAGGCCATACTCTGGAGCGACCCATACCCGCTGACGCTCCTGTGGCTCAGCAAGTCAGGCTGAGATCCAGTGGCAGAACTTGTGCTCAAGCAGCTCGTGTGGGCACGGCAAGTTGCCCACTTGCCCCTGTTCCACAGCTGGTGCGGGGACCTCCAGCTTCATGCATGCACTCTCATGAGCTTGCTTTCTTTCTCTTAATTTTAATTTTTATTTATTATTGGATAGAGACAGAGAAATTGAGAGGGATGGGGAAGATAAGAGAGGAAGGGAACTGGAGAGACACCTGCAGCCCTGTTTACTTGTGAAGCTTTCTCCTTACAGGTGGGGACCAGGGGCTTGAACCTGTGTCCTTGTACACTATAAATGTGTGAGCTTAACTAGGTGTGCTACTGCTTGGCCCCTTCTCACGAGCTCTCCGAATCTACTTGTCCAGTAGAATTCTGAAGATCTGGTTGGACTTTATGTCCTGAAGCCTCATCCTCACTGTATCTGCCTGGGGGAGGGTTGGGGCTCCAACCCCAATAAATGACTGCTCTCCTACTGTCAGGACATAGCGAGGTCTGCAGAGGGCTCGCCCTTCAGAGCCCCTCCCAGTGGGTCACTCAGACAAAGTTCCTCCAGACCAAATGGACAGCCTACGTGGAGCATTTCCCAGGGAAACTTGTGGGAGCCCTGTGGCTTACTGAGAGCTTACTGAGTCTTACTGAGAGGAGCTCCCCCTAGGTGGGTGGCCTTGACTGTCCTGCTGTCAGCTCAGTGGTGCTTTCAGATTTAGGCTTGTATGCTTCATCTTGCCTTTCAGCTGCCTGCTGGGTCGTGCCATTGGTGACACTCAGTGTGTCCGCTTGTCCTAGCTAAGCAAGCTGTTTTGCCAGCCTAGAATTTTGTAACAGTAGAGCATTAAATGTGGGAATAAGAAAGGGGGAGCATTGCTGAAGTGGGAGGAGACCTGGGCTGCTGGCCGGGGAGGGCTAGGTCTCCCCTGTGCTGAGCCTGACTTACTCTTCCTGGCTTTTAACAGCTGCATTTCAGAAAGCATCTGCGCAGCATGCAAGGGCACTGTCAGCTGGCGATGGGACTGAGCCTAGGGACAGGCACCTGGATTTGTCACTCGCTGTGCTTTCCTACAGAGCTATAGTGTTGTGGATCCACATTTTCAAAGAAAATTTTTAAATGCCAAGATCACAGGGCTGGTGAGATAGGTCACCTGGGAAACTGTATACAACCTGAGTTCAAGCTCCTGCCCCCGCCTCACAGAAAGAGCTTTGGTGCTGTGGTGTCTTCTCCCCTCTCCCTCTATCTATCTATCTATCTATCTCTCTCTCTCTCTCTCTCTCTCTCTCTCTCTCAAAGTCAGCCTTGTGGTCCAGGAAGTGGCACAGTGATAAAGCTTTGGACTCTGAAGCAGGAGGTCCTGAGTTCGATTTCTGGCAGCACATTTGCCAGAATGATGTCTGGTTCTTTCTCTCTCCTTCTATCGTTCTCATTAATAAATAAATATAATTTTTTTAAAAAAAGAAAAAAAGCATCTTACCTATTAAAAAAAAAAAAGTCAGCCTCAAGCCCTGAAGCCCCAGTGACATCAACCAAAAAAGGTAAAGATTGTGAATCTATAAATTCAGAAAGCACATCCCGTTTTTTTTATAAGCTACAATTTAGAAGTAATGTCTGGGCAGATGACCCCACCAGTGTGTCCTGGAGCCCCACTTCCCCAGAGCTCTGCCCCACTAGGGAAAGAGAGAGACAGGCTGGGAGTATGGATCAACCTGTCAACACCCATGTTCATCAGGGAAGCAATTACAGAAGCCAGACCTCCCACCTTCTACACCACATAATGACCCTGGGTCCATACTTCCAGAGGGTTAAAGAATAGGAAAGCTATCGGGAGGAGATAGGATCCAAGGTTTGGGTGGTGGGAACTGTGTGGAATTGTGCCCCTCTTATCCTATGGTCATTGTTTCCATTGTATAAATAAACATTTTTAAAAATTAAAATAAAAAAAATTTAAAAAGAAGTAATGTCACTTCTAGAGATAGAATAGCATAATAAAAGAATAAATAGAATAGCATAATAAAGAAAAGTTATTTGGGCTGGGTGGTGGCGCACCTGGTTGAGTGCACATGTCACAGTGCACAAGGACCTGGGTTCAAGCCCCTGGTCCCCCACCTTTGGAGCAGGGGGGAGGGAAGCTTTGCGAGTAGTGAAGCAGGGCTGCAGGTGTCTTTCTGTTTTTCTATGCTCTCTTGGATTTCTGGATTTCTGTCTCTATGTAATAAATAAATAATAAAAATTTGTTTTAAAAAATAAGAAAAGTTATTAATAGCAAGGAATTCCATCTTTAAAGAAGACACAAATATTTTATTTGTATGAGAACAGGAACCTAAGGCTTTGGAGCCTCAGGCATGTACAAAGTATTTTGCATAGGGGCTGGGTGGAGGGGCACCTGGTTGAGCGCACGCACATGTTACAATTCGCAAGGACCCAGGTTTGAACCCTTGGTCCCCATCTGCAGGAGGGAAGCTTTGCGAGTGTTGAAGCAGGTCTGTAAGTGTCTCTCTGTCTCTCTCCCTCTCTCCTCCCCTTCCTCTCGATTTCTGGTGTCTCTACCCAATAAATAATGATAATAAAATATTTTTAAAGTATTTTGCATAAGCATTATGCTACCTCCTCCACCACAAAATATCATTTCATTTTCCCCCCTACCAGAGCACTGCTCAACTCTGGCTTATGGTAGTGCGGGGGATTGAACCTGGGACTGTGGAGTTTCAGGCATGAGAGTCTCTTCTGCAGAACCATTATGCTATCTACCCCTGCCCAAAATCATTTCTTTTAAAGCTATTTTTTAGTGAATTTGGGAATTATACAGTGTGTTTTGGGGTGGAAGAGTTGTTACGTCAAAAGAAAAAGTTGTCAAAAAAGTGGCATCACTTCTCAGTAACTGAAGAGTACTTGACAACTGTTATGCAAAGTGATTTTTACTTTCACAGAATTGCACTTTTGACACAAATTGAAAAGACATAATGGATACATTTTAGCAGAATGTTTCATTAATACCTAGATGGGAGATAGACTGAGTCTTACAAATACTTGGAAAGACTGTCACACAGAAGCAGCATTAGTGACCTTTGATGGGTGGCCTGTGTTTACAGTGCGTCACTGCCTGTCCTGGTTGGTTTTGGGAAACTTGACTGCATATTCTAATACCTAATTGCTGTAACGCCAGTGTCAATGCTTTCTTTAAAACAAACACGACCTGAGGAAGCATAAGATACATTTGATTAAAGCCCTGTTAACATGGCGGTGATCTAAAACTTTCAACTGCAATTATCGAGTAGTTGTTATTTCTTACATCTTCAAAACCTAGTCCTGATGGTTTGTTTTCCAAATGCACTTATTTTTTATAGCTTTACACGTTATGGCTCATGCACGTAATTAGCGCCTGGAAAACAACCCCCTTTGGAGCTTAACTTTTGGCCAGTCATAGAGTAGCTATTTATTGGCAATCTGATCAAAGGGTTTTTGGGCTTAATAGCTTAATTATGGACATTTTTGGTATTCAGTTATTTTTCCTTATTGGGGGAATTAATGGTTTATAGTAGACAAGTATGGACATTTTTATGCTTTTTGTCATACTTATCATAATATCACTTACTTGGATTTTTTTTTTTGCCAAGAGGTTAATATTTTATTTAAAAGAGATAATTAAAATATGAATATTACAGCACTGTGCTGCTAGTGGAGTGTATTGTGGTGCTTCACTCTGAGAAGCAGGCTGGCAGTTTCTGTCAGGCAAGCTTACCATCCAGCCCACTTGGCCCACTTCTAGATGTTGATTACCCCAAAGAGATCAGGCGTTTGCCTACACAAATATCCCTGCATGAATGTTCAAGACAACTGTACCCTATAGCAAACTGAGCACAACTCAAATATTCATCTGCCAGTGAAAACAGAAAAAAATGAGTCACCAACACTGTAGCCACATGGAAGGCTGACCTTCTGTCTACTGTGTAAATGTACCAGGTTCCTTCTGGTCACAGACCTTTGTCTTTGTTGTACCTCCTGCTCCCCCCACCCCAATTCATTTTCCCTCCAGAGCGCTGCTCAACTTAGTGCTAGGGATTGAACCTAGGACCTTAGGAGCATCAGGCATGAAAGCAGTGTGTATAACCATTATGCTGTCTCCCCAGCCCCATGCTTTTCTTCTATATTGTCTACACTGTGGGATTCTGTCTGGCATAGAGAAGTGAATGAATCATGGTGTGTTGATGCAGAGCTCAGGCAACATGCTTGGTGCCTTGCCTTTGCAATAGAGGGAGACCCAGTGCTGGTCTCCTACTGTGACTCCCTCTGGACTCTGCAGCATGTGGGCCAGTTTCTGCTGCTTGTTGCTTTTGGGGAGACAGGAATGAGACTAGGTTAGAAGGGAGGTGATGGGCTAGGGGAAATTGGGGTGAGGGAAGTTTTGGGAGCAATCTGGAACAGCAGAGGAGGTTGGTGACTTCTGTAGGAAGACAGGATAGAGAAGACCGGGCTCAGGTTCGCAGAGACCCCAGATCTGGTCGGGGTGTGACTGAGGCACAGAGAAGACCGGGCTCAGGTTCGCAGAGACCCCAGATCTGGTCGGGGTGTGACTGAGGCGCAGAGAAGACCGGGCTCAGGTTCGCAGAGACCCCAGATCTGGTCGGGGTGTGACTGAGGCGCAGTGGGAGCAGCAGAGAATGGCGAGTCACCCATAGATTGATTCATTCAGCACACCTCGTTGGTGGTGGTTGCTGCCGCGTCCTCCTCCTCTTCCTCCTTCTTCCTTCTTCCTTCCTCCTCCTCCTTTTTCTTCTCAGTGGTGCCTGAGATTGAAGCCAGGACCTCAGCTTTCCACTGCTGAGCTGTACACTCAGTGTTCACACACTGATGCTTTGCTCCATGCTGTGGTCAGGTACTAGGCTGAGGCTCTGGCTGGGCTTGGGCCTTGACTGCTGAAGCCTCAAGTCTCCAAGCCGCCCTCAACCACAGAATCCCTATAAACGTTCTCCAGAAGGCGTTTTGTATATAAAAGTGTATGTGTGGGAGTCTGGCAGTAGCTCAACAGGTTAAGCGCAGGTGAGGCAAAGCACAAGGACCGGCGTAAGGATCCTGGTTCAAACCCCCGGCTCCCTACCTGCAGGGGAGTCACTCCACAAGTGGTGAAGCATGACTGCAGGTGTCTGTCTTTCTCTCCCCCTCTCTGTCTTCCCCTTCTCTCTCCATTTCTCTCTGTCCTATCCAACAACAATAACTATAACAATAAAATAACAAGGGCAACAAGAGGGAATAAGTAAATATTAAAAAAAAACTTTCTCTTTAAACAAAAGGTGTATGTTAGCAGAATCAAGCCTCTGTTCTGACAGACTTATACAGGTTTTGAGAAAGAGGATGGCACGACCAGAGAAGTGATCCTAGAGGCTGGCAGTGACATCTTGCACTTCCTCTTGTGGGGAAATGGAGAGCTAGTTATGACCTGGAGCTTGTGGGCAAGGAGTGGTGTAAGGTGAAGTCCTGGAATGCAAAGCTCTGAGGTTGGAGGAGAGCGGCTGGAGCTTGACTAAGTGTCTGCTTCTCTGGGCTGCTGTTGAAAATTTTCCCGCAGATTTCCCAAGTGCTGAAGTGGCTTGTCCTCTCTGACCTGCAGCTGAGCTTATTGGGCCTCCGTGATCCCAAGGGGACAGGATTTGATTTCCTCTTATAAGATGCAATAAAAGGAAATAAGCAAGGAATTAGGTCATAGGTTTGCTTGAACAAATCTCATATGGAGAACTTAGAATTGTAAATGGAGTTTGTAATATGTGCACTTAACCAGGTGTGCCAACACCTGGCCCCGGTAAATGGAGTTTGATTTACATGGAAAGAGTACAGAGTGATAGATCCTGAGAGGAACCAGTTCACACCAAAAGTTTTTGTTTTCCAAAAAAAGTCTAGAAAGTTGCATATTCACTTGGAATAATTAATTCCCTTAAAATACAACTAATACAGACAATGGTTATGCAAACAGACTCTCATGCCTCAGGCGCCGAAGTCCCAGGTTCAATCCCCCACACCACCATAAGCCAGAGCTGAGCAGTGCTCAGCTGAGCGGTGCTCAGTTCTGTGTCTCTGTCTATATCTCTCTCAAAAATAAAATAAATAAAATATTTTTTAAAAATGAAGTCCATTTGGAATAATTCATTGAGGTGTACACTATTAGTTAGATAATTTTCCATCTGTGAGACCTAACTGCAGTTTTACAAAAGTACAGCACAGTTAGTATTCATTTATTTATTAAGATTTTATTAATTGTGGTCTGGGAGGTGGTGCAGTGGTAAAGCTTTGGACTCTCAAGCATGAGGTCCTGAGTTTGATCCCCGGCAGCACATGTACCAGAGTGATGTCTGGTTCTTTCTCTCTCCTCCTGTCTTTCTCATAAATAAATAAAATCTTTTTTAAAAAAAATTTTTATTTATTTATTAATGAGAAAGGTAATGCTGGTAGTTGAACTCAGGACCTCATGTTTGAGAGTCTAACACTTTATCCACTGCACCACCTCCCAGACCACACGAGTATGCATTTAAATATAATGCCTGAACCACTTTTTTTTAATTTGGGGATTAATGGTTGACAGTAAATACAGCTGTTGATTCATGTGTAAAATTTTCTGCAGAACACTCTCACCCCCGCCTGGTCCTCCCTCACCGTCAGGCACCAGGACCTGAACTTCCTCACACCAGAGTCCTTATACTTTGGTGCAATACACCAGCCCCAGTCCAAGTTCTGCTTTGTGTTCCCCCTTTCTGTTACTATTTTTCAATTTCCGTCTGTGAGTGAGATCATCCCATATTCACCCTTCTCTTTCTGGCTGATCTCACTTCACATGATTCCTTCAAGCTCCATTCAAGATGAGGTGAAGAAGGTAAATTCATCATTTCTTTTAAAATTTATTTGTTCCCTTTTGTTGCCCTTGTTTTTCATTGTTGTATTGTTGTTGTTATTGATGTCATCATTGTTAGATAGGACAGAGAGAAATGGAGAGAGGAGGGGAAGACAGAGAGGGGGAGAGAAAGATAGACACCCACAGACCTGCTTCACTGCCCCTGCAGGTGGGGTTCCGGGGGCTTGAACCGGGATCCTTACGCTAGTCCTTGTGCTTTGCGCCACCTGTGCTTAACCCGCTGTGCTACTGCCTGACTCCTGAATTCATCATTCTTAGCTGAATAATATTCCATTGTGTATATAGACCATAATTTTCTTAGCCACCCACTTGTTGTCAGATACCTGGATTGCTCCCAAGTTTTGTATCCTAAGGAATCACACTCATCCAAAAAGACCTGTGTCTTTCTATGTTCATAGCAGCACTTTTTTTTTAAATATTTTATTCATTAATGAGAAAGTAGGAGGAGAGAAAGAACCAGACTGGTACATGTGCTGTTGGAGACTGAACTCAGGACCTTATGCTTGAGAGTCCAATGCTTTATCCACTGTGCCACCCCCTGGACCACGCACTTTTTTTTTTTAAAGTTCAAACCCTTAGTCCCTACCTGCAGGGCGACAACTTCACAAGCAATGAAGTAGTGCTGTAGGTATCTCTCTATCTCCCCTTCTTTCTTAATTTTTCATTTTCCCTTTTGTTGCTTTTTTTTATTGTTGTTGTAGTTGTTGTTGTTATTGATGTCATCATTGTTGGATAGGACAGAGAGAAATGGAGAGAGGAGGGAAAGACAGACGGGGAGAGAAAGACAGACACCTGCAGACCTGCTTCACCACCTGTGAAGCGACCTCACTGCAGGTGGGGAGCCAGGGGCTCAAACCAAGATCCTTCAGCGGGTCCTTGTGCTTTGTGCGTTTAACCTGCTGCGCTACTGCTCGACTCCCTCAGGAATAAGTCTTTTTGCATAACCATTATGCTATCTACCCTGCCCAATTTCTCTATCCAAAAAGAAAGAAAAAACAAAATAACACTGAAGCAGTGGATGTGGCATGCAGGCACTGAGGCCCAGTGATAGCCCTGCTGGGAAGGGAGTGTGGGGCTGGCGAACATGGGTAGGGGGCTGGTAAAGTAGCTCATTTGGCCAGTATGCTGCTTTGCCACGTGCAGGCCCCTGGTCTGAGCCCAGTCTCCGCCACACTGCAGCCAGAGCATCTGGGAGATGGGACAGTGGTGGAGTGAGGTCCTGAGTTTAATCTTTGCCACTGTTTGTGTCACTGTTTCTCTGGCTTTTCTCTCTCTTGTGAAATAGTGTTTTTTAGAGGCCTTGTACACATTATAGTGTACAAGGACCCGGGTTCAAGCCCATAGTCCCCCCTGTAGGGGGAAAGCTTCACAAGTGAAGCAGGGTTGCAGGTGTCTGTCTCCCCCTCCCCTCTCAATTCTCTGTCTCTATTCAATAATAAATAATATCTTTAAAAAATTTTAAGGAACTGAGAGATGGCTCACACAGTGACATGTATCCCGTCACATATGAGGCCTTGGTTCTGAGCCCAGTACCACAGGGGAGCGACAACTAGTGGGAAAAGCACCTATGAAGAAACAAACATGTTTATACTTCCCTGTTTCTAGAGAGTCTGTAGAATCCTGAGGTGTGCGCATTCTGACACCAGAAGAGAATGGGCGTGCAGGTAAACGCGTTCGAGTGGCCGTATGTGTTGTGTCTGTAGGTTGGGAACCCGCGTGTGGAGCTCACCCTCTCGGAACTTCAAGACATGGCGGCGCGGCAACAGCAGCAAATTGAAAGCCAGCAGCAGATGTTGGTCGCCAAGGTAAGGTCTGAACGCAGAGCTGAGGGAGCATCACAAAGTGTGTTTTGCAGCCAGTACTGAGGTGTAGGGTGATGCGCTTCTGGGTAGCACTTGTATGTCAGGCCACAACACAGAAGTGCTGAGCACAGTGCTCTCCATCTCTCACCTCTCCTGTGGAGGCAGACGCCTGCTTTAGCTTCTTGACATTGTCAGAGTGTCAGAGCGAAAGCATCTGACCACAGGCAAGAGCCCCAGAACAGGAAATGACTGACCCTGCCCAAACCGTAGGTGGCATTTGGGAAGAAAAGACCCTGTTGTGCCCTCTCCGTCTCCTTCTCCCTCTGGTCTCTTCTCGGCCGTTGTTAGTAGCAGGGAGAACGGCCATCCGCAGCACACGCTGCTCTTTGGTGGCTCTGAGAACAGTGGCACTTCAAGGGACTTGTTAGCTTGATTGGAGCAAGTCGCATAGTTAATACTCCTCTGTCCTGAGCTCTACTTTTGTTATTGAAACTCTCTGGCGGGATTTGAAGTTTTTCTGTGTCATGGTGTTGTTAAGAAACCAGACCTATCACCCATGCCTGTTGGGGATGATTCATACTATATGGTCTCCAGCATCGGGAACTGCTTGAAAGATGACCCGCCAACATCCTGCCCCTGATTCTACTGCTTTCTCTACAGGTTTTCAGAAGAACCAGATGTTCAGTCCCATGGTCTTCATCTGTGGAGTGACAGTGTCATTCACTGTACTTTCCACTTTTGTGTAAATAATGGTTTATGTTGGACCTGTTTTAAAATGTCCTATAGAGTCTGTTGGATTACCCACCTGCAGGGGGAAGCTTCATGAGTGGTGAAGCAGTGCTGCAGGTCTCTCTCTCTCTCTCCCCCCATCTCTCTATCCCCTCCCAATTTCTCTCTGTCTTATCAAGATAAAATAATTAAAAAATAAAGTGTTGGATTTATAAGAACACAATAAAGGGTTAAGTAAATATGAAAGCATTTCATTCCATTAATAAGATTTTTAAGATTAAATGTGCATAGAATATGTAATTACAAAATTTTCTAATTCTACTTTTTATTTCCTTTGAAGATGTTGATCTAAGAATATTGCTATTAAAAATACTTAGACAGCTGGGAGCCAATGTAATGGTTATGCAAAAGACTCTCATGCCTAAGGCTCTGAAGTCCAGGTTCATAAGCCAGAACTGAGCAGGGCTGTGGTTTAAAAAAAAGGGGGGAGTCAGGCGGTAGCACAGTGGGTTAAGCACATGTAGCGCAAAGCACAAAGACCTGCGTAAGGATCCCAGTTCGAGCCCCCACCTCCCCACCTGCAGGGGAGTCACTTAATAGGCGGTGAAGCAGGTCTGCAGGTGCCTAGCTTTCTCTCCCCCTCCCTGTCTTCCCCTCCTCTCTCCATTTCTCTCTGTCCTATCTAACAACGACAACAACAATAAGAACAACAATAAAAAGACAAGGGCAACAAAAATGGAAAATAAATAGATTTAAAAAATTAAAAAACTTAAAAAAAAGAATCTTTAGGTATTTTTCAGCAATATTAATTACAAATTATTGCCAGTTTTACAGACTTGAGCACATATTTCCTTAGTTCTGACTGTAGTAAATAATGCCCACGGTTACGCTCAAACCTCTCCTTATTTTTTAAAAAAAAATTTTACATTTGTTTTCCCTTTTGTTGCCTTTGTTTTTGTTGTTGTAGTTATTATTGTTGTTATTGACGTCGTTGTTGTTAGGACAGAGAGAAATGAAGAGAGAAGGGGAAGACAGAGAGGGAGAGAAAGACACCTGCAGACCTGCTTCACCGCCTGTAAAGCGACTCCCCTACAAGGGGGGAGCCGGGGGTGCAAACCGGGATCCTCACGCCGGTCCTTGCACTTTGCACCACGTGCGTTTAACCCGCTGCGCTACCACTCAGCTCCCAAACCTCTCCTTATTATGCATACCAATGGGACTATGTATTGATTCAAAGTAGGTATCCTGTGAAGGGTATTGTCTATTTTTTTACTTAGGATTGTCCTGTTCTTATTTTTAAATTCACTCAATTTTTGGGGGGGGTGCAAAAGTAATTGTGTGCTTCCATTTTTTAACTGGAATATGTCCCTTCTTGTTAGGAACAGCGCTTACATTTTCTGAAGCAACAGGAGCGTCGTCAACAGCAGTCTCTTTCTGAAAATGAAAAGCTCCAGAAGTTGAAAGAACGAGTTGAAGCCCAGGAAAATAAGCTTAAGAAGATCCGTGCCATGAGGGGACAAGTGGACTACAGCAAAATCATGAACGGCAACCTGTGTGCGTGCCTGCCCGCCCCACCCCGCCCCGCCCTCATCAGGCATGGGGGGTGATAGAGGGAGTGACAGTGTCAGTCAGGACCACGGGCCTTGCTCTCAGAAGGGCTCTGAGGCTTTGTTACCTGCACTGAAAGGCGTGGAGGTGGCCTAATTAGCGTTCGTGGTGACTGCGCATGTCAGGTTGCCCTAGCAGTGTTGTAGAAAGACCCTTTCGTTCTTCTGGCAGCAGCAGCCCTTTAGATCTGAGCTAGGATCCTCCAGGACTGACTCATTATTATGAGAGTCCGCTTTAACAGAGCAAAATACAGTGTATCTGTACAATAAAGAGAAACTACATAGGGCCTGAGAGTAAATTACTGGTTATGGGATGTGCCAGTCAGCTTCAAAGCCCAGCACCATGTAGGAGGCGCTGTGCAACAGAGGACGCTCCTATGCTATCATGTCTGTATCTGAAAGAAAGAATGGCCTGGAGCAGTGAAGTTATTGTTTTATTGCTGTCGTTGTTGTTGGATAGGACAGAAATGGAGAGAGGAGGGGAAGACGGAGGCGAGAAAGATAGACACCTGCAGACCTGCTTCATCGCTTGTGAAGCGACTCCCCTGTAGGTGGGGAGTTGGGGGCTCAAACTGGGATCCTTACGCCGGTCCTTGAGCTTTGTGCCACGTGAGCTTAAACCTGGCTGTGCTTCCGCCCGACTCCCCAGTGTTTTAGGTTTTTTTTTGGTAATTTATTTATTTATCTTCCCTTTTGTTGCCCTTGTTGTCTTTTTATTGTTGTTGTAGTTGATGTCGTCGTTGTTGGATAGGACAGAGAGAAATGGAGAGAGGAGGGGAAGACAGAAGACAGAGAGGGGGAGAGAAAGACAGACACCTGCAGATCTGCTTCACCGCCTGAGAAGCGACTCCCCTGCAGGTGGGGAGCCGGGGGCTCGAACTGGGATCCTCATGCCGGTCCTTGTGCTTTGCGCCACCTGTGCTTAACCCGCTGCGCCACCGCCCAGCTCCCTGTTTTAGGTTTTAAATGTCACAATTTCTCTCCCAAGTCCTGGCACTAGTGATGTTGCAATTGAGAAGCAACCACAAAACAAAAACATCAAAAGGCCATGAAACAGATGCTCAACTCACTGATTTTTCTCTGTGTTGCTGGGGAAATGACAGCTGCTGAAATAGAAAGGTTCAGCGCCATGTTCCAGGAGAAGAAGCAGGAGGTGCAGACTGCAATCCTCAGAGTCGACCAGCTCAGCCAGCAGCTGGAAGACTTAAAGAAAGGAAAACTGAATGGTTTCCAGTCGCACAACGGCAAGCTGATGGGGCCGGCCGCCGTGGAACTAAAAAGACTGTACCAGGAGCTGCAGGTGACAGCCTGGGCCTAGGGCACAGTGACGGGAAGTCAGCCCAGTTTGGGGCTTTTTTCTTGGGGAGCCAGAAAGCTTTGCAACTAGAAACAAATAAATGGGTTCTAATTTCATAGTAGACACACATACACATGAGGTAGTACAAAAGGATTCCTTTTTTCTTTTTTACCAGAGCACTGATCAGCTCTGGTTTATGGTGGTTCAGGGAATTGAACCTAGGACTTTGGAGTCTCAGGCTTGACAGCCTGTTTGCATAACCATTATGCTGTCTACCCCTGCCCACAAAAGAATTTTACAGGGGGCCAGGCAGTAGCTCACCAGGTTAAGCATACATGGTGTGAAGTACAGGTACCACATAAGGATCCCAGTTTGAGCCTCTAGCTCCCCACCTGCGGGGGATGAAGCAGGTCTGCAGGTGTCTGTCTTTCTCTTCCCTTCTCTGTTTTCCCCTCCTCTCCTGGTTTCTCGCTCTGTCCTATCCAACAACAGTAGCAGCAGCAACAATAACAGCAACAAGGGGGGGGAATGGCCTCCAGGAGCAGTGGATTCTAGTGCAGGCACCAAGCCCCAGCAATAACCCTGACGGGGGGGGGGTTACATAGATTTTTAATATAATTTATGTACATACAATTTACTGATTTCAAGTGCACAAATAAGTGTTCTTAGTAACTTTATAGAATTCCGCGTGCCACCACCACAATCATTTTAAAATCTTTAAAATTCATCCCTACCAGAAATCCCATATTTATCCCCTTCCTTATCGCTGGGACTTAGTACCTACATGGTAAATCACTCCTCCTCCCCCTCCTTCCTTTCTTTTCTTTTTTTAAATATATTTATTCCCTTTTGTTGCTGCCCTTGTTTTATTGTTGTAGTTATTTTTGTTATTGATGTTGTCGTTGTTGGATAGGATGGAGAGAGGAGGGAAAGACAGAGAGGGGCAGAGAAAGATAGATATATGCAGACCTGCTTCACCACTTGTGAAGCGATGCCCCTGCAGGTGGGGAGCCAGAGGCTCGAACCGGGATCCTTATATTGGTCCTTGAGCTTTGTGCCATGTGTGTTTAACCCGCTGTGCTACCGCCCGACTCCCCTCCTTCCTTTCTTTTGAGAGGAGGGAAATTGAGAGGGGTAGTAGAGACAGATGTGCAGCACTGCTTCACCACTCATGAAGCTTCTCCCTGTAGGTGGAGACCAGGAACTTGAGCCAAGCCAAGCCCTTGCACTTGGTGACATAATACTCAGCCTGCTGCCTCCTGCTTCCAGCCACATACTTAGCTGTCACCTCTTACTCTACAAGAGCTCCCTGGGCCTAACTAAGCAAACTAAGTAAAGTTTGCTTCTGACTCTGCTGATGTAACTATTCTGGAAACGTCTCAAGTGGAACTTTTTTTTTTGGCCTCCAGGGTTGTTGCTGGGGCTCAGTGCCTGCACTATGAGTCCACTGCTCCTGGAGGCCATTTTTTTCCCCTTTTGTTGCCCTTGTTTTATCATTGTTGTTAATATTATTATTGTCGTCGTTGTTGGATAGGACAGAGAGAAATGGAGAGAGGAGGGGAAGACAGAGAGGGGGAGAGAGAGGATAGACACCTGCAGACCTGCTTTCACTGCCTGTGAATCGACTCCCCTGCAGGTGGGGAGCCAGGGGCTTGAACCGGGGTCCTCACGTTGGTCCCTGCGCTTTGTACCATGTGCACTTATCCCACTGCACTACCCCCTCAAGTGGAACATTTAAGATGCGGTTCAGTCGCTGTGTTATTAGCATGTATTCGACCAGAGCTCATTGGCAGTCTGCTGAAGTGGCAGGGAACTCGGCTGTAGATGCTTTTTTTTTTCCTCCAGGGTTATTGCTGGGCTCGGTGCCTGCACCATGAATCCACCGCTACTGGAGGCCATTTCCCCCCCTTTTTGTTGCCCTAGTTGTTGCAGCCTTGTTGCGGTTATTACTGCCATTGTTGACGTTGCTTTGTTGTTGGATAGGACAGAGAGAAATGGAGAGAAGAGGGGAAGACAGAGAGAGAGGGGAGAAAGACAGACACCTGCAGACCTGCCTCACCGCCCGTGAAGCGACTCCCCTGCAGGTGGGGAGCCGGGGTTCGAACCGGGATCCTTATGCCGGTCCTTGTGCTTTGCGCCAGCTGTGCTTAACCCGCTGCGCTACAGCCCGACTCCCGGGAAATAAATTAAAAAAAAAAAAATTAAAGCTGCTTAGATGCTGTGTGGAGGTGAGACTCACCTGTTCTTGATGCTCAGCTTAGCTCAGGCTGCGCTAACGAGACACCCTCAGCCTGGGCAGGCTGAGCAGGAGACACTGATTTCTCATCAATCTGGAGCCTTCAAATTTAGGTGATAGCAGAGTCATGTGGTGAGGGTCTAGCTGCTAGCCTGCAGGCCTCAGGCCTCATGACCCTCTCACAGGTCACCTCTTTGGCTGTCAAGGTGGATATTTGGGGAAGACACGAATATTTACTGTATAGCAACTGAAAAGATCTCCCTACCGCAAAGTTACCATTTGGAGGTAATTTTTCAAGCCAGAAAGGACTTTTATAATTAATAGTTGTTCAAAAAAAAAAAAAAACTAATGTTGTAGTAAAATACTACTTTATGAAATGAGACTAGAGAGAGTAAAATCTGGGCTGGGTGCACCGGGTTAAGCGCACAGTGAAAAATGCAAAGACCCATGCAAGGATCCTGGTTTGAGCCCCCAGCTCCACACCTGCAGGGGATTTTCTTCACAAGCAGGTGAAGCAGGTCTGCAGGTGTCTTACCTTTCTCTCATTCTGTCTTCCCCTTTCCCCCTCCTCTCTAAATTTCTCTGTCCTATCCAAAAAAAAAATGCTCCCCAGGAGCAGTGGATTCCTAGTGTTGACACCAAGTCCCAGCTATAACCCTGGAGGCAAGAAAAATAACATCACTTGCTTCTAAATTTTTAAAAGATAAATGCACAGAAATAACATATTACACTTGATGACTAAGTTTAAAGCAGTTGTTCAAAGTGTAAGATTTTTGGGAGTTGGGCAGTAGTGCAGCAGGTTAAGCGCAGGTGGCTCGAAGTGCAAGGACCAGCGTAAGGATCGCGGTTCGAGCCCCCTGCTTCACCTGCAGGGGAGTCGCTTCACAAGCAGTGAAGCAGGCCTGCAGGTGTCTGTCTTTCTCTCCCCCTCTCTGTCTTCCCCTCCTCTCTCCATTTCTCTCTGTCCTATCCAACAACGATAACAACAGTAATAACTACAACAATAAAAAGGGAATAAATAAGTAAATAAAATCTTTAGGAAAAGTGTAGGGTTTTAAGGATTTTTTTTCTCAGTGGGGTAAGATGATGTATGAGCAGCTCAACATTTCAGGTTTTTGCTGCGATCTGGACTTGTTATGTCGGGTGTTGGAGGGGTGTCTCTGACTGTCACTGAACAGCCTATGTGTGCCATGCGTGCACTTTGGTGTTTTCTTTCTCTCGTAATATTTTATTTATTTTATTTTAACAAGGAGAAGGCTACAGAATGACCAGAGCCCTGCTCAGCTGTTGCTGATAGTGATACTGGGGATTGAACCTGGGACCATGGAGCCTCAGGCAGGAGGATCTTTTACAGAGAACTGTTGAGCTCTACCCCTAGCTCCTTTTTCTTTCTCTTCTCCAGTTTTCTCCTTTCTTTTCTAATCCCCTTCTCCCAGGGCTCTACTATTCCAGGCTGAGTTTTTCAGACAGAAAGAGATACAGGAGAAAGAAAAGAAACCCTAACACTGAAGCTTCTTTCAGTGACCAGGCTAGCTCTGATCTTTCTTTCTTTCTTTCGTGCCTCCAGGGTTCTTGCTGGGGCTGGGTGCCTGCACTAGGAATCCACTGCTCCTGGAGGCCGTTTTTTCCCTTTTGTTGCCATTGTTGTTTATCGTTGTTATTATTGTTGTTGTTATTGCTGTCATGTTGTGGATAGGACAGAGAGAAATGGAGAGAGGAGGGGAAGACAGAGAGGGGGAGAGAAATCCAGACACCTGCAGACCTGCTTCACTGCTTGTGAAGCGACTCCCCTGCAGGTGGGGAGCCGGGGGCTCAAACCGGGATCCTTATGCCGGTCCCTGCGCTTTGTGCCACCTGTGCTTAACCACCGGACTCCCATTTCTTCTTCTTCTTTTTTTTTTTTTTTTAAGAATTCAGTCATGAGGAAGAACCAGACATAACACTGTTTTGTGAGTTGCCAGGGATTGAATTCATAACCTCATTGTTGAGAGTCCAAATCTTTATCTACTGCGCCATCTCCCAGACCTCTGACAGCTCGTTTCTTTTTTATTTATTTATTTATTAATTTTTTTAACCAGAGCCCTGCTTAGCTCTGGCTTATGGTGGTATGGGGGATTGAACCTGGGACTTTGGAGCCTCAGGCAAGAGAGTATGTTTGCATAACCATTATGCTACCTATCCCTGCCTGAAAGCTCTTGTTTACTTTTTTCTTACTCTTCTTAGCAATGAGAATTTAATACACATCATAAAAGTCGAGTTTTCTATTCCACAGATTCGCAACCAGCTTAACCAGGAGCAGAATTCAAAGCTGCAGCAACAGAAGGAGCTCTTGAACAAGCGTAACATGGAGGTGGCCATGATGGACAAGCGGATCAGCGAGCTCCGGGAGCGCCTGTATGGGAAGAAAATCCAGGCACGTGACAAAGGTTTCTGGGGGAAGAGGTCACGCAGCAGGTTGAGTGTGCGTGGCGGGAAGTGCAAGGACAGGCTTAAATACCCCAGTTCGAGCCCCCGGCTCCCCACTTACAGGGGGGTCGCTTCACAAGTGGTGAAGCAGGTTTGCAGGTGTCTTTCTCTGTCTTCCCCTCCTCTCTCAATTTTTCTGTCCTATCCAACAACGACAACAATAACAATCAACAATGATAAACAAGGGCAAAAAGGGGGAAAATAGCCTCCAGGAGCAGTGGGTTTTGGTGTTGGCACCGAGCCCCAGCGCTAACCCTGGAGGCAAAAGAAAGAAAAGGTTTCTGGTAACAAATGGCTGGAACTGGCTCCTCCCCAGGTGGCATCCGATCCCCTACTGGCTAGCTAGTGAAACAGCAATTAGCCACAAATCACAAAAGCGGCGGAAGGTTCTTTTTCTCAAAAGTGCATCTGTTTCCTGTTGTGTAATCAGAACCACTCCTGCCTGTAGCCACGGGCACCCCCTCCGAGTAAGCTGTGCTGCAGGCAAGACCTTATGTGGCCTTGAGTTCTCACAGTGGACTGACAGGCCTGTCTGCTTCGGAACTGTAAGGATTTTTAAAAGAATGCATGCTGAAAGTTTTGTGAACTCTTCATCCTGCTATGTAAGGCATTTTGCTTTTGAAAAGTCAGCTATCACTGAGAACAGTACAGAAACATTTTCTAAGATGTTTTAAAGTAATTAGTGAATGAGGGAGAGAATCATGCAGTGCTGGGGGTTGAACTCAGAACTCTGTGTTAGAGAGTTCAAACGCTTTATTTGCAGCACCACCATCTAGGCCACCAGAAACATTTTCAAAGGAGTTTGTAAAGACCCCTTTATCCCGTTCTCACATTCCGGAAAGGGTAGCTCTGTCTTTGGCACAATATAGGGAATTTTTCTAATTGAAAATGGAATTGCAGGAATTGTCCCTGTCACTGTGGTGCTATACTATCACCATCCATCCCATGTTCCCTTTGTGTGATGCAGGCCAGGCCTGCGGCTCCAGCCAGTAGATGGAGCAGCTGCAGGCAGTTTCCCTGGGAATCAGGGAGGCCCTCGGCCCTGGAGACCTTCAACTGACAGAACCAGGCCCACCTGTATTGCAGAGGGCAATCAGGTTTATTCAGTTACACGCTAATGTGATTATTAACTGGAAAATGCCTTCACAGCATCTTAAGTATGTAGCCAAATGTCTGTTTCATGGATTAGCTAAGCTGATACACAGGAAAAACAATAGTGAGAATTGGATGCTTCAAAACAGGTAGCTAGGGGGTCAGGCAGTAGCGCAGCTGGTTAAGCACACATGGTGGGAAGCACAAGGACCGGCGTAAGGATCCTGGTTCCAGCCCCCAGCTCCCCACCTGCAGGGGGGTCGCTTCACAGTGAAGCAGGTCTGCAGGTGTCTGTCTCTCCCCCTCTGTAATCCCTTCCTCTCTCCATTTCTCTGTCCTGTCCAACAACGACAGCATCAGTAACAACACTAATACCCACAAGGGCAACAGAAGGAGAAAAAAAAAGCCTCCGGGAGCAGTGGATTCGTGGTGCAGGCACTGAGCCCCAGCAATAACCCTGGAGGCAAAAAAGAAAAGAAACCAGCTAGTTAGATGTTAGTAGATGCTAGATGTCACCTTGGAGCTGGTGCTGCTGCTGTCCTCCCCTCCCTCCAGCCCCTGCAGCCTCTGAGCCTGTCGCCTGAGACCCACCGCCCCCTTGAGGTTCTAGATCTGTCTCCTGGAGCCAGCAGAGGACCCTCTGCTTGGCTAGCTGGATAGACCTAGGCTGTGTCCTGGCCTTATGAGGAGTGGGCCTATGGACAGTGAGCAGTCTCTGGTTCTAGGCTTTACAGCATGGGCAGAAGTCCAGAAAGGTCAGGTCACTTGCCCAAGGCCGCACAGTTAAGTGGCAGAGCAAGATTTGAAGCCATGCCCAGGATGGTGCTGGTATGTCCAGCCAGAGTGCTCCCAGGTCAGGGGTCTCAGCAGTTACCCAGGAAGCTGTCCCATTGCTTCACCAACTTCTTGTTTTATTTGCTCAGTGCCCGCTCACACAAAGAGGGCCAAGCTGTCCTAGGCACTGGTCTTGGGGTGCCAGAGCTCCTAGAGCACTGAGTCTGGGCTTGGGGTCCAACCAGAACAGTCTGTACCCTTAGCTGCCTACTGATTGTGCTCCAGGAACCTGACCGTTTCTGCCTCTTCCGTAGCTGAGCCGTGTAAATGGCACATCGTCACCACAGTCACCGTTGAGCACGCCGGGCAGGGTGGCTGCTGTGGGGCCATATATCCAGGTTCCCAGCACTGGCAGCTACCCCATCCCAGGGGACCCTGTAAAGCCCCAGTCCCTCACCATCACCTCAGGTGCTTCCCACGGAAGATCCAAGTCAGGTGAGTGGTGCTGGGGGGGGGGGGGGGCAGCATAGCAGGCAAGAGGCCCCATGCTCAGTTCTGTCCCGCGCAGGGGGGGCACTCAGGAGGAAGCCTAGCTACTGTGCTCTGTGGGTGGAGTGTCTGCTCTCTTCTGTCCCAGGGCAGTAACTGCGCCCACAGGGGTGGCCTTCCTGGCCTGGGAAATGTGTCCTTCTACCACCCCCCAGGAAGACTGAGAGCCCATGTCAAACTTGCAGCAGCCAGTCAGTCACAAATCTTCCCTCCACCTTCTTCTCTGTGGCTGTATTTTTAAAAAATGTTCTATTCCCTTTTGTTGCCCTTGTTTTATTGTTGTAGTTATTACTGTCGTTGTTGGTTAAGACAGAGATTGAGAGAGGAGGAAAGACCTACAGACCTGCTTCACTGCTTGTGAAGTGACTCCCCTTCAAGTGGAGAGCTGGGGGCTCAAACTGGGATCCTTAAGCGGGTCCTTGCACTTTGTGCCACCTCCATTTAACCTGCTGCGCTACCACCCGACTCCCCCTCAACTTCAAATATTTTTCCCCAAGGCAAAGTTCACTAACAGGATAGCTTTTTACCAGTTACTTGAAAAATTAACACAGATGCAGCATTGTAAATTTACTACATCAAAGTCTGCAAGTTTCTATTTTCCTTTTAACTGCTGCATTACTATGTCGACGGCCCGACTCCCAGTGGCTATATTTTTAAGGAGTGTTTGGCAAGTAAGAGCCAACACAAGCTTCTTCATTGGTGTTGCTGTAGTGGACATTCCCCTACTGGAATGGGGGTCCGAGAGTGTGGGCGTTGTGTGGGCAGAGGCTGCTGCAGCTGACTGGTACCAGCCAGGGTGGGCTGTGTGCTGGGAGGTAGGTCCCTCAGAAAGTGGGTTCTGTTGCTGGTAGTTGCTCTTCTTGGCTCAATGTACTTAAACGCTCTTTCCTTCCACGCTGTGTTGTAGTTAGTGACGGGAACTGGCCGACACTGAAGCAGAATCCGAGTTCTGCCGTGAAGCCAGCCCAGCTGGGCAGTGCGGAGTGGAAGGATGCGGGGGTGGACGGGCCTGTCAAGCCGGGGACTGTGTCTAGCCAGCCTGTGCCCCTGTCGGCGCTGGGAGCCTCGGAGAAGCTGGTAGGTGATGAATTCTCCTCCCCCTCCACTGGGAACAGCTTGGACTGTTCTCTGTGCCCTGTGGCCTACACAGAAGCTAAAATCCTCAGAGTGTGACTGTTTCTCTTAACGTCTCAATTTAGGGCCACGAGACGGGCAAAGCACCACCCCCCGTGCCTGGGCTGGGCAAGCCGCCGCCCCCGAGCTACGGCACGTACCCGAGTGCTGCGCCTATGGGCCCAGGGGCCACCAACTCTCTGGAGAGGAGGAAGGAGGGCAGCCTGCCCAGGCCTGGCACAGGGCCCTCTGGTCGGCAGAAACCTGCTCCCCCGCCGCCCGCGCCCCCACCCGGCTCTTCGCAGCAGATCCAGCAGAGGATCTCCGTGCCTCCAAGTCCCACGTATCCGCCAGCCGGGCCGCCGGCCTTCCCAGCTGGGGATGGCAAGCCTGAGCCGCCCCTGACAGTGGCCATCCGGCCCTTCCTGGCTGAGAAGGGGTCCAGGCCGCAGTCCCCCCGGAAAGGGCCCCAGACCGTGAATTCAAGCTCCATCTACTCTGTGTACCTGCAGCAAGCCGCACCGCCCCGCAGCTACCAGCCCCCGGCGCACAGCGCCAAGTCCGTCAAAGCAGGTATGGCGGCGCCAGGAGCCACCCCCCTGAACCCCTGCAGGGGGCAAGGCGAGGGGAGGGATGCCATGAGGAGCAGGAGAGAGGCGCTCGCTCTTGGGCACACGCTGGCTGGGACTCACACCCCAGTCTGCTGCGCCTACAGAGATGGGGTCTGAGTGGGTGGCCCAGGCTCCGGGTGCTGACCCCCCGGCCGGCCTCTGTCCCCCCCAGTGTACGGCAAGCCCGTGCTCCCGTCCGGCTCTGCGTCCCCGTCCCCGCTGCCGTTCCTGCAGGCCGCCGTCTGTGCGCAGCCGCCCCCAGAGGGCTCGGAGAGAGAGCCCGAGCCTGATGGTCCAGCTCTGCCCGGCGAGGGCGGCTCAGGACCCGTGGAGAGCCTGGCGCGGCCGCTCAGCCCCACCAAGCTCACCCCCATGGTGCACTCGCCCCTGCGCTACCAGAGCGATGCTGACCTGGAGGCCCTGCGCCGCAAGCTGGCCAACGCGCCGCGGCCTCTCAAGAAGCGGGGCTCCATCACCGAGCCCGAGGGCCCCGGCGGGCCCCACATCCAGAAGTTGCTGTACCAGCGCTTCAACACACTGGTGGGCGGCATGGAGGGCGCCCCGTTCTACCAGCCCGGCCCCGCTCAGGACCTCATGGGAGCCCTGGCCGACATGGACAATGGCAACCTGGGGGAGGCTGGCCCGAGGCCCCCGGAGCCCGCCCCCGCCTCTGATGCCAACGACAACCAGCTGCCCTCCCCAGCGTCTGCCCCGCCTGGCTGTCCCCCCACTGTGCCCCCCACGGCTGAGCCCGAAGAGGATGACAACAACAACGTGGCCGCCGCTGCCTCCCCTGCCGAGCAGGCACCCAGCCCTGCGGGCGACGCCCCTGCCCCCGCCGAGGACCCACTCCCTCTCGAGGCTCCCCCTGAGACGCCAGCACCCACGGCCTCTACGGTAGGTGTTGTCAGGAGGGGAGCCAGAGTCCTCAGGGAAGGCAGGGCCACCGGCGGGCCTCGCCACACACCTGTCCCCCACAGGGCAAGAGGACCAACCTGAAGAAGCCCAACTCGGAGCGCACGGGGCATGGGCTGCGGGTGCGCTTCAACCCGCTGGCCCTGCTGCTGGACGCCTCTCTGGAGGGCGAGTTCGACCTGGTGCAGAGGATCATCTACGAGGTGAGCGGGTGGGGCGGGGAGCGGAGCTGGGCCGAGGGGCTGCAGGGGCCCTGACCGAGGCCGTGCCCCAGGTGGAAGACCCCAGCAAGCCCAACGACGAGGGCATCACCCCGCTGCACAACGCCGTGTGCGCCGGCCACCACCACATCGTCAAGTTCCTGCTGGACTTCGGGGTCAATGTGAACGCCGCCGACAGTGACGGCTGGTGAGCCGTGAGGGTCTCCCGGGCTCCCCATCCCACTGCCGTGGGGCCGGGGCCGGGACCCTCACTCCCTCCTCCCTTGCAGGACGCCTCTGCACTGCGCCGCCTCCTGCAACAGCGTGCACCTCTGCAAGCAGCTGGTGGAGAGCGGCGCCGCCATCTTCGCCTCCACCATCAGCGACATCGAGACGGCGGCCGACAAGTGTGAGGAGATGGAGGAGGGCTACCTGCAGTGCTCCCAGTTCCTCTACGGTAGGCGGCCCGGCGGCCCACCGCGGGGGAGGCGGGAGCGGTGCGTGCCCCTGTCCCCAGACGGGTGGGAGGGCCTCTCCACCTTGCGTTTTCCTGCCAGGGGTGCAGGAGAAGCTGGGTGTCATGAACAAGGGCCTGGTGTACGCCCTGTGGGCCTACGAGGCCCAGAACAGTGACGAGCTGTCCTTCCACGAGGGTGACGCCCTCACCATCCTGAGGCGCAAGGACGAGAGCGAGACGGAGTGGTGGTGGGCGCGGCTTGGGGAGCGTGAGGGCTACGTGCCCAAGAACCTGCTAGGGGTGAGTGTCTCCCCGCCCACCGCTTCATCCTATCCAGAACCATCGTCCCCGGGACACAGACCATACTGCACTCTGGGGCAGGGTCTCGGGAGGCATCGCGGTTAGTGACACAGGCCCTTGCTCCCCAGCTGTTCCCTCGGATCAAACCCCGCCAGCGCACGCTTGCCTGAGTGGCCCTGAGCTGCGGGACGAGAGCTGGCGGAGCTCCCAGAGGACAGGTCTGGCCAGTTACCGTGACTCAAATAAACACCCAGCTTTCCAAACCAGCGCCCTGGCCTGAATCCCTACGGGTCTCCAGCGCCTCAGCAGAGCTGGTGGGGTGGGGCTGTGATCCCCAGAATCCACCAGCTGCCCGCACGCCCCCATTACCAGAGGATCCCGGGTGGCAACTTCAGGCAGCGGTCCGGGGCCCACGCCCAGGTATGCAAGGGCAGTCGGTCCTGTTCCTCCGGGCCAGAGGGAGGGCAGAGCTGTAGTTTGAAAATAGGTTTAATCGTGAGCTTTATATACAAATTATTGTACAGTTCTCTTAATAAAGTGAAGTTGTGAGTGAGAATACAAAACAGAGCTCCTGTGCCATAAATGCCGAAGCGCCCCACCGTCAGTTCCCGGGGCGCTGGGTCACTGGTCCCGCGATTCGTACAGGAGCTTGGTGGCCTGCAAAGGGGAGGCAGTTAGTGGGGTGGGGGTGTTGGGGGGGACCGCCCCCGGGGGCTAGCCGGTACCTTGTGCATGGCCACCAACCAGGCGGTCGCCTGCCGCCTGTTAGAGCTGCTGTCCTCCCCGGCGGTCAGCTGCAGCCTCGTCCCCTCGGCCCCGCACTGCAGAGTCATGCCTGTGGCCCGCGCATTGCCGCCTGTGGGGGGAGACAGGCCGGCTGTCAACAGAGGACCACCTGGCACCGTGCGGCCCACACTGGCTGACCGGGCAGACCAGACTCGCCACCCCCCCAGCCTGGAGCCCCTTGGCAGCCCTGCACCGCAGAGGCCTCTGGGAGAGCCGTGACCCCACCCCGGGGTGGGGCCACTCACCGCCAGGCGGGAAGCCCTCCGTGAGGACCTGCACGGCGGAGATGTGGGCCACCTCCACCTCATGGTGGCTGTCCCCGTCCAGGAGCAGGAACCTGCGGGCGGGTCTCTGTGAGGCGGGGCCCCGGGCCGGCCGGCAGCACCCACCGCCCTCAGCTCACCGTTGGTTGGGGGAGAGTCGGCAGACCATGGCCTCTGACTTGCCCGAGTCTCCAAAGGTGACCAAGAAGGTGGCTCCTTGGGGGACACAAACCCAGGTGAGCGACGCTCGCTCCACCTCCCAGACAGGCCTCCCAAAGCGCCCGGTGCCGCCCGCCCCGGCTCACCCGCGAGCAGCACGCGGAGCTGCCGGTCGAAGAACTCGGCCTCGCGGAGGGACACCAGCGCGCAGCGGCCGCACTGCCGCACCGGGTCCACGAAGCACATGCGCCGCAGCGCCACCTTCTGGCTGCAGCACTTGTCACAGAAGCACTTCCCGCAGCGGCGACAGTGGTGCTGGGGGCGGAGGGCCGGCGGAGGGCCAGTGAGCCGGCGGGGCGCCCCAGATGTGCCCCGGCGCCCACCCACCCCCGGGCGGGCTCGGCTCACCTTGCGCGTGAGGAAGTCGAACTTGGCGTCGCAGTGCATGCAGCGGGGGCACTAGGAGAGAGGCCACAGTCACCGCCCAGGGCCGGCACCCTGCAAGGCGGAACAGGCTCTGCCGGGGGGTCTGGGCCGCAGCGGGACCCCCAACGGGGCCTCGCACGGCTGCTCCCGGCCGGCCGCGCCCATAAACCGCCCCCCGCCCCCAGCCGAGCTGGGTGGGTGTGTGCTCGGCCCCAGGCCTGGGGGCGCTCTCTGGTGCTGCGGGGCCTGTCTCTGTCTGTCTGTCTGTCTGTCTGTCTCGGTCTCTCTGTCCCGAGTCCGCTGGGAGGGCGAGGCCCCAGAATAATCCCAAACCAGACCCACTCCCGCAACAGGGGGGGCAAATCTGGGTTCAGCTTAGCTGTGTCCTGGCCCCGCTCCCTGCCTCTCGGGAAAATAAACGCAAATTAAAAAAAAAAACAAAAGCAGGAAGACGGCCTAATGGTTCTGCAAAGGATTTTCATGCCTGAGGCTTCAAAGTCCCAGGTTCAATTCCCGGCACCACCACGAGCCAGAGTTGAGCCAGTGCTCTGGCAAAAAATAGGATGAACTAATGTAAAAACATAAAATGGAGTGTCCGGGAGGTGGCGCAGGGGACAGGGCATCGGACTCTCAAGCGTGAGGTCCCGAGGTCAGTCCCCGGCAGCACATGTACCAGAGTGACGACGTCTGGTTCTTTCTCTCTCTCTCCTTCTTTCTCATTAATAAACCTTCCAAAATAAAATAAAATAAAGTGGAATAAAGTCAAAAAGCAAATGCTGATAGCACAGGGCTCTGTCTGCCGGGCTGCGCTTGGGCCGGGCAGGCCTGGGAGTCCGGGCGGGGAGCTGCGGGGGCCGACCGGGGCTGCCAGGCTCCTGGCCGAGGTCTGGGGGGCCTCGCAGTGCCGGGCGCGGGGACCCGGTGCCCCGAAACGCCGGCCGGGGGTGCGCGCCCCAGAACCCCTGCCCCGCCCGGGGGTGGGACGGGGCGCCCCGACGGCGAGCTCCCGTCCCCCAGAACTCGCCCGGGCCCCCGACCCGACCCTCCGCCGGGCGGGGCAGCAGGCGCCCGGGTTCGCCGTCCCTCCGCGTCCAGAGTCCAGGCGGGGCGGGGCGGGGCGGGGCCGGAGCTGGGGAGCCGGGGACGCTGGGGCCCCCGGGGGCTGCCCGTCCCGACTCGGAGGCCGCCCGCTTCCCCGCTTTGCTCCGGGCGGGAGGGGAGCGGGCTCGGAAAGCGGAGACGCCCCGCGAGCGCGACGGGCTCCGGGCTCCGGGCTGAGCGCGCGCACGCCGGCGACCCACCTCCTTGTCGGGGACCCACTGCGGCTCCTCCAGGCCGAACGGGCTGCCGAAGGCGCGGTGCTCGGGCACCATGCGCAGGCCGCTGGGCGAGCGCACCAGCTTCTTGGCGTCCCGACGCGCCGCCACCTCAGAGGCCATGACGCCGCCCCAGCGCCAGCTGCCTCTCGCTCGGCCCAGGCCCCGCCGGAGCCCCGCCCCCTGCGCCGACTGACGGAACTTTCACCCAATCGCCGCGACCGGACTTCGAGCTCGGGCCAATCGGCACCGAGGCTCCGCCCCACAGAGGTCCTGCCCAATCGGAACGCTGGCACCGCCCTGCGTCTGCCTACCAATCGGCGTTAAGGAGCAGCCCGGGTCCGCCCCGCCCCTCTCGGGGACCACGGTGACTTTGGATTGGCCAGCTGTTCCGCTACGTGGCACCACCTCCCCTCTGATTGGCGTAGGCTGCGCAGGACGCCCGGCGTTCACTGGCCGACGAGGTTGCGAGGGGCGGGCCGGAACGCAAAGGCCAGCAGAGCGCGAAGGCCCGGGCTGGGGCGCCCGGAGGTGAGATCGGGGCTTGCGGGACAGGGGGGTGGGAGGGGTGAAGAGGCGGTGGGGAACGGCGAGCCCCGGGGTAGAAATTGGGGGAGGAGGGGTCCCGGAGAAGGGATGGGAAATTGGGAGACCTGAAGCAGGGATAGGGAGTTGGGGGCCCCCGGAGCGGGAGTGGAGTTGGGAGGGGCAGAAAGGGCCCAGAGGCGGCTTGGGAGTTGGGGGCCCTGGGAAGGGCCCACTCCTGTTGCGGCAGTGGGTCTGGTTTGGGATTATTCTGAGAGAGAGAGAGAGAGAGACACCCCGCAGCACCAGAGAGCTTCCCCCAGGCCTGGGGCAGAGCAGGCAGGCAGGCAGGCATCCACCCACCGAGCTCTCTCCCAGGCCAGCTCGGCCCCGGGTGCGGGGAGGCGCGGTTTATGGGCACCAAGGGAGGACGGAGAGTTGCGGGAGGACCGGGCGGCCTCTGGCCGAATGGGTCCCCGGCAGGGGCGGTGGGCAGAGGTCGTGGCCACCCGAGCAGCGGGAAGGAGGCCCTGGGGCCGGTGGCGGTGGCCACAGCAGAGGGGAGCGGGGACGGCCTTGCTCCCAGAACACCCAGGTTCCGGGGAACCGCTGGCTGCGGGCCTGAAGGGGCAGGTCCCCAAGGGGGCGCCCTGAGAGGGGGGCTGCGAGAGGCCGGCCCGTGGGGATGCACACGTGGCAGGCCAGCCTGGGGGTGACACGCTGGCAGAGGGGTCTGCACAAACCTGGACCCACTGGGGGGCGGGGCACTAGCAGCTGACCCTCCCTGTGCGCGGCTGGTGCTCCCCGGCCCTGCCCCGTGCGCCCCTCTGCTGACAGGCGCCTTGCTGAGTTCAGCCTGCAGTTCTGGGGGCCACTGCTGCACCTGACCCGGTGCCAGCAGCACCTGACCCTGTGGCTCGGGGCCTCCTGGTGACAGGTGTCCCCAGAGTGGAGCCTGAGCCTGGCCACTGGGAGGGACTTGGGGTGCACAGCCGGCTGGTGGCTCATGGTGAGCCCGGCCAGGTGCAGGGCAGTCATCTGGGAGGGTGACTCCACTGGGGACAGAGCTGCTTGCAGGTTCCCTGCCCCCCCCCCCCCGGCCTCTCAGGGAGCCTCTGCTGCAGCTGAACAGTAAGCCCAGCTGGGGTGGGGTGGGGTGGGGTGCAGGCAGGGGCTCCCCTGGTGCTTAGAGGCCACTTACGACTCCAGGGGACCCTGTGAGCACTGTCGCTGCTCCCCCTGGGGTCCATTGGTTCTTGTGGGTGACCGGATCAAGAGATGGATTTGGAGCAGCTGGACCTGAACCCCAGAATCATTGCTGCCCTCAAGAAAGGTATGAAGGTGTGTGGGCTCTGGACCTGCCAGAGATCGGCCCCTCCACCCACATCCTTGGGGCCAGGGCTCACCACGGCCACCTCTGCACTTTCTGCCCCGAATCTCTGTTCTCCTCTCAGGCCAGCAGCACCCCTTTTTCCTGTGTGCTGCCCCCCTCCACACACACAGACACACACACGGCTCCTTTCTGAATGTGGACACTCAGGCTCACTTCACCTTTAGCCCCACTCTGAAACTGATGCTTCTCAAGGCCAGGCCTCCCCGCTTCCCTCCCTCCGGGTAGCAAGTGGTCAGACAGCTCGGCCGTCACCCTCCACCTGGCCTGGGGATACCCCCCAAAAGGCTGCCCAGCTGACCTCGCCTGGTTCTCTCCTTCCAGCCCGGCTGATGTCGGTGAGGCAGCTGCTGCATTTCTCCGGCCCCGACCTGCAGAGACTGACCGGCCTCTCGGACCCTGACATCCGGCACCTGCTGAGGGCAGCCGCCTCCCAGCTGCGGGGCAGCAGCGGCTTCACAGGTGGGGCCTTGCTCCGGTCAGTGCTTACGGCTGGGTTGCGGTGCCTGGCCGGGGCTGAGTCCTCCTGCCTCCCCCAGCGCTGCAGCTGTTCCAGCAGAGAGAGCGCTTCCCTGCGCAGCACCGGCGCCTGAGCCTGGGCTGCCCCGTGCTGGACGCCGTCTTGGGCGGTGGGCTGCCCCTCGAGGGTGTCACCGAGCTGGCAGGCATCAGCTCTGCCGGGAAGACCCAGCTGGCGCTGCAGCTCTGCCTGGCCGTGCAGTTCCCACTGCGGCACGGTGGCCTCGAAGCTGGTGAGTGGCCGGGGTGCCATCCTGCCTGTGCCTAGGGGGTGGGGAGCCTGAGAGTTGGGGGTGACTTGCAGCCCAGGGGAACCTTTTGGGGGGACCCTGTTGGGGTCTCTGTAGGTTAAAAGCCCAGTTGTTTCACTGACTGCTGTGCGCTCTGTGTCACAGCTAAGAAGCCACCGTGAGAGCCCAGGTGGGTTGGGCTCTGACACGTGATCCACTTGACCTGTGGACGGCCAGTGCCCTGCATCATCCTTCCGTCCCTGCTCTGCCCTCCTAGCTAGACAGCTAACTGCCATGAGCACCGGGAAGCCCTGGGGGTGCCTGCTGGGTGAGGCCTGCCCCCTGCCCTCAGGCTCCGTCTACATCTGCACGGAGGATGCCTTCCCCAGCCGGCGGCTGCAGCAGCTCATCAGACAGCAACGACAGCTGAGAACAGATGTGCCGGGAGACGTGGTGGACGGGATCAGGTTTGGGGACCAGATCTTTATCGAGCACGTTGCCGACGTGGTGAGTGTCCCCTGTTCAGCCCCAGGCCCTGACGGGCAGGTGGCACACGCAACCCCAGAGGATCACGGGTGCCAGCCAGCAGCACATCAGTTCTAAAAGCTTCTAAAGGACCCTAATGACACCACACTTGTGTGTGTCAGCCTCACCTACAGGGAAAGTGCCCCCCCCACCTGTCACCAGAACCCTGACACCTCGCCCTCCATCCCTTTGAAGCGAGTGCCCCCAAGCTGAGCCTGCAGCCTGTGGTGTCTTTCATGCCTGCTGGTCTCTGGCAGGTGGGCACCACCTGGATAAGGTTCCCTGGACCCAGGCACTCCCCCAGGCAACTGTTCTGAGGGAATTCTGAATAAGACCTCTAAGTGTTTAATTTTTTTTAAGATTTACAATAAAATACATTATCACACAGGCAGGGGGCAGACAGACGAGAAATGGCACGAGGCTTCAAGGCTCAGGTCACACCGCGGGGAGGGGGGACGGGGGGGTGCGGTCCCCAGAATGGCAGACCCAGGAGGCTGCACTACCCCCACTCCTACTTTTGGAGGGACACTCACAATGGTCCGAGTCACGCAGTTAGTGTGGCAGCGTCCCCAGGCCTGGCCGGGGACACTGGAAGGTGAGTTAATGCTCAGCTCCGGGCCCTCCGCCCCTGGCGCCCCGACTGTCCGAGGCCGTCCCCGGCAGCTCCAGCTGGGCAGCAGCGTCACTGTGGAAAAAGGGGGGGTGAGGGGGGAAGTATCCTCTGGGCCCCACCTCCAGTACAGGGGCACTCACGTTCACGCCAGCGTCCTCCAGGCCACTGCTGCTGCTGTCATTGTCGGCGAACAGGGGCTCTGATGCGGACAGCCTGAGATTGAAGCAGAGCGACTCGCCTGGGGCCGAGGGACCAAGCACTTGGCAGCTCTCAGACTCAAGGAGGACGGCCAAGCGTTTGGCCACCAGCCCTGGGGGACCCACCCAGCCTGGCCAGGACCCCGGAGCCAGCTCAGGCTTCTGGGGACGGATGGGGTTGCCTGCCACCCGCCAGCCTGGGGTCCTGGTCAGCTAGGTGGTACGAGGGGTGGGGGGGGGGTTGTCCACTGACTGCTCCTTGGGCCCCCAGGACGCCCTGCTGGCCTGCGTGGGCAGGAAGGTGCCGCTGCTGCTGTCCCGTGGGCTGGCCCGCCTGGTGGTGCTAGACTCAGTGGCCGCCCCTTTCCGCTGTGAGTTTGCCAGCGAGGCTGCGGCGACCCGGGCCCAGCACCTGCGGTCTCTGGGAGCTGCGCTGCGCAGGCTGAGCTGTGCCTTCAGGAGCCCGGTGCTGTGTGTGAATCAGGTGCGTGTCCCTGTCCCCCCGACCCCGGTGCTGGGGGGCCGCGGCAGGGTGCAGCCAGCCAGCTCATCCTACTGGAACCTTCCAGGTCACAGAGGCTGTGGAGGGCCAGGGTGCGATGCCGGGGGCAGCAGGGTGAGTGGGACCTCCTGGGCTGGATGCGGGAGATGTGGGGCTGGCCTCCCCCTACCCCCTTTGACTCTGTTTCCTGCCAGCCCCAGGGACGAGCGGCTCTGCCCAGCCCTAGGGCTCGCCTGGGCGGACCAGCTCCTCATGCGGCTGATGGTGCACCGGCGCCCTGAGGGGGAGGCTGGCCCTGGACCTCCGGGCCGCACCCTGAGGGTGGTCTTCGCCCCCCACCTGCCCCCCTCGTCCTGCTCCTACACCATCAGTGCTGAGGGCGTGCGCGGGACACCGGGGACAGAGGCCCACTGACCCGTGGCCGAAGCCCACCCCCTCCGGTTGGGGGCTGAGAGAAGCTTGGAGGAAATCACATTTCTCTCCGTCCCCAGCACAGACTCCACCAGACCAGGCGGCGTGGCTGTGGCTACCGTGGGCTGCCCACCCGGAGACTATGCCGGCAGCTGGTTTTGAAAGGAAAGGAAGCAAATCCCACATCTGCCCGTCACACGCGCCGCAAGCCTGCCTACGGCCTCTGGCCCCAAGGCCTGTGCTGAGGTGGAGAAACAGGCACAGGGCAGCTGACAGGCCCTGCAAATGCCAAGAAGGTCAGACCTCTGTCACCAGTAACTGATGACATTTTTTGGACTCTGTGACCCCCACATGGATTATTTTTTTTTTAAGATTTTATTTACTCAGTGAGAAAAATAGGAGATGTATAAAGAGTCAGACATCACACTGGTACATGTGCTGCCAGGATAGAACTTGGGACTTTACGCTTGAGAGTCGAATGCTTTATCCACTGTGCCACCTCCTGGACCACCCCCACATGGATTAACAGCACCTGGTGTAAAACTAGAAGATAATTCTTTTAAAGTTTTTATAAAATGTCCTCTCTATGAAAGTGCACATTACAACAGGAAATAAGACATTTTATTCTTGCAATTAAATACCAACTGGTCCAAGTCATTTTCTAGGCAAGTCACACCAACAGTGAGAAAATAAAACCGAGATAGGACGTGTGTTTTAAGGGCTGACTCACCTGCCTGGGGGAGCAAACTTCATGCCACACACCAGCACCCCCAGGTGGTGCTACCCACAGGGGGACCCGTACAGCCCCTTGGGCCGGGGTGCTCCGGAAGTAGAACACCTCCGCTCCTCACCACCCTCGGACCCCAGGAGTCCTGTGCCACTGGACAGAGCATGATCCTCCCGGGACGTGGGGGACTGGCCCTGAGGACACCGGCCTAACCCACGTAAACGTCCCCTCTATGGTCACCCTCTGACAGCTCAGTACAAATTTGAACCTTTTGAAAGTGAGCTTCCTGTCACGTGCCTTCCAGAATACTTTGTACAGATATGACCGAGTTGGTCTAAACTGTCTTAGTTTTTGCTGTTAACACTGAACTACTTACTCGGTAGTGGTAGCAGCTGCCCAAATGGGTGATGGGAAATAACTGAGTCCCTCCGAGAGGGACTCCTGACCTTGCAGCCTAGGAGGCCCAAACACTAACCCTCCGACCCCACGACAGCAGCGGAAGCAGCCAAGGTCACCACAGAGGCAGTGGGTCTGCCTGTCCTGTCCAGATGCATTGCCTGCCACCCTCCCTCCTTCCCTCTAGTGTCTCGTACCCCTAAGCTGCATCGCCAGACTGGGCTGGGGGGGGACGGGGCACCTCTGCAGTCCCCTGCAGGCTCCTGCATGCCTAGGGCCTCGCAGCAGCGCAGCAGCGAGCCCAGGCTGTGCCTGGCTGGGCAGCCTGGCTGAGGTCCGGCAGCTGGAAGCGCACGGCCCCTGCTGAGCAGCCTCAGACGAGGGAGGCCCCGTCAGGGTGGGCGGTGGCCGTGCAGTCTGTGGCTGTCCTGCCCTCACCCGCTGCCGACACCTGCCTGGCTGACACCTCTTCAGACATGACGCCGAGGGGTGGGGGCTGGCTACTAAGTCTACAAAGAGAAGCGGTTTGAAAGTGGAGCGTCTAGGCCTGTAGAGAAAGGCCTCCAGAATGCCGGCTGAGCGAAGTGGGGCACTCCTGAGGAGGGGCCGGGCCGGGGGTCCAGGTCTGACTGCCACGGGCTGTCAGCTGCTCGTCCTAAGCTTCCAGCTCAGCTTCCCAATGAGCAGCCTCAACACAACAGAAGCGTGGAAGGAGACTGGCGTCATGGCAGAAAGCACAGTGTGTGGGCGGGGGGCTGCCTCCCACCCACCACCTCAGTCTCAGGGCAGAGCTGAATGGAACCGGGGAGCCCCTGGGGTTCACTATCTAGGCTGGCAGCCCAGCCCTGCCCCTGCCCGGTGGTGGCCTCAGGCCCGGCTCTGCCCTCAGTGGGCCAGGTCAGAGTGGCTGGCACTCAGAGCGCGAGAGTCTGCGAGACAATGGGCTCGTTCCTGCGAGAGAGAGCACAGGGGAAGGTTACGCTGACGTGGGCAGGTGGCGCCAGCTGCGAGTGTCCTAGGCACATGCAAACAGTGCCGGCGGGGCAGGGCCAGGTCCGCCCGCCGCCTCCATCCCAAGCCACGTACGCGCGCACCTTGCGGCCACCACCAGCACGGGCGGGGCGAGGGTCAGCGTCCACACCCTGTGACTCACTGCCACTCCCCAGCCACTGCTATGACAGAAAGCTCTCGGGGACCCAAAGCACCTGAGGAAGGTTCTGAGGGACCGGGATGGCCACACCCTGACAGTCACGCCAGACAGTTCCAAGAAAGGGGACACATTAAGGCCGCTTTTAGTGGACAAAAAGGAGGCCAACAGTTTGCAACGTGAAGATAAAACAAAACGTGTGATTGGGACAGTTTGACAAAGTGCCAGTGATTCTGGTGTCACAGTGAGTGCATCACTTTAGCTGAACAGTTTTAGAACAGAACAGCAATGTAACTACAGTAAGCAAGTCGTGAACCCCCAAAGGGCTGAAATTGCCCTCAAGGACACTGCCAGCCCCCACTGGCCATGTTCTGTCATCACTTGATCAGGATACTGCACTTAGCTATGAACTGGCCCAGCAAACTGTTCCGAGGCTGTTGACGGTCAGCACGGGAGGCCGCCAGTGATGCGAGCGTCCCCCAGTCCACACTGGGGCCTTAATGCAGGACAGGAGGCATCTGTCCAGGAAGCAGAGAGGCTTGCTGGTCCCTAAGGGGGCTCAGGGGCTCCGGGGGCCTGTGTGGGCGGGCTCCTTACTTGGATGTGGTCTTCTGCTGCCCTGCCAGTCACGTTCAGGACATTCAGAGACCTGGCGCGCTTCATGCTGCAGCCGGGACAGTGACATGCAAGGATAAGCGGGCACACACCGGTCAGCCAGGTCAGCCAGGAGCAGGAGACACTCGTCTCCCTAGAGACCTGTACCCTTGGGGGCTGGCATCCATCTTTCTTGGCCAAGTCTGTTTTTTGTTTGTTTGTTTGTTTTTTTAACCAGAGCACTGCTCAGCTCTGGCTTCTGGTGGTGTGGGGAATTGAACCTGGAACTTTGGAGCCTCAGACATGGGAGTCTCTTTGCATAAACATGCTGTCTACCCTCCACCCAGAGCCCTGCAGCACTACTTCACCACTTGTGAAGCTTTCCTCCTGCAGGTGGGGACTGCAGGCTCGAACGGGTCCTCACACACTGTGTAACGTGTGCTCAACCAGGTGCACCACCACCCAGCCTCCCCAAGTCTGTTTTCAAGGAGAATGTACACAGCAGGTGCGAGGCCGTTTCATTTCCTGAGCCTCAGCAAGCCCAGACACTCTGCCATGTGACCTGGGAGCTGGGGGTAGCGGGGGGTACAGCTCCCTGTGAAGGTGAGACGCATGCCAACCCTCTGAATCCTCGTATCTCTGTATGGAAAGTAGAAAGAAATCCAATGTTTTTTCTCCCCTTGGTAATGGCTGCACCTAACACTTCTCTGCCTAGAAATGTGGATTTCAAACAGATGTGTTGGGCTGGGGAGCCTGTGAGAGCACAGGACTTGCAAGTCTGAGACCCCGGAGGCCACAGGTTCAACGCCCAGCATCAGCTTATGCCAGAGCTGAGTCACGCTCAGGTCTCTCTCCCTCTCGTAATAAATGAATAAATCGGGAGTCGGGCTGTAGCACAGCGGGTTAAGCGCAGGTGGCGCAAAGCACAAGGACCGGCATAAGGATCCCGGTTCGAACCCCGGCTCCCCACCTGCAGGGGAGTCGCTTCACAGGCGGTGAAGCAGGTCTGCAGGTGTCTGTCTTTCTCTCCTCCTCTGTCTTCCCCTCCTCTCTCCGTTTCTCTCTGTCCTATCCAACAACGATAACAACAATAACTACAACAATAAAACAACAAGGGCAACAAAAGGGAATAAATAAATAAAATAAATATTAAAAAAAAGAAAAAAGAAAATTAAAAAAAAATTAAAAAAAAATGAATAAATCTTCACGAGTTTCCCTGGCTGTACATTTAAAGGAATATGCCGATGAATACGTTTACTTTCTCATCCCACCGATGCCTTTCCAATACTCGCTGACGTATCCTTGGTATTTACCACAGATGTCCTCAGTGCAGGAAGCTAAAGAAACCCATCTGACAGACTGACTGAAGGTCTGCCCAGTGAGCCTGTGTGTGTGCCGCCTGCTGCAGGCACGGAGCAGTTATTCTGTGCTGAGGCCGGGGCTGAGGGACACGGGTGTGAGGGTGGCACAGGCAGGCGCATACACAAGGCACACAGAGATGGGTGGGGGTCACGGGGCAAGGCCACCAGCACTGTGAGCACAGCACAAGCCACTGAATCGGCTACTCAGAAACAAACACCTTGGGTTTCATCCCAGCTTGTGACCTAAATGTCCCAAGCAAGACAAGATAGAGCACTCGACGAATGCACACAAGTGTCGTCTAACCAGTTTCCCTCCCATCACTCAAGATGGGCAAAATCGAACCAAGTCAGGAATAGGTTCTATTCTAGCTTGTTACTGATTGAAGTCACTTAAATATTGCCCAAGGAATTTTCTTTAAGAAAGCTACAACAGGGAGTCGGGCGGTGGCGCAGTGGGTTAAGCGCACGTGGCGCAAAGCGCAGGGACCGGCGTAAGGATCCCGGTTCGAGCCCCCGGCTCCCCACCTGCAGGGGAGTCGCTTCACGGGCGGTGAAGCAGGTCTGCAGGTGTCTATCTTTCTCTCCCCTCTCTCACTGTCTTCCCCTCCTCTCTCCATTTCTCTCTGTCCTATCCAACAACAAAACAATGTCAACAATGGCAATAATAACCGCAATGAGGCTGCAACAACTGGGGCAACAAAACGGGGGGAAAATGGCCTCCAGGAGCGGTGGATTCATGGTGCAGGCACCGAGCCCAGCAATAACCCTGGAGGAAAAAAAGAAAAAGAAAGCTACAACACCTTGGCCTCGATTCCCTTTCCTTTCAAGACCAAAGAGCCCGCTGACTCCTGCTGCAGGCGGTGGTCTCCCAGACACTCTGCTGGGCCCAGGACCACAAGCCTTGCTCAGTGGTCCAGGACACGGTCCCCAGCTGCTGTCCCAGCACTGCTGGAACCTGCAAGAAAGACCACTGAAGCTGAGGGGTGTGGCCAGCTGCTGTCCCAGCACTGCTGGAACCTGCAAGAAAGACCACTGAAGCTGAGGGGTGTGGCCAGCAGGCTGGTCTATGCACCCCCAGGAAGTGCTGAGGTCGAGGTCTGAGAAGCCCAGCTCAGTCAGCAAAAATGAGTCTGGCCCAAGAGGGTCACTCAGCTTTAAGCTCTCTGAGCTCAGGAAACCTGTGAGTACTTCCTTCCAAACTGCTCTAGGGCACTTTCTGGTGTGCAGGGCTTCTAGGAGCCTAGAAGGGCATCAGCACTGACACCCCCAGCCATTCACGATGGCCACCAGGGGCCCAGAGTCCCTCTGCTTAGGGCAGGGCCTCAGCCACTGAGGAAACTGAATGAATGCACGTCACCCACTTCCAAAAACATTCAGCTGTGTGGGGTGTGGGGCTGGGGACCTGGGGTGTGAGACAAGAAGAACAAGACCAGGGAGGTTCTCCTCCAGAGCACAGAGTGAACTCCCTCCTAAAATAGTTTTGCTAAGAATAGACCTTTATAAGGTAGATACCATTTAAGAAGCTCAAGAGTTTGTGGTCCGGGAGGTGGTGCAGTGGATAAAGAACTGGACTCTCAAGCATGAGGTCCCGAGTTCAATCCCCGGCAGCACATGGACCAGAGTGATGGCTGGTTCTCTCTCTCTCCTATCTTGCTCATTAATAAATAAAATCTTAAAAAAAAAAAAAAAAGAGCTTGGCAGAATAGTTGGCAAAACAGTGGCAGCTACGAAACACAAGACCACTTACACCAGAAATGACCCAGAAGCCCGAGCAAGTCATTCACACAGTAAGAGACACAAAGGGAAGCCAAGCCCTATGGGGAAGAAGAGAAAGCTTAGGGAAACCTGACTCTTTTTGACAATTCCAGTGTCACTGTTGAAGAAATTCTGAGATGCATAAAAGCCTAAAGTTTCTCTAAATCATTTCAACTGGGGGCCAGATGGCGGGACACCTGGCTGCACACACACATTACAATGTGCAGACTCAGATTTGAGCCCCTGCTCCCCACCTGCAGGAAGGAGGCTTCATGAGTGGTGGAGCAGGGTTGCAGGTGTCTCTGTCTATCTCCCTACATCACTATCTTACCTTTCCCCCTCCCTCTCAATTTCTCTGTCCTAAATGAAAAACAAAAGAGGAAAAGTTAGCTGCTGGGAGCAGTGGGTTTGTTATACAAGCATCAAGCCCCAGTGATAACCCTAACGGGGGGAAAAAAAAACATGTGAACAAAAAAATTTTAATTTCCTGAGGAGTCTGCTTACAGCTGCTAAGGAAGCAACTCAGTGTTATGGCTCACGACTTATGAGCTTTGAGAGCCAAAATTTGACCCCCAGAACTACATATGCCAGAGAGATGATCTAGATACTTTATCTCAATAAATACATCTTTAAAAAAAATGCTTTTGGGAGTCGGGCAGTAGTACAGCAGGTTAAGTGCAGGTGGCGCAAAATGCTAGGACTGACGTAAGGATCCCGGTTCGAGCCCCCCGCTTACAGAGGAGTCACTTTACAAGTAGTGAAGCAGGTCTGCAGGTGTCTGTATCTTTCCCCCTCCGTCTTCCCCTCCTCTCTCTCTCCATTTCTCTCTGTCATATACAACAATATCCATAACAACAACTACCACAATTTTTTTAAAGAGGCAACAAAAGGGAATATTTAAAAACTTTTTAAAAAAGACTTTCTAGTCTCAAAATTGTGAACCTTCTATTTCAAACAACTTTTATCTCAATCTTAATACAGTCACAGCTGGCATTTGATTTTAAAGTATTAAAACTACCTCTGCAGGATTTAAAGTGGTAGTTTTTTTCTTGTTTTTTTTTTTTTTTTTTGCCAGAACGATGATCAGTTCTGGCTTATGGTAGTACGGGAGATTGAACCTGGGACTTCAGAGCCTCAGGAAAGAGTCTGTTTGCATAGATTATGCTATCTACCCCCGCCCATGATGATTTTGAAAAAGAAAAAGACTGGGTTGACAAGATCGCTTGATGGGCTGAAGAGTCTCCACTGCTGTGCTAGCTTTCCCTGACCGCTGTCAATCTCTGTGACTATCTGAACAAGTCGCTGCAGATCAAGAAGATCTGAGAGAGAGAGAGGCCAAGATGAGAGGGAGGAAAGGAAGAAGGAAACAGGTTAATATTCTCAGTATCATAACACTAAAGTCCTCCTTCCCCACAAAGCCTTCTCTAAGCATGGACAGTCAAGGAAGCTCACACGTTTCCTTCAAAGGCCAATGCACCTGCCCTCTCGCCTCCAGAGGGGCAGTTGCTCAAGTCTGTGGACTCCTCTGGGAGGAACCGGTCAAGCTGCCAGGGTTTCTTTCCATGGCTAACACAGGGTCGTTGGCTGGCATGTGCCTTCTGTGGCTGTGTGGGGTGGGAACACTGCTTGGGAGAGAAAGGATGTTAGAGCACGGCAGCAGGACAGGACAGGGTCAGCGGGCTTGGGGATAATTACCCAGGGTTCTTTGGGTCACTGTCCCGTGAACTTCCTCCCTTCAGCTTCCTAACCAGCTTCTCACTGCTGCGTCTAATGGAAGCCCGGAGTTTGCTAAAGGAACCACTGCGTTTTAAAGATCCAGTGCCGTCCTGCAAGAAACGTGAACACATGTGAAGCTGCGCTGGCTCTCCCGCCCAAACCCCAACAGGGTGTCAAAACCAAGAGTCAGCATCGTGCTAGCGTGGGTGTCGGGGCCTGGCTGGTACAAGATTCCTATGGGAACAATCAAGTTGACAGAAATCTGTCTGCTTTATTTTCAATCACGACAGTCCAAGATCATGACAACCTTGAAGAAGACATAAATTCAGTTAAACAAATACGTGACAATAGTCTCCAAAGGAAAGTAACTCCAGTGCTGTTTTGAAACAAAAGATATCACACACCAAAAATCTTGAGAGATTAAGGCAGCTTCTAGGAGCACCACTCAAATCAAACCTCACTTTAATAAAAATGTCAGCACCATCTAGAGCTTCTGGGCAGTTGCTTTCACCATTTCATCTAAATGTTTGCTTGTTTAATTTCTATTTATTTATCTTACCAGAGCACTACTCAGCTCCGGTTTGTGGTGGTACAGGGGACTGAACCTGGGACTTTGGAGCCTCAGGCATGAGAGTCTTTTTACATAACCATTATGCTATCTGCCCCTGCCCTAAATGTCTAGTTTACATGTGCTGTTTCTTCAGTGCCTTCTAAAGAATGGTCATGAAATGTCGGTTCTAAGGACAAGTAGTAAAATGCCGGTTCTGAATAAATAACCAAGACCCCTTGCAGAGTAGTGCCTGGCCTTCATCAGCAACAACTCGACATTAACAAGTCAGAGAGCTGGGTATGAAAATCAACAACACAGAGTGAGGAGGTGTACATGGTGACTTTTATTCTTGGGGTCAATCAGTAAGATTAACAGTGCTGCATTCCAGCTAGAGTGAGGAGCTCTACTCAGCAGACAGACACCAGGACACAGGTCAGTTGGAGTGAGTTTATTAGAAGTTAGAAAGACACAGATACACGAGTCACAGAACACTTAGGGATTAGTAGAGAAGAGCAGGATCGCCAAAATGTCGCAGGACGACTACACAGCAGGTGCTCCTGAGCCGGACTCAGGGCCGGCCGGAGCCGGACTCAGGGCCGGCCGAAGCCGGGCTCCCGGGGGCGTCTGAGCACAGCGGGCAGCATAGGCCGGCTCGGAAGGCCTGCTCCCGGTCCCCGCCACCGTCATGCCACTGCAGCCACACCTGGGGACCTAACTAGCACTTACAGAGTGAGCAGCTACCGCTCCTAGGGGGACTCGCGAGTTACAGTCAGTGGGCTCTACTGGTACAGGCGCATCACTAAGTACATGTCTGGCAAAGCTACGAGTATACAGAGAAAAGGAGGCCCCGAGAGGACAGCAGCACCGAAAGGAATGGCCAGTCCCAGAGGTGGAGCTCTGACGGGAATCCTAGGGGATTGCTAAACACGCAGGCAGCACTGGAGAGAGAGGAAAGCTGAAGAAGGAGCCGCCTCATGCAGGAGACAGTGCGAGAGTCACGGGCAGCTAGGCCTGTCGGACAGAAACGAGAGAAAGCCCAGGTGAAACCATGGCAACGAGCCCCTGCCCCCGCGCGCAGCTTGGCCCGCAGAACTGCCAGGTCGCGAACTCGCAGGGCCACCTCCACCACGTAGCCTAGACGCCAGCCCTGCTCCCAGCAGGCCATGTGGGCAGAGCAGGCGCTAAGGCCTGTGGGTATTGCTCCAGGACGAGCGAGAGGACATGGGTGATGACACGGAGGAGGGCGCGTTCATGTTAGCATTATGGTCTCACTGGGCCTCCTGACACCTCAACTGTAAATGTTCTCCCAGAGCTTAGGGTGGACTTTCCCTTAAAAACACCAACATTTGAGACGTTGTGAAACTTTCCAAAACCACTGATTTTAAAAGTCCACAGCACATGTTAAACATGCAGTTGACAGTCCGAAATCAAAGTGGTCGCAGAAGATGGGTTTCCCGGGCCCTGGCTGGGCACAGCCCAGCGGGGGTGGGGCACGGACCACACACAGTGGGACCGCCGCGCTGACTCACCGAGCGACGCTGAGCAAGTCATTTAACCAGCCCGAGCTTCATCTTTCTCATCTTTAAAATGGAAAAATAAAACTTGTTACCAACTCCCCAGGAATGGTGGGGGTTAAGAAGACCTATATTCTCGCTGGGGTTCAGAAAAAGGATGCTACGTGTCCCCATAATGCCTTGGACCGCACTGCTCCTACAGGCCATTCTGTGTCAGAGCTCGGCAGCAGTAGCCTTCTGTGGGGCTTCCCTCAACTAGAACAGCAGAAGGCACAGGGCACACATACACATACTCAGCTGCACCCCCCACTCATGCTCACTTCCCACCCATGGGTTCCGGGGAAGACCAGCTGTAATCCCACCACAGGCCCAGGGAGCCTTGGGCCAACCAGGGCCTGTGGATTTGGAAGCCTTCACAACCTTCTAATACCTTCAGAAACAGGCTGCTTCCCATCCCCACAAAACAAAACATCATTACCTTAAAATCGGGTTTCTAAACAACTGAAGAGCACACTGTGTGGGCCAGCTGAGACAGACACAGTGGAGAGACTCCAAAGAGATCCGCGGCGAGGAGGCGCGGCGGTCTCTCCCCCACCCCATGCCTAACTTGAGTATATTCTTCCTATAATTTTTCAAATATAAAAATTATTCTGTTTCTAGTTAAGTTTATTCCTTTATCCAGTAATTTGGGGCAGAAGTTCAGTGGATTACAAGCTCTTGGTATTAATCACAGAGGGAATAAATGTGAGGAAAATGGTGTAGTGGTGCAGAGCTACTGCCCACGGACTCAGCAGAGAACTGAGGAGTCGGAAGCAAAAGGAAGCAGAGCTGGAAACTGAGCTCTGACCCCTGGGCTGTGAGGTGTCTCCTCGGGGCCTCAGGAGACCAGTGGGAATGCAGCCAACAGGCACCCTTATGTCCTGTGGACACCAAGGTGCCAAGGACTCACACACGTGGTCTCATAGTGAAGTGACCACAGTCCACATGTGTCTTTAATCCACAACATCTGCCTACAGAAGCAGGGCGAGGGCAGAGAACAAAGACTGAATATGGCAACAAATGGCATCTGCAGAGTTTTGAGTCTTTACAAAAGGCTCAAGAACAAAGCTCCTTTTATGTAAGAATGTGTCCAGATACCTCAGAGGAGCCACCAGAATGTCTAGGAAGCTCATGTTGCTAGGTCACATCTGTCACCACGGAGCTGGCCTTAGCTTTGACAGCACTGCCCTTTGCTCCGAGAGTGACCTCTGAATACCAACAACAGTGAAGTGAAAATCTGTGATAGCGAGTCAACAACTGACCTACCCGCCAGGCCACCATCCCTGCCATAAGTGTGCCTGCCAATCAAGGGACACAAAGCTGGGCCCTCTGCTCAGTGCTCAAACTTACAAACGAAACCCCTTCTCAAAAGACTGAAATGTGGGCAGCCAGGAAGTGGCTTGCCCAGGAGAGCGCAAAGACTCAAGTTCCAGTCTCACCACCACATGGGAGACCTGCGGGTGAGACACTTCACCAGGGCGAAACAGAAACGTGCTCTCTCTCCTCCTTTCTTTCTGTCCCTCTATAAAAAGTAATAAAATAAAAGGCTGCGAAGTGATGGAGTCACATAGATGCTAAGCCCCAGCAGTAAACCCTAGTGGGAAAAAAATGTTTATAAATCCTACAAAATAAAAGACTTGGGAAAAGAAAGAAGAAGAAGAAGAGGAAGAGGAAAAAAAAAAAAAAAAACCTTATGTCTATTGTGTTGTTCCAACTGAATACTTCACTCTGTCATTCATGACTGAGTAACTGACCAGCAAAGGAGAAGGTAACAATCCCACCCTATACCCCCCCACACACAAAAAAAAATCGAATGCAGAATCTCCAAAGTAAAAATCCATATGGCAGGCTGAGGAGATATGACACAGGAACACTTACAGCCTCTCATGTCTGAGGCTCTGAAGCCCAGGACCAATTCCATAAGCCAGAACTGAGCAAAAGCACAATGTACGTACTACCTCACTGCAAATGTGAAACTAGTCCGTCTTAGAAAATGCAGCCAACACCCACCCTCCTCCTGAACTGTGACAATTCTAGTGTCGCCATCCTCTCAGCTCCTGGGAAAGGGGCTGCAGGTGGTGGCCAAGCTCTCTGGGAGCCCACCCCTACTGAGCAGACCTCCCCGGGCAACGCAGCTAGCTCCTTCACGCCACCCAGACTCAGAGAATAGAACGCACACAGCTTTCATCACCTCTTACAGGTCACTGCTGGCACTTTCTCAACACATTGGAGCAGTCACAAGGTCTAGGACAAAAGTGTCCCGAGCCCAACGTGAGTCTCTTAAATGGGGTGACATCCTGATGAGGGAGAGAATGTCAGAGGAAGTGAGAGCAGACGTGGAGCTCACTCAGCACGAGTCTGTCTATTGTAAGAACAAGGAGGGAGCTCTGCGCCGCCAAAGATCCCATCCAGGGACCGAGTAGGAAGTACTGACTCAGAAGCGAGATCCTCCAGAGCTTCAGCCTCTGCAGACTGGACAGCCAGGCCCCCCAGGCATACACTGCACGCAGTGAGTGGGTGGTGAGAGCAGATGCTGCGCTGTGGGGTTTGCGATCGAGAATGGCAGCCCTAGGGAGGGTTGCAACCATCTAAAATTCCCCCAAATCAACAGACACCAAAAGGGGAATTCTAGGAAGGTCCAAAACTACAATTTGGCAAAACAATGCACACTGACAACTCATCAAACTGCACCACTACAACTTCAAAAGGCTGGCCAGGGCACCGGGATGAGTGACAGCTAGTCCAGTGTCCCGACCTCCGTGGGCAGAAGCATAGTGCCAGCTCTCTGTACAATAACACACAGCCTCTCCATTTGCAAACCTACTAGAAAGAAAACGCCAGAAGGTCACATGCTCTGCAAGTACAGGGGGAGGGGAAACTCCAGAGGCAAAGCAGCAAAGGGCAGAGGTTTTCCTGCCAGGAGCTGAGGCACTCCGGCGGACCCGTGCTCCAGCCGAGACCTCTGCAACACTGAAGATCAGGGAATGAGAGGGCCCCCTGCACAGGAAGCAGATTCTGGACTAAGGGGACAAAAGGTGTGGCTGACCTAACCATCTTGCTCTTGACCTGCCCTTTTCCGAAAGCAAATTTCCATTCAAACACTTACTTCACTCTCACAAAACCTACTGCAGCTGGTTCAGTGAAAGCAGGAGCACAGGAGTTAGCGATGAAAACGGGCAGGTTAAAAAAGCAGTTAGTTATCTGCCGACTAATCCTAGAGTCAATGAAACCGTGCCGACGCCATGCTGTTAACAAGCGGGACTCGGGTGCGCTAAGTGCAACCTACACAGGGCAGGTCGCCACTTTGGACAAGCAGCAGGTCTCAGGGCTAGCAGATGACCAAAGCCCTCCGTTTAATCTGAGAGAGGCAGAAGAAAAGGTAGGAAGGCCCCACACGGCCAAGACAGACAGACGGACGGACAGATGACAGAGGAGAGGCGCTGGGCGGGCGGCGCTGGGCACTGTACTTACCCCGTTCCACTCTACGCTCATACTCACTTCCTCCCCTCCGTCTGGGCCGCTCTCGTACTTGACCACGTCCAGGCTCTCCCGGCTTCGCCCCTTCTCCATGTGCTCAGGGTCATTCAGCACTTCCGCCACCCTCTGTTTGTGAACATTGTCAAGACCCTGTGAGCCAAGGGCGGATCTGTTAGCACTGAAGCTGCGGCAGGAGTTTCTCACAAGCTAAGCTGCACTAAAACAAATGGCCCTAATCACTGGCAGGAGACAAGTCAGAACAGAGATTCTCGGCAACACCACGCTTCCGATGGGCACGGCCTGGGAGCGCGAAGGTCATGCAAGAGACTTTCATGCCCAAGGCTCTAGGTGAAGGGGGAAGTGAAAGGCAGAAGGCCCAGGACGTCCCCGCACCACTCTTAGTCCGAGCCAACCAGTGCTCGGGTTTAAAAAAAAAAAAGGGAAGAGGGAGTCGGGCGGTAGCGCGGTGGGCTAAGTGCAGGTGGCACAAAGTTCAAGGACCAGCCTAAGGATCCGGGTTCGAGCCCCGGCTCCCCACCTGCAGGAGCGTCGCTTCACAAGCGGTGAAGCAGGTATGCAGGTGTTTATCTTTCTCTCCCCGTCTTCCCCTCCTCTCTCCATTTCTCTCTGTCCTATCCAACAATGACATCAATAACAACAACAACAATAATAACTGCAACAATAAAACAACAAGGGCAACAAAAGGGAATAAATAAATAAATATTTTTTTAAATGGGAAGGAAGCAAAGATTGGTGTATTCTGAGGGAGGGGTATGGTGGGTAAAGCAGTGGGCATGAGGTCCTGAGTCAGACCCCTGGCATCACAAATGCTAGAGTAACGCCTGGGTTCTCCTCTCTCTAATTAATGAAAGGTGTTTGTTTGTTTTAATTTTAATAGCAGGTATCACGGTGGTGCAACTCCGAGGACAATGATGATGAGCAGCTTTCTCCTTTCACAACTTCTGCATTCCTGTACCTGCCGGGAGTCTCCAGTCTAACCATCCTGAGAGCAGCTGAGGCCCCCTGGGGGCTGAAACACAGAGTCCCACCCACACTCCTGGGACACACCCATACAGTGTTTTGGTCTGGCAACCCGGGCAGTAACCCGGGCTCAGTGCTGACACTGAATCCACCACTCCTGGTGGCTTGGAAGCCTCAGGAATGAAAGTCCATTTACATAACCATTACACTATTTCCCTGCTCCTAACTTCTCCCCCTCTATTTTATTTGATAGGACAGAGGGAAAGTGAGAGAGGACAGGGAGATGGGGAGAGAGACACACCTGCAGACTTGCTTCACCACTCGTGAAGCCTCCCCCCTGCAGGTGGAGATGTCGGGCTTGAATCGGGGTGTTTGTACAGAGAGATGTGCGCTATCAGCTGGTCGCGCCACCCCGCCTCCCCGTAAGGGCTTTTAAGTAACATTCTCGTTGTTTGTACGAACTAGAGTAGCACAGATTTTCCCGCGTCCGTGCTAAGCTTTCAGGAGTCTCACAGAAGAGAACTGTGAAGCAGAAGCGCAGACGGACCTGTTTACGTGACCGCATGGCCGCTTCCTCCAGCGTTTCAGCAGCTTCGAATTTGCCTTGACGCCTGTACAGCGCGCCGAGGTTCTTCAAAGTAGTCGTGACCGTTGGGCTGTGGACACACAGAGCTTTTAAGTCACAGTCTTAGAGCCCGGCACACAGGGCTTTAAGTCACAGTCTTAGAGCCCGGCACACAGGGCTTTAAGTCACAGTCTTAGAGCCCGGCACACAGGGCTTTAAGTCACAGTCTTAGAGCCCGGCACACAGGGCTTTAAGTCACAGTCTTAGAGCCCGGCACACAGGGCTTTAAGTCACAGTCTTAGAGCCCGGCACACAGGGCTTTAAGTCACAGTCTTAGAGCCCGGCACACAGGGCTTTAAGTCACAGTCTTAGAGCCCGGCACACAGGGCTTTAAGTCACAGTCTTAGAGCCCGGCACACAGGGCTTTAAGTCACAGTCTTAGAGCACGGCACACAGGGCTTTAAGTCACAGTCTTAGAGCACGGCACACAGGGCTTTAAGTCACAGTCTTAGAGCACGGCACACAGGGCTTTAAGTCACAGTCTTAGAGCACTCGGCACATAATCGAAAGGACTGGCTAATGCTGGAAAACACAGTATTTGCTACATTTCTCTGTTTTTTTCCATTTTTATTTATTTTATCATTGGATAGACAGAGAGAGAAATTGAGAAGGAAGGGGGAGACAGAGAGGGAGAGAGACAGAGACTCCTGCAGCCCTGCTTCATCACTTGTGAAGCTGTCCCCTTCTCGGTGGGGGACGAGGGGCTGGAACCTGAGTTCCTGTGCACCGCGTGGCCGCTCTGCTACATCTCTGACGTTAAGTTCTATCAGGCTCTTTTATCTCAAGTCTCCTCTGCCCATGCCCACTCATGCTACAGGGAATGCTGCCTGGACCCGGCGTTTCCTGTCACACCTCTGCACGAAGTCCTGGTCGGTGGCACTCATTGTGTTCTTTGCAGAACGAAGGCTCAGGCCCTGGTCCCCCTGCCCGTTGGGGCAGTCTGTCTAGGGGCTATGGGCCCACCTCAGCGGTCGGGCAGACTCTGTGCCAAGCAGGCCACTCTGCTGTGCTCACAGGCAGCACTGACACTTGACCGATCCACAAGAGTGAGCGGTGTGATCCTAAGTTAGGTCATGGGTGATCTGGGGCTTGGGGAGCATGGCACTGCGCAGACACACCAGAGTGCATGTGGACACCTCCAGGCTGCCCTCCAGGGAAACACACCTACCTGTCAACCTTACAGGCCTTGTACCAGCCACCATACTCGCCAAAAGAGGTCCCATCCTTTTGCTTTCCCTAAATTGTGAGGAAGAGTGTCAAATGTATTATCTATAACCATGGAGAAAACCTCTCCAAGGAACACATTCTAACTTCACGTCTTTTTTAAAATATGTTTTGTTATCTTTATTTACTGGATAGAGACAGCCAGAAATTGATAGGGAAGGGGAAAATAGAAAGGGAGAGACGGAGAAACACCTGCAGCCCTGCTTAAACACCTGCAGCCCTGCTTTACCACTCATGAAGCTTCCCCCCTGCAGGTGGGGACCAGGGGCTCAAACCGGGTCCTTGCGCACTGTAACATGCTCAAGCAGGTGCGCCACCATCTGGCTCCCCTGTACTCTTTACTTATTTGGATAGAACAGAAAGAAATTGAAAGGGAAGGGGGTATATGTATACAGAAAGAGAGAGAGACCTGCAGCACTGCTTCACCACTTATGAAGCTTTCCCCTTGCAGGTGGGGACCAGGGGCTTGAACTTGGGTCCTTGCAAATGGTAAAATGTGCACTCAACCCGGTGTGCCAAGCCCAGCCCCTTACTTTGCATTCTTCTCTTTCTTCCGCGTGCATCCAAATGGGTTTATTTTCATCTGTGGAAGAAAAAAATAACATGTGAACTGAAGCAAAAGAGAGCTCTCTGGGTGGAAGCTGTCAGATTGCAGTGATCACCAGCTGTTTGCTGGTTTCCTGTCAATCTCCTCAGAATGACACTTCTTGAAAGCTGGGCAGAGTTCATGAGGGAGCGGCCTCAGAACGAAAGGAAGTAGGGGTCTTCCACGTGTAGGACCCTGAGCAGAAAGGGGCACAACCAGTCGTAACAACACTGGGAAGGCAACAGCCGAGAGCTCTGACAAGTGCCACCGCTCCCGGTATAAGGCCTTTCCAGTGCTCACACTCTCACCCAAGGTCTACTCACTCTGGACTATCTGAGTCTGGGACAAGCCCCAGGGAGCTCCCCCGCCCCGCCCCGATCCCCACCCCAGCCACTGACCTCTGAAGTCCTTTGAGAACCACTGAATTAAGAGAACTACTCTGGAAAGTCTCAAAGTCTCTAGGAGCTAGTGCTATGCTATGTCTGAAACAAGCGTGGACTCTGAAGAAAGCTTTGCGGAAAGACAAGAGGCAGAGTCCATCACCCCTCACCTTTCAGCCCACAGCCCACGGGCTCATCCACAGGCCCAGGTGTCCTCTGTGCTCACGGAGGGAATGAGCCCATTAGTCAGAGGCATGCAGACCGTGCTGCTTTCTCTCTGAGAACTACTTGGAAAACTGTCTCTAAAATGTAAAATTAAGTTCCATGTTGAAAAAAACTGATGATTTGGGTATCATTCAAGTTCAAGCAGTGGTGTTTTTGGTGGTGTTTACTATTTTTACTTATTCATTTATTTTGGATAGGCAGAGAGAGAAATTGAGAGGTAAGTGGAAGACAGGGTAGAGAGAGAGACCTACAGCGTATCTCGTGAAGTTTCCCCCTTACAAGTAGTGACGGGACTTGAACCCACCCCTTGTACACATAGTGCGTGTGTGTTCAACCATGAGCCCCTTGTCTTCTCAAAGATTTATTATTATTTATTTATGAGAGAGAGAGAGAGAGAGAAGAGAACTATAGCATCACTCTGGTCCATGAGATGTCAGGAATTGAACCCAGGACCCCGTACTGAAAAATTCAACACATGGGGGAAAGTGCAGATGGCACGAATGGCAAGGACTGGTGTAAGGATCCCGGTTCAAGCCCCTGGCTCCCCAACTGCAGGCAAGTCACTTCCCAAGCAGTGAAGCAGGTCTACAGGTGTCTATCTTTCTCTTCCCGTCTTCCCGTCTTCCCCTCCTCTCTCAATTTTTCTGTCCTATCCAGTAACAACAGCAATAAAAACAGCAAGGGAACAAAATGGGAAAAATGGCCTCCAGGAGCAGTGGATTTATAGTGCAGGCCCTGAGCCCCAGCAATAAAGCTGGAGGTCAAAAAAAATTTTTTTTCAATACATTATCCACTGTACCACCTCCTGGGCTGTCCTGTGTGGGGTGTTTTCAACATGAACTGTCCACAAACTCGCTGCTAATACAAATATCGTAACACCGATTTCATCGATAGCTCTTCATCTTTAAGCTTTAATAGGCTTATGAAGTAGAAGTGCACGCTGAAGCTGGGTAGTGGCACACCAGTAAAGCACACGTCCCAGTGCCTAAGGATCCGGGCTGAAGATCCCAGTCCCACCTATGGGGGGAAGCGGAGTTGCAGTTGTCTCTCTTCCTCCCTCCCTACTTCTGTCTCTATTAGACAGAAAGGAAAGATTAAAAAATAAGTGTGGGGGCGGAGGGGAGACAGCACGATGGTTCTGCAAACAGACTCTCACGCCTGAGGCTCCAAAGTCCCAGGTTCAATCCCCCGCACCACCATAAGCCAAAGCTGAACAGTGCTCTGGTTAAAAAATAAATAAGTGTGGGGCATAAGTATGGGGCTGGGGGGGTGGGGGGGTACAGCTGCCTTTCCGAACCTCCACCTTCATCTCCTGCAGTGCTGAGGAATGAGCCAGAATCTCCAGCATCAATAATACCGCTACTATTTTTTTTTTTTTAAGATTTATTTTCTTATTTCATGAAAGAAGAAAAGGCCAGATCACTATGGCACATGCTATGGGATACAGCAAACGTGGGACTCCTTGCTTTTGAGCTTCGTACCTGACCCATTGTGCCACCTCCTGAGTCACTCCAGCTTATTTTAAATGGATCTCCTTGAGGAGGAAACAGAAGGAGAAACCGCGAAGCACTGCCCCACTGTACCTGGAGCTGTGCCGCTGCCACCCACAGTGCTGCTCCACGCATGCTAAGGCCTACACTCTACCGGCTACCCTTCCTAGTCTCTGCATATGCAGCTTATCTGCTGAGGAAAAGGGAAGCATGCCTTACCGTCAACAGAACCAAACTCCCTTTCATGCGCACGAGTGAGAATCTCTTTGTATAGTGTCTCAGCTTGCTTGAACTTTCCTTGCTTCAGATAGCAGGATGCCTTCAAAGAACAGAAAGCCTTAAATGGAGAGGGAACACACACTGGGCCGGACCTATGGGTCAGGCCACCAAGCAGGCTGACTGCGGAGAAAGCTGGCCCTTAGCCACATACCAGGTTATTTTTCGTCTTGGCCACATTGGGGTCATCAGGCCCCAGTTTTGTCTGGTAGATCTCCAGGGCTCTCTGATAGTAATATTCCACTTCCTCATACTTGCCCTGGTTCTGGCACAGCAGGGCCAAATTATTTAACTGCTTCGCAACATCAGGGTGATCCTTTCCCAGAACCTAGGAGCAAAAGAAGACAGGAAAAAAAAAAAAAAACATAAACACTATGTGGTGGTCCAGGAGATAGCACAGGGGGGCAGCGTTGGGCCCTCAGGCATGAAATTCTTAAGTGAGACCCCTAGCAACACAAGTGTCAGAGGGTTCTCTCTGTCCTTTTTCATTCTAATAAATACACCTTTAAAAATAGGGTGGGAGAGATAGCATAATGGTTATGCAAAGAGACTCTCTTCCCTGAGGCTCCAAAGTCCCAGGTTCAAACCCCCTGCACACCACATAAGCCAGACCTGAGCAGTGGTGTTTCTCTCCCTCTCTATCTCTCTCAAAAATAAAATAAAATATTTTTAAGAAGTAATAAATAAGAGACAGTGGGTGGTTAATATACACAATGACCTGGGTCAGAGACCCCGCTCCCCCCTTGCAGGGGGCATGCATCACAAGCAATGAAACAAATACTGCTGGTGTCTCTTATCTCCCCCTGGGTCAGAGACCCCGCTCCCCACTTGCAGGGGGCATGCATCACAAGCAATGAAACAAATACTGCTAGTGTCTCTTATCTCCCCCTGGGTCAGAGGCCCCGCTCCCCCCTTGCAGGGGGCATGCATCACAAGCAATGAAACAAATACTGCTGGTGTCTCTTATCTCCCCCATGCTCTCAACTTCTCTGTTTTATCAAAAAGAAAAAAAGTAACTGGTAAGAGCTGGGAAATAGCAAAATGATTAGGGAAAAAAAGGCTTTCATTCTTGAGGGTCTGAAACTACAAGTTCAGTCCGCAGCAGCACTATAATCCAGAGCTGAGCAATGCTCTGATAAAATAAATAAATAAATAAATAAATAAAGGGGCCAGGTGGTAGCGCAGAGGGTTAAGCGCACACGGCTTAAGTGCGAGGACCGGCGCACGGATTCTGGTTCAAGTCCCCGGCTCCCCACCTACAGGTGGGTTGCCTCACAAGCGGTGAAGCAGGTCTACAGGTGTCTATCTTTCTCTCCCCCTCTCTGCCTTCCCCTCTTTCTCTTGATTTCTCTCTGTCCTATCCAACAACAACAGCAATGGCAACAATAACAAGGGAAAAACAACAAAACGGGAAAAACAACAAAGTGGGAAAAAATGGCCTCCAGGAGCAGTGGATTTGTAGTGTAGGCACGGAGCCCCAGCAATAACCCTGGAGGCAAAAAATAAAACAATACACACACACACACACACACACACGTAAAACAAACAAAAAAAAATTAAGGGGCCGGGTATTGACACACCTGGCTGAGCGCACATATTACAATGCGAAAAGACCCGGATTCGAGTCCCCAGCCCCCACCTGCAGGGGGAAAGCTTTGCAAGTGGTGAAACAGTGCAGCAGGTGTCTCTCTGTCTCTCTCCCTCTCTATCTCCCCCCTCCCTCTTGGTTTCTGGCTGTCTCTATCCAATAAATAAATAAAGATAATAAAAAATATTTTCTAGTGGTCTGGGAGGTGGCGCAGTGGTAAAGTTTTGGATTCTCAAGCGTGAGGTCACGAGTTCAATACCCGGCAGCACATGTGCCAAAGTGATGTCTGGTTCTTTCTCTCTCCTCCTATCTTTCTCATAAATAAATAAAATCTTTAAATATATTTTTTTTTCTAAATATTTACTCCGTTTTGTTGCCCTTGTTCTATTGTAGTTATTGTTGTTACTGATGTCGTTATTGTTAGAAAGGACAGAGAGAAATAGAGAGAGGAGGGGAAGAGAAAGATAGACACCTGCAGACCTGCTTCACCGCTTGTGAAGCGACTCCCCTGCAGGTGGGGAGCCGGGGGCTTGAACTGGGATCCTTACGCTGGTCCTTGCGCTTTGTGCCACCTGAATAAAAAAAGTATTTTTAAAAGTAAAATAAAATAAAAATAAATTAAAATAAAAAGAACACAATATTTGCTTCACTGCTATCTACACCAATCTTTCTCGCAGCCCTAGCCAAGCCTCACAGTCCAGGAGGAAGCAATGAAGTACTGAACACTCAGTATGAGGTTAACTGTTTGAGCCCTGACATCACATGCCAGAGTGATGCTCTGTTTCTATCACTAATGAATATTTTATTGTTACTGTTATTTACTTATTTATTTTTACCAGAGCACTGCTCAGCTCTGGTTTATGGTGGTGTGGAGGATTGACCCTGGGACTTCAGAGCCTCGGGCATGAGAGTTTCTTTGCATAACCACTATGCTATCTAACCCCGCTCCTCCTGAATAAATAAATATTTAAAAGAAACAAGAAAGGGAAATAGCATAGTGGTTATGTAAAAGGCTTTCATGTCTGAGGATGTGAAGATGCAGCTTCGCCGCCTCAAATCACCGTAAGCCAGAGCTGAGTGGCACTTTGGTAAAGCAAAAATGAAAGGAAGGAGGGATGGAGAGAGGGGGAAAGATGGACTAGGACTCACTTCCAAGACAGCAGTCTTTAATGCATTCGCCAAGCCCCGGCACCTCATCAAAGAACAGGAATAAATAAAGGATCCTTGTCTTAAGATCACAGGTACCGTCCCAAAGAGGACCTACACAAGACATCCATCCCATGGGCACATGCGCCCAGACGGGAGCCCACGTGTCTGTGACAGCTGTCACACAGTCACACTGGGAGCCGCTACGTGTTTATCTTTCTCCCCGCTCAGCTCTGGCATATGCTGGTGCCAGTATTGAAGCTGGGTCCTCAGGCGTGAAAGTCTGCCGTACTACTAACGGTGCAGCCTCCCCGGCGTAGCTCGTCACCCAGAACCTCAAGACCATGTAGTGCGCCGCAGGGACAGAGACCAGTGACACTGACCTCACCAGCGTCCTCAGCTAGGCCATAGCCCTGGCAGTCATTTGATGTCTTCGGCATGATAACATACTCTTAGAGACAGAAAGGTAAAGAGAAAGAAGCCACACACCAAGGCTTCCTAAAGTGCCATGGGGGCGGGCTTGAACCAGGGTCACACACGTGGCGAAATGCACCAAGACCATAGAAACCCCCTGGTCCCCACAGGCGAGGCCAGACCGGGGGCATCCGTGTCTCCACCTGGTTCTAGTGAGTCAGAAGCAAACTCTGTCCAGCAAACAGCTGACCATAACCCAGTACAGCACACCCGCACCTGTGAGCAGAGGCCCCGGGCCCACCTTTTCTCTGATCTCCAGCGCCCGTTTGCACAGTGGCTCCGCTTCCTTGTACTTCCCTCTCTTGCCGTAAAGCACTGCAAGGTTGTTCAGAGTGGCAGCCACCTGCCAACACAGAGGGAACCGTCAACAGAAAAGGAGGGTGGCAGAGACCTGGACACCAGGCACCAGGCAGGACACCCACAGGGACACAAGTGCTCTGGGTAAGGAGGAGGGTGCGGCTCAGATAAAAGCGAGGAACAATTGACCAGAATAGAGACGGATTGTATGACGCGGCATTGCAGAGAACTGAAATGGAACAAATCAACGCCAACAACGGATCTTGGTTTTCTCAAATTTGAATGGAAGCGGCAAGTCACCGAAACAGAACTGTATGCAAATCCGACCAGATTTCGGTAAAAAGACAACACAAATTGTGAGGAAGCAATTTACAGGAGAACATGCGATTTGATTCTCATCAAATGATGCAGCGTGTGACCCCTTGGGGGCGGGGAGAGGCGCCCAGGGCACGGCGCCGTGCTGACCTGGCCCAGCTCCAGTGTGTGTGTGGCTGCGTGCAGTGCCTACCTGCACCATGAGCAGAAGGCAGCTCTTGGCCTCCCTGTTGAGTGAGTTTAATGTTAAAGTGAGTCGGTAGGATCACATGCGAGGGGCACAGGCAGAAGCAGAGAAAGAGCCGGTCTACGAACCGCAGGGTGGTCCTTGCCCAGTGTCTTCTCGCGGATGGCCAGAGCATCATTCAGCAGATTAGCTGCGTCTTTGTATTTGTTCTGGTCTCTAAATGGAAAACAGTCACTCAGTGTCCCAGCTGCAGCTTACCATGTCGTTTGAAAAATACAGTCCTGGAACTCCAGGAATAAAAAGCCAAGTACCCCTCTATGCAAAGAATGAAGCTCTAAGACTTTTAAAGGCAGTACTGTAGCAACTAGAAACACCCCGAGAACAGAGCTCTGCACCAGGAGCTACAATGAACATGGGGGCAAAGGGACCTGGTTCCGAGCTGCTCAGCGCTTGACCCTGCAACAAGCCTGCAGAGGTGGACCATTACCACATCGAGCGGGAGGACTCGCACTGTGGGCAGGGGCTTCACGTGGAGTCAGACAGAAGAGTCCAGGATCTGAGCTTGGGTCTTAGTGGCTGGATGGTTTGGAGACATAGGCCTCTCCTGGGGCTCCAGCCAGCCGCAAAGCCTGTTTATTCCCCACCCAACAGAGCTGCCACAGAATTAAAGAAGATACTGATACTCTGTCTGGATGCTGAAAAAGCCTTATTAAGAACAAATACAGGACCAGTGCAACAGCTCACTTGGACAGTGCACCACCCAAGCCCTGTTTGAGCTGATATAGCCTCTCACTCTCTGCCACTCGACCTCTGTCCCTATCTGCAAAGACTCAATCTCTCTGTGTGTATGTGTGTGTCTGTCTGTCTGTCTCTCTCAACCCAGAAGGTGGTACGGTAGATGAAATGTTCGACTGGCCGGCCTGAGGTCCCGAGTTCAATCTCTGGCAGCACAGGTACCAAAGTGCTACTCCTTGTCCTTGCTCTAGTTTTTACTATACTCCTTGCCTGGAGGGAAGTGAACGGTGGCTAGCAAGGTGTCTCCAACACACCTCCAAAACGTCTGAAGTAACGGCAGGAGGCTCAGCTCTGGAGCTCACAGAACCTGCAGGGAAGAGCCCAACACTCCAGACGCCACAGTGGTGCACATGGTCAGGTGTGTACTCTATCAGCTGAGCTATCTCCCAACCCTCTAACTAAATCTCGTTAAAGTCGCTGGCTGTCTGAAGAGGAGTGAGAAAGCTGGCCAGGTGGCTGAAGAAGATTTACAACAGCACGTTTTTAGGAGACGGCCTATTAAGAAGCAAGGTAGTCACCAGGCTGAAGTATGAGCCCTCACCTGTACACCAGCGCCAGGATGTTGAGCATGGTGGCCACGTCGGGGTGGTCGTGGCCGGACGTCTTCTCCAGGTCCTCGAGCGCCTGCTTGCAGAGTGGCACGGCCACCTCGTAGCGGCCCTGTGAGGCGTACTGGATGACCAGGTTGTGCAGCGTGCGCAGGCGCGCCGGGATCTCGTAGCCCCCCTGCTGCGCTGCAGCTGCCGCACTGCTCTGCTGCTGCTGGACTGCAGAGAGAGCCCCGTCAGCACACGGGCTCCGGGGACACCACGCAAGTCTGACACTCCCAAGACCAGCTGGGTTTCACCAGTTCCTTGGAAGGGGCAGTGCAAGCTCCCCCAGAGGGCAGAGAGCACGCTGGGACCAGGAACACCGACGAGGAGAAGTGGCCCTGCCCTTTCCGCACCAAGAACATGGATGGCATCTGGACATAGACGGCACACAAGAATGTTCCCTAGGGGCTGCTCCAGCTGTGTGCCAACAAGCCCAACTGTCCGCAATTCTCTGAGGAAGCACCAGGCAATCTGGCCTGGCCTGGGAGGCCGGCTCTGGGGGTAGCCCATCAGGACCCTCCACCCGGGGTACATGCCATGCCCAGGCCCCACAGCCACTTACTTCCTTGGCCAGGGTCGTCATCGTCATTCGGGAAAAGGTCATCCAGAGGCTCTTTGGAAGAATCAGAGTCTTTGTCCTCCTAGAAAAGTGACCCACGACAGTCTCAGGCTCGCCAGTGCTGTGAGTCCTACACCGGCAGCCAGATATGAATTTCACCTTAAATAAAGATCTTCAAAAATGTGCTGTTTTAAAGACTGACTGTAAGACTGTCTACAATCGGATCTTTCCACCATTTTAGCAAATACTAAAAATATGAAAATAAAACAAAGAGAAAAGAAAACTTGCTAGACTATTAACTCTGGGGTCTCGGCATGGAAATCTTGTGTAACAAGCACGCAATCTCCCCCTCGACTAGAATGCAAATGCAGAACTCGGTCAAGGAGACAACCCAGTGACCGTGTATAGGAACTGCATGTGCAAGTCCTGGTACCACATACTCCCAAGCTGAGTCACGCTCTGGTCTCTCTCAATTATGTAAATAGATAAATCTGTTTAAAATTAGAAACGGAAAAGAAATGAACACCAAAAGGGCATCTGTCCACTTGTGTTCTCAGGAAACTGAAGGAGGGTGGCAGAACCTAAAAGTGCTTTGGAAAACAAGTCTGTAGAAACAGACAAAACTAGCAGCTCTGAAAGCATGAAAGTGGAAGGTTAAGTCCCTCTGCCCCAGCCCTGGGTTGGCCGCAGGAGCCCCTAGGGCCAAGAGAAAGCTCCCAGCTCCCAACACCTGTGGCTCCTGTCTCCCCAGGGATGGGGAAGAAGGCAGAACTTGACCAAGAGAAAACAAGCAGCATCGCCCTGGGACAGAGAACTGTCTGCCTCTGGAAGGGACGGTGTGAGCAGCACACGGCCGGCGTCACTGCTACCCATTCCTGTCTGGTGCCTCGTCCAGACACGCCCGTGAGGAAGCCACAGAGACAATGAGCACAGGGGCGCGTGGCCTTCAGGGCTGATGGAGTCCAGGGTGCCCCTAGCCCTGGGTTTCAGAGCAGACCCTCACACTGAGCCCTGTGCCCAGCAGCAGCAGGGAGAGGGACCAGAGCTATGCCCTGACTCTCAAACATGCTTCAGAGGAAACACCCAGCAAGAAGAGGGCACTGTGAACTCACCTGACCCTTACTATAAGTTGGACAAAATGCTTACAACGCTCAAAGTTTGGGGGTGAGTAGCACTGGCAAAGCAGAGGCAGAAGGAGCGGCAGCACAGCACCAGAGGCCCCGGCACCACAGCACCGCCACGTAGCACCAGCTCAAGCCTGGCCACAAGCACGACCATGCAGGCACCCTACCCGGTGAGCTCTCTCTACAGGCCAGCAACACTGATGTCCTGGTCTGGCAGATATGCTGCTGTGGACGACTGAATCACCCTCCTCACCCACCCTCAAAAAGGCCTATGCTAAAGCTCTAAGCACCAGATAAGCCAGCAGTGAGCACTGCTCTCATAAAAACAAAGCAAAGAATATTTTTTAAAATGTTAATGATTCTTAAAAGAAAAGAAAGAAAAAAAAATCAAGATCTTTGAGTCCACTAATATTTGAGGGGCCAGAAGACAAGCTGGGAAGAAGACAAGGAGGAAGGGGCGGTGGCGGCAGCGGCCAGCCAGGGAGGTGGTGGGAGAGCTGAGCTGTGCTGGGCCAGAAGCAGAAGAGGGAGCTTGAGGTTTCTGCACATTACAGTGCACAAGAACCTGGGTTCAAACCCCTGGTCTCCAAAACCCCTGGTCTCCATCTGCAGTGGAAGATTCGTAAGTGGTGAAGCAGTGCTGCAAGTGGCTCTCCCTCCCCCTCTATCTCCCTTGCCCCATAAATTTCTCTGGGTCTCTATCCAAAATAATAATAATAAAAAAAAGGGAGTTGGGTGTTGCACAGCGGGTTAAGCACAGGTGGCGCGAAGCGCAAGGACCTGCGTAAGAATCCCGGTTCGTGCCCCCTGCTCCCCACCTGCAGGGGAGTCACTTCAAAGGCGAAGCAGGTCTGCAGGTGTCTCTCTTTCTCTCCCCGTCTTCCCTTCCTCTCTCCATTTCTCTCTGTCCTATCCAACAACAACAACATCAATAACAACAATAATAACTACAACAATAAAACAACAAGGGCAACAAAAGGGAATACATATTTTAAAAAATAATTTTAAAAAAAGACTGAATTTTTTTTAAAAAAAATAAAAGCGTTAGAAAAAAAAAAAAAAGCTACAGCACTTAGCTTATAGAGCCCGAGCTGCAAGCCAGGATGGCAGCACTGACCCAAAGGAAGACTGCAGTGACAGCAACAGCAAGGCTCGGTGCACAGGAGACCTTCAACTGCACGGCGCCTTAGACTTACTGAGCCCAAGTCCTAACAAGCACAGGTGAAAAGAAAGCGGAAGGCCTGTGACTGGCCCACAGACCTGGGTTCCTGCCCCTCATCCTGGTTTTGGTCTTTCTCAGTGCAGCCACTAGTGGGGAGAGGACAACAGGAAGCAGCCACTGACCAGAGGGCTCTGTCAATGCTGCAGACCCTCGAATGACTTACAGATGGAGAAATGTCGTCGTCATATTTTTTGAGCTGGTTCATGAACTCCAGATGCTTCTTTTCTTCCTCCAGCTGTGCCACTGACTGCTCGCTCTTCTGGAGCTTCTGCTGCGTGTTGGCCAGTTCATCCCGCAGCCACTGGTTCTCCTGGCATAGCCGGCGCACCTGTGCTCGCAGCTTCTGCTTCTCAGACTCCACGGCGTTCAGGTGATTAGACAGAGCCATCATCACCTAGGGAGAGGCAGGCTCAGAGCCCGTGGTGTTCACCCAGTGGGCCCCAGGCCCCAACAGTTTCACACCTACAGCTAAGTTCTCCAGGACACATCAGAACAGGCTGCTGCTTATTCAGAAAGATGCATCTACTTATGAGAGAGAGAGGGAGAGAAAGCCAGAGCACCGCTCTACACAGGTGTGCCAAGAACTGAATGCAGGACCTAGTCTGACACTTCATGTGCCACCCCCAGGCCCTGGATTTCTATTCCACCTGTCAGTCACCAGCTATACGGAGAGTGATAAATCACAGCCAGAAAATACCTACTTTTTCTTTCTGTTTAAGAGCATCTCCAATGGCCTAGGAATGGAAAAACTATATTGCTGACCAGACTGAGCTTGGTACCGGTCTGGACTGCACCCACATTACTTCCCATGTGTAAGGGTTTGTACGCAAGTGTGCGCATGTCCAGAGCACGACGGTAAGGGGCTGGCAGAAGAGCAAGGAAAGGGGAGACAGACAAATGCTCAAGGCCAGGGAGGAAAGAAAGCTGAGGCTAGCACCAAGGGTCAGGACGCAGGGACGCACTGACAGGCCTGTCCACAATGCAGAATTCAGTGGTGCCCACCATCGCTTTCAGGAGCAGGCCTGCCCAGGCCACAGCGCGCTCCTCAAGGTACAGGAGCAGAAAGAGTGTGTGCGTGGGGGTGTGTGTGTGGGGGGGTGGCTTCTGTTAGATCACACAATTAATTTACCCTTTTTTTGTAAAGAATTCATTGGCGGGGAGGGAGACAGCTTACTGGGCAAAGCAAGAAAAGAACCCAGGATCAAATTCTGGCACCACACGAGAAGCGCCACGGCACTGGACACCGCTACCGTAGCATCCCTACCTGTCTCTGTCTCTCCACCTGTATGAAAAAGCCGTCTGGATCAGCAAATCCATGCATGCAGGAAATCCCAGCTCCACAAAAATGTGTCAATAAATCAGACAGCCAGCAAAATAGCTCACTCGAATAGTGTGGGCCTTGCCATATGCATAGTACACAAGGCTTACAAGCAAAGGCTTGGCCCCCGGCACCACAACTGCCAGAGTTGAGCGATGTTCTGATCCAAAAACAAATAAACAGGCCAGAAGAGCTCACCCAGTAGGGCACACACGTTACTGGGTTCAAACCCTGTCACCACAGGGAGCACCTGCCCAGGGCAGCTACAAAAGTGGTGGAGCAGTGCTGTGGTGTCTCCTCTCTCTGCCTCTCTCCCTCTCTCCCTCTCACCTCTCTCTGGGATTAAAATGGAAAAACAAGAGACCATGGAAGCAGCTGAATCATGCAGGTGCAAAGCCCTGTGAAGCCCCAGTGGCAAAGCAAGTAACAGCAGCTGGGGAAATACTACAGCATGTCAGCACAGGCTTGTATTCATGAGACTCTGAGTTCAGTCCCTGCAGTCCCAGGCTTGGTCTCTGGGCTGCATATACTGGAACTGAGCAGTGCTCTGCTAAAAAGCTCACAAATCACTATGAAAAGGAAAGACAGGGGGCCAGGTGGTAGCGCAGCGGGATAAGCGCACGTGGAGCAAAGCTCAAGGACCAGCATAAGGATCCCGGTTCTAGCCCCTGGCTTCCCTTCCCACCTGCAGGGGAGTCACTTCACAGGCGGTGAAGCAGGTCTGCAGGTGTCTTTCTCTCCCCCTGTCTTTCCCTCCTCTCTCGATTTCTCTCTGTCCTATCCAACAATGACATAAATAACAACAATAATAACTACTACAATAAAACAACAAAAGGGAATAAATATATTAAAATGTTTTAAAAATTTTTTTAATAAAATAAAAAGCAGGCCTAGTTCCTACCCACCGTTCCTTTCTCAGTGGTGTATAACCTTTTTTTTTTAAAAAAAAAAAAGATTTTATTTATTTATACATAAAGAATAATAGGCAGAGAGAGAGAGAGAGAGAAGGAACCATCACTCTGGTACATGTGCTGCCGGGGATTGAACTCTGGACCTCACTTTTGAGAGTCCAACATTTTATCCACTGTGCCACCTCCCGGACCACCATAACCTTTTCTTTACTCTTCTATTTTACAGAAAGAGAGTCAGGGAGCCAGGCGGTGGCACACTGGGTGAAGCGAACATAGTACAAAGCACAAGAGCCCACGTGAGGATCCCAGTTCAAGCCCCTGAATCCCTACCTGTAGGGGGGCTGCTTCACAAGCGGTGAAGCAGGTCTGCAGGTGTCTGTCTTTTTGCCTGTTTCCCTCTCTCCTCTCAATTTCTCTGTCCTATCCAATAAAATAGAAAAATGGCCTCCTCCAGGAGCACTAGATTTGTAGTGCTGGCACTGAGTCCCAGTGATAACTCTAGAGGCGAGAGAGAGAGAGAGAGAGAGAGAGAGAGAGAGAGAGCCAAAGTATCACACGCAGTGTCAAAGGTAGAACTCAGCACCTCATGCCTTCAAGTCCAAGATTTATCCACTGTGCCACTTCCAGAACCCAGGGTATGCATACTTCAATTACCTTTCTACTCCAAACCAATTTGGTCCGTTTTTCTCACTGAGTCCATTTCTGCCTAGAATGTACATTTTCTATTAAGGATTTATTTATGAGACAAAGAGGAGGAGGATAGAAGAGGAAGCCAGAGCATCACTCTGGCATAGGCAGCGCCAGGACGGAGCTCAGGGTCTCAAGCCTGACAGTCCAATGCTTTATCCACTCACACGCGACCTCCCAGACCACTGGAATGCGAACCTTTTTGCCTACAAAGCTATCCTTAGGATTCGGTACCTGAACAACTCCACCATTCCTAGCAGTCCTTTAGTTTTCTCTATGATCAAAGGTAAGAGACAGAGGGGAGAAGGGAGTGGGGAGAGAGAAAGGGGGGGGAGAGATGGAGGAGAGACACCTACAGCACTGTTCCAGCACTTGTGAAGTTTCCCTCCTGCAGGTGGGGACCAAGACGAGGCTGAAGCAGGTCCCAAGTGTAACAGCATGCACGCTCTACTAGGTCAGCTGCCACCCGGCCCTTTTTCCTTTCCTTAAAGAAACACATGTTCGACTCTTCCTGAAGCTTGGAGACAGGCTTCTGTCATTTCTCGAGATCAAGCCCACACTTTTTTCCTAATAAAGCTAGTCTTTGCTTGGAGGAAAAGGAAGAAGAAAGAGAAGGAAAAGGAAATTGGCCTATCAACACACACACACACACACACCCGATTTTTTCCCTCCGGGGTTATTGCTGGGGATTGGTGCTGGGACGATGAACACTGTTCCTGGCAGCCATTTTTTTCCATTTTATTGGCTAGGACAGAGAGAAGTTTAGAGGGGAGGGGGAGATAAAGAGGGAGACAGACAGAAACACCTGCAGACCTGCTACACTGCTTGTGAAGCGACCCTCCTGCAGGTGGGGAGCCGGGGTCTCAAACCAGGATCCTTACTTGGGTCCTTGTGCTTTGTACTATGTGCACTTAAGTCAGGGTGCCACCGCCTGAAACTCCCCTCCCCCCATTTTTCTTTAGGAAGCTACTTCTTCCTGCATATAAGGGAAGGAGGCCAGCACCTCGGTGCTCCAGCTACTGCATCTTGGCAGCATGACAAAAACGAGCCTCAGCAAGTGCCCACTGCAGTCTCGTCTGGGCTGGGGCAGAAGCCAGTCTCTCTTCATCCTGAGTCTGAAGTCTGACAGCATTCCCCAGGCTCCGGCACAGCTAGGTGTGGCTACTGTTGTAGGTGATGACAGCTAAGCATTCTGTACAAGCTCAGGAAGTAAAGAGAAGAGGCACACCCTTCCTGTCCTTCCCCATCCTGGAATGGGGTCACATGACTCCAACTGGCGTCCATGAGGCTGGCTGCAGGGTAGGTACAGTGGCAAAGGTGCCAGGGGCCCCTGTCCACCAAACAGCTGTCTGGAACAGCTCCCCTCCACCTGTCACACATGGTCACCATTTTCTGTGTGTATGTTTTTAAGCATTGTTTTTGTTCTCTGCGCTATGCTGCCAAACTAAAGCCTAAATGACAGGTCACTTCCGCTGGCTGTTTTTTGCTAATTCCCCATCACTTCTGTAACACACAGAACCCAAACCTATGCTGAGACCCCAAAGTCTCCGTGACGCCCACGGTCCCTCCTCATACCTGTGCTTCACTCAGGCCAAGTTCCAGCATCTCCAAGGACTTCCGGATCATGTTGGACTTCTCTTCCACCAGATTACTCTCGTCATCTTTCTTCAAGCACTTCAGAGTCTCCAGCAGGCTTTGTAAGATGGAGTTGTGCTCATTCTTCAGGGCTTCCAGGCCCTGAATTACTTGCTTTGTCTTAGAAATAATTTCATCCTGTGTGAGCTTTTCCGACTTCTCTTCCTTTATGTACACCATTGTGGACATGTTGTCATACATTCTGGAGTGGAAAAAGGAGACAGCCTCATTGCATGCACGATTTGTCCCAGCCTCAACAGTGCATGCACACACACAGACTTAACATTCCTAGGCCGATTAGAATAATAAATATGCATGTGTGACTTCTCACCTTGAAACACCCTACTATGTACCGTTTTCTCTTTCAGATCCATTTAATCACTTTTCTGGCTCATAGCAGAATTGTTATTTTATGGAAGAAACGACAGCTATGGAAATTAATGCCAAAAACTGGTTAGTAAACATCCAAATGGCTTTTTTAAAATTCCAAAACACAAAATAAAGCCTTAGTGAACAAAATTTTCTTTTTTTTTTTTACCAGAGCAAGCACTGCTCAGCTCTGGCTTATGGTGGTAAAGGGGATTGAACCTGGGACTTTGGAGCCTCGGGCATGAGAATCTCTTTGCATAACCATTATGCTATCTACCTCCCACCCACAAAATTTTATCTGAATGTTTTTGGGGTTTTCCCCTTAGTGAAATGCAAAAGGAGTGTCAAATTCTCAAACGAGCTCTAAATTCACCAGACAAAGCCTTGAGATGTGGTGACATCTGGAGAAGCCAGAGGCAACTGGGAGCAATGCAAGTACTGGAGCAGGCACCGCAAGCGAGTGGCCACGTGGGCCGGGACACGGGGTGGTAAGCCCGGTAGTGTGCTCTACGAGATGTCCACCACCTGCCCCCATTAGAACTTTTGTTCTGAAATTTCAGAACCAAAAAAGATACATAATATTGCCATTGGCTACTTTCTTTTTTAGACACAAATAAGTATTACCTATTTGGAATTTTTGAAGATGGCTTGAGGTTTTTGTTTGCCAAGAGTCATACTATGAAAAGATTGTAAATTAGCTTCCTGAGGCTCCTTTACAAAGCTGAAACAATGGTCCAAGAGATGGTGCAGTGGATAAAGCATTAGACTCTTAAGCATGAGATCCTGAGTTCAATCCCCAGCAGCACAGGTACCAGAGTGATCTCCAGTTCATTCTGTCTCTCCTCCTATCTCTCATTAATAAATAACTAAGTCCCAGATTCTAATCCCCCGCACCACCATCAGCCAGAACTGGGCAGTGATCTGGTATAATAATAAATAGATCAGGCTCCAAAATATGTGTCTTTATCACTGAACTTTTTCTTATTTATTTATTTATTTTGCAGAGCACTGATCAGCTCTAGCTGATGGTAGTGGGGGGGACTGAACCTGAGACTTCAGAGTCTAAGGCATGAGAGTTTCTCTGCGTAACTATTATGTTATCTACCCCCAATTAGTTTAATTTTTTAAGGGAGTTGCTCCAGAACTTGATGCCTTTTTACTCCACCACTCTGTGGATTCTTTTCCATTTTAAATGTGCGTGGTTTTATGCAGTGTGTGGCTTTGTGTGTCTGTCATTGCTCAGTCAGCACTGTATTATTCATGTGGGCAATGTCTCAGTATTTTGTTGCTTATGACCAAATAATAGTCCATGACAGAGCTGTGTGATGTTTTGTTTATCCTGTCCTCAGATGATAAGCATTTTGGGCTGCTCCCACACTTGGGTTTGATTAATAAAACCAAAACACTGATATTCAAGTGTTGTATTTGTCTAGTGTTCTAATTTTGAGTCATCATATGCAAGTTATCACATAAGTGTTTTCAATTTTCTGATCATGCATCTTGGGATGGAATTACTAGGTCATTCTTTAAATTTTGACACTTATGTGATTGAATTCACACCACACTCTAATTTTGAGTTCCAAGGGGTGGAGGGCAGATAGCATAATGTTTATGCAAATAGACTCTCATGCCTGAGGCTCTAAAGTCCCAGGTTCAAACCCCCCCCATCCCCCATACCACCATAAGCCAGAGCTGAACAGTGCTCTGGTTAAAAATAAAAAACAAACTGAATTCCAAGAAAATTCATCTCTTGTCCTTTGGGCAAGTATGGCTTACAATCAGTAAGAATTTCAATATATTTAACTTAATTAATTTTTACTACAGCATGGCTCACCCCTGGTTTCTGGTGTTGTAAAGGACTGAACCTGCGACCTTGGAGCCTCAGACATGAGAATTTCTTTGCAGAGCCATTATGCTGTCTCCTCACACTGCATGAAGGCCCCATATCAAGAATCTGGTCTCCATCTGCAGGGGAGGAAGCTTCACTTCTCTCCCCCTACCCCATCTCTGTCCCTCACCTCTGTTACAAAAAAGGAAACTATGGCCGCAAGGAGCTGTGGATTAGCCATGTAGGCAGCAAGCCCCAGCAACAGCCCTGGTGAATCCCCTGGAAGATTCTGCTCTGCTCTCTGAGAAAGCCAAGGAAGTACTTGAACTCTACACAAATCAGCTTTAATAACAAATAAAGTGCTCTGATGTAATTCTCTCCCCATGTGATTCTCTCTCATATGTAACAAGTAAAATAACATTTAAAAAAGAAGAGTCTGATATGAAAACATAGGAGAACACATTTTCTCCCGTGCCTGAGTGAGTAAGCCTGTGATGCCAAACCTCTAAGAGTAGCCACCCTTGGCTGAACTAACAGGAAGGGGCAACAGCTTTGTGGACATTGTGACAAGAGAGTACACAGCGGGGTGCTAACAGAAGTCGGAGGTAGGAGGATACACAGACTCTGTTCTATGATAGAAAAGGTATCTTCGGGGGTCGGGCGGTGGCGCAATGGGTTAAGCGCACGTGTGCAACACACGTGGTGCAAAGCGCAAGGACCGGCAGAAAGGTCCCGGTTCCAGCCCCGGCTGCCCACCTGCAGGGCAGTCGCTTCACAAGTAGTGAAGCAGGTCTGCAAGGTGTCTCTCTTTCTCTCCCTGTCTTCCTCTCCTCTCTCCATTTCTCTCCGTCCTATCCAACAACGAAGGAACGACATCAACAATAACAATAATAACCACAAGGCTACAACAACAAAGGCAACAAAAGGGGGGGAATGGCCTCTAGGAGCAGTGGATTCATGATGCAGGCACTGAGCACCAGCAATAACCCTGGAGGCAAAAAAAAAGAAGAAGAAAGAAAGAAAAGGTATCTTCAATTCAGACTGAGCTACAAGGGAGAGTAGTGTATGGGGCAGGATAACAGCACTGCTCTGCTTCCTGGAGAGATGGGTGCTGTCCATGGTGCTCCCCTGTGCGATCTACTCACTGAACCACTTCCTGGCCTTGTGTTCACATCTTTAAATCACTTTAGAGAAAACCAGACAGAAAGATGTAAAAGTGTAAAGGTATGAGTTGCTCCATTTCCCACTTCCCAAGAGAACCGATTTTTTGACCTGTTGCCTTTAGTTGCCTTTGGTTAAGAGAACCATCCCAGGTAGAGCCAGCAAGGCGACTCAGCCAGGAGGGCGCCTGCTTTGCCGCCACGTACACGAGCCAGGTACACACACACACACACACACACACACACACACACACACACACACCCGCACTGGGGAGCTTGGATGAGGCAGTGTCTCCCTCTCCCCCTCTTACTGTACAGTTTTCTCTGAAGTCAGGAGGCATTTTTGCACAAAAAAAAAAACATAGAAAAAAGAAAAATATAGAAAAAGGGGGCCGGGTGGTGGCGCACCTGGTTGAGCACACACATTACAGTGGGCAAGGACGCAGGTTCAAACCTCCAAGCTCCCCACCTGCAGGAGTAAAACTTCAAGCAGGGATGTAGATGTCTGTCTCTCTCTCTCTCTCTCCTTATTTCCCCTTTCCCTCTTGATTTGTTTCTATCCAATAAATAAATAAAACAGAAAAACGTATGACTTTTCCAACAGCCCAATAAATAAATCACACATGACCAGGAAGGTGGTTCAGCCAGTCAAGTTCATGCTATACAAAACATACGACACTCATGGCCCAGGAGGCAAAAACTACACTCTCAAGAGTAAGATCTTGTCAGCATTTCCATTTTATAAATAAATACATTAAATAAAATTTAAAAAAAAAGAATAAGGTCTTGGGGGCAGGGGGAATAGCATAATGGTTACGCCAGGTGATTCATGCTTGAGGCTCCAAAATCATAGGTTCATTCCCACACACCACCGTAAGCCAGAGCTGAGCAGTGCTCTGGTGAAAAATAAATAGGGAGTCGGGTGGTAGCACAGCGGGTTAAGCGCACATGGTGTGAAGCGCAAGGACCAGTGTAAGGATCCCGGTTGGAGCCCCCTTCTACCCACCTGCAGGGGAGTTGCTTCACAAGTGGTGAAACAGGTCTGCAGGTGTCTTTCTCTCGCCCTCTCTGTCTTCCCCTCCTCTCTCCATTTCTCTATTCTATCCAACAACAATGACATTAGTAACAACAGTAATAACTACAACAATAAAAAAACAAGGGCAACAAAAGGGGAAATAAATATTAAAAAAAAAGAAAAAGAAATAAATAATGAGGTCTTCGGCTGGGGAGACAGCATAGTGGTTCTGCAAAGACAGGCACGAAAGATCCCAGTTTCAAGCACCAGCACCACCATATACCAGAGCGCTCTGGTAAAAGAAATTAAAAAAAGAAAAAGAAAGAAATCACAGTGAAAATAGTATGAGGTCCTGAATTCAATCCCTGGTATCGCATATGCCACTGTGATGCTGATTTTCTTTTTCCCATTATTCAGTCAAGCACTAATCAAGGCACCGCTGTACACGGAGTCTACAGAGATGATTAAGGCCCATAAGACAAGGAGATGATCCAGGAGAGCTGGTCTAATCCAGAGTCCTTCAAACCTGGGTCAAGGGGCTGGAGAGACAGCTTACCATGTAGGGAGCCTTGTACTAGCCCCAGCACCACATGGGGGGGCCACTATGGCACCAAGGGGAGCTCTGGTACGTGGACTCTAGCTTTAGAAAAGGCCAGCCTGGGAGTCGGGCTGTAGCGCAGCGGGTTAAGCGCAGGTGGCGCAAAGCACAAGGACCGGCATAAGGATCCCGGTTCGAACCCCGGCTCCCCACCTGCAGGGGAATCGCTTCACAGGCGGTGAAGCAGGTCTGCAGGTGTCTGTCTTTCTCTCCCCCTTTCTGTCTTCCCCTCCTCTCTCCATTTCTCTCTGTCCTATCCAACAACGACAACAACAATAATAACTACAACAATAAAACAACAAGGGCAACAAAAGGAAATAAATAAAATATATTTTTTTTAAATTAAAAAAAAAAAGGCCAGCCTGACACACAGTGAAATCATATGTAAGAGGCCCTGACCCTGAAGTAAAATTATAATAATAACAAAAATAAACCTGGGTCAAAAAGTCAGAGAAAGAGGAAGTCAGACTCAAAGTGTGAGAGAATTTGAGATGGAGGAGGGGGTGACCACGCTTCTCTGGAAGATGGAGGCTGCCCCATGACAAGAAATGCAGGTCCCTGGGGAACTGAGAACAGACCAGGGAGGTCACAGGCCAACGGCACAGAGATGCCACGGAGAAGCAGTGCAGACCAGATGGCGGTGTCGGAGCTCAACACCCGTGTGGCCAGCCCAGCCTAACCTCTCGGCCCCAAGTGTGGCTGGCTCTTGGGCAGGCAGGCAGGTCCAGCTGTGTGGCCGCTGCCACTGGCTTCAGGTCCTGTTCTCCCGCCTGAATCCTTGTCTGCAACTCCAGCGGGTTGCCCCAGACTCCTCGAAACCAGAAGCAGCGTCTAGCTCCTCCTTTCCCAAACTCAGTGGGTGTCACCACCAGTCACTGAGTCACCCAGTCAAAGAGGAAGTCATTCCAGAAACACCCTGCAGTAAGTACTTATGAGTCAAAACACTGACACCACTGAGGAAGGCATCGATCCTGCCCTCAGAGATGGGGGGGGGGAACAGTGTGAGCATAAGCAACTAAGCAAGGAGCTCACACCCAGTTTTGCACACGGTGCTGGGGGTGGGTGTGAGGGCACAGGACACCCCCCCACCCACCCAGATGTGCTGTACCTAGTGGAGCCAGAGAGGAAGAGGACAAGGGGTGCGCCTGGACACGGGCAGACACCAGGCTTCACTGGGGCTGGGGACATGGCCACCTCCTCAGCCCTCTCTGCCCATCTGTCCTGCCCACCCCACCCTAATCTAGCTCCGCCCTCACTTGGCGGGCCAGTGGCTTCTTGGCCAGTGTCACTCTGGTTCACAGCTTCTGCCCTCACGTCCTAGGATCCTGGCAGCCGTCCTTCTCCCCCCACCCCAACCCCCCCCCCCACTACACTCCACCACTCCCTACCTCGCTGGGCCGATTCACACCTTTTCTATTTGTCGTTTCATCTGACAGGACAGAGAGAAATGGGGAAGGGTGGGGGGAGAGAGAAACACCTGTAGCACTGCTTCACCTTTCCTGAAGCTTCCTGCCTGCAGGTGGGGTCCAGGGGGCTTGAACCCAGGTTCTTGCAGATGCTGATGTGTGGTCAACTGGGGGTACCACTGCCCAGCACCCCCCAGCCAGCTCACCTTTCAAGCCTCACCTCTTCAGGATACTCACCACAGGGTTTCACCTCACCTCACCTGTGGAATCTCCCACCCAGTGAGAGCATCTAGCTCAGGTCTCCTATCTCTAGATCCCAACTACTTAGCACCAGCACCCCCCCATCCACTAACCTATAACAAGTACAACTACAATGTTAATTTTTTTTTAATTTTATTTATTTATAAGAAAGATAGGAGAGAGAAAGAACCAGACATCACTCTGGTACATGTGCTGCCAGGGATTGAACTCAGGACCTCATGCTTGAGAGTCCAAAGCTTTATCACTGCGCCACCTCCCGGACCACACAATGTTTAATTTTTTAAAAAATATATTTATTCCTTTTTTGTTGCCTTGTTGTTTGTTATAGTTATTACTGTTGTTGTTATTGATGTTGTCGCTGTTGGATAGGACAGAGAGAAATGGAGAGAGGAGGGGAAGACAGAGAGGGGGAGAGAAAGACAGACACCTGCAGACCTGCTTCACCACCTGTGAAGCGACTCCCCTGCAGGTGGTGAGCCGGGGGCTCGAACCAGGATCTTTACATCCGTCCTTGCACTTAACCCGTTGCGCTACCGCCCAACTCCTAATTTAAAATTTTTTTTTAATTTATTTACTCCCTTTTGTTGCCCTTGTTGTTTTATTGTTGTAGTTACTATTGTTGTTAATGTTGTCGTTGTTGGATAGGACAGAGAGAAATGGAGAGAGGAGGGGAAGACAGAGAGGGGGAGAGAAAGACAGACACCTGTAGACCTGCTTCACTGCTTATGAAGTGACTCCCCTGCAGGTGGGGAGCCGGGGGCTCGAACCGGGATCCTTGAGCCGGTCCTTGCGCTTTGCGCCACCTGTGCTTAACCTGCTGCACTACCACCTGACTCCTGATGTTAACATTTTAATCGTTCATCAGTCTTGGCAGAGCGGGAGACAGTGCTAGACTCACAGGCATGGGGTCCGAGTCGGGTCCCAACACTATGTGTACCAGAAAGATTAGCTGAGCTGCCGGACTCTCCCTCCCTCCTTCTCTCAAATAAATAAATTTTTAAAAAGTTTTTTTTTTGGTGGGGCAGGTAATGGTGCACCCGGTTGAGCGCACATGTTACAGTGAGCAAGGACCGGAGTTTGAGCCCCGGGCCCCCACCTGCAGGGGGAAAGCTTCACAAGTGGTGAAGCAGGGCTGCAGGTGTCTCTCTGTCTCTCTCCCTCTCTATCACCCCCTCCCCTCTCAATTTCTGGCTGTCTCTATCCAAATAATTCAATATAAATAAAAATCTTGTCCGTACTTTTGTCTGGGATATTACTATAGCTCTTCTGCTGAAGTACTGGTTTCTTATCAGACCCCAGTGGTTTCCAGGTATACAAGTTCTAGATTTCATTCAACTTCTGATTTTCCTATTTCTAGTTTTCTTTGTACACAACTATATTTTAAGACTTTATAATCCTGGGGGACCAGGCCAGGTGGTGATACACCTGGTTGAGCACATGTGCTACAATGTGCAAAGATCTGAGTTCAAGCCCCTGGCCCCTGCCTGCAGGGGAAGAAGCTTCATGAGCAGCAGCTGAAACAGTGCTACAGGTGTCTCTCCCTCTCTGCTCTCTATTTCTCTCTGTCTCTATGCAAAATAAATGAGTTTAAAAGAGAGAGAAAAATTTTATAGTCCTGTATGGAAAACTACATACTGATCTATTTTTCAACAGAAAGCATGATGCAGTTTGGAAGAGGGAAAAAAAAAAAAAAAAAAAAAAAAAAAGGTGTTTTTTAAATAGCAGCAGTTGTGGGGCCCAGTGGTGACTCACACCCTAGAGCGCAAGTGGTTGTCACCAAGCACCTGCAGGGAGGGAAGGCTCAGGAGCAGTGGAGCAGGGCTGCAGGTGTCTTTCTCTCTCCCTCTCACTGTGTCTCTGTCTCTCTTATACAAAAAGAGGAGGAGGAGGAGGAGGAGATGGCTACTGGGAGCAGTAGAGTCTTAATGCAGGCATGATTAGCTCCACTGGTCACCCTGGTGACAGTAAATAAATAAATAAATAAATAAATAAATGGCTGTTGCTTCTATTTTCTATGAAATATCTAGACATTGTGCCCGCCCCAGGCCTCTCCTGCTTCTTTCCTGGGGGTCTGCAGGACACTGTCACACACACGGGAGGTTCCCACTGGGGTCCCCCGCACCCCAACATCACAGCACCGCAGGCTGCCAGGCTCCCACGGTGTCTTCCTGCAGAGCCTGAACCCTGCCTGGTGTTGACTATCGCAAACAGAACACGGGGTGAGTCTCTGGCCCCGGTCTAAAGCTAGTCCCCAGTCGCTGCAAGAGGGCCACAGCGAGAGGGATAGACAGACAAGACAGACAGACGGAGGGAGGGACGGAGACAGGGAGAGAGACACTCCTCGCCGCCGCCCTGGCGCAACCCTGGCGGGTCCCGAGCACAGTCACGGCACCGCCACCGGACATCAAAGAACCGGCCACCTGCCTCCCGGCAGCTCGGGCTCTTGCCCCCGGAGACATTTCCGCAGCTGGCGCAGCCCCGACCGTCAGGACCGACCGTGAGCAGCGGCCCTAAGCCCACGGGCCGGCCCACGGGCTTGAGACCAGCCGCCGGCCGGCGGGGCGTCAGGGGCAGCCGGGCGCTCAGCAGGGCGGTGCCCGGCAGAGGGCGGGGCGGGCGGGACGAAGCCGCGGACAAAGCCGGCCGCCGCCTCCCTCCCGCAGCAGCTGCGCCCGGAGCGTGGGCACCGCGGGCCCCGAGGACCCGGCCTGCGGGGGCGCGGGGGCGCGGGGCGCGGGGCGGGCGGCCGGATGAGGGCGCGGGGCCGGCGATGGCCGAGCACCGGGAGCGGGGCCGGATGGAGACTGAGCACTGGGCGCGGACTGAGCACCCACAGAGGCCGGGGTGACAAGCGGGCCCGGGTGAGCACCGAGCACCGGCAGAGACCCGCCAGGAAGGCGGACAGGGAGGAGGACGCGGGGCCGAGCACCGGGAGGGGCCCGGGGACGGGGAGCGGACCCGGACGGAGCCTGAGCACCGGGCGGGACCCGGGGACGGGGACGGGGACGGGGACGGGGACGGGGAGCGGGCACCCGGGGAGCTCCCGGAAGGCGAGGGCGGCGGCGGGGGGCCGGGCCGCGGGCGCCCACTCACCGTGCTGCTGGGCCGCTGTCAGCCGCCGGGCCGGGCCGCGGAGAGGGCCGCCGCCTCAGGGCTCGCGCCGCCTCACGAGCCGGGCGCCCCGCAGCACGCCCGGCCGCCCGCTGTCCCCGCGCTCCGCTCGCAGCCGCCGCCCGTCAGCGCCGCCGCGGAAGATGGCGCTTCGCGTTCCTCCCCCGGCCCACAAGGCCCCGCGCGTGACGTCACCAGGGCGGGGCGGGGCCAGCGGAGGGGCGGGGCCTCCGGCTCGGCTGCTGCGCCGGGGGTCCTGCAGGCGCCGCGTCCAACCAGGGCGGGACGCGGGCTCCCCCGGGCCTGAAACTCTCAGTCCGGATCCGCGCTACCCGGCCCCTGGACGCCAGAATCAGCGCCCCGGGGTTTTCCCGGCGAAGACCTCGCCCCAGCGGCGTCTTGCGGGGACAGTGGGCGGGCCCAGGGGAGAGGTCACCGGACACCCCCTGCAGGGCAGCACCCCGGGGTGGGGGCCCTCCTGCGGCCTGACTCAGCAGCCGGCCCCGAGTCGCTGCTGACTCAGTGCGCAGGGCACGGCTTCCGGGCCGCCGACCAGCCCCCAGGGCCTCACCCCCTCCCGTCCCGACCCGTCCCGACCCGTCCCGTCCCGTCCCGTCCCGTCCCGTCCAGAGCCCTCACGGTGGGCGGCAGCCCCTCTTCCCAGCAGCGACAGGGGGAAAGAGAGACAGATAGGCACCTGCAAACCTGCTTCAACCGCTTGTGAAGCGACCCCCCCCCCCGCAGGTGGGGAGCCGGGGCTCAAACCGGGATCCTTAGGCTGGTCCTTGTGCTTTGTGCCACCTGCACTTAACCCACTGCGCTACCGCCCGACTCCCAATTTTTTTTTTGAGACAGACAATAACTAAAGCTTCTTTCAGTGTGGTGAGGGGCCTGGGTTTTGTGGGTGGCAAAGCAGCAAAGTTTCCAAGTGAGCTATTGTGCTAGCCCCAGAATGTTCTGATTCTCTCTCTCTCTAATGAATACATTATATATATATATATATATATATATATATATATATATATATATATATATATATATATATATATATATATATATATATATATATATGTAGTTGGCCCAGGAGTCGTGGAGTCGTGCGTACTGTCCGGAGGCCTAGACAGGGTGTTGACCTGACACTGGCCCCTGCCGCAGTCCCTGCTGGGCCCTGGCAGTGCTGAGTCTCAGGGTGAGAGCCTTGAGGAAGACTGACTCTACTCACTGCCCTGGTGGTGGTGGATGTGGAGTGAAGGGGAGTGCACCCGAGCATAGGGGTTCACTCTAGAGTGGGGGTGCACTGGAGTAAGTGTGAATCGGGGACTGTGATGCTACAGTGAGAGGGTGCCCGGCAGTGTGTCCAGTAGGAAGGGGGGGGCAGGATGCTGAGATTGGCACCTACTCTCCCCAGAATGCAGACTCATCTCCCCAGAACTCTGCGCGGCTGGCTCCTCCCACCATCTGGGGAGGGAGGGGCTCAGTTCACTCTTTAAATATTTTATTATCTTTTTTTTTTTTAAGATTTTTTATTTATTTATGAGAAAGATAGGAGGAGAGAGAAAGAACCAGACATCACTCTGGCACATGTGCTACCGGGGATCGAACTCAGGACCTCATGCTTGAGAGTCCGAAGCTTTATCACTGAGCCACCTCGCGGACCACAATATTTTATTATCTTTTAAAACTTTTTTTTAATTATATTTATTTATTTATTGAATAGAGAGTCAGAAATCGAGAGGGACGGGAGGGATAGAGAGGGTGAGAGACAGAGACACCTGCAGCACTGCTTCACCACTTGTGAAGCTTTCTCCCTGCAGGTAGGAACTGGGGGCCTGAACCTGGGTCCTTGAGCACTATAATTTGCGCTCAACCAGGTGTGCCACTCTTGCACACGCAGTACTAGGGACATTTTTTTGGCAGGGGGTGGAGCGGACCTCATATACTTTAAGTCAAAAGCTCTAGTCACTGCACCACCTCCTAGATCATGTGACTTTTTCATTCTTTGAAGATAAAAAAAAAAAGGGGGTCTGGGTGGTGGTGCAGTGGATAAAGCATTGGATTATCAAGTGTGAAGTCCTGAGTTCAATCCCCGGCGGCAGCACATGTATCAGAGTGATGTCTGGTTCTTTCTCTTCTTTCTCATGAATAAATAAAATCTAAAAAAAAAAAGGTTTCTACCTTTAAAAAAAAAAAAAGTGGCCTAGAAAGTGGCATAGTGGGGCTGGGCGGTGGCGCACCTGGTTGAGTGCACATGTTACAGTGCACAAGGACCTAGGTTCGACCCCTAGCCTCCACCTGCAGGGGGAAAACTTTGCAAGTGGTGAAGCACTATTGTAGGTGTCTCTCTGTCTTTCACCCTCTCTATCCTCCCCTTCCCTCTCGATTTCTGACTCTATCCAATAAATAAATAATTTTAAAAAATTTAAAAAAAAAAAAAAGTGCCATAGTGACTACAGTCCTAGACTTGCAAGCATGAGGTCCTAGTTCTAGCTCCAGCATCACTTGTGCCTGTGCCGGAGTGACACTCCGGTTCTCTTCCTTCCCTGCCCCTCAATATAGAATAAGGTTTCAGAATAAGGCATCAGGAGGGGGTAGAAAGCATAATGGTTATGCAGAGAGACTCTTATGCCTGAGGCATAAATCCCAGGTTCAACTCTCCCACACCACCATAAAACAGAGCTGAGCAGTGTGCTGGTAAAAAAAAAAAAAAAGGCATCAGAGAGCGCTGTTCTGTCATCCATGAGGCCTCCCACCAGGTGCTACGCTCTTCGTTAAGCTGCCAGCACCCTGGGTCTGTATCGTGGCCTCACCACCTGGGAGGCTCGGCTGGCCACAGGCATAGGAACATCTGCACTGTGGTCCAGGAGGTGGCGCAGTGGCTATGGCACTGGACTCTCAAGTATGGGGTCCTGAGTTCAATCCCCGGCAGCACATGTACTGGAGTGATGTCTGGTTCTTTCTCTCTCTCCTGTCTTTCTCATTAATAAATAAATACAATCTTTAAAATAAAAAGAAAGAAACAGCTGCACCAGCTTGCTGAGTGAGCACCAGAACCCACTCTGAGAAACAGCAAGCCTAAGCAGAAACGGAGAGAACAGCTAGGATTCCAGACAACTACAGCTTAGAGCGGGTCCTGCTCCTCTCTCCCACCCCTGCCCCTGCCCCTGCCCCTGTCGCTTGCGGGGCGGGGGGGGGGGGGAGATGCCATGGAGCTGGGGAGTGGGACTGGCTTCCTTCCAGGGCGGCCTCTGAAAGCTGTGCTATCAATTCCTTCCCAAAGCTGCTGATGCGGCAGACATGAGCCTTACTTAGCCTCCCACGCAGGCTCAGGTTAGCTCCAAGTTAGATCTGATGATGGGGACTCCCAGGGGTCACCCCCAAAAATGGACCCAAGCAGAAACCCTTAGGGGAGGCTGGAAATGGGGGACAGGTGTGGGCAGGGTTGAGCCCTCGCTTGGAAGTGTCACTGCAGTCTGGTCCTCCAGCGTGGCCTGGCCTCCTGCTTGTCACCCTGGAACCTCCCTCTCTGCTAACGGGGTCAGGATCACAGGCAGTTAGGGGCCAGGAAGGGCACAGCCCCTGGAGACCAGCCCACACTTGGTCTTCCCACAGACCTTGGCCACCCGCTGGCCACAGGGGAGGCTGGTCTGCCATCCACGCACCTCAGGGCCCCCTGTGGGCTAAGACCCCCTCCCCGCCCCCCACTTTCAGAGCAGGTATCAGGAATCTCTGGGGGTGGCTGATGCTGCAGTGCTGCGCAGTGGACACTGGCATGAGCTGCAGAAACTTCAAAATGAGGACTCACAGGCCTGTGAGCCACAGGGCACCTTCCCACCCCCCGGGGGGAAACTAAGCCAGGCAGACAGTAACTAGAGGACCCAGCTGGAGAAATCTGAGGTGGATCCTGACTAAACGCGGTCAGAGCAACACAAAATCCCTTCAACAGGGCTCAGGAAGTAGCTGAGCAGCACAGCACTGGACTAGCAGACCTGTGGCCTCGGGCTTATTCCCAGCACTGCTTGTTCCAGAATGCCACACTGCTCTCTCCCCCTCCTAAAAAGAAATTAACTGGGGGTCGGGCGGTGGTGCAGTGGGTTAAGTGCATGTGGTGCAAAGCGCAGAGACTCCTGTAAGGATCCCGGTTCCAGCCCCTGGCTCCTCACCTGCAGGGGAGTCGCTTCACAGGCGGTGAAGCAGGTCTGCAGGTGTCTTTCTCTCCCCTTCTTTTTTTTTTTTAAATATTTATTTTATTTATTTATTCCCTTTTGTTGCCCTTGTTGTTTTATTGTTGTAGTTATTATTGTTGTTGTCGTCGTCGTTGTTGGGTAGGACATAGAGAAATGGAGAGAGGAGGGGAAGACAGAGAGGGGGAGAGAAAGACAGACACCTGCAGACCTGCTTCACCGCCTGTGAAGCGACTCCCCTGCAGGTGGGGAGCCGGGGTTCGAACCGGGATCCTTATGCCAGTCCTTGTGCTTTGCGCCACGTGCACGCAACCTGCTGTGCTACAGCCCGACTCCCTTTCTCTCCCCCTCTGTCTTCCCCTTCTCTCTCCATTTCTCTCTGTCCTATCCAACAACAAACAACATCAACAATGGCAATAATAATAACCACAGTGAGGCTACAACAAGGACAACAAAAAGGGGGGAAAAATGGCCTCCAGGAGCCCTGGATTCATGGTGCAGGCACAGAATCCAGCAATAACCCTGGAGGAAAAAAAAAAGAGAGAGAGAGAGAGAGAGAGATTAACTTTAAATCGGGTGGAGCACAGAGCAGCTGAGACAGGCTGAAGCCTCATGCTCCTGCTCTGCGCGAGGGAGGACAGAGAGTAGCTACCCCACCCGCCCACAGTGCCTGTCACCCACCAGGCTGCTCTGCCTTGGGGGGGGGGCATGGCCGAGGGTCCAGAGGGCTGAGCTGCACAGCGCCACAGGACCATGTCCAGCAGGACCTTTCTCCTCAGGGGACGTGCTTCGCAATCCAGCGGGTTAAGCGCACATGGCGCGAAGCGCAAGGACCGGCATAAGGATCCCGGTTCGAGCCCCCGGCTCCCCACCTGCAGGGGAGTCGCTTCACAGGCAGTGAAGCAGGTCTGCAGGTGTCTTTCTTTCTCTCCCCCTCCTCTCTCCACTTCTCTCTGTCCTATCCAACAACGACATCAGTCATAACTACAACAATAAAACAACAAGGGCAACAAAAGGGAATAAATAATATATATATGGCGGGGGAGTTGGGTGGTAACACAGTGGGTCAAGTGCAGGTGGTGCAAGGACGGGCGGAAGGATCCTAGTTCGAGCCCCCCCAGTCCCCAACTGCAGGGGAATTTCTTCACAGGCAGTAAAGCACAGTCGCTTCACAGGTGGTGAAGCAGGTCTGCAGGTGTCTGTCTTTCTCTCCCCGTCTTCCCCTCCCTCTCTCCATTTTTCTCTATCCTATCCAATAATGACATCGATAACAACAACAATAATAACTACAATAATATTTTTTTAAAAGGGCAAAAAAAGGGAATAAATATTTTTAAATTTTTTAAATATGTAACTAAAATAGTAAAATTAAAAAATAATAATCATTAAAATATAGCAGAGGAAAAGCATCACAAGTGAAGCATCACGAGTGGTGAAGTAGGGCTGCAGGTGTCTGTCACTTTCCCTCTCTATCTCCCCGTCCTTATCCAATAATAAGTTAAATAAAAAGATGTTTAGAAAAAAAAAAAGACTAATCCAGGAGTAAATAGTTTAAAAACCAAATCAGCAGTGGTCCAGGAGGTGGTGCAGTGGCTAAAGCATTGGATTCTCAACCATGAGGTCTTGAGTTCAACCCCTGGCAGCACATGTACCAGGGTGATGTCTGGTTCTTTCTCTCTCTCCACCTGTCTTTCTCATGCATAAATAAATAAATGATTTTTAAAAAATCAAGTCAATAATCAGGTCTTCCCAAGAACAAAGGCCCAGGTTCAGATGTCTTCGCTAATGAATTCTACACTTTCAAAGAAGAAATAACACCCGTCCTGCTCAACTACCCCCAATATGGAAGGAGTCACTCCCAGACATATTCCACAAGACCAGGGTCATTCTGACACCCACCCCCCCAAGAAAAAACAGGAAATGACAATGCAAAAATGGCAATCCCACTCCCTAGCCACATCAGAGTGGCATCTCTGTAGAAATCCTCAAAAAAAAATCGGCAAATAGAACCCAACAACATAAGAACAAATGAGATCATCCTATAGTTGTAGGAATGGTTCAATATAAGCAGATGAGTGCATGTACTATACCACATTAATATAACATATATGCAAATAAGTTCATGTACTATACCACATTAATATAACATATATACAAATAAGTTCATGTACTATACCACATTAATATAACATATATGCAAATAAGTTCATGTACTATACCACATTAATATAACATATATGCAAATAAATTCATGTACTATACATTAATATATACATATTTACTTATTTTTTAATGAGAGGGAGAGATAAAGAACCAGACATCACTGTGGTACAAGTGCTGCTGGGGATCAGACTCAAGACCTGATGCGTAAGAGTCCCAACACTTTATCTCACACTGAGCCACCTCCCGGACCATTATGTTTATATTTTTCATTTTATTATTTTTCTATTTCTTTACCAGAGCACTGTTCAGCTCTGGTTTGTGGTGGTGCAGGGGGTTGAACCCCCTGGGAGAAAGAGGAAGAAACATACCTGCAGACCTGCTTCACTGCTCCTGAAGCCTCCCTCTGCAGATGGGGACCAGGGTCCTTATGCATAGTGGTCTGTGCACTCAGCCAGGGGCATCTCCAGACGAACTCAAACTAGGTTATTGTTTTATTATATTATTTATTTTCCCTTTTGTTGCCCTTGTTTTTATTATTGTTGTAGTTGTTGATGTCGTCGTTAGGACAGAGAAATGGAGAGAGGAGGGGAAGACAGAGAGGGGGAGAGAAAGAGAGACACCTGCAGACCTGCTTCACTACCTGTGAAGTGACTCCCCTGCAGGTGGGGAGCTGGGGACTCGAACTGGAATCTTTAGACCGGTCCTTGTGCTTCATGCCAGGTTCACTTAGCCTGCTTCGCTACCAGGTTATTTATTTATTGTTGTTGATGATGTTGTCATTGTTGGATAGGACAGAGAGAAATGGAGAGAGGAGGGGAAGACGGAGGGGGAGAGAAAGACAAACACCTGCAGACCTGCTTCACCGCCTGTGAAGCGACTCCCCTGCAGGTGGGGAGCCGGGGGCTCAAACCGGGATCCTTACTCTGGTCCTTGCGCTTTGCGCCACGTGCTGTGAACTTAATCTACTGCACTATCGCCCAACTCCCAAATTACGTCATTTTAAAAGAAGCATGTGGGTGGACATGGGTAGATACCATAATGGTTATGCAAAGAGACTCTCATGCTCAAGGCTCCAAAGTCCCAGGTTCAGTCCCCTGCACCGCCACAAACCAGAGCTGAGCAGCGCTCTGGTAATAAGTAAATGAATTAGAACAAAAGGGCCACGGGCTGGAGAGTGATTTCAGCAGCAGAGTCTAGGGCCTGCGTGCCACGTTCGGTCCCTGAGACCATACATGCTGGGGGAAGAGGTACTCTGGTCTCCCTCACAGAGAGATGGAAAGAGGGACATAGCAGGCGGTGAAGCAGGCCTGCAGGTGTCTGTCTTTTTTGCCCCGTCTTCCCCTCCTCTCTCCATTTCTCTCTGTCCTATCTAACAATGACGACATCAATAACAACAATAAAAAGCAAGGGCAACAAAAGGGAAACTAAATGATTTTTAAAAAGACGAACATGATTCACGCACATGATTCACACTGCAGAGGCAAAGGCTGAGAAGTGTGGCTTTATCACCCTGGAGGAGGTTAAGATAATTCTCCACCAGGGCCCTCTGCTTTCAGGAGCTGTGCTGGCCCTCAGTGCATCCAGGCTCGGACCCAGTGCCTCCCACTAAACCCACTCACTGCTCCCGTGAGGCAGTGCAGGCAGCCCCTAGGTCATCCCACCAGTGAGTCCGGGTGTGATTATTTAAGATGTATTTATGAGGGAACCAGAGCCTCACTAGGAATCAAACTCAAGACCTCATGCCTGAAAGCATAGTATTTTATACCCATTGCATCACCTCCCAGGCCGCAAAACTTCATTATTTAAACATTTTATTTTAACCTTCTTTTACATTTTTTTATTATCTTTATTTATTGGATAGAGACAGTCGTAAATCAAGAGGGATGGGGGTGGGAGAGAGAGAGACAGACACCTGCAGCCCTGCTTCACCACTTGCAAAGCTTTCCCCCTGCAGGTGCGGACCAGGGGCTCAAACCTGGGTCCTTGCACATTGTAACATGTGCACTCAACTGGGTGCGCCACCACCCGGCCCCAATATTTTATTTTAATGAGAGAGATACAAAGACCAGAGCACTACTCATCTCTGGCTTCTGATGGTGCTAGGGGCACTGCTCATCTCTGGCTTCTGATGGTGCTGGGGACTGAACCTGGGAGTTTAGAGCCTCAGGCATGAAAGTCTTTTGCAGAACCATTATGCTGTCTCCCCAGCCAAAACCTTCATACTTTATATTGCTTTGTTTCAAGGTGGCGTAATAAATGGAGACACAGTGCTTGGGCCCCTTTCAGTGTCACTCCATGGCCAAGAGCCAGCTTGGAATCTGCTCAGGACAGTCACAGGGCCACTGCACTGACATGCTACCAAGGGCCCCTTGAGGGATGGGTCTCGGGTATCACAGATTTGAGCCCTGGGGCCTGGCCACATTCTGGTCTCGGCACCATGGAAGGGAGGCGGAGAAGACACTCCTAGTTGCCGGTCTTCCTTGGCTTAGGTCGAAGCTTGTTCCATATCCTTTCCAGAGCCACTTTCCCCATGAAGAAGGTGATGGCAAAATTGCGCTTGTACCAGTCTCTGCAGAGGAACAGGACAACATGGGTGACGGTCCCAGCAGCGAGCCAGCCCTCCACCCCCAGGAGCTCCCAGGTCTGCGCCACCTCCTGCTCTCCCCTGCTCTGCTCTCATCACACAAACTATCTGTTAATACCAAGTCCACCCAATAGCCTCCGGCTTTCAGTCGGTACACCCAACCTCACTCCACCCTGTTCCCGGGGCGCTTTTGCAAGCCTTCTCTCATTTTTGCTAGAAAACTTCAAACTTCTGTTAGAAGCCAGAGCCCCCCGAGTCCCATGGCATTCTTGGGGAGACAAGAACTAAGTTGAGCGCTGGGGCGTGAACACTCGGCAAATCGAATCTGGCAGGCTCTGCGGGAACGTGGCTTGCACGGGAAGCACAGGACCGAGGTATCCAGAGAAAGCAGCCCATTCAACACGAGCGCCAAGGCCAGTCTCCACGCCCTGATTTTCTAAGCGAGCTGTGTTTTGTGATCTGCCTCGAGAGATGAGCCCACAACTTCTTGCACAAATTGGGAATGAACTCAGTCACGGGCAAGGAAGGCCGCAACTGCTCTACGGAACACGCCAGGCCCGCAGAGCACGGCTGGCACAGCCGGGACCAATGAGCGAGCGGGTGGCTTCCACATCAAACTGGACTGGGATGAAGGGAGGAGGAGAGCCGAGTGAGAGGGAGACGCTAGGGCTCTGCAGGCTGACAGCCGGCCTCTCCACAGAAGTGAGGCCAACAGAGGGAGCAGTGCCCTCAGTAAACGAGAAAGGCTTCCCGAGGAAGGCAGGGCCAGCGCAGCAGGCTAAGGCCTTACGGTAAGGAAAAGCCAGATCCCACACCACCAACTAGCACCTTGATTTGACCGCCTGTGAGGAGGCAGGTGAGCTAAGCATCTGTTTCGCACAGGGGAAGCAGGTGTGAGGTGTGTGTGTGTGTGGGGGGGGGGTGTTCAGGCGGCACTGCTGATTCCGGGAGTGGCAGACACCAAGGCTGCTCCTGCCCCAGGCTCCTCAGCGGAATGACAGCCACCCATAGTGTCAGTACAGGGCGTGCCAGTTAGGGGCCTGCCCACCCAAAGAACTCAAAGCCCTCAGTGGTAAATGTCTACTGTAGGTATGTATGTATTGGATAGAGACAAAGAGAAATGGAGAGGAAGGGGAGACAGCAAGGGAGAGACAGAGACACACCTGCAGCCCCTGTAGGTGGGACCAAAGGCTTGGCCCAGTTCTTTCTGCATGGTAGCAGGTGTGCGCCACCACCCACCACCCACCACCCACCACCCAACCCCTGAGCTCTCTCAATTTAATTTTTTTAAATGTTTTATTTAGTCCCTTTTGTTGCCCTTGCTGTTTTATTGTTGTAGTTATTATTGATGTCGTTGTTGCTGGACAGGACAGAGAGAAATGGAGAGAGGAGGGGAAGACAGAGAGGGGGAGAGAAAGACAGACACCTGCAGACCTGCTTCACTGCCTGTGAAGCGACTCCCCTGCAGATGTGGAGCTGGGGGCTCGAACCGGGATCCTTAGGCCGGTGTTTGCACTTTGCGCCACCTGCGTTTAACCCGCTGCGCTACCGCCCGACTCCCTCAATTTAATTTTTTAACCAGCGCACTACACAGCTCTGGCTTATGGTGGTGACTGAACCTAGAACTTCAGAACCTCAGACATAAAAATCTTCTACCTTTAGTGTAAACAAGAATGTTGTTAACTTCAGGTAAGAAAATAATACTACCAGGAGTTGGGCAGTAGTGCAGCAGGTTAAGCTCAGGTGGCGCGAAGTGCAAACACCGGCCTAAGGATCCCAGTTCGAGCCCCTGGCTCCCCACCTGCAGGGGAGTCGCTTCACAAGCGGTGAAACAGGTCTGCAGGTGTCTGTCTTTCTCTCCCGTCTTCCCTTCCTCTCCATTTCTCTCTGTCCTATCTAACAACAATGGCATCAATTACCACAACAACAATAAAACGAGGGCAATAAATAAATTAAATAAATAAATAAATAAATAAATAAATAAATAAGAAAATAATACTACCAGGGATTTTAAAATTTTTTATACTTATTTTCTCTTTTGTTGTTCTTGTTTTATTTATTGTAGTTATTACTGTTGTTACTGATGTCATCATTGTTGGATAGGACAGAGAGAAAAGGAGAGAGGGGGAGAGAAAGACAGACACCTGCAGACCTGCTTCACCACTTGTGAAACAACTCCCCTGCAGGTGGGGAGCCGGGGCCTCGAACAAGGATCCTTACGCCGGTCCTTGCGCTTTGCGCCACCTGTGCTTAGCCTGCTGCGCCACCGCCTGACTGCCCTACAAGAAACACCTACCTGTTATAATACATGTGCTTCTGAAAATTTTTACTTAGAAATTCCTTGTAAAAGTCAGCCATTTCGTCCGCACTCAGTGTTGCTTTTTGACCTGAAAATTAATTCCAGTTCAGACATAAAGACTAAAAGGAAGGGATTCACAACCACGAGAGGTGATGTGGGGGTCCTGCGGCTGGGAGACGGCTCAGCTGGCACAGATCATACTTTACCGTGCCAGTGGACCCGGGTTCGAGCCCTGGACACCACATGGGAGCAACACACGAGGGCAGCTTCTCGAGCAGTGAAGCAGTGCTGTGGTGTCCTCTCCCCCAAACCCTGCTATCAGAAGGGGGGGGGGGGCAATGGGAGTGATGGAGTCACGCCAGCAGGACACTTCCCAGTGACTCAGTCCACAGTAGCCACCACTGCCCCTGCTGCCCACCTCAGGGAGACTGAGAAGGCCGGGCTGGGTCAGAGAAACAGCTCGTTGGGCAGGGCGGCTGCACAACCTGTGCTCCACTCCACCCAGCACACGGGGGTCCCGACGCCCTGGGGGCAGCCGTGGCAGCATGACGTGCATCTCTGTCTCTCTCTCTCTGAAGGAGCATCACTCATCCACGGACCAGCGCCTGGTGCCTCATAAATACAGCGATCTAGTTGTTCATTTCAACAGCAGATGTTCCCTGGCTGACGGCTGAGGTTTAAGTCTGATGTGGGCAGCGGCAGAGCTGAAGGCACAGTTTCACTTGCTGCACTTGCAGTCAAATTATTATTATTTTTAATTTTTATTACCTTTATTTATTTATTGGAGACAGTCAGAAATCGAGAGGGAAGGGGGTGATAGGGAGAGACAGAGACACCTGCAACACTGATTCACCACTCACAAAGCTTTCCCCCTGCAGGTGGGGACTGGGGGCTCGAACCTGGATCCTTGCTCACTGTAACATGTGCGCTCAAACAAGTGCACCACCACCTGGCCCCACTTGCAGTCAAATGAAGGCAGCGACTTTTCTTCACTGCTGCAGTGGTCCGTGCACATCGAAGGGCCACTGTGGCTGACTTGGCCTGTGACAAGCTGGGACTGTGGAGGCTCAGAGCTCCCATTCGCTTTGCTATGGGCAGGCCGCAAGGAGACACAGCGACCTCTGCTGTCTCGAAAGAACACTTGAGACACTGTGGCCCTGTCACCTGTGACACCCTCAGCTCGCACATCCGCACATCCGTAGTGCTGAGCTAGTGAGCTCCGGGCCCTGGTGGCCAGTGGCTGTTCCAGCTCACACTGTCAGGTGTGGAGACTCAGCAATCCGCCTCCCAGCTCCACCCTTCATCTGCTCGCCCCGCCCCGTCCCCCACCCCACTGTGCGGAACCAGCTCCAAGGCCTTTGTCTGCAGGGGCCTCTGTGGCTGGCACCGCCCCCACGCGTTTCCGTGGCAGCAGCCAGCTGCGCTCATCACTCAGCACAGCCCACCCTGTCTCTGCCAGAGGAGCAGTGGGCAGAGGGAGTTCAAACAAGAGGAGGACAGGAAGAGTCTCCTCAGGCTCCGGGGGTCCCCCAGGCCAAGTCTGAGCTCTACTCTGACCTGAGCCTCCCATCCCGGCAACTCTTATGTCCTTGATGAGAAGTCAACAGACCCCTTAACAACCTGGGGTCCAGGAACCACTCAGGGGGCCATGCAGTGAAGGCAGCCAGGTGGAGACCTAAGCAGGCCCTGCCCAGGGCCCGGGGTACTCAGCAGGTGGAGGGCACACCTTCCATTCTGTGACCCCAGTGCAGGCTACATCCAGCTCCTTGCTGGGACTGCTGAGCTGTTCTCCCTCAGTAAGAACATCAGAAAATACTTCTTTTGAGGAAACCACAGGGTAGAGTACATGAGCACAGTTCAGGTCTGAACCCCGGCAACACATCGGAAGTGCCACAGCACCGGGGGAAACTCTCAAGTCTGTGGTGTGAGAAATGAACAAATGAGTAAATACAGCCAAGGAGTGGTGGCAGGTCTGAGAAATGCTGAGGGGCGAGCCTGGAGCAGACGCTGGGCCAATGAAAGAGCTCGCCTGGACAGTGCACTGCTTTGCCCTGTGCATGACCCTGGCTTAAGCCTGGCCCCCACTACACGGAAGAAGCTCTGATGCAGTAGCCTCTTTCATTTTATTCTCTCTCTCTCTCTCTGATTCTATCTTAACAACAGCAAGAGCAAAAGTCCCCAGTTCCAGTTCCTGTGAGCAGGTGGGACCAGAGACTAGGGTAGGAACTCCAGGAAGAAGGACAGGGAGAGAAATCGTGGACAACTCTACAATCAGAGAGAGAGAGGGGCAGAAGTGAAAAGGACTGTCCATTAGAAGGACCTCCGATCCTGATGGTGTGAGAAGAGGGTTTCAGTTGCCAGTGCCCAAAGAACTTGTCCTCCTTTACATTGATTTTTTTAAATACTTTATTTATTGTAGTAATTTATTTGTTTTCCCTTTTGTTGCCCTTGTTTTTTACTGTTGTTGTAATTATTGTTGTTGTTATTGATGTTGTTGCTGTTAGATAGGACAGAGAGAAATGAAGAGAGGAGGGGAAGGCAGAGAGGGGGAGAGAAAGACAGACACCTGCAGACCTGCTTCACTGCCTGTGAAGTGACTCCCCTGCAGGTGGGGAGCCGGGGGCTCGAGCCGGGATCCTTAGGCCGGTCCTTGCTCTCTGCGCCACCTGCACTTAACCTGCTGCGCTACTGCCCGACTTCCCTTAGCATCATGTGGGCACGTGGGATTAAACTTGGGACTTCCAAGTGCAGCGCCACACTCATTTAGGCATTTCCCAGGCCCCTGAATAGTGTTTCTTTTCATCTTCAGTGTAGTTACTCACACAAAAATGTCAGTAGAATAAGAACAGACTGACCTGATTCAGCTCTTAGTCCCAGGCCTTTAGCTTTTAGTCTTGAGTGAATAAATTCTTCTTTTTCCTAAAAAGAAGACAACTGTGAGAACCCTCTTCAGGGCCAGGTGGTGGCGCACCTGGTTGACTGCACGTTACAATGCACAAGGACCTGGGTTTGAGGCCCCTGTCCCCACCTGATGGGGGAAAGCTTTTCAAGTGGTGAAGCAGCGTTGCAGGTGTCTTGTCTTACTTCCTCTCTATGATCCCCTTCCCTCTGGGTTTTTGGCTATCTCCATCCAATAAATAAAGATAAAGAAAAAAAAAACAAAAACACTTCCTTCTTGGGGATTTTGACTTATTTGGCCCAAAAGATAAAACACTGTCTATATACCACAACTTGCTCAGCCACTCGTCTGTTGTTGGACACCTGGGTTGCTTCCAGGTTTTGGCTATTACAAATTGTGCTGCCAAGAACATTTGTGTACATAGATCTTCTTGGATGGATATGTTGGGTTCCCTAGGATATATCCCCAGGAGAGGAATTGCAGGGTCATAGGGTAGGTCCATTTCTAGCCTTCTGAGAGTTCTCCAGACTGTTCTCCACAGAGGTTGGACCAATTGACATTCCCACCAGCAGTGCAGGAGGGTTCCTTTGACCCCACACCCTCTCCAGCATTTGCTGCTGTTACTTTTTCTGATGTATGACATTCTCATAGGAGTGAAGTGGTATCTCATTGTTGTCTTTATTTGCATTTCTCTGATAATCAGAGACTTGGAGCATTTTTTCATGTGTTTCTTGGCCTTTTGGATCTCTTCTGTGGTGAATATTCTGTCCATGTCCTCTCCCCATTTTTTTTTTAAATATTTTATTTATTTATTCCCTTTGTTGCCCTTGTTGACCTCTCCCCATTTTTGGATGGGGTTATTTGTTGTCTTGTTGTTGAGTCTGGCAAGCTCTTTATATATGTTGGTTATTAAACTCTTGTCTGATGTATGGCATGTAAAGATCTCCCATTCTGTGAGGGGTCTCTTGGTTTGTGTAGTGGTTTCTTTTGCTGTAAAGAAGCTTTTTAATTTGATGTAGTCCCACAGGTTTATACTTGCCTTAGTCTTCTTTGTAATTGGATTCGTTTCATTGAAGATGTCTTTAAAATTTATATGGAAAAGAGTTCTGCCAATATTTTCTTCTAAGTATCTGATAGTTTATGGTCTAACATCCAAGTCCTTGATCCACTTGGAATTTACTTTTGTATTTGGTGAAATACAGTGGTTCAGTTTCATTCTTCTGCATGTTTCAACCCATTGTTTCCAACACCATTTGTTGAAGAGACTCTGCTTTCCCCATGTAATAGTCTGGGCCCCTTTGTCAAAGATTAGATGTCCGTAGGTGTGGGGCTCAATTGTTGTAGTTATTGTTGTTGTTGTTGGATAGGACAGAGAGAAATGGAGAGAGGAGGGGGAGACAGAAAAGGGGAGAGAAAGACAGACACCTGCAGACCTGCTTCACTGCCTATGAAGCGACTCCCCTGCAGGTGGGGAGCCGGGGATGGAACCGGGATCCTTATGCTGGTCCCTGTGCTTTGCGCCACCTGCGTGTAACATGCTGCGCTACCGCCCAACTCCCCATTTGTTTCTTTTTTTAAAAAATTTTTTGTGTGTTTCTTTTTTATTAATAATTTAACATTGATTTGTAAGACTGTAAGATAATAGAGGTGAACATTTTTTTTAAATATTTATTTATTTTACCAGAGCACTGCTCAGTTCTGGCTTATGGTGGTGCAGGGGATTGAACCTGGGACTTTGGAGCCTCATCAGCCTAAGAGCTGGTGCAATAGAGAAAGTATGGATTCTTAAGCATGAAGTCCTGAGTTTGACCGCCAGCATGACAGGTCCCTGAGTGATCCTCTGGTTCTCTCTCTCTCATCCTCTCTCTCTCTTAAACAAATCTTTAAAAAAAATAATAAAAGAAGAAGACACTGCGTATGGTGTAATTATAGTAGAGGCACCAAGCCCCAGTGGTGAGCCTGGTTGGAACAAAAAAAAGAACAGAACAGAACAGAACAGATGACACATATACACTCCATGTATCTGCACGAGGCAGAGCAGAAACTGAGCACTTAGCACCCTCCAGTGGCCCGCTGTGTTACTGCTCATTCTGAGGGAGAATCTGTCTACTCACCTTACTAAAAGTCAAATTTTGGTTCTCCCAGAACCGTTGGTTCCATTCTTGTGTTTCTTGTCTCAACTGTCTTAGCTTTTGTTCCAGTGGTGACTCATTTTCAGGAATATAAAAGTGAACTGGACGGAGGTTTGAATACTTATCTGGAGGGCCTATCCAGTCATGGCAAGATTTTCTCGGGGGACAGAATCTTGAGACCTTTATAAAGAGATACAGAGGGTTAGCCAGCAATCATACAAATCTCTAAGATTATAAAGTGAACAGTCTAGATTTATTAAAGCCCCTCATTACCTTCCTCACGTTAAGACTGCGTATCAAGGGACATCCAAATTGAAGCAACCACAGTTAAGTGTTAGTAACACTGGTCAGTAGCTGCGAAGCATGTTCAACGGCTGTGGTACAGTGACTGTTTTTACTATGTGTGCTTAACCCAGAGCACCACCAGCCGGTCCCCAATGACTGTTTAAAACCACAGAACTGCTCAGCTCTGGCTTATGGTGGCGTCGGGGACTGGAGCTGGATCGCTGACCCAGAAGTCTACGACAGAACCACTGCACTGTTTCCTCAGCCTGTACTTTAGAATGACTAACACCCTGGCTGGCGAGAAGCACAGAAGAACACAGGGCTGCCTGCCTGCAGTCCCAGGCTTGGTCTCTGGGCTGCATATGCTGGAACTGAGCAGTGCTATGCTAAAAAGCTCACAAATCACTATGAAACGGAAAGACGGGGCCAGGTGGTAGCACAGCGGGATAAGCGCACGTGGAGCAAAGCTCAAGGACCAGCATAAGGATCCCGGTTCGAGCCCCCAGCTCCTCACCTGCAGGGGGCTTGCTTCACGGGCGGTGAAGCAGGTCTGCAGGTGTCTTTCTCTCCCCCTGTCTCCCCTCCTCTCTCCATTTCTCTCTGTCCTATCCAGTAACGACAACAATAACAACAGTAACAACGATAAACAACGAGGGCAACAAAAGGGAAAAAAATAGCCTCCAGGAGCAGTGGATTCGTAGCTTAGGATCCAAGCCCCAGCAATGACCCTGGAGGAGGGAAAAAAAAGGAAAGGCAGGATGTTCAAGCCTGGCTCCAGCCCACCCCCCAGGCTTCCCTAAAATCTCTTCTCAGCTTCTGCATGAGAATCTGCTTCACTGGCCAAAGGTCCAATTGACATGAACTGTCTGGCAAAGGCACAGCTACGTCCAACTAGATATGGTGATCATTTATGAACTACTGTCAAAATGAACATTCAGAAATTCTAGTGGGAGGAGTCGGGCAGTAGCACAGCAGGTTAAACGCACATGGCACAAAGCGCAAGGACCGGCGTAAGGATCCGGGTTCGAGCCCCTGGCTCCCCACCTGCAGGGGAGTCGATTCACAGGCGGTGAAGCAGGTCTGCAGGTGTCTGTCTTTCTCTCCCCGTCTTCCCCTCCTCTCTCCATTTCTTTGTCCTATCCAACAATGACGACATCAACAATAATAACTACAACAGCAATAAAAAAAAAGGACAACAAAAGGGAAAATAAATAAATATTAAAAAAAAAAATTCCAGTGGGAAAGGGACAGCATAAAGCTCATGCAAAAAGATGTTTATGCCCAAAGCTCAATGAGCAGTGAAGCAGAGCTTCAGGTATCTCTCATTCTCTCTCCCTAGCTCCTCTCCTCTCAAGCTTCTCTGTCCTATCAAATAAATATAGTTCATTAATAAGTACATTTCTGAAAAAAGACTCAAAAAAAGACACAGTGAGACCATAAAATACCCATCTTTACATTCTCTCCAACTCTAAAAACAACAATCACTTTCTTTAAGTCCCCCAAAGCCTTCATAGCTGGGGCACTTGGCTATTCTTAGCCGCTAAAGGCAATCAGACAAGAGGCTGTAACCACCCCTCAGAGCACAGGACGGCGCCCCTCCTTCCAGGCAGATGTCAGCACCTGGGACAGGAGCCCCCCTCCGCGAGTGGTGACATACTTCACCAGTTTCTTTCCTCTCATAGGTGCCCTGTGAGGGAGCCGTCCCAACATGCAATGAGCCGCCCTTGGAGGGGCTGAATGGACGGCCCTCGTCTCTCTGCCTTCACCTGCATAACTGCATTCAGAGTGACTTTGGCAGGGTAGTTCCTGTCTCCCCAGGAAGAGATACTCCGTCTGCTCCCCCAAAACTGCTATTTAAAAGGGAGGTGGGCGGAGCAGGGCTTGGAAGAGAAAGAAGTTCTGCTGAAGAAGGAAAAATGCCTTTGAAGATAGCTAATTACAGTAATTTGGGGTTCTTACAGTGTGAACACATAATGCTGGGCTTCCTGAGATCTGCTTCCGGCAGAGGCAGCCCCCAGCTCTTCCCCTCCGTCTCGCGTGCTCTTACTTGTCAGACCAACTGTCATTACAGCGTCTGCAGGGAGCCAAACCTCTGGTGTGGCCAGAACCTTTCCTATAACTGCAGGCGGCCAGGCTGGGCAGCCCCACGCCAGGCTCCTCCTGGCCCAGCTCTGCAGGCCATACTTGGCCTGCCAGCCTTCTGCTTCACCACAGAGGTCTCCCAACACACGCCCACTGGGGTCCCCCTGCTACAAGCCAGGGTTTAGTGTGGGTCTCCCTGGCAGCCGCTGAGGAAGCCAAGGGCAAAAGAACAAGTGTTTCCGACTACCCGGTAGCCCTGGTGCTCCTGAAGGCACCCAGAAACCTGTCCTCGGAGACCCCACCCCCAGGGTGTGAGATGCCAGAGCAGTCAGCACAGCAGCACAGCCAGGCAAAGGTCCAGGCGGGGCTTCCACCAGGAGCACAAGGCCCAACAGGACACGCCAGCACCAAGCACCTCTAGAAAATGTGTCCAGTGCGTCAACAGCTGCACTGTAAACCATTAACCCTGCAATAAAGTGGGGGAAAAGGAAAGGGAAAAAAAGAGGGTGGGGAGACAACATAAAGGTTATGCAAAGAGACTGTCATGTCTGACTGAGGCTGCAAAGTCCTGGGTTTAGTCTCCTGCACCACCAGAAGCCAGAGCTGAGCAGTGCTCTGGTTAAAAAGAAAGATAAAAGGAAAAAGGAAAAGAAAAGAAAACAAAATAGCTGATTTTGTACAGGACCCAGGCTTGCACTCAGCCTTCACAGCACTGGAGGAAGCTTTGATACTGTGGACTATGGTCTCTTTTACACTCTCTGGCTGTCTCTGTCAAGCAGATAAGTAAGTAAAGCTAAGAGAAAAGAAAGCACCTCCCCTCTGCATGGGGCTAAGGTACTAGACTGCAGCTGTCAGGGGCAGGAGAAACACATGGCAAGGGAAGCTGGAAAAGGGTTTGGTTTGGGAGTCACGCGGTAGCGCAGCGGGTTGAGCACAGGTGGTGCAAAAGCACAAGGACCGGCATAAGGATCCCGGTTTGAGCCCCCGGCTCCCCACCTGCAGGGGAGCCGCTTCACAGGCGGTGAAGCAGGTCTGCAGGTGTCTGTCTTTCTCTCCCCCTCTCTGTCTTCCCCTCCTCTCTCCATTTCTCTCTGTCCTATCCAACGACGACGACAACAACTACAACAATGAAAAACGAGGGCAAAAAAAGGGAAAATAAATGAATGTTTATAAAAGACAAGGACAACAAAAGGGAAAATAAATAAATATTAATTTAAAAAAGGGTTTTTGTTTTTTTTTGTCACCAGGGTTATTGCTGGGGCTTGGTGCCTGCACAATGAATCCACTGCTTCAGATGGCCATATTTCTTTCTTTCTTTTAAAAATATTTTTTAGGGAGTCAGGCGGTAGCACAGCAAAGTGCAAGGACCAGCATAAGGTTCCCGGTTCAAGCCCCCGGCTCCCCACCTGCAGGGGAGTCGCTTCACAGGCGGTGAAGCAGGTCTGCAGGTGTCTGTCTTTCTCTCCCCCTCTGTCTCCCCTCCTCTCTCCATTTCTCTCTGTCCTATCCAACAACAACATCAATAATAACTACAACAGTAAAACAACAAGGGCAACAAAAGGGAATAAATAAAATAAATATTAAAAAATCTTTTTAATTTTTTTTATTATTAAATATTTTTATTATTAATTAATTTATTTATGTTTGTACTTCCAGGGTTATTGCTGGGGCTCGGTGCCTACACTACAAATCCACTGCTCCTGTAGGCTGTTTTTTTCCCTTTTTGTTGCTCTTATTGTTTATCATTGTTGTTGTTCTTCTTATTGTTGTTATTGCTGTCATTGTTGTTGGATAGGACAGAGAGAAATCAAGAGAGGCGGAGAACACAGAGGGGGAGAGAAAGACACTTGCAAACCTGCTTCACCACCCGTGAAGCAACCCCCCTGCAGGTGGAGAGCCGGGGGGCTCAAACCGGGATCCTGATGCCTGTACTTGCGCTTTGTGCCATGTGTGCTTAACCCGCTGGGCTATCGTCCGGCCCCCTATTATTTATTTATTATAGGACAGAGACAGAGAAAAATTGAAAGGAGACAGAGAGACACCTGCAGCCCTCCTTCACCACTCATGAAGCTTTCCCCCTGTAGTTGGGAACCGGAGGGCTTGAACTTGGGTCCTTGTGCACTGTAACATGTGCGCTCAACCAGGTGCGCCACTACTTGGCCCCTAAGTGACATACTTTATATCCAAAACATCAATAACAAGACATCAATAACAACAACTACAACAACAATAAAAAAAACAAGGGCAACAAAAAAGGGAAAATAAATAACTAAAACGAAAAAAATCTTTAAGAAAAGAGAGGTTAAAAAATAAAATTCTGGGGAGTCGGGCTGTAGCACAGCGGGTTAAGCGCAGGTGGCGCAAAGCACAAGGACTGGCATAAGGATCCCGGTTCGAACCCCGGCTCCCCACCTGCAGGGGAGTCGCTTCACAGGCGGTGAAGCAGGTCTGCAGGTGTCTATCTTTCTCTCCTCCTCTCTGTCTTCCCCTCCTCTCTCCATTTCTCTCTGTCCTATCCAACAATGACAACAATAATAATAACTACAACAATAAAAAACAACAAGGGCAACAAAAGGGAATAAATAAATAAAATAAATATTAAAAAAAAAAAAAAAAGAGTCCAACACTTTGTCCACTGTGACACCTCCTGGACCACGGAAAAAATAAATTCTGGTGGTCCCGGAGGTGGTGCAGTGGTAAAGCTTTGGAATCTTAAGCACGAGGTCCCAAGTTCAATCCCTGGCAGCACGTGTGCTAGAGTGATGTCTGGTTCTTTCTCTCTCCTCCTTTCTCATAAATAAAATCTTAAAAAAAAAAAAAATTCTGACAGTAAGGCCAGGAAGGCAGCTTGGCAATGGAGCACATGCCTGGCACATGAGAGGCTCTGCCCTCGCTCTCTGGCACCACAGAGACAAAACAAAAAGGCAAAACAAGTGAAGCATCACAAATGACAGATTGATGCTTTGGTCTCTAAAAAAAAATAAAAATTCTGATATTAATCTCAGTAAAGCTTGGGGAGGGTTGGGAGGGTGAACGGGCTGAGCCCCAGGCCAGCAATCACATCAGGTTCCGGGCGGCCCTGGATCTTCTCTAAAGTCTTCATATGACTGTGCGTGGCAGGCACTGAGGCGAACTAATGACATAAACAGCAGGTAAGAATAGTTTAGGAACGCTCAAGAGCTATTCTTTTGTCATAGCATGGGCTTCACTGGTCCAGGCTGACTTGTTCAGACAGACAGAAAGCCAGAGGAACAGAGGGACAGACACTACAGCACCAAAGCTTCCCTTGTGCTGGGGGCTGCGCTTCAACCAAATTCTTGTGCAGGCAAACCACACACCCTTTTCCAGGTGAACTATCTTGCCAGCCCAATAACTGTTTTTTTCCCAAAGGACTTTTTAAATATTTATTTATTTATTCCCTTTTGTTGCCCTTGTTTTATTGATGTCATTACTGTTGGATAGGACAGAGAGAAATGGAGAGAGGAGGGGAGACAGAGAAGGGGAGAGAAAGACAGACACCTGCAGACCTGCTTCACCGCCTGGGAAGCGACTCCCCTGCAGGTGGGGAGCCGGGACCTCAAACCAGGATCCTTATGCCAATCCTTGCACTTTGTGCCACGTGCACTTAACCCTCTGCGCTACCGCCCAACTCCTAATAACTATATTTTTAAGTTGAATTTGGAAAGAAGTGGACCCAACCCTTCAGCTTGATATTTTCCTATTGAAAAACTGAGAGAGCCGGGCAGTGGAGCAGCGGGTTAAGCGCACAGGCGGTGAAGCAGGTCTGCAGGTGTCTGTCTTACTCTCCCCCTCTCCGTCTCCCCCTCTTCTCTCCATTTCTCTGTCCTATCCAACAATGACAACAACAATAACAACTACAACAATGGCAACAAAAGGGAATTTAAAAAGCCCCTAAATGCAGGTCTTAACTTGCAGGGCAAGCCAGATACATAGACCCAAGATCTAAGACCTATTTGGACAACCTGTTACTTTTAAAGATCTAACATTTAGAAATCAAAGCCTGTTAGACAACAATCTCTCAGTGTTGCAGGAACTTAATTACAGAAAGATAGGATGCCTGACACAGGAAAGCAGAAACTGCCCAGAGAAGCTCTGTTCTTTCATGTTCTACCCGCCTCCCTTACACCCCAAAACCCAGCAGGCTCACAGTGCCCAGCCAGGCAAGGCCTGACTCTGGGGCAGCCGCTCCACCGCTCAGCATCCTCCCAGCGACCCCTTGGCAGGTGGCTCCCATCACTAGGCCACCAGGGGTAGAGTGGCCTCAGCTGAGGGTCAGGGCACAGCCTGGCAGCACAGGGTCAGGTAAGGGCTGCCCGACAGCAGTGTGGTCTGGGAGAGGTGGTCCCTCCAGCCAGGGGGTAACTGGGGGTCCTTCAGCCAGGGGTCACTGGGGGGTCCTTCAGCCAGGGAGTAACTGGGGGGTCCTTCAACCAGGGGGTAACTGGGGGGGTCCATCTCCAGCCAGGGGGTCACTGGGGGGTCCTTCTCCAGCCAGGGGTCACTGGGGGGGGGTCCTTCAGCCAGGGGGTAACTGAGGGAGTGTCCTTCTCCAGCCAGGGGGTCACTGGGGGTCCTTCTCCAGCCAGGGGGTAACTGGGGGTCCTTCAGCCAGGGGTCACTGGGGGGTCCTTCAGCCAGGGAGTAACTGGGGGGGTCCTTCAACCAGGGGGTAACTGGGGGGGTCCATCTCCAGCCAGGGGGTCACTGGGGGGGTCCTTCTCCAGCCAGGGGGTCACTGGGGGGTCCTTCTCCAGCCAGGGGTCACTGGGGGTCCTTCTCCAGCCAGGGGGTAACTGGGGGGGTCCTTCAGCCAGGGGTCACTGGGGGGGGTCCTTCTCCATCCAGGGGGTAACTGGGGGATCCTTCAGCCAGGGGTCACTGGGGGGTCCTTCAGCCAGGGGGTAACTGGGGGGGTCCATCTCCAGCCAGGGGGTCACTGGGGGGTCCTTCTCCAGCCAGGGGGTCACTGGGAGGTCCTTCTCCAGCCAGGGGGTCACTGGGGGGTCCTTCTCCAGCCAGGGGTCACTGGGGGTCCTTCAGCCAGGGGTCACTGGGGGGTCCATCTCCAGCCAGGGGTCACTGGGGGGTCCTTCTCCAGCCAGGGGGTCACTGGGGGGTCCTTCTCCAGCCAGGGGTCACTGGGGGTCCTTCAGCCAGGGGTCACTGGGGGGTCCATCTCCAGCCAGGGGTCACTGGGGGTCCTTCTCCAGCCAGGGGGTCACTGGGGGGTCCTTCTCCAGCCAGGGGATAACTGGGGGGTCCTTCTCCAGCCAGGGGGTCACTGGGGGGTCCTTCAGCCAGGGGTAACTGGGGGGGTCCTTCTCCAGCCGGGGGGAGCCGGTGCTGGCGCCTCGGGTCCCGCTGAGAGTCCCCCGGGCTGGGCCGCGGTGCAGGGGGCTGAGGCCCGGAACCCGGGGGGCGGTTGCCCCGGTGACCCCGGTCTGAGCCGGAGGCTGGCGACGACGTCAGGCCGCCCCACCAGGCTCTCGGCAGCCTCCCCGCGCCGCAGGCTGTCGGCCAGTGGCCCGAGGAGAGGTGACTCAGACGCCCCTCTGCTCGCCACCACCCGCCCCCGCCCGCCGGGGGGAAGGCCCGCGGCTCCGCGGCGCCCCCGACTGGCCAGCACGCGGCCCCCGAGCAGGAAAAGCGAGCCGGCGAGAGGCCCCCCGGGACGCGGAGCTAACGCGCCGACGGCGCCCTCGGCGGGCACAGCCGGCTGCCAGGTGGGTGCCCGCCCCCGCTTACCGGGCCGGAAGCCGCGTCCCCGCGCTCGGGGGCCCGCCGACAGCCGCGAGCGGAGAGGGCGCGGCCGACAGGCCGGAGCAGCGCCCTCCCTGGGGGTCTCCAGGACGCCATAGCCGCCTCTCGCCGGACCGCCGGGCCGCGCGACGGCCACTTTACGGCAGGCCACCAAGCGGAGCGCAGGGCACGCGGCACATCGCGACGGCGCGGGGCCGCTTTACGGCAGGCGCACGGGCCCCGCGCACGCGCGACGCGGCCGACCGCGCACTTGCCCTGCGTGCGGCGGGCGGGGCGCGGGACCGCGGTCTCCGGGCGGGGACCGCTCGGCCCGGGGCGGGGACGGCGGCGGAGCGCGGGGCGCCATGGCGCGGGCGGCACAGGTGAGCGCGGGGCCCCTGCGGGCCTCCCCGGGCGGCGCCGACCCCCGCGCGGGCCATTGTGAGGTCAGGCGGGGCGTCGCGGCGCCGGCCAGACCCCGGAGCGGCCGCTGCGGCCAGTAGTGCCGCCGCCCCGCCGGCCCCTTCACCGGCCGCCGCGTTCGGACCCGCGGGGAGAGGGGAGAGAGATGCCGCTGGGGGCCCAGCTGCGGCGCCGCACCCCGTGAAGGGCTGACCTTCCACCCGGCCTCCTCCCCGACGGGCTGCCAAGACCGGGCCCGCCCCCACCAGCTCCGGGGTAACGGGGCGCGGGGACCCCGGGACGCCACAGCCGGGCCAGGGCCGGGCACCCGCCTGCCGGGGACTCGCCTCTGCGGGATGGGCTCCGTGGACGTGCACGAGGGGGCGGGACGGGGGCGGCGGGAAGCTCTGGCCGAGTGGGTTTTGCTCGGATGGTTCTGGAAAGTGGGCAGGGCGGTTCGGCCCCAGGCCTGGCCGGGCGCCGCTGTCGCCCTTCGCACGGCGGGGGGAGCCGCCTGTCTCACCCCGTCCCGCCTGCCGCTGCCACACAGACCCCGGACCCAGGATTCTGGCCCCGTTTCCAAGCTGGCAGAGTCACGTTCATGACCTTCCCTCAACTCACTCAAGGCCCAGAAAATCTGAGAGTCCAGTCCCCCCACTTGCCCACCGCAGCGTTCGGGGTGCGTTCAGGAGGCTCGCTGCTCAGGCCTTTTGAGTGGCAGTGATGATGACAAGCCCGGCTCTGAAGTCTGTCCTCTTAGAATGAGACGTGTGGGTGGATTATTAAGCGATTCTGAATCTGAAGAGACGTTGCGGTGTAATAAACTCTCATTCTTGTCACCTTGCAGTGTTTGTGAAACTGAACACAACAGAAGTATGGATATGGGAAACCAACACCCTGCCATCACTAGGCTTCAGGAGATCCAAAAGGAAGTGAAAAGCATAGAGCAGCAAGTGATGGGTTTCAGTGGTCTCTCCGACGACAAGAATTATAAGAAACTGGAGAGGATCCTGACTAAACAGCTCTTTGAAATAGATTCCGTAGATACGGAAGGAAAGGGAGATATTCAGCAGGCCCGGAAGAGGGCAGCCCAAGAGACGGAGCGACTGCTCAAAGAGCTGGAGCAGAATGCCAACCACCCGCACCGGATCGAAATCCAGAACATCTTCAAGGAGGCCCAGGCCCTGGTCAAAGAGAAGATCGTGCCCTTCTACAGCGGGGGCAACTGCGTGACTGACGAGTTTGAGGAAGGCATCCAGGACATTATCCTGAGGCTGACACACGTTAAGACTGGAGGGAAGGTCTCTCTGCGAAAAGCCCGCTACCACACACTGACCAAGATCTGTGTGGTGCAAGAGATCATCGAGAACTGTGTGAAAAAGCAGCCCTCCCTGCCGCTCTCTGAAGACGCCCACCCTTCAGTGGCCAAGATCAACTCTGTGATGTGTGAGGTGAACAGGGCCCGGGGCACCCTGATCGCCCTGCTGATGGGTGTGGAGCAGAGCGAGACCTGCAGGCACTTATCCTGCGTGCTCTCGGGGCTGATCGCGGACCTGGACGCCCTGGATGTATGTGGCCGGACAGAGATCCGGAACTACCGCAGGGAGGTGGTGGAAGACATCAACCAGCTGCTGAAATACCTGGACTTAGAGGAAGAAGCAGACACCACGCACGCATTCGACCTGGGGCAGAACCAGTCCATCCTCAAAATCGAGAAGGTCCTCAAGAGGATGAGAGAGATCAAGAACGAGCTGCTCCAAGCCCAGAACCCCCCTGAGTTGTACCTGAGCTCCAAGACGGAGCTGCAGGGCCTGATCGGGCAGCTGGATGAGGTCAGCGTGGAGAAGAACCCCTGCATCCGGGAGGCCAGGAGAAGGGCAGTGATCGAAGTGCAGACACTCATCACCTACGTCGACTTGAAGGAGGCCCTGGAGAAGAGGAAGCTGTTCGTCTCGGAGGAGCACCCCTCCCATAAGGCCGTCTGGAATGTCCTGGGCAACCTGTCGGAGATCCAGGGAGAAGTTCTTTCCTTCGACGGGAATCGGACTGACAAGAACTACATCCGGCTGGAAGAGCTGCTCACCAAGCAGCTGCTGGCCCTGGATGCAGTGGACCCGCAGGGAGAGGAGAAGTGCAAGGCTGCCCGGAAGCAGGCCGTCAGGCTCGCCCAGAACATTCTCAGCTATCTTGACATGAAGTCTGACGAGTGGGAGTACTAAAGTGAGCACCGGCAGCTGCCACAGCTGATGTTTCTCATTTTGCACTTTATATATACTTGTATGTATTTATAGAGAGCTTCCAGTTCACTGAGTCTAAATGTGATATATACACGCATATTTCAATCTCAGTATTTATGATTGAAGCAAATTATATTCAGTATCTGCTGCTTTTGATGTTGCAAAACAAATATCATTACAGCACATTAACTTTTCCAATTGGATTGTTATCTGTTGTGGTGTGGTTTTATTATCTTACTTCTGGGTGTTTTTTTTTAAAAGCAGAAAATAGACAAGGGGCAGCTCTGGTCATTTTTAAATGGTTGTGTAAGCATTTAGATGGCAGCTATTTCAGACTCTAGAAATAGGGCCTTCCGTGAGTTTAGAACAATTATGAGTAACAGAGACACTTGTGATTCAATAGAAAGTACAGATGAGGGGCAATAAATGATGTTTTATTACAATAAGTAAAGCAGAAGGATTTTCTAATGTCAAAAGCCTAGTTGGTCCCACCCCACTAGTAGAGTGGGGATTTTTTATTTGTTTTTTCATAAACTCTTTGAGAAACGGTGTATTTTCTCCATGCTCTGCACTGAAAGGGAAATGCCTTTGTGTGTGTGTGGTATACATAAGGAAATTATGAGAAAAATAACAAAAGACAAAAAGCCCTTGGATGGAGACTGCATTGAAGAAGGGATAAATACCACCTCCTACTTCAAGCTGTTTTGGTTTGGAAACTCCAAACTACAATCCTCCTTGGGACTTAGTCCTGATGGAGACATTTGAACACAGTGAATGGACCTTTAATGAAAGAAAAAAGAAAGCTTCCACGCCTGTGCAGGATAATGAGCGGTGGAGACAACAGCCACATCGGGTCAGACCGGAGGCGGCAGAGATGACAATACAGCCTGCAGGGGGCTTCTGTGGACACCTGGGGCCATGTGACGGTCAGGCTCCTGACGTAACATGCTGTCTGTGAACGCCCCAGGTCTGCACAGCTGTCACATGTGAGCACCTGCTGGTTCCTTAGTGTGGGACTGGTTCTGGGTGTGTCTCCACACAAAAGAGCCATTAGAAGCAGCCAGTGTATAAAATCCACTTTGCCCTTTCTGCCAAAGGGATACCTGTTTCTGTAAACACTTGTGAGGAGCCAGCTTCACTGCTGCCCCACTGAGACAGGAGTGTCCCCCGTTCTGCAGGCCCGATGACAGAGAGCACAGTGTCTACTCATTCACAGAGCAGTCACAGTAGAGTACATCTCTGGGACTCTTTAATCTGTTATTGCAAAGACATTAATTTCCTGACTTTATTTAGGGAAATTATCACTTTAAAGAGCTAAAAATATGACAGACCAGAGGCCAGACCCAACTGCCTACAAGATGATTAAAGTGTAAACTAAACACACTTCTGCTTTGTCCCATCAATAGTATTGCCCAATAATTAAAAACCTTTGATTTGCCTTTCCCACCGGAACTGATCCAGAATCCCTGGACAGTGGGGTCATCCAGCAGAATCATTTTAAAGCTGGGCCCTGGAGCGTAGTAACACTGGCTCCCTAAGATTGTCACCGGGCCCTGAGACACTTCTTGCTCTGGCCCCAGGGCTCCCTACTCTGTCCCTCCTCTCAGGCTGAAGGTAGCCATCAGCATTTTTTGTACAAGCATCCTCTGTCCTTTGAAAGCAGATCTTTGCTGGCCCCTCGTACTGCTCACAGCTAAGCTTTCCACTCTGGGGCTGCTAAACTGTCCCAGCCTGTCTTGAGTTTCTCACATGGGTTATTTCGGTCTTCAGGAAGATCAGTGCACCTAGTGTGACTGGCTGTGGTGTTTCCTGTCTGCTCTGGGTCCTTGTACCTGATCATTCCAGGTTTCTGCTTTGGAGCTGTGGCAGTAAGGGCTTCTGCATGTAACTCCTGAAGGGGCTTGTCACATTGTGTTGTATGTATGTGCTCTCACATGAAGACTTAACGAGTGAAACCTACCGGAAAAGCGTGTGGTCTTGGGTTCCCATTAAACGGTATAATCCATGTCTGTACGAGACTGGCTGGGCACGTTTGCTTTCTTTACCTGACAGTCAGCTGGGCTTTCAGATCATTCTTCATCCCGGGAGATCTGAAGTCAAGGACCCTGTAATAAAGGAGGTACAAACATTGATGTTAAGACTGTTTCCCTAGTATTTTAATGCTTTCTTCTGCTAAAATGCCTTAGTATGCTTGATCTAGTATGTCTGAGCAGTTTAACCAGTTTTTCTGGTTTGTGATTCTTTTTTATCTACTGTTTTGGAGGATCTAAGCTTATGTACCTGCAGACATTTTTTTTTCTCTCAAAGCTTCTCAGCTCTTAACTTGCCTGGTTTTTTTCTCTGAATAACTGGAGACGTATTTGCAATTATTTTGATGTAGAGGGATATGATCCTACATGTTGGCTTCTGTCCAGTAACTATTGTGACTTGTAATAGTGTGTTTCAAATAATTCAGTATTAGTTTGACAGATATTTATCAGCAGACGCTTAATTATCTGTGAAATAAAGGACTGGTAGCTTGCCTTGCCGTGGAGAAAGAATGTGGTTCTGTAGTGTGAGTTCTGTTCTGTCAGCACTTGTCAAGGTGAGGGTGGTCTTCAGCCCCAGCTGGGGGCAGTGACGTGAAGCACTGAGCAGGGACCCCCTCCTGTATCCGAGGAAGGGATAACTGCCTGTCTAAAAGCACTCAGGGCCAAGGGACAGTGACCCAGATGAGGATACCTCTGGCCAGACCACTCAGGACTTGGCCCAAGAAGAGGGGAAACTGAGGCCGGTGGCCTCCGAGAACAGGTGTGCACCTAAACTCATCTAAACAAAGCCTTTGTGGAGGTGTGGGCGCTTCTGACATTAGATGTTTTCGCTATTTCCTGAATGCTCTCAGCAGGGAGGACGCGGCACTCAGGTGCAGCTTCACCTGCTTTGGAGAGGCCTCCCAGGCAGGTTGGTTCTGTCTCATCCTCGGCCCCTCTGCCTGCTCCACCGCCCAGGGGATGTTTTCCACGGCGCCTGCTCAACAGGCCCAGCGACAGGACTAATCTGTGCGGGGCAAGAAAGCACTTTGGGGGGCCGGGTGGTAGCGCACCTGGTTGAGCACACGTGATGGAATGCTCAAGGACCCAGGTTCGAGCCCCCCGTCCCCACCTGCAGGGGGAAAGCTTTATGAGTGGTGAAACAGGGCTGCAGGTGTCTTTCTGTCTCCTCTGTCTCTCCCTTTCGATTTCTGACTGTCTCTAGCCAATAAATAAAGATAAAAAAGTTAAAAAGAAAGCGCTTTGGGAGGCCAGGTGGTGGCGTACCTAGTTGAGTGCATATGTTACAATGCATAAAGACCTGGCTTTGAGCCCTCCAGTCTCCACCTGCAGGGGGAAAGCTTTTAGATTGGTGAAGCAGGGCTGCAGGTGTCTGTCTCTTTATCACCCCTTCCCCTTTCGATTTCTGGCATACAACAGGCTGTCTCTATCCAATAAATAAAGATAATAAAAAAAATTAGAGGGGGAGATAGCACAATGGTTATGCAAACAGACTCTCATTCCTGAGGCTCCTAAATCCCAGGTTCAATTCCCCGCACCACCATAAGCCAGAGCTGAGCAGTGCTCTGGTGTTTCTGCATCTCTCTCCCTCTCTCTCTGCATTTCTCTCAAAAATAAATATTAAAAAAAAATTAGGCGGTAGCGCAGCGGGTTAAGCACACATGGTGCAAGGCACAAGGACCGGCATAAGGATCCCAGTTGGAGCCCCCAGCTCCCTGCCTGCAAGGGGGTCACTTCACAAGCGGGGAAGCAGGTCTGCAGGTGTCTCCCCCTCTCTGTCTTCCCCCCCTCCATTTCTCTGTCCTATTCAACAATGATGACAGCAGTAGTAACAACAGCGATAAAAACAAGGGTAACAAAAGGGGGAAGAAATGGCCTCCAGGAGCAGTGGATTCATAGTGCAGGCACCGAGCCCCGGAGATAACCCTGGACCAGGCCAAACAAATTAGAAAAAGAAAGCATCTTGGGCAACAGGTTTTTAGAAAATCCTCTGCCATGCCAGGAGATGCTGCACCTTGGAGCTTCTCATGACTTGGAACGTGCGAGCTCTTGGGGTGGTAGACCCCCTCCGCCCCATCCCTACCCACCCCCAGCCAAAGAACCACTTGGGTGTGCCTCTGGCCAGTACTGAGTACACTGGGGAATCCGAGTGCCCCCAGCCTGGGTGACTGAGGGACTGGGCAGGAGAAACCCAGAGGGGCGGAGGCAAGGTGGACCAAACTGCTGGGGTGCCTCAGATGGTGATGCCAGCCAGGCCAGCTGTGCTCTTCAGTCACCGTTAGGAAACAAAGGCCTCATGTGAACCAGGGGGGATCTTACCTTCTGTCCGTAAACTCCAAGGACAGAAGCCCAAGAAGAGACAGCACTGTCAAAGTCTGGGGACCACACAAAGCCCTGCAAAACAGAGAGCTGGGGAGAAGTCATGCTCAGCCCTAAGCTTGGGTCCAGCAGGAACAGTACGTGTGCCTCAGGGGTGACAGAGGAGTCCTCAGGGTTCACCACTGCAGTCCGGGGGAAGGGTCCTCAGAGCAAGAGGAGTCTGGGAAGGCAGCACTGGCTGCAGAGGCCCAGAACCTGCCACCAAGCATGCCTGAGGGTCTGGGAAAACACTTGCTGGGAGAAGGGATGCCAGGGACCTGATGGGGGGTGGGGGGCCTGGGGGCCTATGTGACAATAGGCAGGGCTGGTGGTGCTGGGCACGTTCGCTCCCGGGAGCAGGTGCAAGGGCAAAGGAGCCCCATTAAGCAAGGGCCTTTCTTCCCCCAGAAGACCTGCTCCCTCCTGCCCCAAAAGACCTCCCCAGCCTCAGCCCTGCACCCAGCATGGAAGGACTGGAGTAGGAGCCAGTATGGCTCTCTGGGAGTGGCCCTGTGGCATCAGAGGGAGCTCAGGCATGTGGGGAGGGCACAGAACCCCATGGTGAGAGCCTGGTCAGAGGCCAGAAGGAAGTGCAAGACTGGAACTCATGGGAGGACCACGGTGGTAGTGGGGGGGTTAGTCTGGACCAGAGGCTCCCTGAAAAAGCTGGTACAGGTGACCTCCCGGCTCGGTGACTCCAGTCTGCCTAGGAAGACCTGAGACTGTGCAGGGGCCCTGGGGTCTCATGGGTGCGTCTTCGCGAAGTGGTCAGTGGGCGGGGCAGCCAGGCCAGGATGGCTGTTGAGTCTCATGACCTTGGAGGGCAGCCGCCCACTTGGACCTCCCCCGCTGGCCACCAGGGGGCGTGCGCAGCCCAACTTCACCAAGGGCTTGGGTTGAGGGGCAGGGAGCATCTGCCCAGCCAGGTGGGAGGCTGGGCTCCGGCTACAGGGCTGTCCAGGGCTCCTGCTGGCAACCGACCCGTCGTCACACAGCCACCTCGCCAGGCCTAGGGTCTCTGCAGCCTCCAAGTCCCGGGGGGGGGGGGGAACTGGAGAGCCTCCCCCATGGCAGACATCAGAGGGGACCCCAGGGCCTGACATCTGGGCCACTCTGCCCCATGCTCCCATGTTGACCCAGCAGGCCTTGTACCTCTGGGTCCCCCTGGGTACCCTGGGCTCTGGTCAGGGTCTTGAGGCCAAAAGAGGAGGAAGCCAGGGACCCTAGACATGGAGCTGGGGGTCCAATCTCAACAGATTGTCCTGAACTCCTGGCCTCCCACCAGACCTGGAAGTGGCACTGGCCTCTCTTCAAGGGGGGGGGGGTTTCCTTTCTCCCTGGTGACCCCAATCATTGCCCCCAGCCCTGCCTCACACACTATGTGTCTAGCTGGCCCCCACACAGGGAAGGAGTGGGGCCTCTCAGCACCCATCCATGGTCTGCCCTGGGCTGAGCTGAGGCCTCTGTTAAAGGGAGCCTCGGGTTCCAACAAAAACAACATATTCCCGAGTACAAAGGAAGTTTGGGGACCCAGCGCCTCCATAGGAATCTGTGGGTTAGGCATCTCCCACCCCCACCCTGACCCCTGGAGTCAGCCTCTGCAGTTTTGGGGGGGCCTCCCCCGGCCACCACCCCACTCAAGCCTTTCCCCTTGGTGGGGTGCTAGCTGAAGTCTCTTGGGGCCTAGAGTCACCTTGATCCCCGGGTGCCCAAAGCTGCTCTTCTGACATCAGCAGGCTGGTCCCAGAGGCCTCCGGGCCTTGTGTGCCCACTGAGCTTCTGGGACTGGATGTGTCTGGGGAGGCAGCGCGTGTGGGATGGAGTCTAGCTAGGAGCCTGTTCCCTGCCTCCAGCCTGCTGGCTCCCATGCCCAGCCAGTGGGGTCACCAGGGCAGGACGCACAACAGCCCCGTGAGGCTGGACCCGGGCGCCCTCAGCTCCTCCTCGTTGCAGCTGCCTCCCCCTCCACGTGCTGCAGTGCGCAGCCCCCGCCCACAGCCGCAAGTGGGGTGAGCACGTGTGACATGTGAGCCTTCTGTGCCGGCTGCATGAGTGCAGCTCGCCGCTGCCGTCCCTGGTTCAGTCTGGCGCTGCCGCCCAGGCACAAGGCTGATGGGGGGAGAGGGACACAACCCGAGCAGGGCTGCTCGAGGTGTCCTGGGAACTGAGCCCGGAAGGAGGCCTGCCTAGCCCTCGTCGCCATGGCAACGCCGCACAAAGCCTGGCCTACTTACACCACCCCCGCCCGCCCCGTACTCCGTGGGCACAGAGCCCCCCCCCCCACACACACACACACACACACACACACGGGGGGGGGGGGGAGGATACGGTCCCCTTCGTAAATGTGGGGCGGAGGGAGGGGGCACAGGGGCTAGGCCCTCCAGCCTTAGCCCAGGCCCCAGAAGCCTGTGGATGCGTTGTTGGGAGGTTTTATTTTAGGCCGGCAAACCCAGGCTCTCAAACCACAAGTCTCTGTGAACCCCAAGCCCAGACCAAGGCGCAAGCCAGGACAGCAAATGGGCGGGGATCGCCACACCCACAGTGTCCCCCCACACCACCCAACTCCGCAGTGCCCCTTGACACACCCTTGTTTGCAGTCTGGGGAGGGGCTGCCTCCTGGGCCAGACATTAAGCCCTACAGGAGGGAGCTCTGCCCTTCAAGGAGAGCTCTGCACCTCCTGCAGGAAGCCCACCTAGCTTGGCTAGGCCCAGCACTGCAGGACATGAGGGGGTGGAGTGGATAGAGCCGGCACAAGGAGGCCTGGGCCCTGAAGGGCTCTGGCTATTCTGACCTATGTCGGTACCCTGTGCCCATGGGCCCCTGGCAGGGTCTCAAGGGTGGCACAGTGAGGGGCCCTGGCCGGGCTAGCAGGGCTGTGGGGACATTGTGAGCAGGAGCCCAGGGGGAAAGGAAGCCCCAGCCTGCAGGGTGATGTGACTCGATACCCCACACCCACACGGGAAACCGCATCCATCCTCCTGACCTCCCTGAGTGCCTCAGTCCCCCAGCCCTGCCCCCACTGACCCAAGTCTGCAGGTCAGCGCTGCTGGGCTCCCTCCTCCAGCCAACATCTCTTACCACCCAGGAATGAATGAAGGAGCTGGGGAAAGAAAGATCAAGGCTGGGAGGGAGAGGCCTGGGAGTGGGGGCCCCTTCCAGGCACCAGCTGCAGCTGCCTGCCCCTCCCCCATCCCCCTAATTTATTCCGGGAGGGGGGGCTGCTGGCTGGTCCCCTCCTGGCAGTGGCTTTGTCCCCTCGGATTCCCGCCGCCTTGGGGAAGAAAGGGCCCTTCTCTGCGCTGAGGTCACAGGGAGGCTGCACACAAAGGGGCCCGCCCGCGCGCGCACAGATGCCCCAGACCCCGGGGGCCCCGCCCAGGAGACAGGCTGAGGTCCTCCCCTGGGAAGCTGGGAAGGGGAGAGTCGTGGAGTAGGCACCCAGGCTGTGCTCCTGATAAGCTGTAGCACCTGTTGGGGCACAGTCAGGTGTGTGTGGGGGGTCTCGGCCCCTGGTCCAGCTGTCTGGGAGCTGGGACAGGTGGACAGATTTGGAGGCTGCTTGGGAGGGGCAGGCAGCTGGCAGGGGCCTCCTCTCTGGGCTCTCCTTGGACTCCTTGCGACTGTGTGTGGAGGGTGAGGGGCAGGTCTGGGCTCCCTGTGTTCCTACGTGGCTCTCCGACAAGCCAGGGACTCGTGGGCACCCTACTTGTCTGTGGAGACCCCATTTGTGTCCTCCCCTTCCAGCAGAGCGATGTTTTGAGCCCAGGGGACAATGTCAAGAGGGCAACTAGGCTACAGGGGACACCAGGAGGACGTGGGGCTCTGGGTGCCCGTTGGGAGTGCCCTGGCCCCACTGAAGGCGGCACACTGGCAGCCGGCCAGCATGGACGGCGGCGCTGTTTAGCAGTCTCCCCGCGGAGAGAGGAAGTGAAGCTGGAGCCACAAGATCAAAGTCCCAGTCTTGTCCCAATGAGCAGAGGCTGAGCTGGACACTGAAGACCTGCCTGCCTGGGACGCCAGCAAAGCTCTGCCCTTCGGATGTGGCCGGCAGGGAAGGCCCCTTGGGAGTGCCAGCCACCCCTGACCTACAGGGGGTGGGGGGGAGACAGTGTTCCCTCCGCTGAGAATCAGCTTCTGCCGTTGCCAGGAGCCCAGAATGTCCACTGTGCCTGTAGCTTAGCAACCAGCCTCTGTCCCTCCGCCCTTGTTCCTGGGCCCCTGCAGACCCTCTGTGGGCACCCCACTGCAGTGAGTAGCCTGCTGGGACAGCCACAGTCCCTGAGATCCTGGGACAGCAGAACGCATTTGGGGACACCAGGCAAATCCAGGTCTGTCAGAGGTGGGCAGACTGGGGGGGGGGGGGGCAGGTACGGCCCCCTAACTCCCTGCTCCTCTCCAGACCCAAATGCAGGCTCCTGAGTTCGTGAGCATTGGTAGGTGAGGGAAGGGACCCCACTGCCCACAGCATATGGCCAGCTGCTGCCACTCCACACTGGGAAAGGCCAGAAACTCAGGGCCCCCTGTCTGAGGGCTCCTGGTGACCACACAGAAAAGGCTGACAGAAGTAAGGGCCCCCCACCCCACCCCCCATTTCCAGCTGACTTCTTTGGTTGTCCAGGAGCTCAGAATAAACAGCACAAGAGGCCGTGCCACGCCTTGCCTTTCTAGACCACACGTTTCATGGCGCTAAGGTCAAAGGAAAGCAGGCGCCTAGAGTCACGAGTAGCGTCAAGAGCTGGGTGGGGTGCAACTCCACCCCTGACCTTACTGGGTCTCATCTCCCCAAGCTGTCCTTCCAGAACCCCAGGACACACAGTGACTCAGCCATCAGAGGTCCCAGCAGTCATCCCATGAATGAAACACTGAGTTCCTTCAAGTGACAGCCTTAGAGTGGGACACCAAGGCGACTAGGAGCAGAGCCACTGGCCCCAACCAGATGGGCACAGCTAGGACCTGGCTGGCTGCTGCGATTTCACCTCAGGCTGTGACTGCTGAGGAAACCAGCATAGTTTTATTGGTTTTAAGAAATAGGGCCGGTGTCAACGCCCATATTCAGCGGGGAAGCAATTACAGAAGCCAGACCTTCTACCTTCTGCAACCCACAATGACCCTGGGTCCATGCTCCCAGAGGGATAGAGAATGGGAAAGCTATCGGGGGAGGGGGTGGGATATGGAAATTGGGCGGTGGGAATTGTGTGGAGTTGTACCCCTCCTACCCTATGGTTTTGTTAATTAATCCTTTCTTAAATAAAAAAATAATAAAAAAAAAAAAAGAAAAAGAAATAGGGCCGGTTGCCAGCCCGGCTAGCTCAGTCAGTAGAGCATGAGACTCTTAATCTCAGGGTCGTAGGTTCGAGTCCCATGTTGGGCAGGTAGTTACTTTACAGAAGCCAGATCTTCCACCTTCTGCATCCCACAATGACCCTGGGTCCATACTCCCAGAGGGACAGAGAATGGGAAAGCTATCAGGAGAGGGGAGGGGATATGGAGATCGGGTGGTGGGAATTGTGTGAAGCTATACCCCTCTTATCCTACGATTTTGTTAATGTCTCCTTTCTGAAAGGAAGGAAGGAAGGAAGGAAGGAAGGAAGGAAGGAAGGAAGGAAGGAAGAAAGAAAGAAAGAAAGAAAGAAAGAAAGAAAGAAAGAAAGAAATAGGGCCGGCAAGATAGCATAATGGTTCTGCAAGACGAAACTGCCTGAGCTTCAAGGTCCCAGTTTCAATCCCCAACTCCACCATAAGCCAGAACTGAGCAGGGCTCTGCTATTTCTCTCTCTCTCTCTCTCTCTCTCATTAAAATAAAATAAATAAGGGCCAGGCAGTGGCACACCTGGCCATTGTATACATATTATCATGCTCCAGGAGCCTGGTTCAAGACCCTGACCCCCACCCGCAGGGGGAAAGCTTTACAAGTGGTGAAGCAGTGTTGCAGGTGTCTGTCATTGTTTTTTAAGGATTTACTTATTGGGTAGAAGTAGATAGCATAAGGGCTATGCAAAGAGACTCATGTTTGAAGCTCCAAAATCACAGGTTCAATCCCCCACACCACTGTAAGTCAGAACTGAGCAGTGCTCTGGTATTAAAAAAAAAAAAAAAAAAAAGATTCGTTCATTCACTTTTCTGTTATTTATTAGACAGACAGACACAGCCAGAAATCAAGTGGGGTAGGGGTGATCGAAAAGGAGACAGGAAGACACCTGCAGCCCTGCTTCACCACTCGAAAAGCTTTCTCCCTGCAGGTGGGGACTGGGGGCTTGAACCCAGATCCTTGGACACTGTAACGTGTGCGCTCAACCAGGTGTGCCACCATTCAGCCACCCCCCCACCCCACCCCCGCACTTTTTTTTTTTTTAACCAGAGCACTGCTCAGCTCTGGCTTGTGGTGGTGCGGGGGATTGAACCTGGGACTTCAAAGTCTCAAGCATGCGAGTCTCTTTGCATAACTATTGTGCTATCTACCTGATGCCGGCTCTTCTCTATTCACCTCCCTCATCAATTTCTCTGTCTTCATTTAAACTAAATGAAGTTTAAAAAAAACAGTGGTCTGGAAGGAAGGTGGCGCAGTGGATAAAGCATCAGACTCTCAAGCATGAGGTCCTGAGTTCAATCTCTGGCAGCACATGTACCAGAGTGATGTCTGGTTCTCTCTCTCCTCCTTCCTTCCTCATTAACAAATAAATATTTTTTTAAAAAAGGCTTAAAAATTAAAATCTGAAATAAAATAATAAATATAAGAGATGAGGGCCAGGGAGTTAGCACAGCAGTGGCGCACAGGACATGCAGAAGCCCCGAGTGCAAACTCTTGCCCCCAGCACCGCTGATAACCAGAACTGACCAGGCCTGGCCACACTGCACTGAAAGCAGCACTGCTGCTGCTACTGTTTTCTCTCTGCCTGTCTCTAAGAGGGCAGGGTAGACAGCATAATGATTATGCAAAGAGACTTTCATGCCTGAAGCTACAAAGTCCCAGGTTCAATCCCCTGTACCACTATAAGCCAGAACTGAGCAGTGCTCTGGTTAAGAAAAAAAGATAGCCAGATGATCCCAGGGACCTGCCCTGACTGGGGGGGGGGGGGGGAGGATGGGATGGGGTGGAGGCTGCTGAGGGACCCTTAGGCAAATATTGCCCCCTAAAAGTGAGCTGCCCACCCCGGCTCTGAGGGGACAGATGTCAGCAGGCTGATAGCTACACGGAGGAAGCTGCAGGCTGTGACCCAATTCTGGGCTATTCTCAGCCTGGTGGAGCTGCTAGCCACGCCCCCCACCCCCACCCCACAGAGCCAGGCTCTGAGCACTGTCCTCTGGGACCCAGGACTGTGGATGGATGGGGTCTTTCTGGAGGGAGCTGCCCCCCCCCCCCAGGACAGTCCCAGAGGCGCCTGTGAGCACTGGGGGGCAGAGTGGGGTGACACTGGGGTCTACCCCAGCCCCCACTGTGGCAGTCTGTGGAAGGAGGCTTGTCACTGCAGTGGGGGGAGGGGGAGCAGGCAGCCACGGCCTATGCCCTCAGGTGCCCTGTGCCAGCTGGCCCTGGATCAAGGCCAGATTCCTTGTCTCTACAGGATGGCAGGGCCATCCTGGGTGAGGCTTTCTGACTGTGGCCATGCCGGGCTTCCTCAGGGCCCAGCAGCTATGCTGGCTATGGTGGGACCTGCCCTCCATCACTTCCTCCTGGGAGCCCAGAGACCCAGATAACCCTTCTCCCTCTGCTCCCACACTACCCCCCTACCCCAGGCTCTCAGGTACACGGTTCAGGTCCTCAGAGGCCCAACACATAGTGCTGACAGCAGCCCTGAAGATGTCCTGGGGGAGGTGGTGAGAGCTGAGTCCAGTAGCTGACCTTTCCGGACAGTTAAGATGACCCAGACTCAGGGTGGGGGTTCAAGGCAGGACATATCCAGGGCAACAGTGAGCCGCTGGGGCTTCCCAGTGAGTCCTGGCCCTGTGACCAGCCCCGTGTGGCTGACTGTCACTGACTGGCCCTGGGTTCTGCCCCGGGGCCCCTGGCAGTCTGGGGGAGCAGGGGACAGGAAACATCCTTGCTGGGGGTGTGAGTGCCAACAAAGGGATCTGTGGGGGTAGGGGACAGCAAACAACTCTGCTGCCTGAGACTCTGAGGTGCCTGGCTCAATCCCCAGCACTACTGTCAGCCAGAATTGAGCAGGGCTCTGGTTTAAGACAAAAAAAAAAATTAAGGGGCGAGTGAGTAGGGCCTTGAAGAGTGCATAGGAGTTTGCTGCTGGCGAGTGAGTAGGGCCTTGAAGAGTGCATAGGAGTTTGCTGCTGGCTCCAGGTGGGGGTGCACTGAGCCTGGATGACTACATGGAGTGTGTGTGGGGGGGCTCCCCATTTAGGCCTCCCTCAGCCATATGCCCAGACTGGAGGTCCCCCTGTCCAGAGGGGCTCCCTCCAGCTCAGTGGACTTGTGTTCAGGCAGCTGAGCTTTGGGGAAAGGGGGTCATGACACCCCAGGCTCTTCCCCTCCCTCCACTGCCTGGGCACAGAGAGGCCAGGAAGGGAAATGAGACCCTCAGAGCCAGACCCAGTCACAGGGACCCTGGGCACAGGCCATCACAGGCCCACCCCTCTGGGGACCAACTAGACCTGGGTGGCGTCTCAGTGGTCATGGGAGGGCTCCTTGGCTAGGACAGATGGACACACTCCCCACCTCCCCCACCCCTGGTAAGTGGCCCTTTTGGCCACACTGGCCCTTTGTCTACCGGCCTGTGCTGCTATGCACAGCATATGGTGGTCCTGGGGAGAGGGCAGCTGGGACAGCAATCGGCACAGACGGGACAGCAGCTTTTATTCCTCTCAGGTACCCAGGGCCCTGCCACCCCCAGCCTACATTCCTCCAGATGTGTCTGCAGACCTGGGAGTGGGCCTATAGGCAGCCCTAGACCAGGACTGTCAGCCCTCAGTGACACTGTGGCCACATGCTTGAGGCCCCAGCCCTCCTCCTATGACCCTGAGTCCTCTACTTCCTTCTGTGGGGTCCAGTGTTCCCCTTGGATTCACACCCAGGGTCCGAGGCTCTGGGAACTGGACTCAGTGCTCAGCAGGGGCGGGGAGTTCCCCCAGAGTCCAGCCCGGTGGGTCTGGGGAGGTTGTCCTGCCCAGGGGCCTGCAGGCGTCCACGACCGTGGGAAGCACCTCACCCAGATGCCCCTGCGGCCACTAGCCAGGGGTCTTGGTGGCGAAGGTCAGGTAGCCGGTGTGGCCTACGGTCTCCTTCATAGGGGTGCCGCTGCGGAAGCGGGCATCGGGGGAGGCGTCCGAGCCGGCCCCCAGGTCCGGGGCAGGCAGACTTACGGTGCGCACGTGGTAGACCTGGGGCAGCACCTCCAGGGTACTCAGCTCCGAGAAGCCACGGGCTGCCAGCGCCTGACATGTACGCTGCACCTGCTCAATGCAGGGCGAGAAGGAGCAGAAGCGGCCACCTGTGGGAGAGCAGGGCTCAGGGAGGGCACGGTCCACCCCAGTGCCCCCCGTGGGTGGAGAGGGAGTGGCTGTTGGGCCCCCACCCTGGGGCCCGAGGGGGGCTGGGGGCAGTGTGCTGGCCAGCCAGAGAGAACAGCTCTAGACATGCAGCTGCTCAGGTGGGGGCAGCTGCTGTCACAGGAAATCAGAGGCTGTCGCAGCTCCTTAGGAACAGGAAGTGCCCACTTTGAGTAGAGCCCCGTGGGAGTGGGAGTGACAGCCTCTTCCTGCCACCCCACTACCAGGGCCTGCCTTCAGGTCCCTCTGGGGGCCCAGGGCCCTCCCAGCCTGCCGCCCCCCATTCCTGGAGCAGGAGGGGCTGCAGGGGTGCAGCTGGTGGGGGTAAAGGAGTAAGGAAGCCAGCCTTGCTGCCAGAACCATAGCCGTGGGGGCTCGTCTGCTCCATGCCTTCCCTCCTGCACCTTGTAGGCAGGGGAGGGAGCCCCGCCTGAGCAGCTCTTCTCCAGAAAAGGGAAAAACCCAGTGCCTTCCTGGCTCTGGGCCCATCTGCCGCCTCAGCGCCCAGCAGCTTCCCTAAAAGGGGCTGGCCGCCAGGCTGGGAAGTGGAGGCGGGGAGGCCTGCAGGGAGTGCAGGCCAACCTGCTCACACACACACACACACACACACACACACACACACACACACACACGGGAGCAGAAAGGGCCCCTGATTCCCTGGGGCTACAGCTACTGCCCTCCCCGGGGTGGAAGCAAGGCAGTACCCTGTTTCTGGGGGAAGTCCTCCCCGACTGACTCCTCCTAGCCTGTGACCAGCACCCCCAGTGTCTGACTTCTCCCACTCTACAGCCCAGCCTGGAGCCTGCACTCCCTGCCCCCTGAGGCCCACACACCTTCCACCTTGAGGGCCTCCCAGGCATGGCCCACGGCCTCCCAGGGCGACGGGATGTCCAAGAAGACCGCGTCGGCCACGCGGCTCACACCGAAGCCACTGCGGCACACGTCCTGGTTGCGCACGGTCACCCAGCGGCCCACGCGGTGCTCCTGGAACTCCTCTCGCACCTTCTCAGCGCGCTGCTGATGGAACTCCACCGTGTGCAGGTGGCCGGTGGGTGCGATGGAGCGGATGATGGCGTGCGACACAGAGCCACTGCCGGTACCTGGTCAGAGGGCACAGGGTGAAGCTGGACCTGGATGCTGGTCTCGTGGACAGAGACGCACCGAGGGCTGAGCCCAGCTGCTGCCAGGTCAAGGCAGCCCCCCACAAGCTCCCTGTGGGCCCACTGTCCTGGGTTTGGGACTGGGTCTCTGCACAGAGAGGATCCAGGAGAAGAACACCCTGGCCCCAGCAGGGCAGAACCTCAGGCTCTGACTGGGTCAAGGAGTTTTTGCCCAGCCACCCCGTGGCGGCTAGTCCTGAGCTTGGTCTGGTCAGGTTGCCCATGTTCCTGCCCCAACCCGCTCCACCCCACCAGATGCTGGACCTCACGGCGACAGTGAGTGACACACCCCACTGTGCCAAAGGCCCCATCTCTGCACCAGCCACTCCTTCCACCTACCTGCCTCTGGAGGCGGCCCTCTGCTTCACATACTTTTTTATATACATTTACAAAAAACGGGAGTCGGGTGGTAGCGCAGTGGGTTAAGCACAGGTGGCACAAAGCGCAAGGACCAGCATAAGGATCCCGGTTTGAGCCCCCGATTCCTCACCTGCAGGGGGGTCGCTTCACAGGTGGTGAAGCAGGTCTGCAGGTGTCTCTCTCTCCCCCTGTCTTCCCTTCTTCTCTCCATTTCTCTCTGTCCTATCTAACAATGACAACAACAACTACTACAACAACTACTACTACAATAACAGTAAACAAGGGCAACAAAAGGGAAAATAAATATAATAAAAATATATTTCAATTTATTATTAGATAGAGACAAACTGAGAGGGGAGGTGAAGATAGAGAGGAAAGACACCTGCAGCTCTGCTTCACCACTCCTGAAGCTTTCCCTCTGCAAGTGGGGGCCAGGGACTTGAACTCACATCTTTGTGCAATGTGACCTGTGTGCTTAACCAGGTGTGCCACTGCCTGCCCTCCCCCGCTTCACTTTCTTTCTATTTATTTATTCCCTTTTGTTGCCCTTGTTTTATGGTTGTTGTCGTTATTATCGTTGTTAGTGATGTCATTGTTGTATTGGACAGAGAGAAATGGAGAGAGGAGGGGAAGACAGAGAGGGGGAGAGAAAGAGAGACACCTGCAGACCTGCTTCACCGCCTGTGAAGTGACTCCTCCTGCAGGTGGGGTGCCAGGGGCTCGAATCGGGATCCTTAAACTGATCCTTGCACTTTGTGCCACTGCGCTACCACCCAACTCCCCCAGCTTCACTTTTTAAGCTTTCTGGGCCCATAGTTGCCTAGCCAAGCCTAGGACAGGGACCATACTCCCCCTCCCCTTAAACCTTCAGTCCTCACTCATTCCCACCTCGGATTCTGCACAGTCCTCCTCCTCCATCCTCTCTGCCCCATCCCTACACCCCCACCAGAGGGCTCTTGACACGTGGCAGCTTGTCATTATTCCTGACTGGCAGCTCCAGCTAGGGGGAGCCCCACCCATTCTAGATGCACCCCAACCTCAGCATCCAGGCAGTTCCAGCATCCAAGGGTCCCCAGAGAACCTGAAGCCCACAGAGGGATGGTGTGGTCGATGCCCTGGGCAGCTGGCAGCAGCAGTGACAGCAAACATTCCAGCTGCTCAGTCCAGCACACACAAACCAAGCCCTTCCTGCATCTCTGCCTGGTGTTCAGCCACTGCACTAGCAGGGTCCTGGGCTCAGGGACAGCAGTGTTTGCATTTGTTGGCTGTGTGTGAACCTGGGGTCACTCCCCACCTGCAGTGAGCACCTGGACAGCACGGGCCTCCCACCAGGCCCAGGCAACTCACCCAGGCTTGGTTGGTTACAAGAGCCACTTCCTGCAGTCAGCCCCCTCAGCCCTGTTTACATGGAGGTGCTTGCCTTCAGGAAGGGTAGTCAGGAGGCTGTCTGGCTGTCTGGCCACTGCGTCGGCCCCCCAGCTGACTGCCCCATCTAAGTCAGCCTCTCAGGCAGGGCGGGAAGCCTCACCAGACTCGCAGACCACGGAGCCCGGCCGTAACTCCAGCATCATGGTGATGAGCGCGATGTCGGTGGAGTAGAGGATCTGGGTGCGGTGTGGCAGGTTCAGCGTCCAGAGCTCGGGCGTGGGGTGCAGCACGTAGACCCAGCCGCCACGGCCGCAGGTCACCTTGGAGCCAAAAGGCCGGCCGATGAGGTCCACTGAGTGCCGCAGGACGCCGTGCCGGGTCTGGGTCTGCGCGCCTCGCTGTACTCGCACCGCAACCATGGCTCCGTGGCCCAATGACAGGATGGCCGTGTCACCCTCCTTGATCAGCTCCTCGTAGGCCACGAAGCTCATGGTGCTGGCGTGCGGAGAGACCTGGGGGGAGGCGTGCAGGCGTGAAGAGAGACCTGGGGGGAGTCCCGGGGCTGACCCGGGGCCCCGGAGGGCTGGCTCAAGCCACTCCCGGCAGGGCTGTAGCTAGCCCGACGGCGGGTCAGTGTGGCGCGGGGCACAGGGGCCGGTGGCCGGACCCCAGCTGAACAGGCTGGAGTGGCGGGAGACGTGCGGGGGGGGTGGCGGCGGGCCGTCATCACCCTCCCCAAGGAACGGGGTCTGGGAGCGACAAGAGGGCGCGGCCGAGCGTGGAGGAGCGAGCCCGGGGGTCTCCCCGGCGCTGGGTGAGCAGGGTCCAGGCCGGGGCCGCAGCTGGGGGGGCGCAAGGCTAGAGAGGCGCCCGGCCCGCGGAAGGGACCGCAACCCCCACCCGCACCCGCGGAGCCTCACCCCGGACCCGGCGTCTCCAGTCTCCCAGCTGCGGGTCCCAAGACCCCACACGTGTCTCCGCCACGGCGCCGCCGCACTTCCGGCTTCGCGCCCGCAGATGACGTCAGGAGGCCCGCGCCGGCCAATGACGTCGGGTTCGACCGGCGGTGGGGCCCTAAGCGCCGCCCCGGGGACCAGGGCCGCGGCGAGGAGTCCGGGAAGTGGCTTGTGGGTTGTGGGGTTCCCTGGGATGCGGACAGTGGGCGGCGCCAGCTTCTCCTTGGAGAGTGGGCGGTCACCTGGCCGGGAGGGGACAAGGGCCAGCTGTCACTGCCAGCCCAGCCCGGGGCCTGGGGAGGGAGGGACAGGCCCCACAGTGGCCCAGTCTGCTGCCCTGGGCCGATTCTGGAGTCCGAGGCTGACCAGCCCACGAGGAGCCCAGGTCCTCAGCCCTGCCAGCCTGCGGGTGCCCTGGACGCCTCTCTTTTGAGGCCAGGCCTGGACACAGCCCCCAGCCTCAGCCCCTCCATGCCCTGACCACCGACGAGCCCAGGGTGAGCCCAGCTCTGCAAGCTCATGTCCCTGTGCAGCCCCAGCCCTGACCACCAGTGTGGCCACATCCTGAGCTCCCTTGCCAGCAGCTCTCAACCCTTCCCCTCCCTCCAGTCTGTCTGCGTCTGCTCCAGAGAGGCAGCCTCACCCCGTGAGGATGTGCTCCTGAGTCACCCCTAATTGCTCCTCTAGGGTGTCTCAACTTTCCACTTCTCCTTCAGCTCCTGTTCCGTAGTGGTGTGGAGCGGCTGAGGCTGGGCGCCTAAGAGCCCAAATTAAGACTCTTGTGACTCCAAGGTGGTTTCCTGTGGTCTTCACTTCCCACCCGCCTCTTCCAGGCTTGGCTGGCCAGCGTCTGCACTGCCAGCGTCCCTGGGCAGCCTGACCCAGCACTCAGCAGGGACGCAAGCGTAGTGGCCCTTGCACAGACCACAGCTGACCACCCCCAGGTGGGTGCCCTGCCCTGGACAGTTTGTAGACTTCGGCTCCTCTATGGAGAACAGAAACTAAACAAACTTGCATACATGAGGGCGCAGACAGCATCAGCCCAACTCCCAAAACCACTCAGTGCCAGATCTGAGTAGTATTCTAGTCTCCTTCAAAAATAAATTAGTCACGCTAGGGAGACAGCATAATGGTTCTGCAAAAGACTGTCATGCCTGAGGCTCAGAGGTTCCAGGTTTAATTCCCAGCACCACCACAGACCAGACCTAAACAGTGCCCTGGTCTATATCTTTAAAATAATATAAATTGGGAGTTGGGCGGTAGCACAGCAGGTTACGCGTACATGGCACAAAGCGCAAGGATCTGCTTAAGGATCCCGGTTCGAGCCCCCGGCTCCCTACCTGCAGGGGAGTCACTTCACAGGCGGTGAAGCAGGTCTGCAGGTGTCTGTCTCTCTCTCCCCCTCTCTGTCTTCCCCTCCTCTCTCCATTTCTCTCTGTCCTATCTAGCAACAATGACATCAACAACGACAATAACTACAACAACAAAAAACAAGAGCAACAAAAGGGAAAATAAACATTAAAAATTAAAAAGATAAATAAATTAAATAGAATATTAATTTTAAAAAATAAATGTGTCTTGGGAAGTGGCAGAGTGGATAAAGCATTGGACTCTCAAGAATGAGGTCCTGAGTTCAATCCCCAGCAGCACATGTACCAGAGTGATGTTTTTTCTCTCTCTCTCTCCTATCTTTCTCATTAATAAAACCTTAAAAACTAAAATAAGAATGAGGCATGGTCCGGAGGTGGCGCAGTGGATAAAGCATTGACTCTTAAGCATGAGGTCCTGAGTTCGATCCCCAGCAGCACATGTATAAGACTGATGTCTGATTCTTCCTGTCTCCTATCTTTCTCATTAATAAATAAAATCTGGGGAGTTGGGCAGTAGCGCAGTGGGTTAAGCACACATGGTGCGAAGCGCAAGGACCAGCTTAAGGATCCCGGTTCAAGCCCCCAGCTCCCCACCTGTAGGGGAGTCGCTTCACAGGTGGTGAAGCAGGTCTGCAGGTGTTTGTCTTTCTCTCCCCCTCTGTCTTCCCCTCCTCTCTCCATTTCTCTCTGTCCTATCCAACAACGATGACATCAATAACAACAACAGTAACAACTACAAGGGCAACAAAAGAGAAGAAATAAATATTTTAAAATAAACAAATAAAATCTTTTTTTAAAAGAAGAATGAGGTCACATAAGTTATTTCATGGAATCTTCCCAAAGAACCCATGAGACAAGGAACTGCACTCAGAGAGGTGAAGTCACTTTCCTGAGGACACACAGACAGCATGACCACAGTGGGGCTGGGATTTCATGTCAGCAAGCCTGGCGTTAGACAGCGGTGGCAGATTTGAAGCGAGTGGGGGAACAGGCAGGAGGAGACAGGATCAGATGGCCCAAGGTCCCCTCCTCTTAGTCCTGCCAACAGTCTCCCACCCTACTGCTGTGTGGCCCCAGGCAGCCTCCGGCCCTGTCCTGACCCCAGCCCACTTCCCCTCTAGGTTCTGCAGAGCTGGGGGGGGGGGGGCTGGTGGTGGCGGGGGAGATAACCCGCCTTGCCTGGGCTGCATTTTGAACACAGTTCCTAAGGATCACCCCAGTGCCTGCCTAGAACCTGGCACCGCCACTGCCTGGCCCAGCTCTGCCTGCCTGAGTGACACCTTGTTCTATGAGGAGAGGCTCAGCATGGCCAGAGGGAGGCAACATAGAAGAGAAAGGGTTGAGCCCTCAAGAACAAGGTCCTGAGTTCAATCCCCGGCATTGCGTGTGCCAGAGTGATGCTACGGTTCTTTTATTCTCATTAATAATGTAATGAGTGGTCCTGGAGGTGGCGCAGTGGATAAAGCACTGGATTCTCAACTATGAGGTTCTGAGTTCAGTCCCCGGCATTGCGTGTGCCAGAGTGATGCTACGGTTCTTTTATTCTCATTAATAATGTAATGAGTGGTCCCGGAGGTGGCGCAGTGGATAAAGCACTGGATTCTCAACTATGAGGTCCTGAGTTCAATCCCCGGCATTGCGTGTGCCAGAGTGATGCTACGGTTCTTTTATTCTCATTAATAATGTAATGAGTGGTCCCGGAGGTGGCGCAGTGGATAAAGCACTGGATTCTCAACTATGAGGTTCTGAGTTCAGTCCCCGGCATTGCGTGTGCCAGAGTGATGCTACGGTTCTTTTATTCTCATTAATAATGTAATGAGTGGTCCCGGAGGTGGCGCAGTGGATAAAGCACTGGATTCTCAACTATGAGGTTCTGAGTTCAGTCCCCGGCAGCACGTCATGTACCAGAGTGATATCTGGTTCTTTCTCTCTCTGCCTTTCTCATGAATAGATAAATTCTTTAAAAAATAAATAACAATAAGTAAATAAATAAATGGGAGGTGGTGCACCTGGTTGAGCACACACATTAAAATATGCAAGGACCAGGGCTCAAGCTCCTCCCCACCTGCAAGTGGGAAGCTTCACAAACAGTGAAGGAGGTCTGCAGGTGTCTCTTTTCTCTCTCTCTCTCTGTCTCACCCTCCCCTCTCAATTTAACTCTGTCCTATAAAAAAATTAACAAAAGAAGAAATAAAAACGTTAGAAGTAGTGGTCCGGGAGGTGGCGCAATGGTTAAGGCACTAGATTCTCAAGCATGAGGTCCTGAGTTCAATCCCCGGCAGCACATGTACCAGAGTGATGGCTGGTTCTTTCTCTCCTCCTATCTTTCTCACGAATAAATAAATAAATTCTTTAAAAAAAAATGTTAGAAGTAGGACTGGCAGGAAGCCAGGTGGTAGCACAGTGGGTTAAGCACACGTGATGCAAAGTGCAAGGTGACGTCACCTGCTTCTGGGTGACGGTGACGCTGCCAAACAGGCTTCTGTAGCCCCAGGGGTTCAAAGGCCCAGAGAAGAGGGCTTGGTCTGCTGGGAGCTCAGCATTCTTGGCTGGGGGTGGCCCTCTGAAGCCCTCTAGTATTCTTCCCTTGCACAGGGCCATCCAGGCTCCCCAGCAGCCCCTCTTGGTGGGGCTCTCACCCATGGGTTAGGATCCTTTCCTCATCTCAGCTGCTAATATACCAGCACCCTCAGCTCCAGCAGGGGGTTCCCAGGGTGGGCCTGGGTTACTACAGCATAGCCCAGCTTCTGACCTGGCACCCCTTCTGGCATCTCCCCCTTGCTTCTGCAAAGTGGGGCCAGAGAAAGCCCTATCTGGGCAGGCACAGTTGCCAGAACCCCAGCAGAAGCCTGAGCATTCCTGAACCTGGCCTGCCACTCTGACCACCCCACCTGGCTGGACCCTGCTAGTGGAAGGGGGAGAGTTGAGTTGCTCCCCCTCTCCCCAGCCCAGTGGGTCTGGGTCAGGCCCTGGTCAACATGGGAAGGTTGGAGACAAAGAGGAACAAAACAAAAAGAGGAAAAAAAAAAAAAAAGACAAAGAGGAAGCCACAATGCCCCCACCTCCTGGGGTCTGGCTGCCTGGAGGCCTGGGCTCTGGTTACCAGAAACAGAAACAGAAACTGGAGCCACCAGGGGGCCTGGCAGGAGGGCAGCTGGGCTTTTCTAGACAGGGAAGGGGCTGCAGGGCAGGAGCACGCAGGGCCCAGGCTGGGGGGCACCTGCTGCTGCCTCTCCCCACCATTTGCCTTTGGCCTTGCTTGTTTCACTGGGAGCAAGTTCACTGCCCAAGCGGAGGAGTGAGGAGAGGAACTGACATCCTGCTGAGGGCCCCAGACCAGCTGGCTGGCTGTTTCTGGGTCTCTGTGCAGTGCCCAGTGCTCAGGGACACCACCTGGCTCTGCCCCTCCCTCCAGTAGCGCCCTGGGGCAGCTTCCCTGCGGTGGGGGTGGGGTCCTCAGCTCCCTGCCCAGAGCGCAGGATCTTTCCCTCCTTTTAGCTCAGAAGGGACATCTGAAGGACACTAGGCGCAAAGCCGAGGGGGTCACTAACATCGCTCAGCACCAGGCATCTTGCAGCCTCGCCTACCCCCCTAGGCGTGCCGGCTGCGACGACATTTTGTGTTGTCCAGGACAGATGCACTTCGGTCCGTCTGCAGAGAGCAAGGACAGTGTCCTCATGGGCTGGATTCCTAGAAGCGGGACTGCTAGGTCGTGGTTTATGGATTCCTGATCTTCATAAGCACTGCCAAATGACTTTCCAAAAAGGATGATGATGCAGCGACCAGGCCCGTGTGAAGTCCCGTGTCCGGGTCCTCCCGGAGGGCACAGCTCTCAGCATGGGGGGGGGGGGGTCCCAGTGGGTCTTTTCTCTCACACGTGCTAATTGTTGGCGGTGGATAAGCCCGTTCGACACAGAAGGGGTTCAGGCCTAGGGGAGGCCCCTCCCCAGGGTGCCTGCATCTCCGCATCTCCAGGAGAGCTCGGACCCCCAGTCCAGGAACCTGCCCAAGGTCACGGCCCCGCCGTGCGGGCTGGACCGCAGCCACACTGCGCCTCCGCCTCGCTGCGGCAGGCCAGCCCGGGAGATGCCCGGGCACCTTGGGGCAGGTCTGCCGGCGGCGGGCGGGAGGGGTGGCCAGTGCTGGTCATTACCGCGGGGACTGGGGACGAAGCATCCTCCAGTGCAGCTCTGAGGTCTCAGTCTCCTGCCCGACCCCGTGTGTGTGTGTGTGTGTGGGGTAGGTGCGGGTTGCTGGGCTGGCGGGCTGCGTGGGTGCGGGCGGGGGTCGCCAGGGCGGGCGGCGGGGGCTGCGGGCGAGGACAAAGCGGGCACCTCCCCGCCGCGCCGGCCAATGGAATGAATGGTCTATAAATAGCGGCCAATGGGCGGCCCGCACCGCGGCCCTTAAGAGCCCCGAGCGCCCAGCAGCGACAGCCTGCGAGCTCGGAGCTGCCGCCTGAGCACCCTGCCCGCCCAAAGCCCGGTGAGTGGGCCTAGGGCGGGGGGTGGGGAGACGGGGAGCAGCTGCGGGGGTCAGGGCCCAGGCCTGGCGGGGGCATCTGCGGGGGAAGGGGGCTCAGGGCTGGCTGCGGGGACCAAGGCCCAGGACAGTGACGCGGGGCCAGCTGAGGGAGCCAGGGGCCCCCAGCAAGGAGGAGCCTGGGGCTGGGGGGGGCAGCCCCGAGGGTCCCAGGCGCCCCTCCCCCGCTGACCTTGCGATGACGGGGTAGCAGGCAGCTGGCCCCCAGCCCCACTGACCCCCGGCCCCCGGCCCCGCAGCCCGCAGCCGCCATGCCTTTCTCCAACAGCCACAACGCGTTCAAGCTGCGCTTCCCGGCGGAGGACGAGTTCCCCGACCTGAGCGGCCACAATAACCACATGGCCAAGGTGCTGACCCCCGAGCTGTACGCCGAGCTGCGCGCCAAGTCCACGCCGAGCGGCTTTACGCTGGACGATGTCATCCAGACGGGCGTGGACAACCCGGGTAGGCGCCCCCCACCCACCCCGAGGCCTCCTGCGCCCCACCCGCCCGCCTGACGCCCCTGCCCTCCGCCCAGGCCACCCCTTCATCATGACCGTGGGCTCCGTGGCCGGCGACGAGGAGTCCTACGAGGTGTTCAAGGACCTCTTTGACCCCATCATCGAGGACCGCCACGGCGGCTACAAGCCCAGCGACGAGCACAAGACCGACCTGAACCCCGACAACCTGCAGGTGCGGGGGGAGACAGGGCCGGGGGGGGTCTCTGAGGAGGGCCGGGGGCTCAGCCTCGGCGCATGACCCGCAGGGCGGCGACGACCTGGACCCCAACTACGTGCTGAGTTCGCGGGTGCGCACCGGCCGCAGCATCCGCGGCTTCTGCCTCCCCCCGCACTGCAGCCGCGGGGAGCGCCGCGCCATCGAGAAGCTGGCTGTGGAAGGTGGGGTCCCCGGCTCCCCGAGCCCTGGTCACCGTCCCCATCCCGTCCCTGGCCCCGCCGGCTTGTTTACCAGTCACCCGAGCCGAGCCGCCGCCCTGCCCTGCGCTTCTTTGCGCGCGGGGCTCTGGTTTCCCGGAGCCCGAGCCCCTGGGGGTCTGGAACCGCGGCCCGCTGACCGCCCCCCGCCCCCGCCCCCGCCCCCCAGCCCTGTCCAGCCTGGACGGCGACCTGGCCGGCAGGTACTACGCTCTCAAGAACATGACGGAGGCCGAGCAGCAGCAGCTCATCGACGACCACTTCCTCTTCGACAAGCCCGTGTCCCCGCTGCTGCTGGCCTCAGGCATGGCCCGCGACTGGCCCGACGCGCGCGGCATCTGGTGCGTGGACACAGCCCCCGCCCGCCGGGCTGCGGTGAGGGCCGGGCTCCCATGACCTTGGCCGCGGTGCGGGGCTGACAGAGCCCCCACATCTGGGTGGGGGCGGAGGCCGGGCCTCACTTCCCCCTCGGGAAGCCGGCGGGAAGCCGGCGCTGCCTGTTTCTCACCTGCCTCCCCCACCCTCCAGGACTCAGCCAGGTGCCAGATGACGCAAGCGATTCCTGGGGGGAGGGAGGCGGCTTTTCCCCATTGGGGCAGCAGGTGCTCTCCCCCTTGTGGGCCTCGACCCCCCCTGCGCTGCCCACTAGACCACACAGCACCAGACAGGGGCACGTGCTCCACGGGGGTGGGGTGCTTGGCGGTACCCAAGCCTCAGTCTACCGGGCGACTGTGGTCCTGACAGTGTCCGCCCCCCACCTCTGCACCAGGCACAATGACAACAAGACCTTCCTGGTGTGGATCAACGAGGAGGATCACCTGCGGGTCATCTCCATGCAGAAGGGAGGCAACATGAAGGAGGTGTTCACCCGCTTCTGCACTGGGCTAAACCAGGTCAGGCGGGCACCCTAGGGGGCATGAGGGGCCAGCCCGGGGTCCCCTGGAAAGGGGCACACTCGGACCCCTCCTTCCTCCAGCGGAGCCCTGGCTAGGCCTCTGCGCTCACATGGGCTTCTCCCCCAGATTGAGACACTCTTCAAGGCCAAGAACTACGAGTTCATGTGGAACCCTCACCTGGGCTACATCCTCACCTGCCCATCCAACCTGGGCACCGGGCTGCGGGCCGGCGTGCACATCAAGCTGCCCCACCTGGGCAAGCACGAGAAGTTTGGCGAGGTGCTCAAGAGGCTGCGGCTTCAGAAGAGGGGCACAGGTGAGGCCCGCATCCTCTCCCCTGGGCCTGGCCGACCCTCTCCTGGCCCCCCTGCTGACCTGGCCTCCCCGCAGGTGGCGTGGACACTGCAGCCGTGGGTGGTGTCTTCGACGTGTCCAACGCTGACCGCCTAGGCTTCTCAGAGGTGGAGCTGGTGCAGATGGTGGTGGACGGCGTGAAGCTGCTCATCGAGATGGAGCAGCGGCTGGAGCAGGGCCAGGCCATCGATGACCTGGTGCCCGCCCAGAAGTGAGACCCATGCCCACTGCCTCTCTAGTCCTGCGCTTCCTTATTGTCTGGATAGCGCCTGCCACGCACCCGCACCCCGCCGCTCGCCGCCCCCCCGTGGCTGAGTCCCAGCCTCGCCTAGAGACTTCTTCTGTCACCCCGTCACCTCAGTAGAGTTTATTTTTGTGATGGCTAAGATGCTGCAAATGCTGAAATAAACCAGGGCTTGGGCCTGCCCCTTGTCTGCGTGTTGCCTCTCCTTGCGGGGTCAGAGAGCTGGGAAGCCTAGGCCTGCCCTTTCACTTGCAACGCTGGCTCTAAGGTGGGCTGCTGGCTAGAACGTGGTCACCTTCTGTGGTGTGGCCCCTGCAGGGAGGCCCAGCTTCTCCCCAGGAGAGGGGAGTGGCAGTGCTGACTCCCAGGTGCAGGGCCCAGAGGGCCTTGAGGGTGGAGCCTGGTGCTGTGCCAACCTGCCTCCTGTGGGGTGGGGAAGCAAAGGGGGCGGCAACCCAGAAACCTGATGCCTTTGCAGGCCCGGCGCCCTGCCCCAGCCCTGTGCCCCCTCATCTTCCTGGCACCCGTTTGTCTACTGCATAATCTCTCCCTCTGCTGCTCCCTCCCAGCCTCCACTTGGGCTGAACTGTCCCCTCATTGGCTCCTGTTCCGGCTCTCCAGTCCCCTCCAGGAAGGTCTGGGTATCCCTGCCTTGCAGCCTGCTCTCCACCCCTTCCCCAAAGCTCTTCTGCCAGGTCTTCCTCTGGGGTCCCTGTCAAGGTGGGCACCCTGAGGGGCTAAAAGAGGTAGGTGGTCTCCTTCCCCAGTCCCTCAGCTCTGTAGTCTGTGCTGCCACCTGCTGGCCAGGCCCTCTGTCCTCTCTGCCGACCTCCACCAGGGGCTGTGCCACCTGGTTCCCTCAAACATACCATTTCAGCTTTTTTTTTTTTTTTTGTACTGCACCAAAGGACTCTGGAGAGGGAGGGAGGGCAGGAGTAAAACTTTGGAGCCTAATACATAATAAAATTGTATGCATGTCAATGACTGCACCATAAAGCACGACCTCCCATATCGATACATGTATATCATTTTAGATTCAGAAGACAGCAGAGTGGTTCGTACACCAAGCTTTTTTTTTTTTTTTTTTTTTGCCTCCAGGGTTATTGCCAGGGCTCGGTGCCTGCACCACAAATCCACTGCTCCTGGAGACTATTTTTCCCCTTCTGTTGCCCTGTTGTTTTATCATTGCTGTGGTTATTATTATTGTTGTTGCTGTTGTTGGATAGGACAGAGAGAAATGGAGAGAGGAGGGGAAGACAGACAGAGGGAGAGAAAGACAGACACCTGCAGACCTGCTTCACCGCCTGTGAAGCGACTCCCCTGCAGGTGGGGAGCCGGGGCTCAAACCCGGGATCCTTACACCAGTCCTTGTGCTTTGTGCCACGTGTGCTTAACCCGCTGCACTACCGCCCGACTCCCTATACATCAAGCTTTTATACGTAAGGTCACAGGTTTTCTGTATCATAGTAAACACTAAAAACACAGGGGCCAGGAGGCAGAGCACCCGGTTGAGCACACGTCACAACATAAAAGGGCCTGGGTTCAAGCCCCAAGTCCCTACTGGCAAGGGGGAAGCTTCGAGAGCCAAAAAAAAGTGCTGCAGGTGTTTTATCTCTATATCCCCTGCACCTCTCAATTTCTCTTTTTTTTCCTCATTTAAAAAATTTTTATTATCTTTATTTACTGGATAGCGACATCCAGAAATACAGAGGGTAGGGGAGATAAAGAGGGAGAGAGAAAAAGAGACACCTGTAGCCCCGCTTCACCAAAGCTTTCCCTCTACAGGTGGGGACCGAGGGCTCGAACCCAGCTACTTGAGTACTGTAACATGTGCTCTCAACCACCTGGTCCTGTCTCTCTCAATTTCTTTTAAAATATTTATTTATCTATCTTTTTGTTGCCCTTGTTTTTTATCATTGTTATGGTTATTACTACTGTTATTGATGTCGTTGTTGCTGGATAGGACAGAGAGAAATGGAGAGAGGAGGGGAAGACAGAGAGGGGGAGAGAAAGACAGACACCTGCAGACCTGCTTCACTGCTTGTGAAGCGACTCCCCTGCAGGTGGGGAGCCGGGGGCTCGAACTAGGATCCTTGCGCTTTGCACTGTGTACTCGCTGCGTTACCATCCAACCTCCCCTCAATTTCTACCTCTATCAAATAAGTCATGAAATATGAAAAGATTTGAATAAAAATGCCAGGGGGCTGGGTGATGACACTAGTTAAATACACATAGTGTGAAGCGTAAGGATCCCAGTTCGAGCCCCCGGCTCCCCACCTGCAGGAGGATCACTTCACAAGCGGTTGAGTAGGTCTGCAGGTGTCTGTCTTTCTCTCTCCTCTCTAAATTTCTGTCCTATCCAATAAAATTAAAAAATATATAATAAAGTAAATGGCCTCCAGGAGCAGTGGATTCACTGTGTATGCACCGAGCCCCAGAGATAACACTGGAGGCAAAAACAAACAAACAAAAACAAAACAAAACAAAACTGTGGTCCAGGAGGTGGTGCAGTTGTACCAGAGTGATGTCTGGTCCTCTATCTCCTATCTTTCTCATTAATAAATAAAATAATAACATCTTAAAAAACTTTAAATATTTTCCCTTTTGTTGCCCTTGTTTTTTTTAAAGTATTTATTTTTTTTAAATTTTATTTATTTTCCCTTTTGTTGCCTTGTTTTATTTTATTGTTGTAGTAATTGTTGTTGTTATTGATGTCATCATTGTTGGATAGGACAGAGAGAAATGGAGAGAGGAAGGGAAGACGGGGAGAGAAAGATAAGACACCTGTAGACCTGCTTCACTGCCTATGAAGTGACTCTCCTGCATGTGGGGAGCTGGGGGCTCGAACTGGGATCATTACGTCATTCCTTGAGCTTTGCGCCACGTGTACTTAACCCTCTATGCTACCGCCCAACTCCCTTAAAAATTTTATTATCTTTATTTATTGAATAGAGACAACCAGAAATTGGGAGGAGGGGAGAGAGAGAGAGAGAGAGAGAGAGAGAGAGAGAGAGACACCTGCATCACTGTTTCACCACTCACAAAGCTCTCCCCCTACAGGTGGGGACTGGGGGCTCGAACCTGGGTCCTTGTGCACTGTAATATGTGTGCTCAACCAGGTGCACCACCACCCAGCCCCGTTACCCTTGTTTTATTGTTGCAGTTATTATTGTTCTTACTGATGTTGTCGTTGTTGGATAGGACAGAGAGAAATGGAGAGAGGAGAGGAAAACAGAGAGGGAAAGAGAAAGACAGACACCTGCAGACCTGCTTCACTACCTGTGAAGCGACTCCCCTGCAGGTGGGGAGCCGGGGCTCGAACCAGGATCCTTATACCGGTCCTTGTGCTTTGCGCCACCTGCGCTTAACCCGCTGCGCTACAGCCCGACTCCCAGAATAAATATTTTAAAAAAACAAAGAAAAGAAAATCAAGTGTCTGTGGTCCTGGAGGTTGCACAGTGGATAAAGCAGTGGACTCTCAAGTAGGAGGTCCTGAGTTCAATCCCCAGCAGCACACGTGCCTATCTTTCTCAATAAATAAAATATTTTTTATTCTTTTTAAAAATATTTACTCCTTTTTGTTGCCCTTGTTTTATTGTTGTTGATGTCGTTGTTGTTGGATAGGACAGAGAGAAATGGAGAGAGGAGGGGAAGACAGAGGGGGGAAAGATAGACACCTGCAGATCTGCTTCATCCCTCGTGAAGAGACCCCCACCCCACAGGTGGGGAGCCAGAGGCTGGAATTGGGGTCCTTATGCATCGTGCCATGTGCACTTAACCCGCCGTGCTACCACCCGACCCCCTTTCTTCTTTTTCTTTCCCAGAGCACTACTCAGCTCTGGCTTATGGTGGAGCAGGGGGACTGAACCTGGGACTTCAGAGCCTGAGGCATGAGAGTCTCTTTGCATAGCCATTATGCTATCTACCCCCATCCCATTCTTTTTTCTTCTGACCAGAGATCCACTTGGCTCTGGCTATTGGTGGCAACAGGGATCAAACCTGGGGTGAGCTGTTGGACTGTACTCCCCTCAGTAGGGCGCCTCTAATTACTATTCCCAAACTCCACCCCACCCAACCCCCATTTCCCTGCAGCCCAGGGTGGCTTCAGTCTTCCTTAAGATTACGCTTGCTTGGTCAAGCATGGGGATGCCCAAACACCCCAACCCAGGGCAGGCTAGAAGCAGCACCCCTTTCTATGCTATGTCCATGAGTTGCTGGGTGTACACCTCGGACCCTGCCTGCAGCACTGGTAAGGGGTGGGGACGCTTAAAGGGGTTGAGCAGTGGCCCCAGTCTCCCTCTGCATGCCAGGGAATGTTCCCCACCGCTGTGACACTGACAGGTTAGCCTCTGGGGACTTCAATTGCATTCCCCCAACCCCGCACCACCCCGCTCGCTCCCGCACACACACCTGAACAGTTGCTTGCAGGAAATGCACTGCAGGGAAGCAGCAGCCAAGGGTGGGTGGCCCTAAAATCAGGGGCCCCACCTACAGGCTGTGGGGAATGGAGCCGGCGGCAGCCTCAGAGAAAAAGCTCAAGAGTGCATGTAGCTCAGGAGACAGCTTGTCCTGAGAGCCCACACAGAACACGTATGGAAAAACCCCAGAACAGTCTTCAGCTGTGGGTGGTGGGTAACAGGTGACTTCCTCTTTACACTTCGTTTCCCATTACACTTCACCTCTCAACTTTTCTACAGTGAGCATGGATTACTTACATAAGCTGAAGAAGCGAGTTCTTTGAAATGCTTTTTAAAAATGCCCCAAGGGAGGAGCATGTGCTGCTATGCACACAAAGTGTTCAAGTTAAAAGGCTCTATGGCCAAGGAACCTGCTTGTTTGCTGGTCAGTGGTGCCCGGGGTTGAGCACACACGTGACAGGGTGCTAGGATGCAGGTTCAAGCCTCTGGCCTCCACCTGCAGGGAGAAAGTTGAAGATGAAAGATGTAGTGCTGGGGAGTCGGGCGGTACCGCAGCGGGTTAAGTGCATGTGGCACAAAGCGCAGGGACCGGCGTAAGAATCCCGGTTCGAGCCCCCGCCTCCCCAGCTGCAGAGGGTTTGCGTCACAGGCGTTGAAGCAGGTCTGCAGGTGTCTATCTTTCTCTGCCCCTCTCTGTCTTCCCCTCATCTCTCCATTTCTCTATGTCCTGTCCAACAATGACAACAATATTAATAACTACAATAATAAAACGAGGGCAGTAAAATTGAATAAATAAAAATAAATATTAAAAAAAATTATGTTAAAAAAAAGGACAGGAGCTAGTGTAGCTAGTGTATTGCACCAAAGTAAAAGACTGGGGGGGGGGAGGGGCTCAGGTCCTGGAACATGACGGCAGAGAACCTAGAAGGGGTTGAATTGTTATGCATAAAACTAGTAAATGTTATACATGCACACACTACTATATATATATATATGTATTTTTTTTTGCCTCCAGGGTTGTTGCTGGGGCTAGGTGCCTACACCATGAATCCACTGCTCCTGTAGGCTTTTTTTATCCCCTCTTTTGTTGTCATTGTTTTATCGTTGTTGTGGTTATTATTATTGTTGTTGATGTCGTTGTTGGATAGGACAGAGAGAAATGGAGAGAGGAAGGGAAGACAGAGGGGAAGAGAAAGATAGACACCTGCAGACTTGCTTCACTGCTTGTTAAGTGACTCCCCTGTAGGTGGGGAGCCGGGGCTCAAACCAGGATTCTTACGCTGGTCCTTGTGCTTTGCGCCACCTGCGCTTAACCCGCTGCGCTACTGCCTGATCCCCCACACTACCGTATTTTACTGTCGACTGTAACCCATTAATCCCTCCAATAAAGAAAAAATATTGGGAGACGGGTGGTAGCACACCTGGTTGAGTGCACGTTACAATGCGTGAGGACCCAGGTTCAAGCCCCTAGTTCCCACCTGTAGGGGTAAAGCTTCACAAGTGGTCAAGCAGTGTTGCAGGTGTCTGTCTGTCTGTCTGTCTCTCTCTCTACCATCCCCTTTCCTCTCAATTTCTGGCTTTCTCTATCCAATAAATAAATAGATAATTAAACATATTAAAAAAGAAAAATATTTAAAATAAAAAGGCAAAGAAAGTTCATAAATGACCAAAAATAATAATAATAAAGATGAGTGAAACTGCATGCCCAACTCCTGCTTGAGGTCACTCTGCCTTCAGGAATTCCACCCGGGAGGACAACCTTATACCTATTTAGCCTACAGTGACTCCAGTCATTCTAATAGGTTCGTGTGTGTGTGTTCTTTTCTTTTTTTTAAAAAAATTTTATTTATTATTGGATAGAGGCAGAAATTGAGAAGGGAGGAGGGGATAAAGAAACAGAGAGATACCTGCAGCCCTGCTTTACCACTTGTGAAGCTTTCCCCAGCAAGTGGGGACCAGGGGCTTGAACACTGTAATGTGTGTGCTTAACCAGGTTATTTTATTTTTAATTTTTTAAATCTTTATTTATTGGATAGAGATATCCAGAAATTGAGAGGGAAGGGGGTGAAAGAGAAAGAGAGAGAGAGAGAGAGAGAGAGACAGACAGACAGACACCTGCAGCTCTGCTTCACCACTGACAAAACTTTTCCCATGCAGGTGGGGTCTAGGGGCTTGAACCCAGGTCCCTATGCATTTTGACATGTGTGCTCAACCAGGTGTGTCACCACCCAGCCCCACCAAGTTTTTTTTATAATTAAAATGGGAGGAAAAGAAGAGAGGCAGACGTCGCTGTGAAGCTTTTCCCCTGGATGTGGGGGCCACAGGCTTGAACCAGGATTCTTTCACCGGTCCCTGAGCTTTGCACCACCTGCGCTTAACCCGCTGTGCTACCGCCCGACTCCCACAGGCCCACTTTTTAACAACAACAACTAATAATAATATCTCTAATGTGCTACAGTTCCTGGAAGACAGTGAGGCAGCTTGAGAACCTCACCACCACCACGTCCCTGGCTCCTATGATCCACTCACTATTCTCCCCCGAGGAGACACAGGCTGAGAGAGAATTGACTCAAGGTCGGCTGGTTCTTTGTCCTTTGCTTTCGCTGCTCTGATGTTTTAGAGCATTTTAAATTTCCGTGTGTGGAAGGAATACGCTTCTCTCGGCGGTAGCTGACCCATTGGCAGTTGCCTGCAAGGACCCTTGTTGTGCATTTCTACCTGAGTCACGTGTGCACAAGTAACAAATGGAAAGGGCTCCTGACTGGCAAGGAGTCACCCTCTTGGCCCCATGGTTTTTACCGAGTTGGAGATTTGAGCTTCGTCATAAGAGCTGGATGACAAACGCCTTGTCCCCAGGGGCCAGGAGGTGGCACACCCAGTAGAGTGCGTGCCACTTATTACATACAAGGACCTGGACTCAAGCCCCTGGTTCCCACCTGAATGGAAACTTCACAATCAGTGGAACAGTCCTGCAGGTGTCTTTCTCTCTTCCTGTCACCCCTTTCCCTTTCACTTAGTGTCTCTAATTAAAGAGAAAGGAAGAGAAAAGATAAAATATGGCTGCAGGGATTGGTAGGTTCATAGCTGTGCAGGCACAGAGCCCCTGGGATAACGCTGGTGGCTATAATAACAAACAAAAACCTCCCTGGCTCCCACAGTGACTACACGCTCTGTGGGGACCCAGCCAGTGCCTGGGCTCTGCCCACCTTTCTCTCCGTGTCTCCGTGCGACTGGTCTTGCTTTGCTCAAGACACTGAGAAGTGTTGGGCAGTGAGTAGGGCACTTAACTTGGAAACATGAGATCCTGAGTTCAATCCCTGGCATCCTACGTGTCAGAATGATGCTGTTTCTCCTACTTGTTAATGGATAGAAAGACATGGAGGAGTGAAGTCACTTTCACCCTCTTCTTGGAGGCTTATCAAAATTTAAGGCTCAACTTAAATAATTAACCCGAAGACCGGGAGGCCTGCTGCCAGCGCCTCATGTTTCTGATGGACCTGTGTCTGCCAGCAGTCACTCTCCTGCTTCTGAAACCAAACCTGTTTCTGAGCCTAGAGCTCACAGGACAGCTGTGGCTGGAGGATGACACGTCTGGGAGGCCCAGGACCACTCCAGCCTACCATGCAGGAAGCCTCCCACTCCCACTCCCTCCCCCAGTCAGAACCCCTCCTACCTTGGCAGTGGGGACCTGACTGGGGCCTGCAGGTCTATCTAGCTGCAACAGAGAGCAGTGACTTGCAGAAAGAGCGTGGCTTGGAGCCACACTCACTCTCCCCATCAACATGCACTGCAAGACCAGACACGGGGTGGTTTCCACTGGCGACACTAAGGAAAATCGGGGCTCCTTCTGCTCTCAAAGCTTTTCTCTGCTTACCTACAGCCCAGGGTGACCCAGGGCTCACACACTCTCCAGAGCGACTTCCCTGACTACCCAGAGGTTCTTCTGGGATAAAAAGGGGAGTCGGGCAGTAGCTCAGTGGATTAAACTGGTTAAGCACAGGTGGCACAAAGCGCAAGGACCAGCATAAGGATCCCGGTTCGAGCTCCCAGCTCCCCACCTGCAGGGGAGTCACTTCACAGGCAGTGAAGCAGGTCTGCTGGTGTCTTATCTTTCTTTCCCTGTCTTCCCCTCCTCTCTCCATTTCTCTGTCCTATCCAACGACAACGACAACAGTAACTGTAACGGAGTTGGGTGGTAGTGCAGTGGATTAAGTGCAGGTGGCGCAAAACGCAAGGACCCTCCTCTCTCCATTTTCTCTCTGTCCTATCCAACAACGACATCAATAACAATAATAACAACAAAACAACAAGGGCAACAAAAGGGGAATAAATAAAATTTTTTTTAAAAGTAACTATAACAATAAAAAGAAACAAGGGCAAAAGGGAATAAATAATATTTTTAAAAAAATTTTTAAAAAGGACCCCAGGTCTCAACCCCCAATTCTTTTTTTTTTTTTTTTCCCTCCAGGGTCATTGCTGGGCTCGGTGCCTGCACCATGAATCCACCGCTCCTGGAGGCCATCTTTTCCCCACTTTGTTGCCCTTGTTGTTGTAGCCTCGTTGTGGTTACTATTATTGCCATCATTGATGTTGTTCATTGTTGGATAGGACAGAGAGAAATGGAGAGAGGAGGGGAAGACAGAGAGGAGGAGAGAAAGACAGACACCTGCAGACCTGCTTCACCGCCCGTGAAGCGACTCCCCTGCAGGCTGGGAGCCGAGGGCTCGAACCGGGATACTCATGCTGATCCTTGAGCTTCGCGCCACGTGCGCTCAACCCATTGCGCCACCGCCCGACCCCCCCAAATTTATTTATAAATTATTTATTTATTCATGAGACAGACAGGAGAGAGAAAAAGAATCAGACATCACTATTTTTTTTTCACTTTTTTTTTTTAGAAATTAAGTTTCTTTTTTTTTTTTAAAAGAATTTATTTATTCATGAGAAAGGAGGAGAGAGAAAGAACCAGTCATCACTCTGGTACATGTGCTGCCAGGGATCGAACTCAGGACCTCATGCTTGAGAGTCTAGTGCCTTAGCCACTGCGCCACCTCCCGGACCACCAGACATCACTCTTATACATGTGCTGCCAGGGATTGAACTCAGGACCTCATGCTTCAGAGTCCAATGGTTTATGCACTATGCCACCTCCTGGACCACGACCCCCAATTCTTAAGCTTTCCACAGTTATTTGCCTGTTACATGTTTTTTTTTTTTTCATTTTCCCTTTTGTTGCCCTTGTTTTGTAATTGTTGTTGTAGTTATTATTGATGTCATCATTGTTAGATAGGACAGAGAGAAATGGGGTTGGGCTGTAGTGCAGCGGGTTAAGCACACATGGTGCAAAGCGCAAAGACTGGCGTTAAGGATCCCAGTTCAAGACCCCGGCTTGTGAAGCGACCCACCTGCAAGGGGGTCGCTTCACAAGCTGTGAAGCAGGTCTGCAGGTGTCTGTCTTTCTCTCCCCATCTGCCTTCCCCTCCTCTCTCCATTCCTCTCTGTCCTGTCCAACAATGATGACATCAACAATAAAAACTAAAACAAGGGCAACAAAAGGGAGTAAGTAAATAAACATTATAATAAATAAATAAAGTTAAAAAAAAAAGAGGGGATGGGGCCTGGGTGGTGACACACCTGGTTGAGTGCACATCTTACAATGCACAAGGACCAGAGTTCAAGGCCCAGATCCCCACCTATAGGGTATAAGCTTTTTGAGTAGTGAAGCAGTGCTGAATCGATCTCTCTTTCCCATTCCCTCTCAGTTTCTGTCTCTATTTAAAAAATAAAGACAAATAAAAGAATAAAAAAATTTTCAAGAGAGTAGACTTAAAAAAAATGAAAAAGGCTAGGTAGTGATACACCTGGTTCAGGGCACACATTACCATGTGTTAAGGACCTGGGTTCAAGCCCCACCTGAGGGGAAGCTTTACTGGTGGTGAAGCAGGTACTTCCTGTGTGTCTCTTTAATTTCCCCTTCAGTTTCTGCCTCTAGATCCTCTCAATAGATAATGAAAAATAAAAGAAAAAAAGATATGGTGGCTATGAGGGGGACACAGAGTTCTGGTGGTGGATGTGAAACTATGACCTTGTAATGGTATAATCTTGTGAACCTCTTTAAAACTTATTTATTGAGGGTCGGGCGGTAGCGCAGCGGGTTAAGTGCACGTGGCGCAAAGCAGAAGGACCAGCATAAGGATCCCGGTTCGAGGCCCCGGCTCCCCACCTGCAGGGGAGTCGCTTCTCAGGCGGTGAAGCAGGTCTGCAGGTGTCTATCTTTCTCTCCCCTTCTCTGTCTTCCCCTCCTCTCTCCATTTCTCTCTGTCCTATCCAGCAACTAACGACATCAACAATAACAATAAGAACCACAATAAGGCTACAACAACAAGGGCAACAAAAGGGGAAAAAATGGCCTCCAGGAGCGGTGCATTCATGGTGTAGGCACTGAGCCCCAGCAATAACCCTGGAGGCAAAAAAAAAAAACAACGTATTTATTGTCCATTTTTTTGATTATTTATTTTTCCCTTTTGCTGCCCTTGTTGTTTTATTGTTGTAGTTATTGTTGTTCTTGATGTCACTGTTATTGGATAGGACAGAGAGAAATGGAGAGAGGAGGGGAAGACAGGGGGAGAGAAAGATACCTGCAGACCTGCTTCACTGCTTATGAAGCGACTCCCCTGCAGGAGCTGAGGGCTTGAACCAGAATCCTTTCGCCAGTCCTTTTGCTTTGCACCACGTGTGCTTAACCTGCTGCACTACCGCCCGACTCCCATTTATTGCCCATTTTATAAATAAAAATTAAAAAACATTTATGGGGGCAGGTGGTAACGCACCTGGTTGAGTGCACGTTACAATGCGCAATGATCCAGGTTCAAGCCCCTGGTCCCTACCTGCAGAGGGAAACCTTTAGGAGTGGTGAAACAGGTTTGCAGGTGTCTCTATCTCCCTCTATTCTTTCAACTTCTGGCTGTCTATATCCAATAAATAGAATAATAAAAAAATAAAAAAATTTATTGAGTAGAGGGAAGTTGAGGGAAGGGGAAGACAGAGGAGAAACAAAGAGAGACACTGCTTTACCACTTGTGAAGCTTTCTCCCTGCAGGTGAGGACCGGGGGATTCAAGCTGGGTCCTTGTGCATGGGTACACTTAATCAGGTGCACCACTGCCTGCCCCCATGCCATTTTTTTTCCCCAGAGCACTGCTCAGCTCTGGCTTATGGTGGTGCAAGAGATTGAACCTGGATTTTGGAGCCTTGGGCAAGAAAGTCTCTTTGCATAACCATTATGCTATCTACCCTTGGCCCCTCCTCCCAATTTTTTTTAAATTAAAGTCTAAACTGGTCATTAGAAAACATTTACTGGGGGAGTCGGGCAGTAGTGCAGCGGGTTAAGCACACATAGTGCAAAGTGTAAGGACCAAAGCACAAGGATCCCAGTTTGGGCCCCTGATTCCCCACCTGCAGGGGGGTTGCTTCGCAAGCAGTGAAGCAGGTCTGCATATATGTCTCTCTCCCCCTTCTCTCAATTTCTCTCTGTCCTATCCAACAACAATAGCAACAGTGGAAAAAGATGACTTCCAGAAGCAGTGGATTCGTAGTGCAGGCACTGAGTCCCAGTGATAACCCTAAAGGCAAAAAAATATTTTTTTTGAAGCGCAAGGACTTGCACAAGGATCCCGGTTCAAGCCTCCGGCTCCCCACCTGTAAAGGGGTTGCTTCACAAACGGTGAAGCAGGTTTACAGGTGTGTATCCTTCTCTCCCCCTTTATCTTCCCCTTTTCTCTCAACTTCTCTCTGTCCTAGCCAGTAAAATGGAAATAACAGGCCCCAGGAGCAGTGGATTCTATACTGCTAGCTATAGTGATAACGCTGGAGGCAAAAAAAAAAAAAAGAAAAAGAAAAAAGTGACGAAAGACTGCAGCTTTGCTTCACCACTGGTAAAGCTTCCCCTACAGGTGGGGACCGAGAGCTTGAACCTGTGTGTGGTAATGTGCACTAAACCAGGTGTGCCACTGTCTGGGTCCAGTCATTTTTTTTGTCCTGACCTGTGGTCTCACACAGGTTTGATTTCACTGCTCCAGAACCAGTTTACTTTTTCATTGGGTGGGGCAAGCAGGCAGGCAGGCAGGCAGGCAAGTAAGCAGGCAGGCAGGAGAGACAGAGGGCTTAGCACTGGACTTCTGCCTGGTGTTCTGTGGCCTGTTTCACCAGGGTATGAAGCAGAGATGTGTGAATGGCTAAACATGTGCCCTACCAGGTGAGCAAGCTTTCTGACTTTAGTTTATAACTCTTTATTTATTTATTAATGACCGCCAGGGTTATCGCTGGGGCTCAGTGCCTGCATAAGGAATCCACTGCTCCTAACAGCTATTTTTTCTATTTTACTGGATAGGACAGAGGGGCATTGTGTCCGTGTGGGGGGTAAGCAGGTGGTGGCACACCTGGCTAAGCGCACATAGCACTAAGCACAAAGACCCGTACAAGGATCTGGGTTCAATCCCCCTGTACCCCACCTGCAGGCAGGAAGTTTCACAAAGGCAAAGCAGGTCTGCAAGTGTCTTTCTTCTGTCTCCCTCTCCTCTCTCAAGTTCTCTGTCCTATCCAATAAAATGGGGGAAAAAATGGCTATCAGAAGCAGTGCACTCATAGTGCTGGCAATCACCCTGGAGGCTAAAAATGGGGAGAAACACCTGAAGACCTGCTTCACTGCTTTAAACTGTCAGGAAACAGGACACATGGCCTTGTTATTCTAGGTATCAGCAACCCTGTCTACTACGGGCCGGCTGAGTTGAAGCTTGAGGGTCCAAACAATAAGCTTGCAGGGATTCTCCAGGGCAGAGAATGTGTCGGAGGCCCAAGGACTCGAGCTCTGGGGCAGCAGAGGGCAGCCCAGGCTGGCTGGGGCAGTGCAAAGCCCCGGGATGGTGGCCGCAGGTGACAGCTGGGTGGACACTGACTTGAGGACACGAGTGCAGGGTCCAGGGCAGCAGCAGCAGCAGCGCTGGCGACATGTGATGCCAGCTGCACTTGGGCTGGAGACTCGGCTGCTGGGGCTGGCACTGTGCGCCTCCTGATGCCACATCAGCCAACATGACTGCGCTCCCTCCTACTGCAGATCGTGCCTTTGAGGAAGCACTCACACCTACCCATGCCAGCTGGCAGCTGCTGGGACAGACAGGCAAATCAGTGCGGAGCTCACTCCGGAAGGAATAGGGGAACAGCGTCAGGTGGCCCTGCCAGGATGCTTCCTCTCGGGGTGCCAGCACCTGGCTGCCCAGGGGGGAGTGGGCTCTGCCTGGCCACAGCAGCACAAACCAGAGAGAGGCCTGCCAGGGCACTCCCTGAGGAGGTGTGGCCCACAGCTCCCTTGAGCACACAGAGGAGCATTGTTTGAGCTGCACCCTGACAGTTTGCCACTGTCCCTGGCCGCCCCAGCACCACCTCTGCACACAGCACTGACAGCCACACTTGGGTTTGGGATGGTGTCTCCCCTCAAAGATCCAGCTTCAAGAGGAAATGGTTCCTCGTTTACCTGGCATCCCAGAGGCCAGCGCAGAGCCTGTCAAGCACCCTCCTAAGAACCTGAGGTAGAGACAAGCTCCTTATCCAATATGCATGCTGGTAAAGCCTTTTAACTTAATTTTACTTTTAATTACTTTTCTTTCTTTTTTTTTTTGCCTCCAAGGTTATCACTGGGGCTCAATGTTGGCACTATGAAGCCACTACTTCTGATGGCCACCCCACCACCATTTTATTCGACAGGATAGAGAAATTAAGAGGGGAGGGGGAAATATAGAGGGAGAAAGATAGACACCTGTTGACCTGCTTTACTGCTTGTGAAGCGTCCCCACTGCAGGTGGGGAGCGGGGGCTCAAACCTGATTCCGTGAGCTGGTCCTTGTGCTTAGTACTATGTGTGCTTAACCAGGTGCACCACCACCCGGCCTATTACCTTCCTTTTTTTCAGAGCACTGCTCAGTTCTGGCTTAGGACAGTGAAGGGAGATGGAACCTGGGATCTTGGAGCCTCAGGCATGAAAGGTCTTTTGCAGAATCACTATGCTATGTACTCTGCCCAGTGGTAAAGCCTTCATTTTACCCAGAAGAAAGCTGAAAAAGAGAGCAATTTAGCTCACACAACAAATCCCAAGAGGGAGGCACAACTGTGAATCGTTCAAGTCCGTGAGCCTTGAGTCGCTGAAGGGCCCCTGGGCAGTTGGCATCATTAGAGTGCGCAACAGTTAGAAATCAGGAAAATGGGGGGCCAGGCGGTGGCACACTTGGTTAAGCGCACACATCACAGTGAGCTAGGATCCAGGTTTAAGACCCTGGTCCCTACCTACAGGGAGAAAGCTTCACGAGAGGTGAAGCAGGGCTGCAGGTGTCTCTCTGTCTTTCTCCCTCTCTATCTTTCCCTCTCAATTTCTCTCTGTCTCTATACAATAATAAATAAATAAAGCATTAAAATAAAAAATATATACCAAAAAAAAAAAAAGAAAGAAATCAGGAAAACACAGCCTCCACCAGAGCACTGCCCGACTGCTGGCCCTGGGTCTGTGTCCTGGCACTGGAGGGGCCCCACATGATCTGAACAGAGCTTTCATGAGCAGCTGCAGACAGCCCTCCTGTTTGAGGGAGAAGTTCTAGAACGCTGGATTAAAATAACACTTAGAGGTGGGAAAGTGGGTGGCATGTAGTGGAGCAGGAAATTGCAAAAAGACACAGGCTGGGAGAGGAGCTCATGGGTTGTCTCTTAGTCAATGACGCCCTGTGAGGGGCCAGTCAGCCCACTCCTAAGCTGTTCCACACAGCTAGCTGACTATCTAGGGGGCTGGAGAGAGAATCCACACCCAACACACAGAACAAACCAAACCAGAATCACCCAAGCCAATGTCCACAGCAACCGAAAGTGTGGAAGTGGCTGGTCACACCCTGTGACCCCCAGAAGCCTTCCTGTCTCTAGCCCTCCATGAACTAGAGATGCTGCTTGGTGGGGCTGACCCAAATTTGGCCTTTTTTTTACACCGTAGTTACTGCTAAGGTTCTTCAAATCCATTGCTCCCAATGGCCATCTTTTTTCCTTGATAGGACAGAAACTGAGACAGATGAGGGAATAGAGTATGTGAAGCGTCCCCACTACAGGTGGAGAGCAGGGGCTCGAGCCCAGGTCCTTCCACACAGTACTATGTGACTATGCGGCTTTAACCAGTGTGCCACCCACCACCCAGCTCTTCAGCTACTATATATAGTAGCTGAAAATAAAATTAAAAAAAATATATAGTATACAAATATAAATGTACTATATAGTAAATAATATAATAGCTGAAAATAAAAGTAAATATATATATATATTTTTTTTCTGCCTCCAGCGTTATCACTGGGGCTCGGTGCCAGCACAATGAATCCACTGCTCCTGGAGGCCATTTCCTCCATTTTTGTTACCCTTGTTGTGGTTGCCATTGCTGTCGTTGTTGAATAGGACAGAAAGAAATCGAGAGAGGATGGGAAGACAGAGAGGGGGAGAGAAAGATAAGACAACTGAAGATCTGCTTCAATGCCTGTGAAGCAAACCCCCTGCAGGTAGGGAGCTAGAGGCTCGAACTGGGATCCTTATGTCGGTCCAGTGCTTGGCACTATGTGCGTTTAATCTGCTGCAATACTACCTAGCCCCCAATTAATTTCTTTCTTTCTTTCTTTCTTTCTTTCTTTCTTTCTTTCTTTCTTTCTTTCTTTCTTTTTTTTTGCCTCCAGGGTTATTGCTGGGGCTCAGTGTCTGCACCATAAATCCACTGATCCTAGAAGCCTTTCTTTTTTTCCCTTTTGTTGCCCTTGTTGTTGTAGTTATTGTTGTTGATGTTGTTTGTTGTTGGATAGGACAGAGAGAAATGGAGAGAGGAGGGGAAGACAGAGAAAGAGGGAGAAAGACACCTGCAGACCTGCTTCACTGCTTATGAAGCGACTACCTGCAGGTGGGGAGCTGGGGGCTCGAACTGCGATCCTTAGGCCAGTCCTTGTGCTTTGCGTCACGTGCGCTTAACCCACTGTGCCACTGCCTGACCCCCATTTTAAAAATATTTATATTCCCTTTTGTTGCCCTTTTTTATTGTTGTAGTTATTATTGTTGTTATTGATGTCACTGTCGTTAGGACAGAGAGAAATGGAGAGAGGAGGGGAAGACAAGGAGGGAGAGAAAGACAGACATCTGCAGACCTGCTTCACCGCCTATGAAGCAACTCCCCTGCAGGTGGGAAGCCAGGGTCTCAAACCGGGATCCTTATGCCAGTCCTTGTGCTTCACACCACGTGCACTTAACCTGCTGCGCTACCACCTGACTCCCTCTTTTTTTTTTTTTTGAGAGGGATAGGAAAAAGAACCAGGCATCATTCTGGTACACGTGCTGCTGGGAATCAAACTCAGTACCTCATGCTTGGGAGTCCAGTGTTTTATCCACTGCACACCTCTTGGACCACTGAGTTACATTTTCATTTCTTTGTTTATTTATTAGAAAGGAGGAAGAACCAGATACCACTCTGGTACATGTGCTGCTAGGGATTAAACTCAGGACCTCATGCTTGAGAGCTTTATCCACTGCACCACCTTCCAGACCACAGCTGTTTTCTAATTATTTATGTATCAGAGCCTGGCTCAGCTCTGGCTTATAATGGTGCTAGGGATTGAAATTTGGGATGTCAGAACCTTAGGCATGAATGTATTTACTGCATTTACTTACTTATTATTATTATTTTTTGCCTCCAGGGTTATTGTTGGGGCTCAGTGCCTGTGCTATGAATCCACTGCTCCTGGAGGCTATCTTTTCCTTTTTGTTGCCCTTATTGTTGTTATTACTATTGTCATTGTTGGATAGGACAGAGAGAAATGACAAAGAGGGGGAGGGAAAGATAGACACCTGCAGACCTGCCTCACTACTTGTGAAGCGACCCTGGGGAGCTGTGGGCTCGAACTGGGATCCTTATGCCGGTCCTTGCATTTGTGCCATGTGCACTTAACCCATTGCACTACTGCCCAGTCCCCACTTATTATTTTTATTATTATCTCTATTAGACAGGCAGTAAGTTGGGAGGAGATAAGAGGGGAAGGGGGGGCCTGGTGGTGGCGCACCCGGTTGAGTGCACGTTACAATGTGCAAGGACCCAGGTTCATGCCCCCAGTCCCCACCTGCAAGGGGAAAGCTTTGTGAGTGGTTAAGCAGGGATGCGTCTCTGTCTCTCTCCCTATCACCCCTATCCCTCTCAATTTCTGGCTGTCTCTATCCAATAAAGACATTTAAAAAAAATAAAGAAAAGAGGAAGAGAGACACATCTGCAGACGTGCTTCTCCACTAGCAAAGTTTTCCCCCTGCAGGTGGGGACCAGTTGCACCACTACCCAGCCCTGCTGCATTTATTTTTTTATAGCTGTATTTATCCGAGAGGAGAAGGAAAGAGAACCAGAACATTACCTGGCACATGTGATACTGGAAACTGAATTCAGGACGTCACGCTTGAGACTCCAGCACCACCTCCTGCCACACCCTCAGCTACTGCAACTGCCTGAATGACCTGCCTAACCTGACTCGTCCTCAGCTCACTCTCATGTTGCTATTTTTTAAATATTTATTTATTTTCCCCTCTGTTGCCCTTTTTTAATATTCTTGTCGTTATTATTGTTGTTGTTATTGATGTCGTTGTCATTAGGAGAGAAATGGAGAGAGAAGGGGAAGACAGAGGGGAGAGAAAGACAGACACCTGCAGACCTGCTTCACTGCCTGTGAGGCGACTCCCCTGCAGGTGGTGAGCGCCTCGGACTGGAACCGGGATCCTTATGCTGGTCCTTACACTTTGCGCCACGAGCACTTAACCCGCTGTACTACCACCTGACTCCCTGGTTGCTGATTTTTTTTTTTTTGCCTCCAGGGTCATTTCTGGGGCTCGGTGCCTGCACTATGAATCCACCGCTCCTGGAGGCCATTTTTCCCCTTTTATTGCCCTTGTGGTTATTATTATTATTGTTATTGCTGTCACTGTTGTCAGATAGGACAGAGAGAAATCAAGAGAGGAGGGGGAGGAGAGGGGGAGAGGAAGAGACACCTGCAGACCTGCTTCACCACTCGTGAATCAACCCACAGGTGGGTAGCTAGGGGCTCAAACTGGGATCCTATGTGGTCCTTGCGCTTCACACCACGTGTGCTTAACCCGTTTTTTTTTTTTTTTTAATGTTTCCTTCTTAATATTTAATTTTGGATAGAGACAGACATTGAGAGGAGAGGGTGAGGTGGAGGAAAACTCCTTCACCACCTGTGAAGCTCCCACCATACCGTGGAGGCTAGGGGCTTGAACCCGGATCCTGGTATCCTGTAACATGTATGCTCTCTACAGGCTCTGCTACTGCCTGGCTGTTCTTTTAAGGGATTAAAATTCAAACGCTGCAGCAGCAGCTGGGGAAGTGGCACTCTGCCTTCTCTCTCTCTCATGTGATGCATGCATACATTAAAAAAAAGTGCATGCATACATGCATACATCTAAGAAAAAGTATTTATTATTGGCTAGAGACAGAGAGAGATTGAAAGGGGAGGAGGAGGCAGAGAGGGAGACAGAGAGATACCTGAGTCTTCAAAGTCCCAGGTTCAATTCCACACACCACCGTCAACCTTTGATGAAACTTTGCTCCTATAGGTGGAGACCAGGGGCTTGAAGCTGAGTTCCTGTGCACTGTGCTATGTGTGCACCACCTCCTGGGCCCTAAATACTCTTTAAAAAAAATTTTTTTTTTAATATTTATTTTATTTATTTATTCCCTTTTGTTGCCCTTGTTTTTTTTAAATTTTTTATTGTTGTAGTTATTATTGTTGTTGTCGTTGTTGGACAGGACAGAGAGAAATGGAGAGAGGAGGGGAAGACAGAGAGGGGGAGAGAAAGATAGACACCTGCAGAAAAGGGGACGCCCTCATGGCCACCTGGGAGCCTGGTCTGTCAGCAGGCAGGGTTTCAGGGCTGCTGGAGAACAAACAGGATGGACCACAAGCCCCAGCACGGGTCTCTGAGCCGCTGCCAGTGTCCTTCCTGGGTTCAGGAATAGGGATGGCTCTGGGGGAACCTCTGGAATAGCGCTGATAGAAGCTGCTAAGCTGCCTCACATTGCTGGGATGTCTGTGCCCCAACTCCATCACCGTCACAGTGACAAGTGGAAAAGATGGCCACCAGGAGCAGTGGACTCACAGTGCAGGCACCGAGCCCCAGCAATAACCCTGGAGGCAGAACAAATAATAATAATAATAATAAAAACCTTCATCATTGGCACCATTCCAGGTACTTGGGATGCAGAACAGAAAGGACCAAGAAACTCTGCGAATGATGTTTTCTAGCAGGTGTCAGAAGCAGCAGAGGCTGCGAGGTCAGTGGTGACAAAGACCCTTGGGACAGCCAAGCCTCGTGGGAAGGAGACACAGGCACAGACTAGAGACTGGGAGGGCACACCACCTCCTATGCTGTGTTTCTACGCCAGGCTCACGAGATTCCTGCCCTGTGAGGGTCAGGAGCCAGGAAGGTGGTAGCACAGGCTTAGAGACCAAGGCTGGACACTAGCAATTTCCTTGTCTCAGGTCAGGAAACTGGGTGCATGGGTCAAAAGCATTCCCCTTGCCTCTGACATCTAGGTGAAGCGCGAATCTTCAGACCCTGCTTCAGAATGAAGTTAGGAGCACACTCAGTGGCCCACACAGTGGGGCTCACTTTGAGTCTGCACAGAATTCTCTTTACAATGTCCACTTCTGCTTCCTCAAGCATGCTACCGGGCTGGCTTCCTCCTCTACAACTTACTTCCCCAAACGAACCCTGGCCCCTATGTATGCTGCCCCAGAGGCCCGGGTTCTCTCCACTGGGAAGCCACCACAGCACACACTAACCATCACCTCTACTGGGTTCTGCCCTTTAAGTGGCAAACAAAAGATCAGTGCTCCTTAGGAGGTAAGGACAACAGGTCCTAGTCCCAGGGACATTCAGACCTAGACAAGGCATAGCTAGGACATAAAAAGCAATACGCCATACTCTCCCTTCCTTCCCTGAGCAATCACTTCCTGAACTTAAGTGAGGAAAGGGCTGGGGAGACAGCATAATGGTCATGCACAGAGAACTTTCATGCCTGAAGCACCAAAGGCCACAAGTTCAACCCCCAACACCAAAGCCAGAGTTGAGCAGTGCTGCATTTAAAACAAACAAAAAACCCCAAACCACAGGGCCTGCCTGTAAGAGGGACAAGGTATTAAGTAATGCTGTCTTGGTGTCTGTGATTTGCCTGATCTGGACAAGATCGAGAGTATTAGCCTCATTTCAGGATTAGGACAACACTCTTCAGGCAAATAAAACCAGCGGCACCATCTTGCCAGGTCCTTCATCTTCTTTCTGAAAGGCCCAGGGGACGAGATAAAGAAAAAAACACGGGAGTCAGGCGGTAGCGCAGTGGGTTAAGCGCAGGTAGCACAAAGCGCAAGGACCGGCATAAGGATCCCGGTTCAAGCCCCCGGCTCCCCACCTGCAGGTCTGCAGGTGTCTCTCTTTCTCTCCCCGTCTTCCCCATCTCTCTCCATTTATCTCTGTCCTATCCAACAATGATGATAACAACAATAATTATAACAACAATAAAAAGGGCAACAAAAAGGAATAATTTTAAAAAATCTAGTTTAAAAAAAAGAAAAAAAACATTAACTTTACTGTGTCTCCAGTGGTCTTCAAGTAATCTAAACCATTCTCAAAAATTCAGTGCATGCAGAATACAAGCCCATGTCCCACAATGAAGACTGTCAGGAGGCCCCTCAGCAGCGGATGAGGCATCCCACTTGGACTGCAGATACGGCAGTGTTACGTCACCACAAAAAGCAAATTCACGCATGTGAATGCTGGTCTTCGCCATCAGTAACAGATTAAAATGCAGACGCCGCTCAGGATAAGCAGGCAAAGGAGAGCTGGGCATTTGTGCCTGCAGTGAAGAGTGGACGTTCACGGCAAACCACTTTCTGTCACAGGAGTCTGAATGCTGTTTGTCTGAATATAAGGGAGCAGATTACAGACACACCTTTGCTCCACTGTATCTGCAGGAAGGTCAAGTGCTGAGCCTGAAGGAGGGAGGAGGCTTCTTCCTGAAGAAGAGCGAGGGGCCGGGCAGATATGCAGGTGCTGATGGCTTGTTCTGGGTTGTCACAGAGGCTTGGCCACTCGAGGATGACTTTTGCAGATAAAGAAATCACAGCATTGTGGTCCGGGCAGTGGCGCAGTAGATAAAGCGTGGACTCTCGAGCATGAGGTCCTGAGTTCAATCCCTGGCAGCACATGTACCAGAGTGATGTCTGGTTCTATCTTCGTGAATAAATAAAATCTTAAAAACAAAAAAACACTGCACTGAAACTCCCTCTAGTAATGTGGGGGCTAGGCTTGAACCTGGACCACAGACATGGCAAAGCAGCGCACTAGCCAGGTAAACTGTATTTCTGACTTAGTTACCATTTTTTGATTTAAAAAAATGGGGGTGGGGTTTGAGCATTACAATGCTCCCAGTCTGAGCCCCGGGTCCCCACCTGCAGGGGAAAAGCTTTGCAAATGAAGCAGTGTTGCAGGTATCTTTTTTTTTTTTTTTTTTTAAACCAGCCCTCTTTCTACTCAGCTCTGCTTGACGGTGGTGCGGGAAATTGAACCTGGGACTTTGAAGCCTCAGGCATGAGTCTCTTTATTTAAAAAAAAATTTTTTTTAAATCTTTTCTTTTTTTTTTAAATTGTTGCTATTGATGCCATCGTTGTTAGATAGGACAGAGAGAAATGGAGAGAGGAGGGGAAGACAGAGAAGGGGAGAGAAAGACAGACACCTGCAGACCTGCTTCACCGCCTGTGAAGCGACTCCCCTGTAGGTGGGGAGCCAGGGGCTCGAACCGGGATCTTCACGCCGGTCTTTGCGCTTGGTGCCACCTGCGCTTAAAATGCTGCGCTACTGCCCGACTCCCAAAAAATTTAAAAAAAATTTATTCCCTTTTGTTACCCTTGTTGTTTTATTGTTGTAATTATTGTTGATGTTATTGATGTCATCGTTGTTGAATAGGACAGAGAAAAATGGAGAGGAAGGGAAGACAGAGGGGGAGAAAAAGACGCCTGCAGACCTGCTTCACACTTGTGAAACGACTCCCCATGCAGTGGGAGGCTGGGGCTTGAACTGGGATCCTTGTGCAGGTCATTGGCATTTTGCACCACCTGCGCTTAACCTGCTGTGCTACCGTCCAACTCCCTCTTTTATTATTAATTTTTTCCCCTTCTGTTGCCCTTGTTTTATTTTTGTTGTCATCGTTAGATAGGACAGAGAAATGGAGAGAGAAGAGGAAGACAGAGAGGAGGAGAGAAAGACACCTGCAGACCTGCTTTACTGCCTGTGAAGTGACTCCCCTGCAGGTGGGGAGCCTGGGGCTCGAACCGGTACCCTTACACCGGTCCTTGCGCTTGACGCCATGTGCACTTAACCCACTGTGCTACCGCCTGACCCCCAGGTTACCTTTTCTTTTTTATTGGATAGGACAAGTGGTCCGGGAGGTGGCACAGTGGATAAGGCATTGGACTCTCAAGCATGAGATCCTAAATTCAATCCCTGGCAGCACATGTACCAGAGTGATGTCTGGTTCTTTCTCCTATCACTTCTCATGAATAAATAAATAAAATCTTATAAAAAAATTGGATAGGACAGAGAGAAATTGAGAGAAGGGGGAGATAGAGAGACACCTCTTGTGAAACAACTTCCCTGCAGGTGGGGAGCCAGAGGCTTGAACCAGGATCCTTGCGTGGGTACCCGCATTTTGTACTATGTGTGCTTAACCTATTGTGCCACTGACCAGCCCTCCTCGCAGGTCTCTTTCTCTCTCTCCCCCTCTCTTACCTCTTGATTTCTGGCTGTGTCTATCTAATAAAGATAATAAAAAATGATTTGGGTGGTTAACATAGCAAAAGTCATTTTTGTCTTGGCCTCCAGTGTTATCGCTGGTGTTCAGTGCCTGCACTATGAATCCACTGCTCCTGGAGGCCATTTTCCCCATTTTGTTGTTATTGTTGCCACTACTGTTATTATTGTTGGATAGGACAGAGAAAAATGGAGAGAGGAAGGGAAGACCGGGGGTGGGGTGGGGGGGAAAGACACCCGCAGACCTGCTTCATTGCCTGTGAAGTGACCCCTCTGCGGGTGGGGGGCCGGGGGCTCGAACCAGGATCCTGACACTGGTCTTTGTACTTGGTGCCACGTGCACTTAACGTGCTGTGCGACCACCCGGCTCCCAGCAAAACTTTCAAGCCTGAGGCCTGCAGGCTCTGGTTCAACTCCTTGCACATGATAAGCCGGAACTGACCAGTGCGCTGGGGGGTGAGAAGGGCTGAGGAGACAGCACAGTGGCTCTGAGGTCCCAGGAGCCCTAAGCCTGAGAGTCTCGTATAACCATCTGCTATCTATTCCTGCCTCCCCCCAACCCTTTTTTTTTAACCTCTGGTCTCTTTGTATCTCATTAAAAAAAAAAAAAGAAAGAAAATTCCAGTGAAGTGGAAATGATCTGCTCTTCCGGTGTCACATCACAGGGCTCTTGCCCCCAGCATCTGTTCACTGTTCCCTGTCTGCTCTTCTCTCTCCCAGATTCAAAGCAGGATCACTGGAGGGGGAGAAGGGGGGGTCTGTCTCTAGTTCCTGCTGGGGAATCATGGGGCCTCCAATGCAAACTCCCCATAACTGTCCCCTCTGTTTCTGAAGCTAAAAAGTTGCATCATTTTTGACAATTGTAAAAACTTTTATTCTACTTATTCCATGTAGAGATGAACAGAGAAAGATGCCAGAGCACCACCGTGGCACAAGCAGCGACAGGGTCGAACCTGGGACTGGGACAATCCAAGACGCTGTCTCACCAGTCAGCTTAAGAACAAATGAGGCTGAGGCTGATGTCTACAGCAAAATGCATTCAGCATGCAAGCCCACCTCACCGGGCGGGCCGGCCAGCACCACCTGTGCCTCCCCCGCCAGCCTCCACAGTTCGCAAAACTCTGAAAACCTCCTGCTGTGCTGCCTCCCTTGGGAGCCACTGGAGGAGCTCCCATATAAGAGAAAAGGACACACATTTTCAGTGGCCTTTAAGGGCCAGCTGGCCATCCCAACGGCACACACCACAGCCCTGCTTCACTGGCATCAACTCTCTAGAGTGCTCGTCCCAAATCTGGCACCAAGCCCTGGCTCAAGCACCCAGCCTCTGCCTGAGCCCCACACCTAAAGTGCTTTACCTCAAAAAACGCGAGGGGTTCTCGCAGCAGTTTGGTCTATGCTATATACTTTAATTTTCTGGTTGTCGTTGGGCTTCATAGTTCCAGGGTAACTTTTTCAAATAGAAACACAGGGAGGTAGAGAAAGATACCATGGCACAGAAGCTCCCTTTAAGTGTGGAGGCGGCTGGGATGGAGTCTGGGAGCTACCCTGCTGGCCCCTAAGTATGTCGCTTATTTCTAACGCCCCTTGACAACTGTCCTATGAGAAAGTAAGCTTATTCACTGACGTGCCCTGCTGTGGTGCATCTGTGACTGAGGAGCGACATCACATTCCAACCACTAGCAAACCCAGAACCCCAGACAGCACATCAATCCACGTGACACAGTCCCTGTGAGTGTTCAGCATCAGGCTGAGGAGTTCGTCAGCCCCCTAATATAATCATGTAGGTGTCAGGAAGAAAGCCGTAGGGTCTGACTCATGAGCTGAACCACCAAAAAATAAAGAGGAAAATTACATGCTTTCCGGAGAACAAACCCAGCACTGTCAAGACCTGCTGTTTCTCTGAACAGTGTCTGCTGGGGCTTCTGTGCTGCTGGCCACTCCCAAGTGCCTTCCTTCGAGGAAGAAAGATGCCAGAAATCAGTGCTGAGATTCTCTACAGGGTAAGGGGGCGCCAGGCTTTGTTCAGCTATGTCCAATTCAACTCGGGAGAGGAGAGAGAACTTGTATTCTTAGTCACTGCCTTCATCTGAGTTTTAAATACAGTACTAGACAATGCAAGATTTTACTGAGAAAAAGTGAATTTTTAATTAACTTGTGAATCTACTTAGAAAAACACACACAAGCAATGTTGACATCTAAAAATTTAAACCTTTTACACTAAAACAACAAAAAAGCCACGAAACAACACGAAACCACAGGCATGAACTGTAAACCTGTATTAATTATCAACTAGTCTTAAGGTTAATTCTTAGTAGTAACTCAGTATTTTCCTCCTTGGCAATCTTGAATGTTTTAGCACCAAATGATCTCCCATAGAGGTACTTGCAACAACTCTGTCTGCCCATGTAAGGAGATGCTTCCGTCTGCACCACTGACACGTCACTCACACCACACGGATGGGAGGCAGGGGTGGAAGGGGGGGGGGGTGCCACAAGCTGACTTTCAGGGCAATAGAAATAAGACAGAGGGCACACAGCTCACATGTCTTTAATGTAGTGCATTCGTAGAAAAAGGCTAGCGCCCGCTTCCAGGCGTGCTCGCATCCTTCGGTTTTAATATCATGATTTAGAAGATGCAGACATTACTGCCTAAGTATTAATCTGTACATTTCCATCTGGGTGCAGGAAAACACTTTTAATTGCTACTTAATTTACACCATAATTACTGGTTACAGCTTTAGCTCATTGGCAATCTTGGAAGCAATGTTTTTGAAAGCTATGGATGTCCCTGATATCCGCTTAAACCGGACTCCGTTCAGAGACAGTCTTGGCAGCTTGCAAACCTCCATCTCCCACTGCACGAGGTTCTCTGCGTGCCCGTCGCCGTGGACGCAGAAGAGCAAGAAGCGCTCCCTCTGCTCGTAGTCGCAGTTATTGGCGTCCAGCACTTTGCGGATTTCCCGCATCATGTCACCGGGGTCCATGGAACTTGTGGTTTTCATGCTCCAGGTGAAGCGCAGAGACCGAGGCTTGGCTTCCTTATTCTCATCCTTTTGCTCGGCAGCTACATTGCGACTGAAATGCACAGTGGCAGGTTTATTCGTAAGGGAACACGGACACTGGCCTTTTCCACCACACCCGTGGAAAGTCTAGCACAGCACAATCTAGCACGGTGACAGGCCTTCACGTGGTCCCTGCACCAGGGCACACCGGCCCGTGGGATTCTTTACTCTTTTCTCTCCCGGGTCCAAAACTGCCAATCAACTACCAGGCTGGTGCTGGGAGATCGCTCACCCGGTTGGGTGTGCACCTTAACATGCAAAGGCTCTGGGTTTGAGTCTCAGCGTCAAGTGGGAGCACCATGGCCTGAGGGGGGCTCGCACTCCTTTCTCTCCTCATCTTATGTAACACCCTTACATAATCAAATAAATACAAAAAAAAATCTGTGGAGTTGGGAGATAGCTCAGCACATAAAGTATACACTGGACTGTGTGTGCTCCCAGGTTCAAGTCCTAGTACCATGTGGAGGAGGTACCATGGCTAGCACTGGGGAGCTTCCATGGAAGGTGGCGCTGACCTTGGTGTGCTCCCCTTCTTCCCTATAGCCCTCTTGCCCTCAGCTCCCCACCCCTCCAAAGAAGAGCTGCCCCCTCCACTGCAGACTAGCCTCTTGCTCTGCTTGACCCGGTTGATACTCCTTTACCATAAGCACCGTAACCACCACAGGAGCTATTACTGCAGACAACCAGGGACATGAGTCTTGTTTTTTAAACGCCACTGTCTCGGTGCCTGGGAGGTGGTGCAGTGATAAAAGCGTCAGACTCTCAACATCAGGTTCTGGGTTTGACCTTCAGCACTGAATGTGCCAGAGTGGTTGCTCTGGTTCTCTCCTCTTTCATTTATTAAATATTTCTTAAATTTATTTTCCCTTTTGTTGTCCTTGTTTTTTATTGTTGCGGTACAGTTATTGTTATTGATGTCGTCGTTGCTACAGGACAGAGAGAAATGGAGAGAAGAGGGGAAGACAGAGAGGGGGAGAGAAAAGACAGACACCTACAGACCTGCTTCACCGCCTGTGAAGCGACTCCCCTGCAGGTGGGGAGCCGGGGGCTCGAACCGGAATCGTTAAGTGGGTCCTTGTGCTTTGCACAACGTGCGCTTAACCCGTTGCGCTGCCGCCCGACCCCCCCCCCCATTTATTAAATATTTAAGGAAAAGTACAAACCACTCTGCTCTGTAAACAGCCCCAAACATCAGGTGCATAACTGAGCAGACTTGTTCTTTGTTTTCAATTCCTTTTTTAAACCAGAACAGTGCTCGGCCCAAGCTTACGGTGCTGCTTGGGATTGACCCCAGGACCCCTGGAGGAATCAAAGTCTTGTGCAGAATCATTGTGCTGGCTCACTGGCCCTTCATTTTGTCTGAGTCAGCTTGAAGCCGCTAAGTCCCAAAATGACAAAGACCAAACATGAAGGCACGTCTGCTGCTGAGCACAAATATCAGTCTGACTGCACACTGTGTGGTTCACAGCGTGCGAGCGGCAGCCCCAGTGTCTAAAGGTGGAGCCGAGGCATGTTTCTGGGCAGGGTCCTCGGGTGTGGTTCTGTCCTGCTGGCATTTCAGGAGCAGTACCTGTTATCTGACTGCTCCTTGGCATTTCCGCGCTGCCACCAGTTACTTACATTCTCCTGTATGTATCTGGAGGCCTCCACCAAGACAAAGAGTACCTTACATTCTTGTGCATTAAAAATACCCAGCTCATGGTCCGGGAGGTGGCGCAGTGGATAAAAGCACTGGATTCTCAGCCATGAGGTCCCAAGTTCAATCCCTAGCAGCACATGTACCAGAGTGATGATGTCTTTTTTTTTATATCTATTTATTTACTAGCTAGAGACAGAGAGAAATTGAGAGGGGAGGGGGAAGATAGAAAAAGAGAGAGACAGACGCCTGCAGCATTGCTTCCCCACTCATGAAGCTTTCCCCCTGCAGGCAGGGACCAGGGGCTTGAATCTTTGTTCTTATGCACTGTAACATGAGTGCTTAACCAGGTGTGCCACCACCTGGCCCCATGATATATGGATCTTTCTCATGAACAAATTTATATATATATATATATATATATATATATAGGACTGGGAGGTTGTACATCAGATTGAGCACACGTTACCATGCCCAAGGACTCCGATTCTACAGGGGGCAAACTTCACTAGTGGTGAAGCAAGCCTGCAGGTGTGTCTATCTCCTCTCTGAATTTCTTTATCCTATTAAAAAAAAAAAAAAAAAGCAGCTCATTGTGTTAAGATGCATTTAATCCCACAGCAAAATTTGCCATAGCTGAGGGTGAGCCACAGGCTTCATTCTATACAAAGCTCTCCCTCTCTCACCAGTTAGAATATTCAACTGGATTCATGCCCACCAAAATTCATCACATTCCAGTTTCCTGTTTTTTAAAAAAACTATTTAGGAGGAAGTGGGCTAGGAGATGGTTCAATGGGTAAAGTGCATACTTTACCAAGTCTAAGGCCTCAGGTTCAAGCCCCTGGCTATGACATGGGAGCACCGCACAGGAGAAGCTAGACAAGCAGCGAAGCAGTGCTACGGCATTCTCCACTGTCTCTCAGCCTATATATTATTTTTAAAATTCTACTTGGAGGGGAGGGGCAGTGCTGGCATGGGGCATCAGCAGTAAGTCAGGAGGCAAACAGTATGGACGATGCACCACAAAGTGAATGATGTGGCCTAGCAAGTGGGCCAAAGGCATGAGATTCTGAGTTAGATCATTTTTAACTTCCCCTCAAGGGAAAGCATAGCACAGAAACGATACAGCATGGCGGTGTTGGAGAGTCACAGGAGGACTGAGGCCCACTAAACAAGAGTGAAAGAAAAAGGCACCAATAAGGAAATGGCTTTCCAGAGGTCAGGCATATAAATAGGGCACACAATGAGATTTCAACACTACTGGGTGTGGGACAAGAACATGTCTAGGTGCTGGGCAGGATATTATCAGCAAGGAAAAGGCAGGTGTGGGGAGCAGTGAGCGTGTTTAGGGTACAATCAAGTGCACAGACTGGCACTGGGAGAAGTCTCTCCAGCTGGAATCCAGCAGCTGAGCCTACAGCACCTGATCCTCACAGCAGGAGGCAGCCCTGCTGTTCCTTTCCCATGACAGATGGGGACGGAACAAGGACAGCCCGCCCGAGGCCAGATGGGAAGGCAAGATTGCCTCACCCGACACTCTACCGTCAAGACTGTGCTTGTGTGAGAAACATCTGGGGCCACGGGGCTATACAGAGCCTGTTGTGTGGATGTCGTCAGTCAAGAGATGGACTTAAAAAAAAAAAGAGATGGACTAATGAAGACCTCAAACAGCCTAGGGGTTATGGTGCAAAGAAGGGCATAGGTGGAGAAGATTTAAATTAAGGAGGCAGAGCCCTGAGCCTACCTGTGACTCCTCCAACACTAAGCCACACCTAATTTGAAACAGGAAAATCCCATTCATTATTCTGCTTGTAGCCCCTGAAGGCAGAACTGCGCTGCAGCTTGGCACACCAAGGACTCCCACCAATGCTGGGACTTCGTTTCAGGTCATTAAGCCTGGACAGGCAAGCAAAGTCCAGGCCAGGAAGGCTTTCGGCTGCTATGGCCTCAGCACTCCAGTGCCCTCATGTGGCCGAGAGGGCACCAGCAGGTGACTGGTCATGCAATCCCACAGTGAGAATAGGATATGTAAGGCACACATGATACAGAACATCTGAGAAAGTGCCACAGAGATGAGGGCAATACTCAGAGAATATTTCAAATAAAAAGTGTTTCCCTCACCTTGAGCCCTCATATCTCCCGTTCCTCTCATATTCAGTTGGAAGCCTCAACGAATACAATGTAGAAGCAGAAGTGGGAAAAAGAAAAGAAAGTCTTATACACTGCCCACACCCACGTATAAACACATGCATCACAGAACAATCCAAAGTGCTTTTTGGCACCAGCTGAGCTTTTTCAAATTCTGACTATCGGCTGCCCCCACAGCCCCCAGGCCCAGTGGCCTGGTCTTCAGCTATTCGGACTTCTAACTAGTTCCCAAAGTACTATGGACTTCCAAGGAAAAGGAATCGGGTAGTCAGTTGAATTGTACATTATAATTGTACATTATGTGAAAGTGAAAAATGTGCAACTGGGAGGACCAATAAAAGGTAATTATGGGGGGCCGGGAGGTAGCACCGCAGGTTAAGCGCACATGGCACCAAGCACAGAGGCTGGCGTAAGGATCCAGGTTCGAGCTTCCGGCTTCCCACCTGGGGGTGTGTGTGTCGCTTCACAAGCAGTGAAGCAGGTCTGTAGGTGTCTCTTTCCCCCACCTCTCTCGACTTCTCTGTCCTATCCAACAACAGCAATAATAACAATAGTAACAAAAATGGAAGACAATGCCTTCACGAGCAATGGATTTGTAGTGCAGGCACCAAGCCCCAGTAATAACCCTGGTGGCAAAAAAAAAAGTAATCATGGAGTGACACCCCCCCCCCCCAATACACACACTGGGATTTGACAAATGCGTGTGAGAAAATCCTTCAGTGATCTGTTGGTCTCAGCATTACACACAGTAGACTGGCCGTCCCAGCTGAGGAGCTGTCACACGAGCCTTCAAAGACAGGTGTTCTGCCTGGGACCTTTGTATTTAAAGACAGTTTTGTCTCCTGCTTTGCCGCCATTAAAACAAGTCATCTAGTAAGAATTATATTTACTACTGTGCCTTAAGTAAAAAGAAGTAAAATTTTCTTCAGTGGTTGGTAGAAAGTGACTTTAAAATAAGAGTACTCTCTTTACACCAACTTTCCAAAAAATATTATTTCCATTACACAGTAGTCTATATCTAAACTTCCAGGGGGAGAAAAATAATCAGAGGGGTTTGAATTTTATACTTTTTCCCAGTATCAGAAATTAGGGGGGCTGGGTAGGGGTTCACAGGGTTAAGCGCACATAGTACGAAACACAAGGACCCATGGAAGGATCCCCTAGTTCAAGTCCCCACCTCCCCACCTGCAGGGGGTTTGCTTCACAGGAGGTGAAGTAGATCTGCAGGTGTCTGTCTTTCTTTCTCCCTATCTCCTCCTCCCTTCTCAATCCCCCTCTGTCCTACCCAATAGTGTGTGTGTGCGTGTGTGTGCGTGTATGTGCGTGTGTGTGTATCCACCAGGAGCAGTGGATTCGTAGTGCAGGCACTGAGCTCCAGTGATAATCCTAAAGGCAAAAGAAAGAAAAATAAAAAGATTTGCTAAGTTCCCTGTCATCTAAATGTCTTGCTAATTCAATGGGAAGTACAACTAGCACAATTGGCACTTACCTTTTTTGCACTTGAGGCTAAACATTAACTTTACATTAGTATTACTGAACATGTCATTCTTGGAGCAGGAGCATGCTATGTGTTATTAGTATGAAGACAGAATTATTTGGATGCTAAATAATTCTACCAAAGACAGAAAATGCAGAGCATGCGTAGGCTTCACGTTACATGACTGCCATGATCCTTTTAACAATGCCTGACGGGGTTAATCCATTTCTTCCCACAGTTCCGTTTCAGAGAAGTAAGTATTTAGTTTTCAGCATAATGTTTAGTTTTTAAGGAGGGAAAAATGCTAGGAAGCCAAACCTGGTGTTAATTGCAGGAGCCATTTGAGAGTGAGGATTAAAAAATGTGTATATATAAATCCTACCTTTTGATAAACCTGAATGACATGTTTCTAAAAGAAATTAAGCCAAAAAAATTAACTTTCACAAACTGAATAATAACTATAAAGATACAACAGAATAGGGCTCCTCTTTTGTCCAAAACAGTAAAATCAGTTTTTTTAAAAAAGTAAAATATTTTCAGTAAAGGTATTTCAGATCTTTTAATTAGAAACTTAAAAAAATAACAAAAACCCAATTTTCTTTAGAATACTTACAGACACAAATTAACTTTTTGTAAAAAAAAAAAAATATATATATATATATATATATTTATTTCTTTATTTCTTTATTTTGGATAGAGATAGAAACTGAGAAGGCAGGGGGAGACCAAGAGAGATACCTGCAAACGTGCTGCACCACTCACGAAGCTTCTCCACTGCAAGTAGGTACCAAGGGCTTGAGCCGCTGGTCCATGAGTGCAGGTAACGTGTAGGTGCAACCAGGTGTGCTACCACCCGGCCCCACAAATTAACCTTCTTACACATAACCATTAGATGTCACGTTATATACCATTTGCTGTTATTGTCATCTCCAAAGCTTCACTGTTCCAGGATGACTTTTTCAGACAGAAAGAGCAAAATACAGGGAAAGAAGTCACAGCCCCAAGGCCTCCTTCAACTTGGTGGGGCTGGGCTTGAACCTGTGTCATGTACACAGCTAGGCAGTACACTGTGGAAGTAGATTTTTTTTTTTCCTGGCCCTCATAGAACATTTAATCATTCAGAAAAATCATCATTTATTCAGGAAGATGATTAGACAAGTTGGATAAGTGAGTGGCCTATCACAGTGGTATGACAGAAATCATCTGCTTTAATAAGAACGCAGTGACTATTACAACAACTTACTAAGTTGCTTAAGTCGTACCTAACAAAATCTGACAAGGAATTCCAAGTTATGGCTAGGACTTGCACAGCCGCGAGAGCAGCATTCCTTGGCAAGTGCAGGCTAGACTAGCAGACATAGGCAGCACTCAGATCTATTTCCTGAGTGACTGATGGATTCACTGACTTCCTGAGAGTTTTTGCTAATTTCGGACAACTCTAGAATTGCTTCAGACACTGACACATTTCAAAACTAACTCCTGCAGGCAACTCAACCACTTAGTAAAAAATAGGTCAAAAGGGGTACACAGCAACTTCACACTTTTTTTTTTTTAAATAAATAAACTCTAGCGATATGTAAAGCAAACTTTCATCTTTTAGTTTTTAAATTTCCCACATGAGCAAAGTCAGGCCTCTTGGTCAAATAAAATACCAGAGGAGCGTTTTTACTTTCTCCCACCCTGGTCACCCAAATGAATTATTTGCGGTGGGAGAAGCAGCTGCAAGGGGGTCACCTGACTTGGGGTCATGTGGTCGATGGTGGAGATCAAAGAAGTGTGAGAGGAAAATGTGTGTGGGTGGACGCCGATCCGCACATGGAAAACCTGCCTATCTTTGTAAATGTACAGGCATGTCCTTAACTGAGCACAAGTCTATTGTCTGAGCAAGCATTCGAAACACTCTAGGCCATTCTGCACAGGAACTGAGAATGGATTAAGAGTGGACTAGAAACCAGAATATGGCACTTGACAGGCTGACCAAGAGTACAAAGGTAACAAATTCAAGGATTTTAACAAGGTCAATAATTTATTTAATTTATTTAGAGACCAAAGTGTGAGGACACAGTGCTGACTGTCCTGTCAGCAGAGCTTAGCCAGGTGCCACTATATTGAGAGGCAACGGGGGTCCAGGGTCTAGGAGTGGTCATGGGGTGACAAAGGGAGGAAGGAATTACTCTGAGGGTCACCAGACACTTCTCTCTCACTGGTCACAATGGGTGCCGCAAATCTACCAAAGTCCTTTAAATCATTCTGCTTTCTGTCTGGCCTGGAACCTGCAGCCTCAGCACAGTGGCTGAGATGAGAGAGAGGGAGGACTCCTCTGAGCTCTGGTCAGTGTAATGACTTCTGAATCTGGTCATCTGGGGGAGGACGGGTTAATGTCCTAACCATCCAAATTTAGATGATTAACCTGAAATGAAATAACAATGACTGGAAGAACTGAGAATGAAAAATGGATTTTGCTTACAGGCTAAATATAGAAGACAGTCTGAAACACAGGAGTAGCTAATGGGCTGAGGGCGTGCAGAGGCAGGTCCTAAACCATCTTACACTGAGCTGCCCCCGAGGTTCTGTCAAGTCAACAAAGATGAAGAGCAGGGTGCCTACGATGCAAGACTGTGATGCTTCGAACACAGTCAGGGCTCCACAGTGAGGCCTGACTGCAGGCAGACCTGAGCTGCAGGGCTCGCGGGCTGCCAGAGACCGTCCTCACAAAGCAGCAGCCCTCGCTATCTGCTCGGGCACAAAGGGGCACGTTTTCTTTTCCCTCTAGTCTGTGGCAATGTCTCTAGGATTTTGCAACCTCCAAACTAGATTATATAAAAGTGTGGGGTTGGGTTGTGGTGCACCTGGTAGAGAGCACATAATACTAAGCCAAGGACTCAAGTTCAAGTTCTCAGCCCCACCTATGACTGGAAGCATCATAAGTGGTGGAGCAGTGCCCTTTCCTTTCCTGTTCTCAACTATGTCTCTACCCTTCCCCTCAACAAAAGGTTAGCAGGAGTGGTGGACTCGCTGTGTAGGCACCAGGCCTTAGCAATAAACCTAGTGGTAGACTATTTTAGGGCTTGGCAGTGGCACACCCAGTAGAGTTCACACATCACCATGCTCGAGGATCTGGGTTCAAATCCTCATCTCAACCCTGTAGGGGAAGGAGGCTTCATTAGTGGTGGAGGAGTGATGCAAGTGTGCCCCCCCCATTTTTCTGTCTCTAGCAGGCAAAAAATAGTAATGAACAAAAAAAGATTGCAGGGAGCAGTGGAGTCCTCTTGCAGGCACTAAGCCCAGCAATAACACCTTGATGAGAAAAACATAAAAACGACAAACACGCAAACCTCCTCCAGATACCGTAGCATTTGCCAAGGCTCAAAATGATACCCTACGGGACAGGTGAAGACTTCTCCATAAACCAAATACTAGCTTGTATTTCTTAATTCTTCTTATTATTTATTTTCCCTTTTGTTGCCTTGTTTTTATTGTTGTTGTTGATGTCATTGTTGGATAGGACAGAGAGAAATGGAGAGAGGAGGGGAAAGACAGAAGGGGAGAGAAAGATAGACACCTGCAGACCTGCTTCATTCCTTGTGAAGGGATTCCCTGCAGGTGGGGAACTGGGGGCTCGAACTGGGATCCTCATATCGGTCCTTGCGCTTTGCACCACGTGCGTTTAACCTGCTGCGCTACCGCCTGACCCCCCGTATGACTTTCTGAAGGGGTCGTTTTAGAGATGAAAGTCTGTTTGTTGTTGTTTTCTCCTCTTAAAAATAGTGGGGGGTGAAGCAGGTCTGCAGGTGTCTGTCTTTCTCTCCCCTTCTGTCTCCCCCTCCTCTCTTGATTTCTCTCTGTCCTATCCAACAAGGAACGATGTCAACAATAGCAACAATAACCACAACAAGGCTACAACAAGGGCAACAAAAGGGGGGAAAACTGGCCTCCAGGAGCAGTGGATTCACGGTACAGGCACTGAGCCCCAGCAATAATCCTGGAGGCAAGAAAAACAAAGTCATACTGGAGGCTGGGCGGCGGCATAGTGGGTAGAATGCACGCGTTACAATGTGTAAGGGGACCCTGGTTCAATGATCTGATCCCCACCTAAATGAGTGGTTGAACAGCGCTGCCAGTTTTGTCTCTATCCAAAAGAAACACATAAATCAAATATTTAAGAATAAAAAAAGTCATAGTACAGTGGTTGTGTATGGAGACTTGCATGCCTGAAGCACCACAGGCCCTAGGTTCCATCCCCATAAGCCAGAGCTGAGTAGTGCTCTGGTAATAGATAAACAAATCGTCTGGCTCATAAAGACTGTCCTCTGGGGGCTGGGTGGCGGTGCACTTGGTTAAGCGCATGTATTACCGCGCACAGGGACCCAGATTTATGTCCCCGGTCCCCACCCGCAGGGGGAAAACTTCACAAGTGGTGAAGCAGTGCTGCAAGTGTCTCTGTCTCTCCCATTCTTGCTCTCAATTTCTTTCTGTCCTAGCAAATAAAATTATATATATCTGACTGAACTCTATAAATCCTATCCAGAAGGTCCTATCGCGTCAAGTTAAGATTTATATATCAGAACAATGTGATGAAGACACTCGTCGGGCAGTAGCTCACACAACAGAAGGCTCCTGCTCCAAACCACCAGCTCCACCGGCACTTACCTCCGTGTGAGTTTTGAAGTCAATTTACTGAAAAGATTAGTGGAGCCTCGGCTTCGAGACTGTGACAGTGGTGTGGCTTCATGAGACAGGCTCGGCGAGGCAGGGGGGCCATTGTAAGTTGCAGTTCGCCGTTCCCGGGGCTGCCCGTGAAAAGTGCTTCGGCTGGCAGAGCCTCTTGGGAAGCGGATTCGATCCGGGGTGGCTGCACTGCTAATACTGTGAGTTGAAGCAACCGGAGTCCTCTGATCAGGAATAGTGCTAAGAGATGAGAAAGAAATAAATGAAGCACTCCCCGTTCACACAATCTTGGCTTTATGGCAAACATCGACACAAAAGTTTACAATCACAAAATACCTTTTAGTACAGTGGAGAAAACCAGTTTTAATAAATTCAGACCCAAGGGATATTTTACAGGCTTAGGGGGTAAAAGATAAATGGGAAAAGGCACCAAAGAAACAGAACACAAAGAGCAACAGAAGGCCTCGGAGAGCTTGAGGAGCACACATACGCCACTTCAAGGACAAGAGTAACACATAGGAATTCTAGGACAAAGAATGGCTAACTTAAACTTCACTCCGTACCCCCTTTTGTTTCCCTGTCGAATGTTCACATGCAGAGAACTTTACCAATACAGCACAAAGGTTATGTGGGTAGAACTGAAGAAAAGGCAACTCAAAAGTTTTGGAAGCACACAAATGACAAAAGTATTGTAAAGTTCCACATGCCAAAAGCAACTTGGAGGAGAAGGAACTTCTTGTGTCTTCTGTAGTATGCAAAGGCATATTACAAAGGCACACACACAGATGACCAAGGACACCATGAGACGGGATGTGCTTAACTAAGGCCACAAACAGGAAGGACGCTTTGTGGACGACCATAACAAAATCTTCAACTATAAAATCCACGGCACAAAATTAAGAAGCAGTGGGCAGACGTTAGTTTTATAAGGAATGTGTGTGTTTCTTACATAGCCTTGAGGTTATCTCCTTCACTGTCTACTGTCATCTTGGGGTGGCCAGAGGCTGACATGGACATCGACTTCTGATGTCTCAGCCGACAGGTAGAAGATGTGGTACAAATTGAGGCAGGGCTAGCTGCGTAAGCGAACATTTCTGTCAGGCTGGGAGGGGGTTTGGGTTTAGGCAGAGGCAGAAACAACAGTGTGATGGACCAGAGACAAAGAGAGCAGCCTGTTGCTTAAAGCATGTAACTTCCTCCCCAAATCACATCATTTTATCAAAGAAGAAAATCTCAAACTAGTTTTGGGAATTCTGGGGCAACTGCCAAAAAGCATTTGCTTTCCTTCCCAACCCCCAACCCCACCAAAAAACCAAACAAACAAAAAAAAACAGTAATCTTGAAAGTTTATTTCCATAACAGAAAGAAGCATCTTCACATGCTCAATGCTTATTTATTGGGAGAGATGACGTCTTCCATTCAGCACAGAATAAACATCCTAGGAGACTTATCTCCACTCATATCTGAGGGTAGGAGGAGTCTGGGATCAGGGCTCAATGTGCTTTCTATCCGCCTCCAGAGCATGCTGACACATTCTCAATGAACTAGAATGGTCACAGGGATATTAACTACTTATTGATCAAAATAATCTATGTTACTTAAATAAGGCCAGTAGTTATTTATAAATAATGGTCAAACCCTGTCAAGGGTTTTTTTTTGTTTGTTTGTTTTTTTAAAGATTTTATTTATTTATGAGAAAGACAGGAGGAGAGATAAAGAACCAGACATCACTCTGGCACATGTGCTGCCAGGGATGGAATCCGGGACCTCATGCTTGAGAGCCCAAAGCTTTATCACTGCGCCACCTCCCGGACCATAAGGGTTCTTTTTATAGGGTGGGAAAATACAAACAAATTAATTGTTGCTAGAGGGCTGAGGTGTAGTTTCAGCTAGAGTTTTCCTGAGACTGTTCTTTCATTTCAGAAGTTATACTACCCATGGGATTCCAATGAGGGAGTTATCCTTGAGGATAATTAGGGATTTTAAATTATGTGCTAAATGTTTTTCTCTGAGAAATTTTTTCTCCCTTATTCCTCTGGTACATGAAATTCCAGGGCCAAATTTGGGACCTCATGCTTGAGAGTTACTCATTTACTGAGTAAACTCTTTCGGTAAACATCCTTTTTTTAAAAAAAAATTTATTTGGGAGTCGGGCGGTAGTGCAATGGGTTAAGTGCACATGGCGCAAAACACCAAGGGCCCGCATAAGGATCCCGCTGGAGCCCCTGGCTCCCCACCTGCAGGGGAGTCGCTTCACAGGCAGTGAAGCAGGTCTGCAGGTGTCTGTCTTTCTCTCCTCCTCTCTGCATCCTATCCAACAACAACTACAACAAGCACAGCAAAGGCAACAAGATGGGAAAAATAGTCTCCAGGAGCAGTGGATTTGGAGTTCAGGCACCAAGCCCCAGCAATAACCCTGGAGGCAAAAAAACAATTATTTATTTTCCCTTTTGTTGCCCTTGTTTTTTATTCTTGTAGTAATTATTGTTATTGGTGTCATCATTGTTAGGACAGAGAGAAAAGGAGAGCAGGGGAAGACAGAGAGGGGGAGAGAAAGACAGACATCTGCAGACCTGCTTCACGGCCTGGGAAGCGACTCCCCTGCAAGTAGGGAGCCGGGGACTCGAAATGGGATCCTTACGACAGTCCTTGTGCTTCGCGCCATGCCCCAACTCCCACAAAACATCCTTTTAACGTGGAAATCTAGAAACCATCAGGTCTCTCCCCTCATGCCTCACACCAGACCAAAGAAATGTGACATCTTGCTAACGTCAACTTCCCGACAGACTTTGCCCTCAGTTCTCGCCTAGTGTGTAACTTCAGCCCCTCTGCAGGCGCACTCCCTAGCACCCCTTCTCATGGGAGCTGGTTCCCAGCTGCATGCACACCTGTCACATTGTCTACAACACAGCTGTGAGTGTCTACACAAGTGCAAACACGACCTGTACCTCGTCTGTAAGTCAGTCTTCAGGACAAAGTTCAAGCTCTTCATCCTGGTACCCATGTCCTATCCAAGTCCCCAACACCTCTGTGGATTTACCTTCTATTGTTCCCTCTAGGGTCTCCTAGCATTCTACTTATGTCAGTCCCTTGGACAGAGATGTTTCGAAAGAGCAAGTCTCTGTGCCCAGATAGTGAGCGTTTTTCTGTTTTCATCAAACTTTCATTCAGAGCCCACACCCTCTATGAAATCTCTTGAGATCTTTTCCATCAGGAATAAATCCTTTCCTTCAGTCTCTAAATTTCATGCCGATACACACTACACTTTGCCACTGTGATCCTGCCCTTCTGCAGACCCTAAGAGTATGGCCTACAATCTCTGCAGAGGTCTCAGTCCCAGAAGGCATCAGAGCTGGTGCTCAAGCAATGCTAAAAAGGGAAGTTCATGGAGTGAGCCTCTAAAATTCTGAAAGTGCCTTCATGTGGACGAAGATCTCCCTCCAGTAGATCTGCTTATTCCTGAACTTTTGTTTGGGAATGCTGCCCTCTGGCTGGGAAGCGTGGTTCTAATATTGTCTAATCTTGGGTTGTGCCACTCAGCATTCACTATTTATTCATGAAAAAGAAGAGAGAGATGAAGGGAAGGAGTTACAGAAAGAGGGAAAGAGGCAGAGAGAGAATCAAGGTATTAATCTGGCACATGTGCCTGGAATTGAGCTCAGGACCCTGTGTTTGAGAGTCCAATGCCTTACCCATTGCACCACTTCCAGAAGCACCCAGCATCCACTCTTCCTGTGCCAAAAACACCTGACCCTGCATTGGGGGAAGCTATCAAGGCTCCTGGAATTGAGAAGTTGCTCACACCACTCCAGATTTCCCAACTATCCAAGTGAATGACAGATACAGTGCCAGACTGAAATCCAAACAGGCCAAGAAAACAAGTTCAAGGGCTCGCTCCTGTGTGAAGTGCAAGCAAGAAGGCAGCCCCTTTGATGTGGCTGATCCCCACAGGGAAAGGACTGAAAAGGAAACAGAACTGGGAGATGGGCCCTGTCTCTATCTCTGGACCTTCTGATTATATAAGTATGTAGAACCCTATTTACAGAAGCCTGTCAGAACTGGATTTCTGTATCAGAGAGCTTCAACTGCTTTAAGGATTTCAAGAAATGTTAGGTTATTCAGAATACATGAACACAGATATACATATCCATTATGAAATTTAATGAACATTTTAACAAGTTAAGATAAATATGTCTGGGTGGAGGGTAGATAGCATAATGGTTATGCAAAGAGACTCCCATGCCTGAGGCTCCAAAGTCCCAGGTTCAATCCCCCTGGCACCACTACCACCATAAACCTTACCACCACTGCTAAACTGGAGCTGAACAGTGCAGTAGTAAAATAAATAAATAAATAAATACAACTGTCTTGAAAACTCTAGCATCTGTTCAGGACAGTTAAGGGTCAACAGACTATCCTTTTTCAGCTGCTGAACATTCTCAAGCCTGATTAGGAGAGAAGACTGACAGATGTACTAAGAAAAGTCAGGAGGAAGTCGGGCAGTAGGGCAGTGGGATAAGTGCTTGTGGCGCAAAGCGCAAGGACCAGCCTAAGGATCCCAGTTCGAGACCCCGGCTCTCCACCTGCGGGGGAGTCACTTTACAGGCAGTGAAGCAGGTCTGCAGGTGTCTATCTTTCTCTCCCCGTGTCTTCCCCTCCTCTCTCCATTTCTCTCTGTCCTATCCAACAATGACATCAATAACAACAACAATAAAAATAAATAAATAATAATAAAAGAAAAGAAAGAAAAGCCAGGAAGACAAGGAGGACACTAGCTGTGCCTCTTGTTCTCTGGAGAGCCCTGCTAATCCAGAGAAGGGCTAGGAGAAGGAAAGCACTTTTAGTCAAGGCACCAAGCTAGAAGATGCTGCACCTCACCTCTTCCCCACGAGGCAACAAGGCATAGAAGAATGGCAAGACTACAGACCGTAATTCCAGAAACAAATTCTTCTTGAAGTTAGAGACATTCCTAGTAACAACTACTTCAAAACCCAACGACATGGCCTGGATGGTGCGCACACAGCTGAGCACACATGCTGCACATGCAAGGATCCAGGTGTGAGCTCCCACTCTCCATCTACAGGCGCAAGTTTCATGATGGTGAAACAGGTCTGCAGATGTCTCTCTGCTGTCTGTCTCCTCCTTCCCTCTCAATATATCTGTCCTAACTAATAAGAGGGGAGGGGTGGCCACTAGGAGCAGTGGATTTGCCTTGCAGGCAATAGCCCCCAAGATAATCTTGGTAGTGATGAAATAAAGCCTTCTTTTTATTGTGGTCATTTCAAGGATGCCTCACTGTTCTAGACTGACTTTAAAAGAGCAAAGCAGAGGAGCAAAAAAAAGAGGGAAAGAAACCAGAGGACCAAAGCTTCATTCAACTGCCAGGGGTTAGGCTCAAACCTGGGTCACGCACGAGGCAAAGTAGCACAGTATCTAGGAAGCCCTTTCTCTGGCCCAACTTCTAAGTCTTCTGATATCTTCTATTACATCACTTTGAACTAGATGAAATTTGATACATTTGGAGAATTGTAACATGAGGAAAATAAATCAGAGAATTAACCACAGGGGCTGGGTGGTGGCATGCCTGGTTGAGCACATGTATTACAATGCGCAAGGACCAGGGCTTGAACCCCTGGTCCCCACATACAGGGGGAAATCTTTGCGAGTGGTGAAGCAGTGCTGCAGGTCTCTCTCTTTCTCTCTCTCTCTCACCCCCCCTTCCCTCTTGATTTCTGGCTGTTTCTATCCAATAAAGATTAAACTTAATAAATAAATAAATTCACTGGGCTGGGGAGATAGTATAGTTGTTATGCAAATAGCCTTTTAAGCTTGAAGTACCAAAGGTGCTAGGTTCAGTCCCCACCACCACAAGCCAGAGCTGAGCAGTGCTCTGGTAAAAATAAGTAAATAAATACACCAATCATTATTTGTAAACTATCTCCAGCTGTGATGCCCAAGTTACACGTAACTTTTAATCACAAGGAAAAAGACATACATAGGAGGCAGAAAGGAGAACACCGAAACAAAAATACATCTTAATATCTACCCAATGATCGCTATAATCTTATACAAGTTTTAAAAAAATTCTACTCATTTAAAAATATTTTAAATTTAATTTTATTATTTTTTTAATAGAGGGTGAGAGAAAGAAAAAGACAGGGAGGGTGGGAGAGAGTAAACAAACCTGCAGCACTTATGAAGCTTAGCCCCCTGAAAGTGGGGAACAGGGACTTGAACCAGGGTCTTTGCACATGATAATATGTACACTTTACCTGGTGAGCCACATCTGCCCCATATAACAAGTTTTACTTTCATGTCCTTTCAAACCTTAGTCGTCTGTGGAAGAGGAAACTAATAAATCATTTAAAAAATATTTATTTATTTATTCCATCTTGTTGCCCTGGTTGTTTTATTGCTGTAGTTATTATTGTTGTTGGATAGGACAGAGAGAAATAGAGAGAGATGGGGAAGACAGAGAGGGGGAGAGAAAGACAGACACCTGCAGACTTGCTTCACCGCCTGTGAAGCGACTCCCCTGCAGGTAGGGAGCCGGGGGCTGGAACCCAGATTCTTATGCCGGTCCTTGTGCTTTGCGCCACCTGCGCTTAACCCGCTGTGCTACCGCCTGGCTCCCTAAATCATTTTGGATGAAGGCAGAAAGGTAAGCCCTTGCTCTGGTTGTCACTGAGTTAGTGATAAAAATTTTATTAAAATACTGAGATTTAAAGGAAATAAACCTTAAACGCAAGTTTAGAAATTATGCACCAAAACAAAGGAGACAGTTTTGATGCCAGAGAGTAAACGCGACAGACAAGCATGTTCAAGGAGGCAGAGAATGATCTGATTCCAGTGTCTACTCCAGAACACTGTGTGCTCAGTCGGGGTTCAGCTTATATGCCATTTTTCCAAAAAGAAAGAAAACCTATACAACCCAGAGAAATATGTTTGATATGCTATGTATTTACTCTAAAACTCAACTTCTCTGCTCTGCTCTCCCATCAAACACTGTCCCATGGTCTCTGGACATACTTGATTATGCTGTTCTGACTCTTAATTTTTTTTTTTTTTTTGCCTCCAGGGTTATTGCTGGGGCTCAGTGCCTGCACCACGAATCCACTGCTCCTGGAAGCTCCCCCCCCCACATTTTGGCGCCCTTGTTTTGGTTATTATTATTATTGTTGTCATTGTTGGATAGGACAGAGAAATGGAGAGAGGAGGGGAAGAAGAGGGGGGAGAAAGATAGACACCTGGAGACCTACTTCACCACCTGTGAAGAGACCCTCCATGCAGCTGGGGAGCCTGGGGCTTGAACAAGGATCCTTAAGCCAGTCTTTGCGCTTTGTGCCATGTGTGCTTAACCTGTTACTCTGGAACATGGAATGCTAGGAACTGAATTCAGAATTTCAGGCTAAAGAGTTTAACACAACACCTCCTGGGATATCTCTTTTCTACTTTATAACAAGAATGGTGTTTGTCACTACAGCTGTTTCCTTACTGACATATTATTTTACTGGTATCATGGATAACTTTCATGTACATTTATCATGTCTATGTGTGAGTGTTTTACCACCATAGTAAAATCATTTAGAAAACTGTGTTGTCCATTTCCCTGGATCCACTTGAAGGACAGAGACTATGTCAGCAGGTGGGCCTCCTTGCCTGGCCCCTTCCGGATAGTATCTCCGTTTGCCTCCTGCTCAGCCCAGAAGCTGGTGTGGCTTCTGATTCAGGATTCTTCTCCCATTCAGTCTCTGTTCGGGATTCCGTGTACACAACACAATTTCCATTCCCCTACTCACTGGTCTACAATTTACTCTTCACAATCATAGCTTACTGAGATCTCCTTGATTTAACTCAGTCCTTCAATCATCACACAAAGCTGGCCCAGAGGATATACTAGGGACAAAGACAGGAACTTGGACCTCTAGAGCTCATTCAAATGTAATGAAGCACTTGCTGTTATCATTTGATTTTTGATAGTGCGACATAAGTAACATGCTTCCATTCTCTTGGGGTAACTAAATCTTGCTAACAGGTAAAATTTCCTACCTGTTTTCTTTGCCATTCTGAATCACCGAGTGCCTGTCAGCTGCAGTCCTCTCACTGCACACATAAGTATTCCGTCGGGTCATCCCACCAGATGCAGTGTTGCTCTACGAAAATAAAGTATTTGTCTTAAATCACTTAGTTATAACAACGAGGAAAAACTCACTTAAAATGTCAACAGTGGGGGTGCCGGGTGGTAGCGCAATGGGTTAAGTGCACAGCAACAAGGACTGGCACAAGGATCCCGGTTCAAGCCCCCAGCTCTCTACCTGCAGGGAGGTTGCTTCACAAGTGATGAAGCAGGTCTGCAGGTGTCTGTCTCTCCTCTTTGTCTTCCCCTCATCCCTCCATTTCTCTCTGTCCTATCCAACAACGACAACATCAATAACACAATAACGACAATAATAAAACAACAAGGGCAACAAAAGGGAATTAAAAAAAAAAAACTTATTTTGTGGAATGAGATGATAGCATAATGGTTATGCAAAAAACATTCAGGCGTGAGGTTCCAGGTTCACTCCCCAGCACCACCAGAAGCCAGAGCTAAGTAGTGCTCTGGTCTCTCTCATTAAAATAAAATAAAAACTTGAGTGGCTGAGGAAGTTGTGGTCTATATACACAATGGAATACTACTCAGCTATTAAAAATGGCGATTTCACCTTTTTCACCCCATCTTGGATGGAGCCTGAAGGAATCATATTAATTGAAATAAGTCAGAAACAGAGAACTAATATGGAATGATCTCATTCATAGGCAGAACTTGCAAAACAAGATCAGAAGGGAAATCATAACTTGGTATATTTACCAAAGTGGGTGGGGAGGGGTGGTTCAGGTCCTGGAACATGATGGCAGAGGACCTAGTGGAAAACTGTTACGTGAAAAACGGGAATGCTATGCACACACACAGTACTGTAATTTACTGTCGGCTGCAAACCATTAATCTCCCAATAAATTAAAAATAAATTTAAAATAGGGGTGTGAAAATAAATAAATGAATAGAAAAAGTATAAAAATAAAATAAAATATAATTTTTTTTTGCCTCCAGGGTTATTGTTGAGGCTTGGTGCCTGCGTTGCGAATCTACTGCTCCTGGTGGCCATTTTCATTTTATTGGATAGAGAGACAGAAATTAAGAGGGAGTCAGGGAATAAGACACCTTCAGACCTGACCTGCTTTACTGCTTGTGAAGCAACCCCCTTGCAGGTGGGAAGAAATTTTATTTTATGCCTCCAGGATTATTGGTGGGGCTCAGTGCCTGTACCATGAATCCAAGGCTCCTGGAGACAATTTTTCCCCTCTTTTGTTGCCCTTGTTGTAATTATTGTTATTGTTGATGTTGTTCGTTGTTGGATAGGACAGAGAAAAATGGAGAGGAGGGGAAGACAGAGAGGGGGAGAGAAAGATAAGACACCTGCAGATCTGCTTCACCGCTTGTGAAGCGACTCCCCTGCAGGTGGGGAGCCGGAAGCTTGAACCGGGATCCTTATGCTGGTTCTTTTGCAGGAAATTTTATTAAAGGTAGATGTTAAGAGCTAGATTCAGGGAGTCAGGAAGTAGTGCCGTGGGTTAAGCACATGTGGTGTGAAGTGCAAGGACCGGCATAAGGATCCTGGTTCGGGCCCCTGGCTCCCCACCTGCAGGGGAGACGCTTCACAGGTGGTGAGGCAGTTCTGACAGATGTCTGTCTCTTGCCCTCTCTGTCTTCCCCTCCTCTCTCCATTTCTCTCTGTCCCATCCAACAACAACATCAATAACTACAACAATAAAAAACAACAAGGGCAACAAAAGGGAACATAAATAAATATTAAAAAATTTTTTTAAAAAGCTAGATTTGGCCCACCTGCAGGGGGAAGCTTTGCAAGTGGCAAATCAGGGCTGCAGGTCTCTCTGTCCCTCTCCCTCTCTAGCCCTCCATCCCCCTTGATTTCTGGCTGTCTCGATCCAATAAATAGATAATTTAAAAAATAGTAATAAAAAAAGAACTCAGTATATGTGAACGCACTGGGCATAGTGCCTGGCGGGTGGTAAGGGCTTTGTCAGTATCTTTTTAAAACTATTTTATTTTTTTTAACAAAAGAGATACAGAAGGGAAGCTGTATCAGATGATGAACAGACTGATAGACATGTACCAGAGCAGTGCTCAACTCTGGCTTATGGTGGTGCTGGGGACTGAATTTAGGACTCCAGAATGTGAGAGACTGAAGTCCTTTGGCTTAATCATTATGCTGTTTCCCTCTGTCAAAGTTCTTTAACCCTGATCTGTACCTCATAAGCAGATAAGAAGTCCAGTGCCCTGTACAGTACAGGCCCTGCTAGTCTACTGGCGATTAATTCTCTACTCTTACAAGTGGATTTTACTTATTTCCTGCTAGAGAAGTCTATCACTGGCATCTGACACAACCCAAAACTCAGCAGATGTATGTGTAAAATTAGAAACAGTCCTTGACCGCTGATCTAGTAGGATGGGGTTCCACAAGAAATCGCTTGACTGCAGCAGGTGACCTATACAGTTGAGCGGATGTAAAATGCTAAAACCATTTCAACCTTCTAGTCCTAGGAGAGCCTTACAGTTTAATACTCACACTAGGGACAGTAGAGCTTTTCTTTCGTTCAGGAATATCTGCCTTGTTAGGATTACTCGCATTCCCAAGCATGGGGCTAGCTGGAGCAATTCCCTTTCCTGCAGCAGTACTGCTGGATGATTTTCGGGAGGGAATTCCATCTTCTTTGAGGTCACCATCAACAGTGCTGGTCTGACTCCTTTTTGGATATGCCACAACTGAAGGAATGGCTGGTCCAGCTGAAATAAAGAGTTCATTTTCAAAATACTGACATCACATTTTACACATAAAATGTGAAACATAAAACATAATCTATAGGATAACCTAAGGTTACACACAGAAAATTAGTAAAATCCCTTAAGTATTTCCCACTCGTGTAAAATGTCTTCTCTGTACAACTAATTCAATTTTGAAAAATTCCTGGGTCCTGGGTGGTGGCACATCTGGTTGAGCACACGTTACAATGCACAAGGACCCAGGTTCAAGTCCCCGGTCCCTACCTGCAGGGGAAAACTCCAGGAGTGGTGAAACAGTGCTGCAGGTATGTGTGTCTCTCTCTCTTCCTCTCTATCCCCTTCTCCCTCTTGATTTCTGGCTGTCTCAAGATAATAAAGAATTAAAAAAAAAAGATAAATTTGTTTCTTAAAGTATTTTTTATTGATAAGCTTATAATAGTTTTTGTCTAGGAATATCTACAGGGTGGTCCAGGAGGTGGAACAGTGAAATAAAGCATTAGACTCTCAAGCATGAAGTCTGAAGTTCAATCCTCAGCAGCACATGTACCAGAGTGGTGCCTGCTTCTTTCTGTTCTCCCTCCTTTGTCATTAAGAAGTAAATAAAAGTCTTTGAAGAGAGAGGAGGGGAGGGAGTGAGGGAGAAAGAAAAAGGTTGATCGATCTTCAGGTAGGTAGCTGTACAGAAAAATAATCACACTAATTGGGGCAAACATATCATGCAAAATGAAGACCATCTATTACAGCAGAGAAAATCAAAGCCAGGGCCAGGTGGACGCACACGTTGCAGTGCACAAGGTTGTAGGTTCAAGTCCTTGGTCCCCACCTGCAGGGGGATGGACAGCTTCACGAGCGGTGGAGCAAAGCTGCAGGTGTCTTTCTGTCTCTTCCCCCTCCCCTCTTAATTCTTCTCTGTCTCTATCCAATCATAAATAAATAAATGAGATAAAATCAAAGTCAATTTGATTAAAAAATATTTTGGAGACAAAAACCAAGAGAGAGGGAGATAGAGAGACACGTGCAGCACTGCATCACCAGTAGTCACACAGATAAGGCAACACAAAGTCTGAGGCTGGGCAGACAGCATAATGTTCTGTTTATTTACTGCTTTTTAAAAATATTTATTTATTTACTCCCTTTTGTAGTTTTATTGTCACCATTGTTGGATAGGACAGAGAGAAATGGAGAGAGGAGGGGGAGACAGAGAGGAGGAGAGAAAGACAGACACCTGCAGACCTGCTTCACTGCTTGTGAAGCGACTCCCCTGCAGGTGGGGAGCCGGGGGCATGAACTGGGATCCTTAGGCCGGTCCTTGTGCTTTGCACCACCTGCGTTTAACCCACTGCACTACCACCCAACTCCTTATTTACTGCTTTTAAAAAAATATTTATTTAGTTATTGGACAGGGACAGCCAGAAATTGAGAGGGAAGGGGGTCATAGGAAAGGAGACAGACACCTGCAGCCCTGCTTCACCACTCACAAAGCTTCTCCTTGCAGGTGGGGACCGAGGGCTTGAACTCAGGTTCTCGCCTACTATAAAATGTACGCTCAACCAGGTGCGCCACCACTCGGTCCCGCAGCATAATGCATGCCTCAAGTGCTTAGTTCAACCCCCTGCACTACATGTACCAGAGTGATGCTTGCCTTCTCTCTCTCCTCTGTTAAAACATTTATGTAATAATAAAATAATAATTAAAGTTCTGCATGCCAGGAGGCAGCACAGAAGATAAAGAGTTACACTCTGACGCATGGGATGCTGAGTTCATAGAGCGGCATGTGCCAGAGTGATAACTCTGGTTCTCTCCCTCTCGTTAAAATTTTTGATGAACAGATCCTCTCTGAGGCAGGGTGGTGGTTCACTTAGTAAAGCACCTCTAGTACTATTTGAGAGGACTCAGGTTCAAGTCCCCAGTCTCTATGTGCAGGGGCAAAAGTTTCACAGGCAATGGGGTACTGCTGCAGGTGTCTCCTCTCTGTGCCTATCGAAGGAAAGGAAGACTAGAACAAATGGCGACCAGGAATGAAGTTATGTAGACACTGAGCTCCAGCAATAAACTTGACCAAAAAACACGCTAAAATTCTTTCTTAAAAAAAGAGGGTGGAAGTGCGGGAGGTGCAGATCCCGCAATCTGGGCAGAGGCCTGTCACTTCTACACGGAGTCTTGAGGAAGTAGACCCCAAGGCTCACCCAGCCTAGAGGCGTGTCCCTCCTCGACTCTGCAGGCTGAGAAGGCACCGAGCTCAGGGGCGAGGGAGCCTCCTTCTTACACAACATACCCTAAAGGTTGTTTCTCGTAAGCCACACGCTGCCTCCCTTTATGAGGAAGGGAGGCCGTAACTGGGGTCCTTAGAGGCTGGTAACTTGCCTTTGAGCCCGAGCTAGATATGAGAAGCAGGTTTGACCTAAGAGCATGAATGAGGTGCACCTGGGGCTAATTACCATGGCGTGAGTGTCACACACTTTCCTCACCGGATCCTACTTAAGTCCCCTATGTTCATACTGGATGGTAATCAGTATATCAAACCCTGTGTATGAACAATAAATGAGCTGGAGCTGTGTCTCTGAAGCACTCCCGGGGGTGGATCCTTCCCTCACCCTACTGACAATTCCCTGTTCCCCTTGTTGCTGTTTCTTCTCTGGCTCAGCAACTTGGAAGTAGAAAGCATAATGGTTAAACAAAGAGACTCTTCAGCCTGAGGCTCCATGGCCCCAGGTTTAATCTCCTGTATCACCCCCATAAGCCAGAGCTAAGCAGCAGTGCTCTGGTTAAAAACAAACAAACAAAAAAAGGAGGGCAGGCCAGCAGAATAGCTCATCTGGTGTTGGAGGATGGGGCCAACTGTTCTGGAAAGTCCAGGCCGTTGTTTCCATGAGGTCCAAGTGGATAAACACCCAACTCTCCATTCGGGTCAAGATGAGGGCAGGTTCCCTTGACCTCCTGAACTAATGATGGATGGCTTCTCTGGAATGGGGGCTACCTTTCTGCACACATCTCTCCCTTCCCCTTAAAACAGACCATGAATTACTATACATTGTGTCTGGCCTAACTTGAAAGCCACCACGTACATTCTTGCTCAACAGCCCCCTCCTCCTCCCCCTTCCTCTCAAGTGCCTGTAATTTCCCCGAGGAAATAAATATGCATTGTGAAGCTTGTGATCAAACCTTGTATGATAATTCTTCACTTGTGATCAAATAGTTTGTAGGTCAAAATGCGGCTATGCCTTGTGTTTGGGTTAATGATGACCTTGACCTCATCCCTGGGCAATGGGTATATGACCTTGACCTCCTCCCTGGGCAATGGGTATATGTACTTGCTTTCTCTCTCAATAAACAAGTTGCCCCACTGAGGCTCTCCCAGGGCTGACTGCTTGTCTCCCTGCACACATCACCCTCAGCACGGTGAGCTACCCCAGGGCCCCTGGGGGCTGCTTTTGACCTCCCTCTCCCAATGGCCGGGAAGATGGGTGGAACCAAAGCGGCCTGCTCTAGATAGTGTGCTGCTTTGCCGTGTGCATGGCCAAAGTCTTAGGATGGCCCCCCCACACACAGGATGACATTTCAATGCTTTCTATTTGAAAAAGTTAGCTCACAGCAGTGACAGCCCAATAACTTAAAAAAAAAAAAAAAAGAGTTAGGACCTGATCTTAATATACTAGAATTAAAGGGGAAATAACCCCAACCTTAACATTCACAGTTATAGACTAACATATACACAATACACTGGACACTTGTGCATGTGCCAGAGGTTCTGGGTTCTCTCCCTCTCTTTTTTTTAAAGGTTTTATTAATGAGAAAGATAGGAAAGAAAGCAGACATCACACTGGTACATGTGCTGCTAGGGACTGAACTCAGGACCTCATGCTTAAGAGTCCACTGCACCACCTCCCGGACCACAAGAGACTGGATTCTCATATAGAATTAATCTGAAGAAGAGTAAGTATCAGGTTTGGTAAGCATACCTTCTAGGGAGTTCATCTCATTAAGATTTGTTTTATGGTTGACTATTTTTAGAATGAGGGTGTTTGGACACATCAGCAGCTAGTCTGGCTAAGAACTCATCAACTACATAAATTAAGGCAAAATTTTGGTGTGCTGTGTAAATATAATTGAATTTTTAAAAGTTGGGCCAGGGAGAAAGCACGATAGTATATTTAACTGACTTTCATGACCTAAGTTGCAAGGCCCACGCTTCAATCCCCAACACCTCAGTAAGCCCAAGCTCAGCAGGGCTGGGGGGAGTGGGGCACAACTAAAGAGAAACTCATTTCCTAAAGTGCAAACGGCCGTATTTACCTAGTGGCTACTGTACTGAATGTAATCATTACTGTACAAAGTTCATTTAGACGGTGACACTCTGGAAAACAAATATGACGCAGAGATGGGGGAAAGACAAAGAACTAAAATGGAAGCAGGGCCCTAGAAGGCAGCCACTAAGGTTCCGCTAAGTAGGCCTCGGCAGCAGGAACCCACGGAACTCAGCAAGGAAACCGGTGCCTTGAAAGAAGCAAGCCGATAGCTGCAGAGCCCCGGATTCAAGCTGAGCATCAGACCCTGCAGGCCCCAAGCAAGAGAATGCACCCCCCCCACACACACACACACACACACACCTTCCCAGAGCACCGCTCATCTCTGGCTTATGGTGCTGCCACGAGCTCAGAGTCTCATACAAGGAAGTCTTTGTCCATAAGCATTATGGCATCTTCCAGGCTCAACAAGTTTCAATTGAGGAGACCACTTCTGTTAAGGACAGACCTGCCCCCCACCCGCCACAGCACTGGAATGGGTCCACACTTACCGTGGTCACTGTAACGCCTCTGCTTCTGGCTGGAAGAGATACTTCTCTGAACTTTGTGGTGAGGAGACTGGCCAGTACTGTTGTTGAGGTCACTGCTTGGCCTAACCTTAGCAAGTGAAAGATTGCTGCTAGAACTGGAATCACTAGCATCCAGCTAAGAGAAAATGAGAAAACAAAGCAAACCACAACACGAACCCAATGGCTTATTAGGAAACTAAACTTCTCACAACACACAAAAACCTCTCATATACTGCTCGTTAGTTTTTTTTTTTCATATACAGCTCAACTAGAGAGAAGACTCTGTGTATAAAAGGAATAACTGGGAGTTGGACGGTAGTGCAGCAAGTTTAGTGCATATAGAGGATTCCAGTTCGAGCCCCGGATCCCCACATGCAGGTCTGCAGGTGTCTATCTTTCTCTCACCCTCTGTCTTCCCCTCCACTCTCCATTTCTCTGTCAACAACGATGACAACAATAACTACAACAGTAAAACAAGGGCAACAAAAGGGAATAAATAAATAAATATGTTTTTTAAAAAGGAATAACCATAAAGTCAAGCCAAAGTATCTTTTTTTTGGGGGTGGGGGTCTTCAGGGTTAATGCTGGGGCTCAGTGCCTACACCATGAATCCACTGCTTCTGGAGGCTATTTCTAACCCCCTTTTGTTACCCTTGTTGTTGTCGCCTTGTGTGGTCATTATTGTTGTTGTTGATGTTGTTCATTGTTGGATAGGACAGAAATAGAGAGAGGAGGCGAAGACGGGGGAGGGGGAGATAAGACACTTGCAGACCTGCCTCACCGATTGTGAAAAACTCACCTGCAGGTAGGGAGCCGGGGGCTCGAATCAGGATCCTTATGCCAGTCCTTGCGCTTTGCGACACATGCACTTAGCCTGCTGCGCTACTGCCCGACCCCCAAGCCAAAGTATCTTTGTCAGGGCAAGGCAGTGTGCCTCATCCTATAGAGAGCACATGTCATTATGCATGAGGACCCAGGTTTAAGACCCAGATCTCCAACTGTAGTGGGGAAGCTTCACAGTAGTGGGGCAGTGCCACAGATGTCTCCCCATTCTGGCCTATACTAGAGAAGGAAGGGGGAAGGGCCAGGGGAAGGGTGAGAGTAGTGGAGTTGTCATGCATGCACTGAGCCACAATACCCATAATGCCTACTGGGAAAGCTCACAAAAGGACTAGGGATTGATGACCTTATTTCTAGGTGATTGATTTATTTAATTAAAATTGAAATAGAACATATTAGTTTCAGGATTTTTCAAAGAATTTCAAAAGCTCCAGTTCATCTTAGGAAATCAATCATTTCTAAACTCTTTATGACTATGAAAACTAGGTCTGTGACAATATCAGCAAGGTTATTTCCTAAGAGAAACAGGAAAAAGAGTGAAAGATATCAGAAGATCAAAGCTTCCTTCAATGAGGTAAAAGTCAGGCTCAAACCTATGTTGAGCACATGCCAAAGTAGCTCATATCCAAGTGTGCCATTTCATTTTCTTTCTTCCCTTGTACTTTGTGCCATGTGCGCTTAACCCACTACACAGAATTAGATTTGTTATTTTCAAGTACATTAAAAATAGTATTCTGGGGGAATTGGGCGGTAGCGCAATGGGTTAAGCGCACGTGGTACAAAGCGCAAGGACCGGCATAAGGATCCCAGTTCGAGCCCTCGGCTCCCAACCTGCAGGGGAGTCAGTCACTTCACAGGCAGTGAAGCAGGTCTGCAGGTATCTATCTTTCTCTCCTCCTCTTTGTCTTCCCTCCTCTCTCCATTTCTCTCTGTCCTATCTAACAACGATGACATCAATAATAACTACAACAACAATTTTAAAAAAAGGACAAAAAAAGGGAAAATAAATAAGTAAATTATTAAAAAAAATTTAAAAAAAAGTATTGGGAGTCGGGCTGTAGTACAGCGGGCTAAGCGCAGGTGGCGCAAAACACAAAGACCGGCATAAGGATCCCGGTTCGAACCCCGGCTCCCCACCTGCAGGGGAGTCGCTTCACAGGCGGCGAAGCAGGTCTGCAGGTGTCTATCTTTCTCTCCTCCTCTCTGTCTTCCCATCCCTCTCTCCATTTCTCTCTGTCCTATCCAACAACAACAACAACAATAATAACTACAACAATAAAAACAAGGGCAACAAAAGGGAAAAAAATAAATAAAATAAATATTTAAAAAAAAAGTATTAAAAAAAAAAGTATTCCCCAGGTGGGAGGAGATAGCATAATGGTTATACAAAGAGACGCTTGGTGCTTGAGGCTACAAAGTCCCAGGTTCAATCCCCCGCACCACCATAAGCCAGAGCTGAGAAGTGCTCTGGTTAAAAAAAAAAAAAAGGGTGTTGGACGGTAGCGCAGCGGGTTAAGTGCATTTGGCGCAAAGCGCAAGAACCAGAGGATGGAACCCGGTTCAAGCCCCTGGCTCCCCATCTGCAGGGGAGTCGCCTCACAGGTGGTGAAGCAGGTCTGCAGGTGTTTTATCATTCTCTACCCCCGTCTTCCCCTCCTCTCTCCATTTTTCTCTGTCCTATCTAACAACAACGACATCAATAACAACAACAATAACTACAACAACAATAAAAAGACAACAAGGGCAACAACAGGGAAAATAAATAAATAAAATAAAAAAAGGTAGCGAGAGTAGTATTCCCAGATGGTGGAAATTAAAATAATTTACATAAAAGGTGTTAAAGCTATTTGATTTCTCTTACCTCTGAAGATTTTCTTCCCAACAATAAATATGTGGCTGTGATTTCATCATATTTAAGTTTACTAAGAGATTCTTGAATTTCTTCTTGTGAATATCCCATTCCCACCATAATATCTGAAAGAAATGCATAATACAGTGCATATGTTTTGTTTGGGTCAGACATCACCACATTACAGGGTAAGATAACTTCCTTTATTTGACCCACAAAATGTAAATGAACAGCTCAGCCTGTTTTTAAATTATTGAGAAACAGGAAATTGCAGGTAAGTTCCTAAGTATGACAAAAAAGGAAACACTGGTTCATGTACCTTATGCTTAACTTCTCACTTCAGGCACATCTATGAGTTGAACCAAAGACGCGTTTCTGTTTACGCACACAAGCAGCAATTACCTATTCTCTTTTGGTCGGTGATATCCAGGGCTGGTTCCACAAATGGTTTCAGCTCATCTTCCTCATGTCCTGCATTGATCCACCTGTCCTTCATGATTTGCTAGAAGGGAAACTATTCATTAGTAGCATAAGGAAAAAATTTTTTTCTTTCTTTTATTTAAATTCCCTTTTGTTGTCCTTGTTGTTTTACTGTTGTAGTTATTATTGATGTTGTCAGTGTTGGATAGGACAGAGAGAAATGGAGAGAGGAGGGGACGACAGAGAGGGGGAGAGAAAGACAGACACCTGCAGACCTGCCTCACCACCTGTGAAGGGACTCTCCTGCAGGTGGGGAGCAGGGGGCTTGAACTGGAATCCTTACACCGGTCCTTGCGCTTTGTGCCACCTGCATTTAACCTGCTGTGCACCTGAGTCCCAGGAAAATTTTCTGTAGTCACAACATTTAGAAATCTTCCAGGCCTGGGTGGTGGTGCACCTGGTTGAGGGCATATGTTACAATGCACAAGGACCTATGTTCGAGTCCCCACTCTCACTTGCAGGGAGAAAGCTTCATGAGAGGTAAAGCAGTGTTGCAGGTGTCTCCCTGTCTCTATCATACCCTTCCCTCTCGATTTTGAGCTATCTCTATCTAATAAAGATTTTAAAAAGATTGAAAAAAAATCCTCATTTTCAAATATTTCAACTACAGCTCCTAGGGTAACTTATTTATTTATTTATTTTAGAAAGGATTAATTAACAAAACTATAAGGTAGGAGGGGTACAACTCCACACAATTCCCACCACCCAATCTCCATAACCCTCCCCTCCCCTGATAGCTTTCCCATTCTCTATCCCTCTGGGAGTATGGATCCAGGGTCATTGAGGGTTGCAGAAGGTGGAAGGTCTGGCTTCTGGAATTGCTTCCCTGCTAAACATGGGCGTTGACTGGTGGGTCCATACTCCCAGTCTGCCTCTCTCTTTCCCTAGTAGGGTGTGTCTCTAGTGGGAAGCTGAGCTCCAGGACACACTGGTGGGGTCTTCAATCCAGGGAAGCCTGGCCAGCATCCTGGTGGCATCTGGAACCGTTTCCAGAAGATGTGATCAGAGCTCAAGCCACTAGCAGCTTCTCAGTCCGCCATCTTCCGGCACCCCCCCCAGGGTAACTTTTAAATGTGTTTTAACATCTATCTTAAAAGTATTCTGGGAGTCGGGTGGCAGTGCAGCAGGTTAAGCGCACGTGGCGCAAAACGCAAGGACTGATGTAAGGATCCTGGTTCGAGCCCTCGGCTCCCTACCTGCAGGTTTCTATCTTTCGCTACCCTCTCTGTCTTCCCCTCCCCTCTCCATTTCTCTCTATCCTATCCAACAACAACAACAACAACAACAAACAACAACAAGGCAACAAAAGGGAATAAAATATTTTTTTAAAAGTATTCAACATGTCATACAAACCAGGCAAAGTCCTAGAAATACTTTAGACTCCCACATTGTTACTTAGTGATTACCTCAAGTGTGCCGCGCTTTATTGGATTTAGCACCAGGAAACGTTTGAGAAGATTCTCACAGTCTGTGGACATGTAGAAAGGGATCCTATATTTCCCTCTTAATACTCTCTCTCTCAGTTCCTGTGGGAAGGTGGAGAGAAAAGAAAACTGATGAGTCAACTTCCGGGTTAAAAAAGAACCCCTCATGCTAATATAACAGTAAACTAAATAGATTACTTATTTTATATTTTTGAAAAATATGTGCAACGGCTTTTTTTGTTTTGTACCTTTAGGTTTTGACCATCGAAGGGGAGAGACCCACTGACAAGGGTATAAAGAATGACACCAAGGCTCCATACATCCACTTCTGGCCCATCGTATTTCTTGCCTTGGAAAAGTTCTGGAGCTGCATAAGGAGGGCTCCCACAAAACGTATCCAGTTTACTGCCAACAGTAAACTCGTTACTAAATCCAAAGTCAGCTATTTTAATGTTCATATCTGCATCTAACAATAGATTTTCAGCCTAGAGAAAAAGCATCAAGATGAAGATGAAATGAAATCACAACTGAGACAAGATTAGACAGTTCATGAGAGTTTACATCTTTTTAACTTATTTATAAAATAAAAAATACCGAGAAGACTAGGAGCCGAGCCAGGCGGTGGCGCAGCGGGTTAAGCATACGTGGCGCAAAGCGCAAGGACCGGCATAAGGATCCCGGTTTAAGCCCCCAGCTCCCCACCTGCAGGGGGTTCGCCTCACAGGCAGTGAAGCAGGTCTGCAGGTGTCTGTCTGTCTCTCTCCGTCTTCCAATCTCTCTAGATTTCTCTGTCCTAACCAACAACAACAACAGCAGTAACAACAATAACAACGATGATAAACAAGGGCAACAAAAGGGGCAAAAAATAAATAATTTTTTTAAAAGAATGTTTTAATATATATATCGACAAGACCATAGGATAAGAGGGGTATAATTTTAAAAAAAATTTTAAAAAGGGGGTATAATTACACAATTCCCACCACCAGAGTTCCTTATCACATCCCCTCTGTAAAAGCTTCCCTATTTTATCTCTCTGGGAGTATGGACTCAGGATCATATGGGAAGGTGGAAGGTCTGGCTTCTGTTACAACTTCTTTGCTGAGCATGGGTGTTGGCAGGTTGGTCCATACTCCCAGTCAGTTTACAATTTTTAAGTTCTTTTTTTTTTCCTAAGCAGAGTATTGCTCAGGTAGCTTATGGTGATGTGGGAGACTGGACCTGGAACTTGGAAGCCTTGGGCATGAAGAGTCTCATTCCATAAGGATTATGCTATCTTCCCCTGCTGAATAAAATTTTTTATGAAAGAAAAATTCTTTTTAGAGATGAAGTAAATAGGAATTCCTAGTTTTGTGTCACTAATAGCTAGTAAGAAGCATGAGGGATAAATTAATTCTGCCAGTGATTTAAATTATTCCACAAGCAAACAGTCTTGTAAATATTTAATTGAGGATAATGGGGTTCCCCCTCACCTCAAATGGACACTTGTTTCAAAACAGCCAGCCACACTTCACAAAAGGAACTAAGCAGTTAGTTTCCTTGCCCTCAAATCAAAGAACAGAGGCAGAAAACAGGCAAGTCCACCATGCCCTACCTGAGGAGAGAGATGTGAGGGCACAGGTGCATGTCTGATACCGGCAGGTATGCAAAGGCTGCCTAAAAGGTGAGCACAAGCCCGCTGCCTGGAGGAGCAGCAGACTGCGGCGGCTGTGCTCATGTCAAGCAGCAGGCAGAATAAGCAGATGTGAGAGAGCATGTTCTTTTTTTTTTAACCAGAGCACTGTTCAGGCCTGGCTTATGGTGGTGTGGGGGATTGAACCTGGGAGAATATGGCTGAATCACAAAAGGTTGGAATGTGAAGGAGACTGAGGAGCTGGGGCCAGGTGGTGGAACACCTGGTTGAGCACATATGTCACAATGCTCACGGACCCTGGTTCAAACCTCCAGTCCCCACCTGCAGGGGGAAAACTTTGCAAGTGGTGAAGTGGGGCTGCAGGTGTGTCTCTCTCTCTTCCTCTTTATCTTCTCCTTCCCTTTCATTTCAATTTCTGTCTCTATCCAACAAATACATAAAGATAATTAAAAAAAATTTTTTTTTAAGTCTGAGTGGTTATGCAGACACTTTCGTGCCCAAGGCACTAATGGTCCCAAGTTCAATCTCCAGCACTTCCATAAGCCAAAGAAGAGTGGTCCTCCCATAAATATATATACACACACACACACACACACAAATTAAAAATAACAGGGGTGGTAACTTTTTTTAATTTAATTTTTTATTTATAAAAAGGAAACACTGACTAAACCATAGGATAAGAGGGGTACGACTTCACACAATTCCCACCACCGGAACTCTGTAATCCATCCCTCCCCTGATAGCTTTCCTTCTTTTTTTTTTTTTTCCTGATCTTGTTTTTCAACTTCTGCCTGAGAGTGAGATCATCCCATATTCATCCTTCTGTTTCTGACTTATTACACTCAACATGATTTTTTCAAGGCCTATCCAAGATCGGCTGAAAACGGTGAAGTCACCATTTTTTACAGCTGAGTAGTATTCCACTGTGTATATATAAGGGGTGGTAACTTTAGTGATTTCCTAGAAAAGAGAAAGTGGTACTAAGCAAAGAGTGGCAAGGAGGATCAGGTGAGCAGATGAAGAGCAAAGGCTAGAGAGACACCTGAGGGATGTGGGCAACTGGAGGAAGAAAGGAACGATTGCAGCGAGGAGAGAAAGATTCAGGCTTGTCATCTGCTGAAACCGGGGTGCCTAAGGGGTGCTTAGCTGAAGGTTTCTGCTGTCGTCTATATTCCAGAAGAAAGTCCTCGCCGAAAGCAGGGATTGGGGAGGGCACCAGGATGCAGGTGGCCAGAGTGGATGTGAAAGCAGCAAGAAAAAATGCATGACAAGTGTGTAAGATCACAGGACCAAGGCAAGGGTGAAGTGAGGGGTCAGAGTGTCAGCAAAAGACTGCAAAACAGGTCCTATGAAAACAGAAACAAGTTCAAAAGACCTGGGCTATAGACACTTAGCAGTTTATAAGATGTGAATATAAATAGCAAGCAGCTTGTTTGCAGAAGGATCGCTGGGTAAGTGGGTCTGGATCCCGAAATGAGACAGGAGGAAGGAAAAGGTCACAGTGCTTTCTCTGGTGACTAAGAAGTCATAGCCATCAAGGAATATTAAGCACATCACGTGTGATGTCAGAAGACCGCATGGTGCAGAACAGTAGCTGGGCTTCAGAATCATGGCCATCAGTATGTAAAAAGGGAGACTTGGACTTTTGTGGAGGGAAAGGAGACCATCACTATCATGAATATATGGATTTAAAAATGTGGGGAGTCGGGCTGTAGCACAGCGGGTTAAACGCAGGTGGCGCAAAGCACAAGGACCGGCATAAGAATCCCGGTTCGAACCCGGCTCCCCACCTGCAGGGGAGTCGCTTCACAAGCAATGAAGCAGGTCTGCAGGTGTCTAGCTTTCTCTCCTCCTCTCTGTCTTCCAGTCCTCTCTCCAGTTCTCTCTGTCCTATCTAACAACGACAACAACAATAATAACTACAACAATAAAACAACAAGGGCAACAAAAGGGAATAAATAAAATAAATATAAAAAAAATGTGAGGTGGGTGGGGATATAGCATGGCAGTTATGCCAATGGCCTTCACAAGCTTTAGGTACAGGCTGGAGCATGTTCTTAAGCACTGCTAATGAGAAGGCAGTAAAGAGAGGATAGGCCAAGCCATGCCCCAAAACACAGAGGTGCGCCTATCCTATCATAAGAGTAAAGATGAAAGGAGGGTCTAAGTTTGAGTACAAGATGGGGGTTTCTGACTCGTGTTTCTATCTTCCTGTGAGAGAAAACAAACTGCCGGAAGCAAAGCTGAAGTGGAAGACTCAGAAGCAGGTCTCAGAGAGGCATGACTTCCACAGGAACCAGTGCTGGCAAAAGAAACAGAAGAGTGTTGAGCAGCACGAGGCTTCTGGGCAGCCAAGTGTTAGTTCTTCTGTGAGGCTGCCATCGGTGTGGCGACCGGGCTGATCTTCATACATCAACTATGAGCTACCTTCACCAAAATGCAATGTATTTATTCTAACCATTTTTATCTTGTATTTTACTTAAATATTACTAATATGAAAAAGAACACCATTCTGGTGTATGCAATGCTGGGGTTCAAATTCAGGACCCTATACTTGAGAGTGCAATGCTTTTATCTGTTGTGCCACCTGCCAGGCCAAAAAAAATTTATTTTAAGAACAGGGCACTCACTGCTCAGCCATGTGGTTTCAAAGATTGAACCCGGGACTTTGGAGCTTCTGCCATAAAAATCTTTTACATAACCACTATCGTATTTTCCCTGCCCCCCCCCCCATTTTATTTTTTGTGCCTCCAGAGTTATAGCTGGGCTTGGTGCCTGCACTACGAATTCATTGCTTCTAAAGGTCATTTTTCTTCCTCCCATTTTTGTTGCCCTTGCTGTCATTGTTATTGCTGTTGTTGTTGGACAGGACAGAAAGAAGTGGAGAGAGGCGGGGAAGACAGAGAGAGGGAGAGAAAGAAAGACACCTGCAGACCTGCTTTACTACCCATGAAGCAACCCAACTGCAAGTGGGGAGCCGGGGTCTCGAACCGGGATCTTACACTGGTCTTTGCGCTTCACACCTTGTGTGCTTAACCCACTGCACTGCGCCCCAGCCCCCCCCCTTTTTTTTACTTTTTGAAAATATTTAATCCATGTATTACATGTGAGAGTTAGAGAGAGAATACAGAGACCCACTCCAGTTCATGCAGTGCCAGAGATCAAACTAGGAGCCGCAGACACATAGGCCCGACACTGTTAAGAGTAGAGCCGCCTTCCCTGTCACCCTGTCTTGAACTTCTTGAGTTTTCTTTCCATGGTTTGATTAAAAGGTTCTGTTGTTACATGGTTGATTTTTGTTGTCACCGGGGTTTCACCACTTTAGATTGCCTTTTTCAGACTGAGACTGAGACTGGGGGGAGAGATACAACACAGAAGCTGCCGCTGGTGATGGGACAACAGAGTAGGTGTCCTGTCAAGTGAGCCATCTTGCAGGCCCTTACATGACTTTTCCTTTTTTATTTTTGCCTCCAGGGTTATTGCTGGGGCTCAGTGCCTGCACCATGAATCCACTGCTCCTGGAGGCCATTCCTCACCCCCTTTTGTTGTCCTTGTTGTAGCCTTGTTCTGGTTATTATTATTTTTGTTGATGTTGTTCCTTGTCAGATAGGACAGAGAGAAATGGAGAGAGGAAGGAAAGACAGAGGGGGGAGAGAAAGACAGACACCTGCAGACCTGCTTCACCGCCTGTGGAGCGACTCCCCTGCAGGTGGGGAGCCAGGGGCTTGAACCGGGATCCTCCCGCCGTTCTTGTACTTTGCGCCACGTGTACTTAACCTGCTGCGCTACCACCCAACCCCCCATTTTTCTTTTTTTATTATCCTTATTTATTTACTGAAGACAGTCAGAAACTGACAGGGAATGGGGAGATGAGAAGAGAGACAGAGAGACACCTGCAGTCCTACTTCATCACTTGCAAAGCTTTCCCCCTACAAGTGGGGACTGAGGGACTGAACCCAGTTCCTTGTGCATTTTAACATGTGTGCCGCCACCCATCCCCCACACGACTTTTAAGTTTTTTTAATTTATTTTTTAAATATTTATTCCCTTTTGTTGTAGTTATTATTCTCGTTGTTGGGATAGGACAGAGAGAAATGGAGAGAGGAAGGAGAGATAGAGAGGGAGAAAGATAGACACCTGCAGACCTGCTTCACCACTTGTGAAGCAACTCCCCTGCAGGCGGGGAGACGGGGGCTCAAACCAGGATCCTTACACGGGTCCTTGCGCTTTGTGCCACCTGCACTTAAGCCACTGTGCTACCACCTGACTCCCTTTTTTTTTTAAAACTTTATTTTTTGGTTACAGACAGCCAGAAATCAAGAGTATAGGGGAAATAGAGAGGGAGAGAAACAGAGAGACACCTGCACACCTGCTTCAAAACTTGTGAAGCTTCCCACTGCAGTTGTTGCAGGTGGGGACTGAGGGCTCGAACCTGGATTCTTGTGCACTGTAACGTGCGCTCAACCAGGTTCACCACCCAGCCCCCTTACATGACTTTTTAATTAAAAAACCATCTGCTTCATTTGTGTCATGACTGCCAAGAGAACTGAACACATGACATACACTAGTGAAAGGAATGACTCACCTTGAGATCTCTGTGGACAATCCTCTTTTGGTGACAATACTGGACTGCAGACACTATCTGTCAAGGAGAGAGGCGAGGAGAAGTTATCTCTGGTACAGTTTCATAATCAGAATGAATACACTTTGCTAGTACTCACATATGCAAAATACTTGGTCGTCTATCTCAAAATATTTTTTCTTTAAAACAAAATGCAGTTTACTGGGCCAGGGAGACACCATAATAGTTCTACAGACGACTTTTATCCTTGGGATTCAACCCACAGGAGCACAAGCCAGAGCAGAGCAATACGCTAGTCTTTCTCTCCGTATCTCCTTCTCATATTAAAATAAAGATCAGCGGCCAGGTGGTGGCACACCTGGTTGAGCGCACAGGTTACATTACACAAGGACCCAGGTTCAAGCCCCTGGTTCCCACCTGCAGGGGGAAGCTTCACAAGTGGTGAAGCAGGGCTGCTGGTGTTTCTGTCTCTCTCCCTCTCTGCCTCCTCCTACCCTTCTCAATTTCTGGCTGGATCTATTCAATAAATAAAGATAATAAAAACATTTCTTTAACAAAATAATAATAACGATCAATTAATTTTTTTTTTTTTAGTTCATGGGGCAGGTTAAAGCGCACATGGTGCAAAGCGCAAGGACCAGCAAGCCCCCGGCTCCCCATCTGCAGTAAAGCAGATCTGCAGGTATCTTTTTCTCCCCGTCTTCCCATCCTCTCTCAATTTCTCTCTCTCCTATCCAACAATAGTAACAACAGCAACGAAATGGAGGAAATGGCTTTTAGGAGCAGTGGATTCATAGTGCAGCAATAGTCCTGGAGGCAGAAAAAGGAAAATAAAAAAATATATATGTGGGAGTAGGGTGGTAGCGCAGCAGGTTAAGTGCAGGTGGTACAAAGCACAAGGACCAGCGTAAGGATCCTGGTTCAAGCCTCCAGTTCCCCAAGTGCAGCGGAGTTACTTCACAAGTGGTGAAGCAGGTCTGCAGGTGTCTGTCTTTCTCTCCCTCTGTCTTCCCCTCCTCTCTCCATTTCTCTCTGCCGTATCTAACAATGATGACATCAATAACACTTCTTCTTCTTCTAGCGTTTGCCATCAATAACACTAATAACTACTACTACAATTAAAAACAAAAAAGGGAACAAAAGGGAAAATAAATAAATATAAAAAATATGTATTTTTTTATTCATTACACATGAGACAGAGACAGAGACAGGCCAAAACATCACTCAGATACTTGCAGTGTGGGGATCAAACTGGGAACCTTAGGGATATAAGTCCAGTACCCTACCAGTTGAGCGAACTCCCCACTATTTCATTTCATTGTGGGAGAGGGGGTAGAGCGAGGAGGAGAGTGGATGCAGACTGAGACAGAGAGAGAGACCACAGCACCAAAGCTTCCTTTATTGCAGCGAGGGCCAGACTCAGACCCAGTACTGTACACGGAAAAGCAGGACACTATCCAAGTGACTTAAAACTTATGGTAGGGGAGTCGGGCAGTAGTGCAGTGGGTTAAAAACACATGGCGTGAAGCACAAGGACCGACGGATCCCGGCTCGAGCCCCCGACTCCTCACCTGCAGGGGAGTCACTTCCAAGTGGTGAAGCAAGTCTGCAGGTGTCTATCTTTCTCTCCCCGTCTTCCCCTTCTCTCTCCATCTCTCTGTCCTAACAACGACAACATCAATAGCAAGAACAATAACTACAACAACAATAAAAACAACAAGGGCAACAAAAAGGGAAAATATAAATGTTTTTTTAATAAAACTCGGTAAATATGGCAATTAGAAATTAAGAAACATCGTGCTTGCTTCAGCAGCACATACACTGAAATTGGAACGATACAGAGAAGATTAGCACGGCCCCTGTGCAAAGATGACATGCAAGTTTGTGAAGCATTCTCCATTTTTCTGATGTTGTCATCGTATTAAAAGCAATGTTTAAATCAAACTAAAGATGAAAAATTAAAATTCATTTTTTACAATAATGAAAAAAATTTAAAAAAAAAGAAAAAGAAATTAAGAAACATCAAGGGGCTGGGTGGTGGCACACCTGGTTAAGTGTACACATTACAGTGCGGAAGGACCCAGGTTTGAGACCCCAGTCCCCAACTGCAGGGGGAAAGCTTTGCAAGTGGTGAAGCAGGGCAGCAGGTGTCGGTCTATCTCCCTCTTTATAACCCCCTTCCCTCTTGATTTCTGGCTTTCTCTAGCCAATAAATAAAGATAATAAAAATTAAAAAGAAAGAATGAATGAAACATAGCAGCTGGGTGGTGGCGCACTTGGTTGAGAGTACATGTTACAGTGTACAGTACCCAGGTTCAAGCCCCTTGTCCCCACCTGCAGGGGGAAAGCTTTGCAAGTGGTGAAACAAGGCTGCAGGTGTCTCTCTCTCTCCTCCTCCCCTCTCAATTTCTGGCTGTCTCTATCCGATAAAGAAAGAAAATTAAAAAGAAGAACAAAAGAAAGAAACATCAACACTGACATAATATACATGATGAGAAAGATCTGCACTGTCAATTAGGCCATCAATTTAAAGGTATATAATTATTCTTCCTGGCTTAATAAAGATTCGAATAAAGCCTTCACAATTTCTGCAGGGAATTTAAAATAAAAATGGAAGCAATTTTCTTAAGAACTAGGTCAATAAATGCTCATATGCTCTGGTAAGTCACACTTCACCAGGCACATTTAGAGGCCAGAGGAGAAATTATGTAAACTTAACCAGATCCACCACTGCCTTCCCCAGGAATTTGATTTTTTTAAATATATTTATTTATTTTCCCTTTTGTTGCCCTTGTTTTTTATTGTTGTACTTATTATTGTTATTGATGTTGTTAGACAGGACAGAGAGAAATGGAGAGAAAAGGGGAAGACTGAGAGGGAGAGCCAAAGATAAGACATCTGCAGACCTGCTTCACTGCTTGTGAAGCAAGCACAAGACTCCTCTGCAGGTGAAGAGCCGGGGGCTCGAACCAGGATCCTTAAGCCAGTCTTCGCATTGTATGCCACCTGCGCTTAACCTGCTGCATTACTGCCCGACTCCTAGGAATTTAACTTTTTTTAAACAAAAAAAAAAAGGTTGCCCTTGGGGCCGGGCAGCGGGACACCCAGCTGGCTGCACAGACTATCACACTCAAGGACCCAGGCTTCTGAGGTGCCTGTCTGTTTCTCTTTCTTCTGTTCCCTCCTCTCCCAATTTCTCCTTGTCCTATCAGGTAAAATAGAAAGAAAAAAAAAAAAAGGAAGGAAGGAAAGAAGGAAGGAAGGAAGGAGGGAGGGAAAGAAATGGCTGCCAGAAACACTGGATTTATGGTTCTGGCACTGAGCCCCAGCAATAACCCTGGATGCAAATATAAATAAATAAAGCAAGCAAGCATGTCTTTTAGTTGGCCAATTTATAAACCATATTTTATAATGAGAGACAGGAAGATAGTATGACTGTCAAAACAGACTTTCATGCCTATGGCGTCCAAGTCCCAGGTTCAACCCCATGCAACACCAGAAAGGCATGAGTAGTCAGTCACCTGGTGACTATGTAATTAGACAAATTCCAGCTTCCCTTCATAGACTACAGAATAAAATATCAGCTTTGGAAAAAGCTCCAGCATTTAAACCTCTCCCTATAAAGCTGGGACCTCACAAGTTCACCACTTCGGTATTGCGTTTTCATCCAGCTATAGAGATTTGCAGAAATATCACAGTATCTCAGCTTCCCTGGTGTTGTAGAATTCTCAAACTTGGTTCTAATCCACCCCCCACCCACACACTGAGGACTGAACTCATACATATATAATAGCACTGAGTGGCTTTCCTTGTCCAACTTTTTCCTTTGTCTTTTCGCAGAAAGGAAAGATACTACATTACCATTCAACCATCTGTGGAACTCAAGTGTTCCCAGGACTTCAACCCAGGGCCTAACACCTGCTACGGCATGTATTTTTAAGGTGAGCTCTCTCAGCTATTACATTGTTCAAGATTCAAGTATCCTAATGCAGTTAACAGTGACAGTAAAACTCTAATCCAAAGCTGGACACGTTGGTGTATTGCACCAAAGTAAGAGACTCTGGGGGAGGGGGGAGGGGGGAGGGGGGAGGGTTCAGGTCCTGGAACATGAGGGCAGAGGACCTAGTGGAGGTTGTATTGTTATGTGGAAATGTTATGCATGTAGAACTTATTGTACTTGATTGTCAATTGTAAGCTATTAATCCCCCAATAAAGAAAATCAATAAAATCAATCAACCTGGGGATTAAAAAAAAAAAAAAGGTGGACGCAAAAGCCCTATCTGGCTCTAAACCAGTGCCTCAGGTCGGAGAACAACACAATCAAGTGTGGTGGAAGTAAATGGAAAACCCTTGCTTCCTCATGTCCATGGCAGAACCACTTTGGAGGCCTCAGGGTTTAAGCTCGATAACTTGATTCACTTAAACTAAATATGTATCAATTCATACCTGTCTAAATTTAGTTCTTGCTTCCTTTTCCTTCATTCTTCCATGTGCAACCAAATAGTCAAACACTTCACCTATAATTGAGAGAAATAAAAGTAAGCAGAGGTCCTACTTCTAACAGTTTTTGCACTTAGCCATGTTGTAGTTTTTATTTGTAAATATAAGCATGATAAACAGAAACATGTGGAATGTGAACTAAGCTAGTCTAAGTTTAACTACAGGTACTTAAATTCATCAACAATGACCTTCACAGTGGAGAAAAGTTTTAAAATTGTATTTATTTAATTTCAATGAGAGATATATAGAGGGAAAGAAAGAAAGAAAGAAAAGAAAGAAAGAAAAGAAAAGAAAAAAGAAAAGGAAGGAAGGAAGGAAGGAAGGAAGGAAGAAAGAATGAAAGAAAGAAAGAAAGAAAGAAAGAAAGAAAGAAAGAAAGAAAGAAAGAAAGACAGAAGCAAGGCGAGGCCTTGGCACACTTGGTTGAGCGCACATATTACAGTGCAAAAGGACCCGGGTTCGAACCCCCAGTCTCCACGTGCAAGGGGAAAGCTTTGCGAGCGGTGAAGCAAGGCTGCAGGTGTCTCTCCATCTTTCTCCATTCCTATCACCCCCTTCCCTCTTGAATTCTGGCTGTATCTAATAAAGAAGGGAGGGAGGGAGGGAGGGAGGGAGGGAGGGAGGGAGGGAGGGAGGGAGGGAGGGGTAGTACGAGCACTGCTCCAGTCTGGCTTATGGTGGTGCTGGGAACTGAACCTAAGACCTGGGAGCCTCAGGCATGAGAGTCTTTGCAGAACTATTATTCAATAACCCCAGCTACTATTTATAAATTGTTAATAAAGAGATACTACCTCCAGGGCAGGAGATAGAGCATGATGGCTATGCAAAGAGTTTTCATGCCAGAAGCTGAGGCCCTGCTAACTCCCATTAAAAAATAAACAAAATGTGAGGGCAAGGAAATAGCGCAACAGGTTAAGTACACATGGCACAAAGTGCAAGGACCAGCTTAAGGACCCCGGTTCAAGCCCCCGGCCACCATCTGCAGGGGGGGTCACTTTACAGGCAGTGAAGGAGGCCTGCAGGTGTCTTCTCTTTCCCTCCCCGTCGTCTTCCCTTCCCTGCCTCTCTCCATTTCTCTCTGTCCTATCCAACAATGACAGCAGTAACAATAAGCAACAGAAGGGGAAAAAATGGCCACCAGGAGCAGTGGATTCATAGTGCAGGCACAGAGCCCCAGCAATAAACCTGGAGGCAAATAAATAAGTAAATAAACAAACAAAATGTTAAAAATTATATATAGGCGCATAGCACAAGGACTGACAGAAGGATCCCGGTTCAAGCCTCCGGCTCCCCACCTGCAGAGGAGTTGCTTCACAGGCAGTAAAGCAGGTCTGCAGGTGTCTGTCTTTATCTCCCCCTCTCTGTCTTCCCCATCTCTCTCCATTTCTCTCTGTCCTATGCAGCAACAACGACTTCAATAATAACTACAACAATAAAAAGACAACAAGGGCAACAAAAGGGAATAAAATAAAAAAGAAAATTTAAAAAAAAAATCATATATGGGGGCCAGGTGGTGGCACACTGGGGTAGGCTCACATATAACAAAGTGCAGGGATCGGCGTAAGGATCCTGGTTTGAAACCCCAATTCCTCACCTGTACAGGAAACACCTCCCTAGTGGTAAAGTAGTTCTGTGGGTGTCTATCTCTCCCCCTACTCTATCTCCCTCCCCTCAATTTCTCTCTGTCCTGTCCAACAACAATAACAGCAGCAGCAGCAACAACAAAAATGGCATCCAGGAGCGTGTGTGTATATATATGATAGTCATGTAAATTAGTCTCAGATACCACCAACAAAAAAGTCAGCTTTTTTTGTTTGTTTGCCTAGTCCAAATATCACATTGAAGGAAGGGTCAGAGCTGTGGTCAGTCTAATTCTCATTCTCATTCTCTCTCTCTCCCTCTTCCTTCCCCTCCCTCTCTCTCTCTTTCAAAACACAGGAAGAGGGGGTCAGGCGGTAGTGCAGGAGTTAAGCGCACTTGGCACAAAACCCAAGGACCGGCATAAGGATCCCGGTTCGAGCCCCCAGCTCCCCACCTGCAGGGGAGTCGCTTCACAGTCAGTGAAGCAGGTCTGCAGGTGTCTGTCTTTCTCTCCCCTCTGTCTTCCCCTCCTCTCTTCATTTCTCTCTGTCCTATCCACCAATGAATGATATCAACAACAACAAGGGCAACAAAACGGGAAAGGAGTTGGCCTCCAGGAGCAGTGGATTCAGTGGGCACTGAACCCCAGCAATAACCTTAGAGGCAAAAAAAAAAAAAAAAAAAAAGGAAAAAGGAAAAAGGAAAAAAAAAAAAGAAAAACACGGGAAGAGGAGGATGAAAATAGAATCAAATGTAATATAAAGATCTTAAGATTTTTTGAGGGCGGGAGAGATAGCAAAATGGCTATGCAAAAAGACTCTCATGCCTGAGGTTCCAAAGTCCCAGGTTCAATACCCACCCCCACCTCCCACATACACCATAAGACAGAGCTGAGTACTAGTCCTCTGGTTAAAAACAAAATCTAGGGGGTCGGGCTGTGGCGCAGCGGGTTAAGCGCACGTGGCGCAAAGCACAAGGACCGGCATAAGGATCCCGGTTCGAACCCCGGCTCCCCACCTGCAGAGGAGTCGCTTCACAGGCAGTCAAGTAGGTCTGTAGGTGTCTGTCTTTCTCTCCCCATCTTCCCCTCCTCTCTCTATTTCTCTCTGTCCTATCCAACAACGAACAACATCAACAATAACCACAGCAAGGCTACAAGGGCAACAAAAGGGGGGAAAATGGCCTCCAGGAGCAGTGGGTTCATGGTGCACTCAGTGGGTTCACTGAGCCCCAGCAATAACCCTGGAGGCAAATAATAATAATAACATAATAAAATAAAAAATCTGAAACCATAAAATCACGCTGACAAATTAATGTCATAAATCAGAATTCAGGTTTCTTTTCCCCAATTAAAAAAAAATGTATAAAGACTCAGATTAAGCAGGTGAATCAGAACACTGCCTGTTGCAGGTGGCATAAAGCGCAAGGACCGGCATAAGGATCCCATTTCGAGGCCCCGGCTCCCCACCTGCAGGGCGTCGCTTCACAGGTGGTGAAGCAGGTCTGTAGGTCTGTCTTTCTCTCCCCATCTTACCCTCCTCTCTCCACTTTTCTCTGTTCTATACGACTACAACAATAAAGAACAAGGGCAACAAAAGGGAAGAGAGAAAGAAAGAAAGAAAGAAAGGAAGGAAGGAAGGAAGGAAGGAAGGAAGGAAGGAAGGAAGGAGGGAAGGAGGGAAGGAAGGAGGGAAGGAAGGAAGGAAGGAAAGAGGGAAAATAAATAAATAAATAAATAAATAAATAAATAAGAACATTGCCTGTCAACGGAAAAAACAGCAGATAGTAGCTGTCAATGCCCAGGGCACTTATTGCTGCATAGAGGTGCCTGATAGGACTGTTCTGAAAGTGGTCCCATACTAGCCAACAAGGCTTCTAGTAAGAGGCTTTCAGAGCTTGAGTTTCATCTCTAAAATAAGGCAATGTAGGATTCCTCATAATTCTAAAATTCTCCCAAAATATAGGTGGGCAAAGAGTAGGTATTCAATTTAATAAAACTTTCGGTGTTCAAAATGGCAATCTACCAGCAACAACACAAGTGCTGAAGATGCCGGCTTCTGTTGAACTGATTTCAGTAAACAGTCCACAGTAATAAGCAGGCACTCTGAATTAGAGCTGGGCTTGAAGTCGGAACCTCCAAGTCTCAGGCACGGACATATGCCAGAGCGCAAACCACTGAGACATCTCCCTGCTCAATAATAGACTCTTTTCCACAGCAGCTTTACCACCACCACCAGCCCCGCTTTTTTTCCCCTGCCACCAGGACTTTAGGGCTATTGCACTAAAACTATGCAAATTCTATTGCTTCTAGAAAATTTATCCCCCATACACACACACAAAGATAGAGGGTGACAGTCCAACAGAGGGAGAAAGAAGAGGCACCATAGCACCAATCCACCAACAATGAAGCTACCTCAGAGAGTGGTACTTTCATGCGGTGTCTGGGGGGCTCAAACCGGGGACCCTATGCATGGTCGATGTGTGCCTTGCTGGAGCAGTCATGTCCTAGCCCTTGTACATACTCTTTTAAAAGGAGGTACTGTAGTCAACAATTTTTTGGATCTATATATTAACTCTTTTTTCAGCCCCCAGGTTCCAGATGCTAACATGATGCCAACTGAACTTCCCTTGGCAGACAACCCCACCCATGTGTCTTAGAGCCCCGCTTCCCCATAACCCCAACCCACTAGGGAAAGAGAGAGACAGGCTAGTAGTATGGATCCACCTGCCAATACCCAAGTTCAGCGGGGAAGTGATTACAGAAGCCAGACCTTTCACCTTCTGCATCCCATAATGATCCTGGGTCTATACTTCCAGAGGGATAAAGAATAGGAAAGTTACCTGGAAAGGGGATGGGATGTGGAGTTCTGGTGGTGGGAACTGTGTGGAATTGTAACCCTCTTATCCTATGGCTTTTGTCAGTGTTTCCTTTTTATAAATAAAAATTAAAAAAAAAAAAAAAGGATGTACTGGGGACTGGATTCAGAGCACTCCATATACCACTAAGTGGCCTCCCAGCAATCACCCCCTCCCTGGAACTTAAGATAATTTCTTTTTTTTAATCTCTGTTGTACAGGCCTCTACCGTGTATTATCTCTGCTCTTTTCTGTCCCTGCTTTGTTTCAATAAACATTTGTCTCCCTGGGATAAAAAAAAATAAACAGTTTAAGACGGTCAGACTTTGACATGTGCGCAAGTGAAGCTAGACAGACAGAGAGAAGAGGGTCCCACTACCACCCCACTGTCCATGGCACTCCCCCACTGGCCCATGGCTGTCCATGTGGTTCCCCTGTGGAGGGAGGCCTCAAATCCAGGCCTGTGAGCATAGTAAGGCTAAGTACTTACCAAGGGAGCTAGTTCCCTGCCCCACAATTTCTTACTAAATAATTGATTCCCTATAATGACACTGTGGTTTTACAACCCAAATCAAAATACAAATGATAAAACTATGCCATAACAAAACTATTTAAGTTATAGCAAAGAATAAAAAGTATCTCCCAAGCAATTTATAATTTCATTAAGTTCAATTCATGTTTGCTGAATGTCAGCTACTTGCTAGGCATTCTGCTAGAGGCAGGGAACACACAGAGATGAACAAGTGTGTCTAGGGGCTGGAGAGAGCTCACCAGGTAGAGCAAAAACCTTGCCAAAAGCATAAGACAGACTGCCCTTAACACATGGGTGTGCTCTGGCACTGGAGGCAGCTCTGTGCTGTGGCTGATCTGTCTCTCTCTACCTGAATGAAGAGGGAACTGGAACAGTTAGGCCCTAGCTCTGAAAGGGGGGTAGAAGGGCTGGTGATTTTTCATTATTATTATTTAAATTTTTTTTTGCCTCCATGGCTACTAATGGGGCTCAGTGCTGCTATTGAGAATCCACTGCTCCGGGAGGCTATTTTCCCATTTTGTTGTTATTGGTACCACTGCTGTTGTTGTTGGATAAGACATAGAGAAATCGAGAGAGATGGGGAAGACAGAGGGGGAGAGAAAGACACTTGCAGACCTGCTGCACCGCTTGTGAAGCGACTCCCCTGCAGGTAGAGGACCTGCTTCACCTGCCTGACCAGACTACTGCTTTCCAGAGAGTAAAACTTACAAACTCACTTGGGGTCCCAAAGATACATGTCCAGCTTGACCCCAACCATAAAATGAGAATCCTTGTAAATGACAACAGTTGTGTAAGCACATTTCAAAAAATGTCTAACTTTATGCAAAGTACTACTAATCCCGAATTTAATTTTTACTAAAGTAACATTAAAACTGCCTTTGTGGGGTACAGAAAATTGGACTGAAGGCTTTGGGGCCTGAGGCACAAAAGTCTGAAAACCACTGTGCTATCTCCCCAGACCCTTAAAACAATCTAACCACATGCAGAATAACCACCACTTCTGGTGTTGGTAGATGGACACCAAAGACATTAAAACTCGGTAATGATTCAATAAGCAGCAAATTTCAAACAACTCAGTGCAACAAAAGCAACAAAAAGAAAAATAAATATAAAAACAAAAATAAAATAAAAGAGAGAGAGAAAGAGGAGGAGGAGACAGAAAGACACCCAGGACTGGGAAGATAACATAACAATTATGCAAAAGACTCTCAAGCCTGAGACCCTGAGGTGCAGGTCCAACCTCCAGCACCATCATAAGCCAGAGTTGAGCTGTGCTGTGTGTCTCTCTCTATCTCTCACTAAAATACATTTAAAAATAAAAAGAAAGAGAAAGAAAGGAAGAGAAGAGGAAAGAAAAGGAAAGGAGAGAAGAGAAGAGAAGAGAAGAGAAGAGAAGAGAAGAGAAGAGAAGAGAAGGGAAAAAAGGAAAAGAGTCACCAGGGAGCCGAGCGGCAGCGCAGCGGGTTAAGCGCAGGTGGCACAAAGCACAAGGACCGGCGTAAGGATCCCAGTTCAAGCCCCCGGCTCCCCACCCGCAGGGGAGTCGCTTCACAGGCGGTGAAGCAGGTCTGCAGGTGTCTGTCTTTCTCTCCCCCTCTCTGTCTTCCCTGCCTCTCTCCATTTCTCTCTGTCCTATCCAATAACCACGGCATCAATAATAACTACAACAATAAAACAATAAGGGCAACCAAAGGGAATAAATAAATAAATATTGAAAAAGAAAGAGAGAGAGAGAGAGAGAGAGAGAGAGAGAGACCTGCAGCACTGCTTTACCATTCCTGCAGGTGGGGAGTGGCAGTGCCCTTGCACACTGTAACATGTACACTCAACTAGGTGCACCACTGCTATGCCCCCTTGTATATTTATTTTTGATCATCTCCAGGACCTCACCTCTCAAGGTTGACTTTTTAGATAGAAACAGGGTCATAGAGAGGCAGAGAAAGAGACTGACAGCTGGGTCCCTAAAGGGGAGTCCTGAGATTCCCAAACAGACATGATGGGCCTAGACCTCGAATAAATCCCTCTCTCCATTGTTACCAGTCATTCCTAGCAGGAACAACACAATAGACCCCTTTGTGGGCCCCCACAGGACCTTGCCCTTAACTTGGATCAACAACAGTACAGAATGTTCCATCCTCTGAAGGGAGGATGGACAACATACTCTATGCTACACCTGAGGAAGATGGGTCCTGATATTGGGGCAGCTTGGAATGTTCCTACTCATGACCACAGAATGTGAGCTCAGACCTACAGGGATGCAGAGGTCACATAGGCTCCTAAGCTGAATATGAGCCCCAGATCACATCAAATCAATGGTGTTTGCAGTCAACATTTATACACCTTTCCCATATTTGGGAGCTATCCTCTTCCCTGATCCAGCTTTCTGTCCCTTTTCCAGTCATGAAACCACCTCCCCAGACAACAATTAGGATCCACCTCATATCAGATTTCAAGCTCAGGAAGAAAAATAAATAAACACTAGTATAGCCACAGGCCCTTGGGAATATAACTAAAATATGCCTACTAGCTATCTACAAAATGGAGGACCCCCCCCCCCCAACATTTCATCTGCACTATTCCAGCCTTTAGGTCCACGACTGGTTGACAATTTGTTTGGCTTTGTATATTAACTCTCTTTTCAGCCACCAGCTTGCAGATGTTAGCAGGATGCCGACCAGACTTCCCTGGACAGACAGCCCCACCAATATGTCCTGGAGCTCCGCTTCCCCAGAGCCCCACCCTACTAGGGAAAGAGAGGCAGGCTAGAAGTATGGACTGACCTGTCAACACCCATGTTCAGCAGGGAAGTAATTACAGAAGCCAGACCTTCCACCTTCTGCATCCCACAATGACCTTGGGTCCATACTCACAGAGGGTTAAAGAATAGGAAAGCTATCAGGGGAGGGGATGGGATACAGAGTTCTGGTGGTGGGAATTGTGTGGAGTTGTACCCCTCTTATCCTATGGTTTAGTCGATGTTTCCATTTTATAAAAATAAATAAATAGGGAGTCGGGCGGTAGCGCAGCGGGTTAAGCGCAGATGGCGCCAAACTCAAGGACTGGCAAAAGGATCCAGGTTTGAGCCCCCGGCTCTCCACCTGCAGGGGAGTCGCTTCACAGGCGGTGAAGCAGGTCTGCAGGTGTCTGTCTTTCTCTCCTCTTCTCTGTCTTCCCCTCCTCTCTCCATTTCTCTCTGTCCTATCCAACAACAATGACATCGATAATAACTACAACAATAAAACAACAAGGGCAACAAAAGGGGAATAAATAAATAAATATAAAATTAAAAAAAAATTTTTAAAATAAATAAATAAATGAGATTGACATAGCACCAAAGCGTCATTCAATGCTTAGGAGACTGGACTTGAACTTGGGTCTTGCACATGACCAAGTAGTGTACTATCCAAGTGAACTACTTTGTCAGTCCTGCACAGACATATTTTAAAATTCATATTAAAATTTGTAGCCTTATAATACACTTTTAAAAATATTTTATTTTATTTTTGAGAGAGGCAGAGAGAGAGAGAGAGAGGAACACCCGAGCACTGCTCCGCTCTGGCTTATGGTGGTTCAGGGGATTGAACCTGAGACTTTGGAGCCTCAGGCATGAGAGTCTGTGTATATAACCATTATGTTATCTACCCTGCCACACTTTTTTTTTTTTTATTGCCACCAGGATTATTACTGGGGCTTGGTGTCTACACAGGAATTCACATTTTCCTCTTGCTTTTATTGGACAGGACAAAAAGAAATTGAGGGGGTTAGGCAATGGCACACCCAGTTAAACACATATTACCAAACACAAGGACTCAAGTTTGATCCCCTCCACCCCCCACGTTTGGGGGTTTGTTTTACAAGCAATGGTGCAGGTCTGCAGGTGTCTATCTTTCTCTCACTCGTCTCTCTCCATCCTGTCTGAACTTCTCTGTCCTATCTAAAAAGGATAAATGGCCACGAGGTGTGGTGGATTTGTAGCACCAACACAGAGCCCCAGCAATAACCCTAGAGGCAGCTGGGGGGGGGGGGAGATATACAGATGGGGGAGACAGACACTTGTGGCACTACTTCACCTCCTCCTCATGCAGCTAAACTTCCCCCCTGCAGGTGGGGAACCAGGGGCCTGAATTTGTGCACAGTAACCTGTATACTCAACTGGGTATACCACCCAGCTCCTCATACTACACTTAAAAAAAAATTTTTTTTAGGGGCCAGGTGGTGGTGCACCTGGTTAAGTATATATGTTAAAATGAGAAAAGACCCAGGTTCGAGTCTCTGGTACCCACCAACAGGGGTAAAGCTTCACGAGTGGTGAAGCAGTGCTGCAGGTGTCTCTCTGTCTCTCTACCGTACCCCCATCCCTCTCAATTTCTGGCTGTCTCTATTCAATAAATAAAATAAAAACAATAAAAAATTAAAATAAAATTGTTATAGTATTTATTGGCTAGACACAGCCAGAAATAGAGAGGGGAGAGGGAGACAGAGACACCTGCAGACCTGCTTCACCACTCGCAAAGCTTTCCCCCTGCAGGTGGGGACTGGGGGCTTGAACCTGGATCCTTGTGCATTGTAACATGTGCGTTCAACTAGGTGCACTTGGCCCCCTAAACTTAAAATTTTTATCAATTACTGAGAAAGAGAGAAATAGAGGGGTGGGGGTAGATAGCATAATGGTTATGCAAAGAGACTCCCATGCCTGGGGCTCCAAAGTCTCAGGTTCAATCCCCGCACCACCATAAGCCAGAGCTGCGCAGCGCTTGGGGGGGAGACAGAGAGAGAGACAGAGAGAAACAGAGAAGGAGAAAGGGTGAGAGAGCCAGAGCTTCTTGGACACATGCTTTGTCAGGGTTCAAATCCAGGACCTCATGCTTGATTGTCCAACGCATTTCATCTACTCTGTCGCCTCCTGGGTTGTTTATAACACATTTTTTCACATCATGGGGTTTTGGTTGCTGTACTGTCTTTTTTTTTTTCTTTCTTTCTTTTTGGAGGTGGTAGTGGGTGAGAAAACATGATTCAGTCTTTAGGAAGGAAATTGGGACACAAGAACCTGGATGAATTTGGAGAACAGTATACTTAGTGAAACTAGCCAAATACTTTAAGACTATAAGTCAAATTACATGCAGCCCCTAAAGGAGTCAAGTTCATAGAGACAGAAAGAAGGGAGGTGCCAGGAGCTTTGATGGTAGAAGGGGAAGTAGGGGTTAGTGTTTCATGCATGCAGAGTCTGTGTTCTGGGAAATGAAAAATTCCTGGAGCTGGATGGTAGCATAGCAATTTGAATGTATTCAGTGCCACGGGACTATATAACATTTTAAAAATATCTGAGTCCTTGCATAGTATCAATTAATAATGCTAACAGGGAAACCCATAATAGCAACACACAGAAACACTAAAAGTCAGCATTTCTGATTGTAGTACTTGTGTATGAGGAGGACTCTGGATGTTAAACAAAACCTTAACAATGACCCATTTGGGCGGTGAGAAGACTAAGAGAAAGTACAGAAAATACATGAATGTCTTACCTCCACTGGCATATTCCATGATTAGGTAGAGTGTTTTGTCAGTTTCAATGACTTCAAATAACTTCACTAGGGAAAAGGAGAGGACACAGGAAAGAGAAAAAGACATATCTGTATGCACACACCATATACAAGTTAATGACCAAAAGCAACTTTTTCCCTCTTAAAGACTTTAATGGCTAGTGCGCCTTAAAAATGTTTTTAGGAAATGTTATCAGCTACATTTTCTGAAAGTATTTAGTTCTAAAGAAAAAAAAAATACAAGTTATTGCCAGGATCCAGGTGCAAGCCTCCAGTCCTGCCCCTGCCCCCACCCCCTCAGGAGGAGGAGTTTCCCAAGTGGCAGAGCAATGCTACAGGCATCTTTCTTCCCCCCTCTCTCTTCCTCTAGTTCCCTGTGTCTCTGTGGGGGTGGGGGAGGAAGAGTGTCTTAACAGCAGTGGAGTCACTATACAGGCACCAAGGCCCAGCAGTAACAATGCTGGCAAAAAAGCAAAGAAAAAAGGTTTCTTTGGGCTACGCACACACATATCCACCCCCAGAGCACTGCTCGGCTCTAGCTGATGGTGGTGCCAGGGTTTAACTTTTGGTGCCTCAGGCATGAGTCTTTTTGCATAGCTATTATATGCTGTCTTCCCAGTCCCCAGAATGTATGTCTTTATATTTCATGCCATACTTTCAGGACAATTAGACCGAAATGATTTAAAAAAAGAAAGTAAGTACCTATGTTTGGATGGTTTAGAACCTTCATGATTCTTACTTCTCTGAAGAGCTAAAAAAAAAAAAAAAAACAAACACACAATTCCACCGACACAGATTATTAAACATTAATATTTCACAGCTGCAATACAAATTAACTTTTCTTAATTGATTCATCAATGTGTAGTAGTACACATCTAAAACTAATATGAAAGTTGAGAGTAACTACAAGCTCATTTATGTATGGGCGCAGCCCCCTAGAATCAGATTTACATAAGAACAATCTTTAATTAAACTTACTCTGATTCAAGTAATATCTACCTACAAGTTGTAATTCTTTTTTTTTGTTTTTCCTCCAGGGTTATTTCTGGGGCGTGGTGCATGAATATACACTGTTCCTAGAGGATATTTTTTTCCCTTGTTACCCTGGTTGCTTTATTGTTGTTATTGATGTCACTGTTGCTGGATAGGACAGAGAGAAATGGAGAGAGAAGACGGAGAAGAGAAAGATAGAAACCTGGGAGTTGGGCAGTAGCACAGTGGATTAAGCAAACGTGGCGCAAAGCGCAAGGACCGGCATAAAGATCCCGGTTCGAGCCCCCAGCTCCCCACCTGCAGGTATCTTTTTCTCCCCGTCTTCCCCTCCTCTCTCCATTTCTCTCTGTCCTACCCAACAACAACTACATCAATAATAACTACAACAATTAAGAGGAAAAAAAAGATAGGACACCTGCAGACCTGCTTCACCACTTGTGAAGCGACCCCCATGCAGGTGGAGAGCAGAGGGCTCCAACCGGGATCCTTAGTACCAATCCTTGAGCTTTGCACCATGTGTGTTTAACCCGCTGTGCCTGACCCCCCAGAAGTTAATTCTATGAATCAAAATTTTGTCTCGTCCTAATGAGTTTCATCAGTGGACTAGTGATTCTCCAAGAACAAAACTATGCAGGGAAAGCCTCACTGGATAGTTAAGTAGCATGGAGGTTGAGAAACTGGAGGACCAGCATACGGATCTGGTTCAAGCCCCCGGCTCACCACCCGCAGAGGGGTCACTTCACAAGCAGTGAAGTAGGTCCACAAGTATCTGTCTTTTCCCGTCTTCCCCTCCTCTCTCCATTTCTCTCTGTCCTATCCAACAACAAGGACATCAATAACCACAATGATAAAACAAAAAGGGAAAAAAAATATCCTCCAGGAGCAGTGGATTCCTGGTGCAGGCACTGAGCCGCAGTAATAACCCTGGAGACAATAATAATAATAATAATAGAGAAAGAGAGAGAGAGAGAGAGAATGGAATCCTTTTTAAAGCCCTGCAGACAGTTCAACATTGAAACAAAGTGACTAGCAACAAAGAGGAGGAAAGGATAAACTCTCACAGGAATCCAGGCAGCCAGACCCAGGAGTCCTGGGCTCCTACAGGGCATTTACAGGGATGCCAGCAGAAACAGCCAGTTAGAAGGGTGGTGGATTAGTAGCCTGTTTGCCCTTGCCACCAACACAAGGAAACATATGACATACATGCTATATGAAAAAAAACTCATAGAAATGTGATTGGAACTCACGTAAACTAAAAGAGGGGCCCTTGTGGAAGGGGAGGTAGTTCCGTGGACTTTGCTGGAGGGACACTGGTGATTTGGTTGATTTGGTAGGTAAGGCATTCTGTGGAGGTGAAAAACTGCAGTGTCCCAATAGCAAGACTTGGGCGTGAAGGAATTTTTCTTTTTTTTTGGCAAAGGAAAATTTTACCAAGCAACATAAATAAACGAATACACACACACACACACACACACACACACACACACACACACATACATGATGCACAAAGAGAATGGGAGAGATAACAGATCTAGATCTTAAGTTAACATAAAAATACAGATTCACTGGGAACTGGGTGGTAGCGCAACAGGTTAAGCGCAGGTGGCGCATAGTTTAAGGACCGGAGTGAGGATCCCGGTACGAGCCCCCAGCACTACACCTGCAGGGGAGTTGATTCACAGGCAGTGAAACACATCTGCAGATGTCTATCTCTCCTCTCTGTCATCCCCATCTGTCTCCATTTCTCTCTGTCCTATCCAACAACGAGGACAATAATAATTACAACAACAATAAAAACAAGGGCAACAAAAAGGAAATAAATAAGTATTAAAAAAAAAAAAAGAATCAGAAGAAATGCAGATTCATGCAGTCCAGGAGGTGGCACAATGGATAGAGCATTGGATTCTCAAGTGTAGGTTCCAAGTTCAATCCCCGCCAGCACATGTACCAGAGTGATGTCTAGTTCTTTCTCTCTATCATTTCTCATGAATAAATAAATAAAATACTTGGAAAAATGCAGATTTGTGAGTCGGGCAATAGCACAGTGGCGCAAAATAGCACAGTGGGTTAAGCGCACGTGGCGCAAAGCGCAGGGACCGGCGTAAGGATCGCGGTTGGAGCCCCCGGCTCCCCACTTGCAGGGGAGTCGGTTCACAGGCGGTGAAGCAGGTCTGCAGGTGTCTGTCTTTCCCCGTCTTCCCCTCCTCTATTTCTCTCTGTTCTATCCAACATCGATGACAACAATAACTACAACAATAAAACTCATGGGCAACAAAAGGGAATATTAAAATGAAAAAATAAATTTTAATGCAGATTCACCCCCCTGATGATGCCTGCATGGCCCTCCCCAAACTGCCCCCCCAAAAAAATACAGAACAAAACAAAAACCAGGGTTTTCCAGGACCGGGAGGCCATATCAGAAGAGTACAGGACTTGCAAAGAGAGGTCTTCAGTTTGTTTGATCCTCTATGCTTTCTATTATTGGATAGGGGAGGAGATAGAGAGGGAGAGACAAACACCTGTAGCCCTGCTTTACCACTCATGAAGCTATCCCCCTGCAGGTGGGGGTGGGGGGGTGGGGGCTTAAACCTGGGTCCTTGAACTCTGTGATGTGAACACTTAACCAGGTGCGCCCCAGCCTGGCTCCCAACCTTCTATACTATCTCTGCCAGAGTAAGGTCCTGGATTTCTCTTTCTCTCTAGTTAATAAACTTTGTTTTCTAATGGGGGGGGGGGGGTGACTTGGGGAGGGCCACGCAGGCATCAAGCCCCAGCAACAACCCTATAAATGGTAAATGGTAAGGTGCACACTTTGCCATATTTGTGGCCCAGGACTGACCCCAGCATCATGTGGGTTGAGCAAAGAGGAAGCAGAAGTATTGTGGTGTCTCTCCCTCTCCCTGTAAATGGAAAAGCAGCCCTGAGCAGCGAAATTGCCCATATGCCAGGTCCTGGCCCTAACAACTGATGTAGAGGGGAAATTCCTCAGCTGTCAACACACAGCTTGCATAGTTGAGCTTCTCAGGGTGCCCTCAGCTGCACATGTAAAGGAGTTCTGCTCTGCTCTCTGCTTGCTCCCTCTCTCATATGACAAGCACTACCTCATGAGAAATAAATAAAGCTTAACAGAGGCAGAAAGACTAGTTCGAGAAGGCAGAAGCACAAGGGCCCCAAGTGCCCTGAGGTGAGGACAGCAGTAAAACATGAAAGCAAAAACTAAGTGCAGCTGGCGTAAAGCACAAGGACAGGCACAAGGATTCCGGTTCGAGCCCCTGGCTCCCCACCTGCAGGGGGCTCGATTTATAAGCAGTGAAGCAGGTCTGCAGGTGTCTTTCTCTCCCCGTCTTCCCTTCCTCTCTCGATTTCTCTCTGTCCTATCCAACAACAAGGACAGCAATAACAACAGTAACAACAACAACAACAAGGACAACAAAAGGGAAAAATAGCCTCCAAGAGCAGTGGATTCTTAGTGCAGCCACCAAGCAAAGAGAAAGAGAGAAAGGTGGGGGGAAGGGGAGACTTCCTCCCTACAGGTGGGGACTGGGGACTTGAGTCCAGGCGCTTCCATATTGTAACACGTGCATTCAGCCAAGTACACCACAGCTCAGTCCCACAAACACAATTTATAAGCAAAAACCCACTGGGACAGGATTACCCACAAAGGACCTCGATAAATCTATAATCAATATGCTTCAGAAACATGCAGCAGCTGACCACACGTTTTGCATATGCTTGAATTTAATGTTCATTCTTCAGAAATATTTATTATATTTCTAAACATGGTGGTCCAGGAGGTGGCGCAGTGGATAAAGCAGTGGACTCTCAAGCATGAGGTCCTGGATTCAACCCCTGGCAGCACATGTACCAGAGTGATGTCTGGCTCTTTCTCTCTCCTCCTAGGTTTCTCATTAACAAATTAAAATCTTTAAAAAAAAATTCCAAAAATGCTGTGATTTTTCTTTTTTTCTCAATGAAAAGCCAGACTTCAGAATGGTGTTTGCACTTTACCGAAAAAATAGATTACTACTGTGGTCCAGGAGGTGGCGCAGTGGCTACGGAACTGAACTCTCCAAGCATGAGTTCCTGAGTTCAATCCCCGGCAGCACATGTACCAGAGTGATGTCTGGCTCTTTCTCTCTCCTCCTATCTTTCTCATTAATTAATAAATAAAATCTTTTTTAAAAAAAGTTTATTACTGAATCAAAGAAAGGAAGAACTGTCCACTGAAGGGCCTGGCCCTCGATTTCTAAGTAGGTGGAGACCTTCTTATCCCATTTACAGTTCAAGCTGGAAGTAACAACTAATACAAAAAGCATTATTTACAATGACTCCGGTAGACTGGAATTATGATAGAAAAATCAACTAAGTTGATAGAAAAATCAACTAAGGGAATTGGGTGGTAGCATAGAGGGTTAAGCCCAAAGCACAAGGACAGGCGGAAGGATTCTGGTTCGAACCCCCGGCTTCCCACCTGCACGAGAGTTGCCTCACAAGTGAAGCAGGTCTGCAGATATCTTTTTCTCCCCGTCTTCTCTTCCTCTCTCCATTTCTCTCTGTCCTATCCAACAACGATGGCATCAAGAACAAGAATAATAACTACAACAATAAAACAACAAGGGCAACAAAAGGGAAAATAAATATATATTTTAAAAAAATCAATTAAGCAGGCTTTAGCAAAAATCAAACAAATTCATGTGGGAGAAGGTAAAAATGGAATTAAAGAGACCCATGTCTCTTTAATTTAATTTTAATTTTAATTTAAAATTCCCATGGTTGGCCCAAGAGGGTAATTACTCTAGCAAACAGCCCAAGAAAGCCAAAACTAGCTAGCTGTGTAAGGACCGCTAAATTTAATCGTTTCGGCTCCCTATAAAAGAACAGATGACAGTACCATACACGTTTCTAGAAAACAGAAGTCAGTGCAAAACAAGGGGGAAATTCAATAAATACAGCCATCCAGCACTCAAGATGACACAGAGAGAGGGCGTCCATCCTTTACAAGTGTTTAAGACTGCTAGCTAACCAACTTTCAAAAGTTTAACTATGGGGGGGAGGGGGGGGAGAAAGCTTAATGATTATGCAAAAAGGCCTCATACCTGAGGCTCCAAAGCCCAAGGTTTAATCTCCCACACCACCATAAGCCAGAGTTGAGCAGTGCTCTGGTTAAAAATAATAATAAAAATTCAAAGCAAAAAAAAAAAATCAATTATATACTTTTTTTTTTTTCCTCCAGGGTTATTGCTGGGCTCGGTGCCTGCACCATGAATCCACCGCTCCTGGAGGCCATTTTTCCCCCTTTTTTGTTGCCCTAGTTGTTGCAGCCTCATTGCGGTTATTATTGCCATTGTTGATGTTGCTTTGTTGTTGGATAGGACAGAGAGAAATGGAGAGAGGAGGGGAAGACAGAGAGGGGAGAGAAAGATAGACTCCTACAGCCCTGCTTCACCGCCCGTGAAGCAACTCCCCTGCAGGTGGGGAGCCGGGGGCTCGAACCAGGATCCTTACGCCAGTCCCTACGCTTTGCGCCACGTGCGCGTAACCCACTGCGCCACCGCCCAAGTCCCAATTATATACTTTTAAGTCAATTATTTGGTTGTATGTTCCGAAGTTTGACATTTCTATTTAGACTGTGTCCTTGTGTAGTGAGGCCAGAAGAACTGATGGGGGTCTGGGACACAAGTGCACCTGCATGACTCAAGCTACAGGGTGAGCTTTCTCCTGGTCCCCAAACTGGATGTCGCTAAAATAACAAAATCTCAGAAGAAACAAGGGGTGGGGTCAGGTTGGGGCTCACCTGGCTGAGTGCATGTTACAATGTGCAAAGACTGGAGTTCAAGCCCCTCAGTCCCCACCTTCATGAGAAGCTTTGCAAATGGTGAAGCAGTACTGGAGGTATCTGTCTCTCTCCCTCTCTCCACCTTCCTCCCAATTTCTGGCTGTCTCTATCAAATAAAGGTAATAATTTTTTTTAAGGAATTAAAAAAGTAATAGAGGAAATAAGGGGCTAGTTAGGAAATTACTTAGTTCACACAGATGACCACTGAGGCTGGTGGTCTGGGAGGTGGCGCAGTGGATAAAGCATTGGGACTCTCAAGCATGAGGTTCTGAGTTTAATCCCTGGCAGCACATGTACCAGAATGATGCCTGGTTCTTTCTCTCGCTTCTATCTTTCTCCTAAATAAATAAAAAATCTTTTTATCTTTAAATGGAATTTTTTTTGGGTGGGGAATTAATGTTTTACATTCAACAGTAAGTACAATAGTTTGTACATGCATAACATTCCCCAGATTCCCATATAACAATACAACCCCCACTAGGTCCTCTGAATCCTTCTTGGACCTGTATTCTCTGCCCCCCCCCCCAAGTCTTTTACTTTGGTGCTATACGCCAATAAATAAAAAATATTTAAGAAAAAAAGAAAAAGCTTAGAAAGCCAGGCCTCCTACAGCCCCAGCTCTGGGCCTTGTGCTGTGGTGACTTCCCCTTTTTCCTTCCATCTCTGGTTTCATTCTACCTGAAAAAGTTGACCTGGAGAGGTGAAGCCCTACTGGTGACAAAACAAAAACTGAATGTGTAGTTTTAAAATACTTCTTTCAGGGAGTCGGGCGGTAGCACAGCAGGTTAAGCACATGTGGCGCAAAGTGCAAGGACTGGCGTAAGGATCCACCTGCAGGGGAGTCACTTCACAAGTGGTGAAGCAGGTCTGCAGGTGTCTGTCTCTCCCCCTCCTCTCTCCATTTCTCTCTGTCCTATCCAGCAACAGCAACATCAAGAACAGCTACAACAATAAAAGCAACAAGGGCAACAAAAGGGAAAATAAATAAATAAAATTTTAAAAAAATACTTCTTTCAGTTTGTGCTATTATAATTATGTAAAAACTATACTAGCAGGGAGACGTGGCGCAAAGCGCAAGGACTGGCAAGAATCCCAGTTCGAGCCCCCGGCTCCCCATCTGCTGGGGGGGTCGCTTCACAGGAGGTGAAGCAGGTCTGCAGGCGTCTATCTTTCTCCCTCCCCCCATTTCTCTGTCCTATCCAACAACAACATCATCAATAACAACAACAATCACTACAACAATAAAACAACAAGGGCAACAAAAGGGAATAAATAAATATTAAAAAAAAAAAAGATACTAGTTAAGTACATGTATTACCATGGACAAGGACCCAGGTTCAAACCCCTAATCCCAACTGCAGGTGGAAAGCTTCATGAGTGGGAGAGCAGTGTTGCAGGTATCCCTCTAAATTTCTCTGTCTCATATCCAATACTAAATAAGGAAAGTATTATTTTAAATAAAATAAAATACTCAATACTGAGTCAACTTACCTTTTGTAGGCTTGTTGGATTCAACTGAGTTTTATCAATTATCTTTATGGCCACCTATTAAAATAAATTAAAATATATTTATGGATTTCAAGAATTAGGTACTTAAGAGACTAACTGCAGCAGGTGTCTATCTTTCTCTCCCCGACTTCCCTTCCTCTCAGGATTGCTCTCTGTCCTATCCAACAACAACAACAACAGCAATAACCAGAACAACAAGGGCAAAAAAAAAAAGGCCTACAGGAGCAGCTTCCATTTGTCCAAAGTATTTGATGACTTCCTTTTTTATTGTTAATGTTTTTTTTTTTTTATTACCACCAGGGTTGTCGCTGGGGTTCAGTGCCAGTGCTCATTATGAATCCATCGCTCCCAGCGCTTTTTTTTTTTCCCCTTCTTGTTTTTGACAAGACAGAGAAATTAGTGCAAGCACCAAGCCCCAGCAACAACCCTGGAGGCAAAAAAGAAGAGAACATTTTGGGGGCGGGGATAGATAGCATAATGGTTATGCAATGACTCAATGCTTGAGGCTACAAGATCCCAGGTTCAATCCCTCCAACCACAAGCCAGAGCTGAGCAGTGCTCTGGTTAAAAAAAAAAAAAAAAATCTTAACAGCATTTCATGTATCATTCTGCATTCACCTTTTTTTTAAAAAAAAAATTCTATTTATTTGTTAATGAGAGGTATAGGAAGAAAGAAAGAACCAAACATCACTCTGGTGTATACGCTGTCAGGAATCAAACCAACACTTTATCTACTGCGCCACTTCCCGGACCACTCAACTTTTGACATTACATGTCACATAGCCTCTGGGAAATTTTACATTCATGAAAATGGAAAAAGCAAAGAATGTCTTAAAATAGTTTTACAGAAATAGTTTTGACTGACTGTGTATAGTCCCTAAATTGGGAGCTTAAGTAAAGCAGGGTCTTAGAAAACCTCTAACAGTTGCCAGGCCTATTCTTAAAAACTACTATACAAATTCATATCAAAATTTTTTGATTTGGTCAATGTGCTCTAAAGCTTCCATTTGTCCAAAGTATTTGATGACTTCCTTTTTTACTGTTAATGTTTTTTTTTTTTTTATTACCACCAGGGTTGTCGCTGGGGTTCAGTGCCAGTGCTCATTATGAATCCATCGCTCCCAGCGCTTTTTTTTTTTTTTCCCCTTCTTGTTTTTGACAAGACAGAGAAATTTGAGAGGGCAAAGGAGATACAGAGACAGAGACAGACAGACAGACAGACAGACAGACAGACAGAGAGAGAGAGACCGAGATCTGCAGAACTACTTTACTCCTTGAGCAAGGTAGTTAAGTGTGCTTAACCAGTTCAAGACCCAGCCCCACATCTGCAGGGAAGACACTTCATGAGCAATGAAGCAGATCTGCATGTGTCTTTCTCTCTCCTTTCCTCTCAATTTCTCCCTGTCCTATCAAATAAAGTAGAGAACAAAAAACTATGTTGCATTCAATTAAACTATAGAAGGAAATCATTTCATCAAAATCATGTTTCCTCGGCATAAATGCTATCATTAGGTATAACGTGTTGATGTGTGGCAATGAAGTGTGTATAGGAAATTCCTAGCTCCCTTCCTTCCTTCCTACTCCCTGCTAAGAGAACTCAACCACCAAAATAACCTTGACCTAGGGACAGAGCCTGTAGGTCACCAATGGAAGCAACAGGGGGGCACTGCTAATTAAGGTGTCTCAGAAAGAAAATGGAGTGAAAACCACCCACTAATCCTCAAGGTTAGGACAACACACATACACAGCAAAAGTCAAGGTAGTTACTAGGCAAAGGAAAAAGTTCAGCCACTTCTTATGTCAAGTTCTGTGAAATTCCACTTAGTCACCCTAATGCCAGAAGCAAAGTGGAAAATTACAATCAGATAAAAAGAGCTCATACATAAAAATAAGGGCTTCCCTCTGACATTCCTGCAACAGAAAGGTTCAACAAACCCACAGCAAATGCGCACTGGAGAAAAGTCCTCACCTTCCCCCTTACTGTCAATTCACCACTGGCCAAAAGACTCTTAGCATTCTGCTCCTGACAGGAGTCAAACATCCACAAGCAATAAAAGAAAAAGAGCAAACAAGAAAGATCCAGAAGGGCTATGGAGGTGCCTCAGTGGGTAAGGAGCACGTCTTTCGTGCGTGAGCCCTGGGTTTGATCCCCAGCGCCACACCAGAGTACCAAAGTCAGACGGTGGAGTTACACGTATGGGGTATGATGCCTTGGGGTTTCTCTTCTCCCACTCTCTCCTCTCCAATGCACTTCAATGCAACAGAAAATTCAGGATGGGGTGACTTGGTGAAGGAGCACACCTTTGGGTTTGTTCCCTAGTAACTAGTAGGAAAAAAATGTCAAGTCTTTTAAAAGGACATAGTAGGGGCCAGGAGATGGTTCGCCCAGCAGAGTGCACACTTTACAACATGCGAGGGGCCAGGCTCAGGCGGTGACCAACATGGGAACGCCTTCATAGGGGAAACTTCACAAGCAGTGGGGAAGTGCTGTGGTGTCCCTTCTGTCTCCCTCTTTAAAAATGGGGGACCAGGTGGTGGTGCACCTAGTTGAGCACACGTTACAATGCACAAGGACACAGTTTTGAGCCCCCAGTCCCCACCTGCAGGGGGAAAGCTTTGCAAGTGGTGAAGCAGGGCTGCAGGTGTCTCTCTGTCTCTCTCCCTCTCTATCTCCCCCTACCCTATGATTTCTGACTGTCTCTATCCAATAAATAAAGATAATAAAAAAAATTTAGAAAAAAAGGGGGGGGATCAGGCGGTAGCACAGCGGGTTAAGTGCACGTGGCGCAAAGCGCACAAGGACCGGCATAAAGATCCCGGTTCCAGCCCCGGGCTCCCCAGCTGCTGCGGGGGAGTCGCTTCACAAGCGGTGAAGCAGGTCTGCAGGTTATCTGTCTTTCTCTCCCCGTCTTCCCCTCCTCTCTCCATTTCTCTCTGTCCTATCCAACAATGAACGACATCAACAACAATAAACACAACAAGGCTATAACAACAAGGGCAACAAAAGGGGGGAAAATGGCCTCCAGGAGCCGTGGATTCATGGTGCAGGCACTGAGCCCCAGCAATAACTCGGGAGGCAAAAAAATTAATTAATTAAAAAAAAAAAAAAAACACCTCATTTTGATGACGCAATTTCTTCCAATCCATGAACATGGAATATCTTCTTTTAAAAAAAGATTTTATTTATTTATGAGAAAGATAGGAGGAGAGAGAAAGAACCAGACATCACTCTGGCACATGTGCTGCCAGGGTTCGAACTCGTGACCTCATGCTTGAGAGTCCAAGGCTTTATCACTGTGCCACCTCTCAGACCACGAACATGGAATCTCTTTCCAGTTCTTTGTATCTTTTTCTATTTCCCCACAGTGACTCATAGTTTTCATTGTACAAGTCTTTCGTTTATTTTTTTTAATATGATTTATTTATTTATTTTCCCTTTTGTTGCCCTTGTTTCTTTTATTACTGTTGTCGTCGTTGCTGGATAGGACAGAGAGAGAAATGGAGAGAGGAGGGGAAGACAGAGAGGGGGAGAGAAAGACAGACACCTGCAGACCTGCTTCACCGCCTGTGAAGTGACTCCCCCGCAGCTGGGGAGCCGAGGGCTTGAACCGGGATCCTCCAGTCCTTGCGCTTTGTGCCACATGCGCTTAACCTGCTGCGCTACCACCTGACTCCCAAGTCTTTCACTTCTTTTGCTAGGTTTATTCCTAGATATTTTAATGTGACACTCATCACTAACAACTGGGGAAAAGTTTAAGCTCATCAGGTCAAGGAAGGACTACGAAAGCTGGATATGGACAAGAGAATTGATGATGGCCTCGCCTGTCAATACCAGGTCATCCCATCATCTGGGGCCCTTGTCAGGGAGTCTTCGGCTTCCCACATAGATATGATGGGTTAACACTTCTAATAGATCGCTCTCTCCACCATCACTGGTCACTGCCATCAGGAACGTCATCATAAATCCTTTTGTGAGCCTCTTCAGGGCCTTGTCTCAACTATAAAGCAGCAATGGTAGGGATTATTTCACTCTCCAGAGGAGGGCTGGGTCACCCTACTCTGCCACTTGAGGAAAACTAGTCCCGAAATGAGTGCAGCCTAGAATGTTCCCAGCTTTGACCATAGACTGAGAGCTCAGACTGACAGGGATGCAGAGGCTTCACTGGCTCCTATGTTAAAATGTTGGGGGGGAGGATTTTATATATATATATATCCTGGTCCAGATAGTGGAGTAAACAGTTAATTGTATTTATATACTTTCTTCAAGTTTGGGAGTTACTCTTTGCACTAATCCAGCTTTCTAGCCTAATTCTCACCTCTGATACCATCTTCCCAGACAATATTTTTAGTCCACCTCCATGTTAACTATCAAGCTCAAGCAAAAATTACTAGTCATAGTCCTGTAGGAACATACCTAAAATAGACTTCCTAGCTTCTTTCCAACCTAAAATCCCTATTATCTTCTGCTCTATTCCTACTTTTTGGTTCCTGTTTATTAAACACTGATCCTGCTTTATAGCTTACCGCCTTTCAGACACCAGATGCTACCATAATCAGGAGTCCATCCTGACTTCCCTGGGCAGACAACTTCACCATGTGTCCCAGAACCTCACCTCTCCAAAGTCCTACCCCACTAGGAAAAGATAGAAACATTAGTAAGAATGTATCAGCAACAACCTCTTAAAGAAGCAATTGGGAGGGTGGTGGAGATGGCATAAAGGTTAACCAAAGAGACAGTCATACCTGAGATTCCAAAGTCCTAGGTTTAGGGATCTGGGCGGTAGCACCAAGGGTTAAACACACATGGTGCAAAGCGCAAGGGCCAAGGTGAGGATTCCAATCCAAGCCCCCAGCTCCCCACCTGCAGAGAGGTCACTTCGCAAGTGAAGCAGGTCTGTAGGTGTCTCTCTTTCTCTCCCTGTCTGTCTTCCCCTCCTCTCTCCATTTCTCTCTGTCCTATCAAACAACAACAGCTATGATAATAACAACAAGCGCAATAACAAGGGCAACAAAAAGGGAAAAATGGCCTCCAGGAGCGGTAGATTTATAGTGCAGGCACCAAGCCAAGCGATAACCCTGGGGGGGGGGGGGGAGTCCCAGGTTCAATCCCCAATATCACCACAGCTCAGCTGTGCATTATTAATGAGAAAAAGAAAGAAAAAAAAAAAGCAGCAATTGGGACCAAAAAAGCTGAAATACACTTCAAGCAGAGGGGATATCAAATGTGAAAGAGGTTCTGTATTACAGAGTTTGAGGAGGCTGTTAATTTACTGGTTTAAATTATGTGCTTTTTAAAAAATATTTGTTTCCTTTTTGTTGCCCTTGTATTTTTTATTGTTGTAGTTGTTGTTATCGATGTCCTAGGATAGGACAGAGAGAAATGGAGAGAGAAGGGGAAGACAGAGAGGGGGAAAGAAAGATAAGACACCTGTTATCGCACCAAAGTAAAAGACTCTGGGGTGGGTGGGTGGGGAGAATACAGGTCCATGAAGGATGATAAATGACATAGTGGGGGTTGTATTGTTAAATGGGAAATTGGGGAATGTTATGCATGTAGAAACTATTATATTTACTTTTGAATGTAAAACATTAATTCCCCAATAAAGAAATAAATTAAAAAAAAAAAAAGACACCTGTAGACCTGCTTCACCGCCTGTAAAGCAACTCCCCTGCAGGTGCGGAGCGGGGGCTTGAACTGGGATCCTTCTGCCAATTCTTGCGCTTTGCGCCACCTGCACTTAACCCACTGCACTACCACCCAACTCCCGAATGATGTACTTTTAATAAATATAGAATATAGATACAGAGCCGGAAGCCACTATCACAAAAGTAAGGAAAACATGTGCCTTCCTGTGCAATAACCCATCATAAACAGAGAAGCACATAAGGCAGTAAAGAAAGGTGAAGATAAATCCACAGGGCTGGGTGGTGGCACACCTGGTTGAGTGCACGTTACAATGCGCAAGGACCCAAGAAGGGCAACAAAAGGGAATAAATAATTTTTTTTTAATCTAAAAAAAAAAAAAAAAAAAAACAGGGAAGCTACTAATGAAGGGGATGGGACACGAATTCTGGTAGTGGGGACTGTGTGGAATTGTACCTGTTCTGTTACCTTACGATCTTGTTAGTCATTATTAAGTCACTAATTAAAATTTTTTTTAAAGAAAAAAAAATGCGCAAGGACCCAGATTCAAACCAGGCAGAAAAGCAGTATCTCAGGTGTTTCTCTCACTCTCACTTTTTTTTTAACCAGAGCACTAGTTAGCTCTGGCTTATGATGGTTCAGGGATTGAACCTGGGACTTCTGGGGCCTCAGGCATGAGAGTTTGTTTGCATAAACATTATGTGATCTACCCCCACCCCCTCTCTCACTTACCTCTTCCCTCTCAAGTTCTGGCTATCTCTATCCAGTAAATAAAAATAATTTAAAAAAATTTTTTTTTAAAAAAATCCACTAAAACAGACAACATTTGATACAGAAGTGTCATGAGCTTACACATGAAGTTAGAAAAAAAAAAACAACAACTGTTTTGTCACTACTGGAGCTTTATACTCTTCACTACTGTTGGACTTTGTTTTGTTTCTCCTCCAGACTGAGAGAAACAGAACGGGAAAGTATCCCCTATTTCAGGGAGAGCTGCCTAGCACCTTGGGGGGGGGTGGTGGTGCACATGAAAACCAGGGAGGGACCTTCCCACGTAAGCTGTCTTGTGGTCCCTCCAAAACCTTTTTTAATGTGGTGGCAGGTATTTATTATTGACAAAGAACAAAATGTACAACTATATGCCACCAAGCTAGAGAACCTGGAAGAAATGGACAATTTCCTAGATACCTACCAACTTCCAAAACTAAGTAAAGAGGAAGTGGATAACATGAACAGGCCCATCACAGCTAATGAAATTGAAACAGTTATCAAAAATCTCCCCAAAAATAAAAGTCCTGGACCAGATGGTTTTACAAATGAATTCTACAAAACCTTCAAAGAAGAATACCTCTACTTTTAAAAGTCTTCCAGAAGATTGAAGACACTGGAATACTCCCTGCCAGCTTCTATGAAGCTAACATCACTCTGATACCAAAAGCAGACAGGGATACAACCAAAAAAGAAAACTACAGACCAATATCTCTGATGAACATAGATGCGAAAATATTGAACAAAATTCTAGCCAACCGGATACAGCAGTATATCAAAAAGATTGTTCATCATGACCAAGTGGGGTTTATCCCAGGCATGCAAGGTTGGTTTAATATACGTAAATCAATCAATGTGATCCACCACATCAACAAAAGCAAGACCCAAAACCACATGGTCATATCAATAGATGCAGAGAAAGCCTTTGACAAAATACAACATCCCTTTATGATCAAAACACTACAAAAAATGGGAATAGATGGAAAATTCCTGAAGATAGTGGAGTCTATATATAGCAAACCTACAGCCAACATCATACTCAATGGTGAAAAACTGGAAGCATTTCCCCTCAGATCAGGTACTAGTTAGATCAGGTACTTCCAACAGTGTAACGTTTTAAAAAAACGTTCAATTAGCTTAGAACTAAGTCCAAATATATTCACTTCCTCATGTGAAGTAACAGGGCAAATGTCAGAACTAAAGTTAACTAAATGCACTTACCTCTCGGCCAGTCAGGATATGTCTTGCCAGTTTAACTTTTGCAAAGTTCCCTTTGCCGATTGTCTTCAACAGTCTGTAGTTTCCGATGTGAGGCTGCTCCTCTGCGCAAGAAGCTATGGAGTTTCTACACCGAGCCCCAGAGCGCCCAGAGCGAGAAGTGACTTCTTGCCTCCCCTCTCCATGTGACGTGTGCTGCAACATAGCATACACAAAGGCAAGGAAGTGAGAGAATACACAGTACCTGCCAACTTTTAAGACCCTCTCCTGGAAGAAACAAAAATTACTAATTTAATTTTAATCCTGACACTTTAAAAGGAATTTGCCCACATATGAAATGTATGGGGGGGGGGGTGTTAAGAGTTTAAATGTGCAGAAAGACACTTTCTCTCTATGGCTACAATAGAAAACAGTTGTCTCAGGACTCCTCAAGGTCATAAGGAATTCTGTGATATAGTCTTTATCCTACCACACCTGTGAAGCAGGTAGAACAGCTATCAATCATTATGACTCACCAGACAAGGACAGTTCTTTTATGATTAATTCATGGTCACAATGCTAGTCAGTAAGAATTCAAAGAGAACCTAGATTTCTCATTTTGTTCACAGTGTGCTGCTGACAATTAAAAATAATATGTATGTTTAAAGAAACAGACTGTGTAGCCCTTGATACTTCTTGCCTAGACTTAATTAGTTCCATAAAGGTGGGTGGAGGGCTAGGTGTGCTGACAGCCATCTTAGGGAGATGTGAAACTATACCCCTATGATTACAATTATATAGGTGGCATTCCCTCAATAAATTTAAAACGTGTATGTTCTATGAAGCTAAAAAAAAAAAAAGTCACAGAAGTTCTGGGAAATAGGTAAAGCAAACATCTTCCCATGCTTGAGGCCCTGGGTTTAAGCCCCTGCACTGCATGGTAGCACCATGGCCAGTATTAGAACTGTACACTTGATGAAGTAGTGCTGTGGTATGTCTTCTCTCTCTCTCATCTCAATAAAAAATAAATAAATAAATTGGGCCCTGGAGGTCATTCAGCAGTACTGAAGTTCATTTCCTGATACTACATGATAGATAGATAGATAAGATAGGTAAATAAATAAATAAATAAATAAATAAATGGGTTGGGCAGTAACACACCGGGTTAAGCACACATAGCGTGAAGCGCAAGGATCCCAATTTGAGCCTGACTCCCCAACTGCAGGGGGGTTGCTTCACAAGCAGTGAAGCAGGTCTACAGGTGTCTGTCTTTCTCCCTCTCTGTCTCCCCTCCTTTCACCATTTCTCTGTCCTATCCAACAACGACAGCAATAATAATAATGACAACAAGAGTAACAACAGGGGCAACAAAATGGGAAAAATGGCCTCCAGGAGCAGTGGATTCGTAGTGCAGGTACTGAGCCCCAGCAATAATCCTGGAGGTTAAAAAAAAAAAAAAAAAAGAATAAACAAGCTAAAAGGGAGCCAGTGATTCCGTCAGGATAGAACACAGAAGGGAGAAGCTGGGAGTCAGGCAGTAGCACAGCAAGTTAAGCATATGTGGCACAAAGCACAAGGACCACACGCAGAGTAGCAGGTCTGCAGGTGTCTACCTTTCTCTCCCCCTCTGCCTTCCCCTCCTCTCTCCATTTCTCTCTGTCCTATCCAACAACGACATCAATAACAACAACTACAACAGTAAAACAAGAGCAACAAAAGGTAATTGAAAAAAGTGCATTCATGTGGTCCGGGAGGTAGTGCAGTGGATAAAGCCTTTGACTCTCAAGCATGAGGTCCTGTGTTCGATTCCCGGCAGCACATGTACCAGAGCGATGTCTGGTTAATTCTCTCTCTCTCCTCCTATCTTCATGAATAAATAAATGAAATTATTTTAAAAAGTACATTCATATAGGTTTTCTAAAATATAGAAATTTTAAACAATATATACTTTAGAATATATAACAGAAATTAAAACGTGTAGGTACAAAGTTCTCAAATTCCAAATGAAATTCCGCCAATACAAAATTTCATGGGGTAGAAGTCCTAGGTTCAGTCCCCTGCACCACCATAAACCAGAGCTGAGCAGTGCTCTGGCTTTTTAAAAAAAAGGGGGGGTGTGTGTCAGGTGGTAGCGCAGCCGGTTAAGCGCAGGTGGCGCTAAGTGTAAGGACCGGCCTATGGATCCCGGTTCGAGCTCCCGGCTCCCCACCTGCAGGGGAGTCGCTTCCCAGGAGGTGAAGCAGGTCTGCAGGTGTCTATCTTTCTCTCCCCGTCTTCCCTTCCTCTCTCCATTTCTCTCTGGTCCTATCCAACAACAACAACATCAATAATAACTACAACAATAAAACAATGGCAACAAAAGGGAATAAATAAATATTTTTTAATTCGCATGAAATGTCCATAACATATACCACACAACCACTGGATCACTTAGTCGAGAACTAAACTACAATAAAGTATTTCTGATGTATTAAAACAAAAACACAACATTAAGCAGCTGCCTATTAGCAAGACACGCAACAGCACAGCATCTATGCACGCAGGGAGAGTCCCCGGTGCGTGGTGCCCTCATGCGGTGTTCTCGGGGCTCCAGCCCCTTGCACATGGTAAAGTCATGTTGCATGGGATGCACTATCTCCCAGCCCCCTAGCTCTCTATGAAAAAGGACGCCCAAAGTAGGGAAACTCTTGCAACAAGAACAAAGTCAGTCCTTTGCTCCCAGTGCCGACTTCCACCAGGGTAATCACCCTACAGGCAGGTGCATGAGGTTCAGCATATTCTTTCTTTTTTTCTTTGGGGGGGTGGGGGGTAGGGCTCGGTGCTTGCACTATGAATCCACTGCTCCTAGAGGCCATTTTTCCCATTTTCTTGCCCTTGCTGTTGCACTTTTAGTTGTTATTGTTGTCATAGCTATTGTTGTTGTTGGATAGAACAGATAGAAATCAAGAGAGGAGGGGAAGACAGAGAGGGGGAGAGAAAAATAGACACCTGAAGACCTGCAGACCTGCTTCACCACTTGCGAAGCAAACCTCCCCTCCCCAACCCCCGCAGGTGGGGAACCAGGATCCTTATATCAGTCCTGCACTTTGCGCCATGTGAGCTTAACCGGCTGCACTACCGCCCAGCTCCCTCTGCACATTCTTTCAATTCTTGTCTAAGACATTCAAACTCAGTGATTCTCAGGGAGATCTGTTTCCTCCTTCAGGTTCAATCTGAAAGTTTAAAACAGTTCAAGCCCTCGGCTCCCCACCTGCAAGGGAGTCACTTCACAAGCGGTAAAGCAGGTCTGCAGGTGTCTGTCTTTTTCTCCCCCTCTGTCTTCCTCTCCTCTCTCCATTTCTCTCTGTCCTATCCAACAATGACAACATCAATAACATCAATAACTACAACAATATGTGGTCTGGAAAGTAGCGCAGTGATAAGGCTTTGGACTCTCAAGCATGAGGTCCCGAGTTCGATTCCCAGCAGTACATGTGCCAGACTAATGTCTGGTTCTTTCTCTTTCCTCCTATCTTTCTCATAAATAAAATAAAAATCTTTAAAATATATAATAACTACAACAATAAAACAAGGGCATCAAAAGGGAATAAATATTTTAAGTACTTTTAAAAATTTATTTATTAATGAGAAAGATAAAGAACCAGACATCACTCTTGTACATTTGTTGCCAGGGATTGAACTCAGGACCTCACAGTTGACTATCCAGTGTTTTATCCACTGTGCCACATCCCAGACCACAAATAAATATTTTTTTTAAAAAGTATTCAAAAGGTTCGTAATCCTTAATGGCCAGGAGGTAGCTCAACCAGTGAGTGGAGTGCACATTTTACCATATATGTGGACCACATCTCTGCAAGTGGGGACCAGGACCATGGATGTGGTACCTAGGTGTGCACTGTATCGTGGTTTATTTTAAGGGGTTGTCTTACTGGTTTCTTGCTACTCGCTGTGACAGCATCTACAATCCTACAGTCCTTTTAATCACACCTCACAATGTTGAGGAAATCGAGAACTTTCTGTGGAGAGCTGATGGAATGATGTCAAACCCATCAAGATCAATAAAAAGGATAAAGTGAAGCTTGAAGTCTGATGCAGATTTCTTTATGCCTTGTTCATCACTGACAAAGAAGCTAGAGCTGTCCCTGCCCTGAGATTTGGCAACTAAAGAGCTGAGATGAACAAAGATGCTGATATAAACTGTATTAAAAGGGGCGGGGGGGCGTTCTAAAAGGAGTAGAGGGTAGATAGCATAGTAGTTATGCAAACAGACTCTTTTTTTAAAAAAGGCTTTTTTATTATTTATTTTATTCCCTTTTGTTGCCCTTGTTGTTTTATTATTGTAGTTATTACTGATGCCGCTCTTGTTGGATAGGACAGAGCGAAATGGAGAGAAGGGGAAGACAGAGAGGGGGAGAGAAAGATAGACACCTGCAGACCTGCTTCACTGCCTGTGAAGCGACTCCCCTACAAGTGGGGAGCCAGGGCTCGAACCGGGATCCTTACGCCAGTCCTTACACTTTGCACCATGTGCGCTTAACCGTCTGCGCTACTGCCCGACTCCCTCAAACAGACTCTTATGCCTGAAACTCCAAAGTCCCAGGTTCAATCTCTGACACCACCATAAGCCATAGCTGAACACTGCTCTGGTTAAAAAAAAAAAAAAAAAAAAGTTCTAAAAGAATGGCCTAAGAGCACGCAGCAGATAAACCATCAGACTCTCAAGGACAAGGTTTCCAGTTTGGGCCCCGTTGCTGCGTGTGACAGAGTGGGGCACTAGATCTTCTTCAAAAATCTTTTAAAAAACTGTAGAGGCCAGGTGTTGGCACACCTGGTTAAGTGCACACATTACAGTGCTCAAAGACCAAGGTTCAAGCCCCTGGTCCCCACTTGCAGAGGAAAAGCTTCACAAGTGGTGAAGCAGGGCTGCAGGTGTCTCTCTGTCTCTCTCCCTCTATCAATTTCTCTGTCTTTATCCAATAATAAATAAAAATATTTAAAAATACCTTTAAAATTGTAAAAGTTTTTTTTTTTTTTTTATATGAGATACAAAGAAAATTTCATGAGAAAGAGAAGTCAGAGTAACATTTTGGCAAATGTGGCACCAGGATCAAACTGAAAGACTCAGGCATATACACCCTGTGCTCTATAGCTGGGCTATTTCCTCAGTCACAGTAGTATATATTTCATTTATTTCTTTTTTAAAGAATGTATATTCTTTAAAAAATATTTTGTTTCACATCCAGCTAGTCTGATTCTCATTTAAACCAATTATTTTGAAGTACACAAAGGAGGATATCTCAACATTGGCCAGACATTTAAAATTAAGAATTTATGGTAAGGGAGATAGCATAATCTTTATGTAAAGAGAGTCGGGTGGTAGCGCAGTGGGTTAAGCGTACGTGGCATGAAGCCCAAGGACCGATGTAAGTATCCTGGTTTGAGCCCCTGGCTCCCCACCTACAGGGGAGTCGCTTCACAGGTGGTGAAGCAGGTCTGCAGGTGTCTATGGTTTTTTAAAAATATTTATTTATTTATTCTCTTTTGTTGCCCTTATTGTTTTGTTGTAGTTATTATCGATGTCATTGTTGGATAGGACAGAGAGAAATGGAGAGAGGAGGAAAAGACAGGGAGAGAAAGACCTCCAGACCTACTTTAACACCTGTGAAGCAACTCCCCTGCAGTTGGGGAGCCAGGGGCTCGAACTGGGATCCTTATGGCAATCCTTGCACTGCGTGCCACATGCTCTTAACCTGCTGAGCTACCACCCAACTCCCGAATGTTTCCTTTTTATAAATAAAATTAAAAAAAAATAAAAACAAATAAAATGGCCTCTAGGAGCAGTGGATTTTTTTTTCAGTGATAGGTTTTTTTTCAAAATATTTATTCCATTTATTTGCCCTTGTTTATCGTTGTTATTGCTATTTGTCATTGTTGTTGGATAGAACAGAGAGAAATGGAGAGGAGGGGAAGACAGAGGGGGGAGAGAAAGACAGACACTTGCAGACCTGCTTCATCGCTTGTGAAGTGACTCCCCTGCAGGTGGGGAGCCAGAGGCTCGAACCAGATCCTTCAGCCAGCCCTTGTGCTCTGCACCACCTGCACTTAACCCGATGCACTACAGCCCAACTCCCATTTATTCCCTTTTGTTGCCCTTGTTTTATTGTTGTAGTTATTACTTGTTACTGATGTCATCGTTGTTGGATAGGACAGAAAGAAATGGAGAGAGGGGAAGACGGGGAGAGAAAGACACCTGCAGATCTGCTTCACCACTTGTGAAAAGACTCCCCTGCAGGTGGGAGCCTCGGGATTGAACCGGGATCCTTCCACTGGTTACTGCGCTTTGCGCCACCTGCGCTTAACCCGCTGCGCCACTGCCCGACTCTTGAGCAGTGGGTTCTTGGTGAAGCCTGAACCCCAGCGATAATCCTGGAGGCAAAAAAAAAAAAAATCTCTCTTCTGAAAGCTTTAGTGATATGATGTACTGACTTTGCTTTTTATTAATTATCTTTTTAAAAATATTTATTTTCCCTTTTGTTGCCCCTTTTCATTGTTATAATTATTATTGTTATTGATGCCGTCCGTCATTGGCCGCCAGCTATAGACCGATTTCTCTCCTCTCCGTGTGTTACAAACTCCTTGAGAGGATGCTTCTGTCACGTATTTCTCCTCTTATAGAGAAATTCCTATCACCCGCCCAAGCTGGTTTCCACCCAGGAAGATCTACCTGCGAACAAGCCCTGGCCCTCTCAACTTACATTGAAAATGGATCCAGAAGAATTTAAAGACGGGTGCTGTCTTTGTTGATCTCACAGCAGCCTATGACACGGTCTGGCACCGTGGTCTCCTGGTCAAGACCTCAAGATGCCTGCCTCCATGGGTGGCCAACACTATATCGTTTCTTCTCCAAAACAGAAGATTCCGGGTGCATCTGGGTGACAAGTCTAGCAGATGGAGACCTGTCTCAAGTGGCCTCCCCCAGGGCTCTGTTCTGGCTCCTACGCTATTTAATATTTACATCAATGACCTCCCAGAAACTTCTTCAAGGAAGTTCATCTACGCCGATGACATCTGCTGTGCAACTCAGGCATCCAAGTTCGACATCCTCGAGGAAACACTCACGAAAGACATGTCTCTGATATCTGATTACTGTAAAAAATGGCGACTAATCCCTAGCACTGCAAAAACGGTATCATCTGTCTTCCATCTACACCATGCCTCGGCCTCGCGTGAGCTTAACGTGCAGCTTGGCGGTACGAGAATTCGGCATGAAGCCCAGCCAGTCTATCTTGGCGTTACTCTCGATCGCACTCTGTCATTTCACGAACATCTCATAAAAACTGCAGCAAAGGTGGGCGCGAGGAATCACATCATTGCAAGACTGGCCAGCTCCTCATGGGGCGCGAGCGCTTCCACACTACGATCATCCTCTCCGGTATTATGCTATTCCACTGCAGAATACTGTGCCCCAGTATGGTAGCCCCCATGTCCACTTGGTCGATTCCAAATTATATTCCTCCATGAGGATCATTTCTGGAACCATCCGTTCCACCCCGGTTCCATGGCTGCCAGTTCTTAGCAACATCGCCCCGCCAGATATTCGTCGGGAAGCGGCACCCTCTAAGTTCATTTCCCACGTCTACGCTCGACCGGACCTGCCAATATACGCGGATATCTTCGCCCACCCTGTCCAACGCTTGACGTCTCGTCACCCAATCTGGTCCCTTACGCCTACACTGAACTTCTCTGTTCCAGTCTCTTGGAAACAGAGCTGGCAGTCAGCTGAGGTCAAGAACAAACACCTCATCACAGACCCCTGCAAGCGTCAACCCGGCTTTGACCTGGCACGTTATGATCGGGCCCTCCTCAATCGCTATGGAACAGGCCATGGCCGGTGCACCGCTATGTTCCATCGCTGGGGAGCCAGAGACGACCCGAATTGTCCCTGCGGCTCCAGACAGACTATGACCCACATAGTCAACGACTGCCACCTCTCCAGATTCAAAGGAGGTCTCGAAACTTTACATCAGGCTCAACCTGACGCTGTTGACTGGCTACGGAAGAAGGGCAAACGCTAGAAGAAGATGATTGTTATAGGACAGAGATAAATGGAGAGAGGAGGGGAAGACAGAGGGGGGAGAGAAAGTCAGACACCTGCAGACCTGCTTTATCGCCTGTGAATCGACCCCCCTACAAGTGGGGAGCCGGAAACTCGAACCAGGATCCTTACATTGTCCTCGCACTTTGTGCCATGTGCACTTAACATGATGCACTACCACTCAACTCCCTCACCCTCTCAATTTCTGTCTCTATCCAATAATCGAAAAAATAAATTAAAAAAAAAAGAGAGAGAACAAATATATTTATTCCTGAGGTTCAAAGCTCCCAGGTCCATCCCCCAGCACCACCACAAGCCAAAGCTGAGCAGGTCTGGGGACTGGTGTTGCATATAAACGGGAGTTGAGGGTTCCATCGGGTTTTCGCAAGCCTGGGGCTGCTGACATTTGAGCTGGGTATGTCCTCTGTAACTGTGGAATGTTCAGCAGCATTCCTAGTGAGAAAGGACTAGCGACGACCTCCAGCATCGACTCCAGACATTGAAAGGTCCACTGCGTGGTCTGGGAGGTGGCACAGTGGATAAAGCGTTGGACACTCAAGCGTGAGGTCCTCAGTTCAATCTCCAGCAACACATGTACCAGAGTGTTATCTGGTTCTTACTCTCTTTCCTATCTCTTTTCCTTACTCTCCTATCTTTCCCATTAATAAATAAATAAAATCTTTTTAAAAAGAAAGATGTGAGGAGTCAGGTGGTAGCCCAGCATGCTAAGAGCAGGTGGCACGAAGCGCAAGGACCTGCATAAGAATCCCGGTTTGAGCCCCTGTCTCCCCACCTGCAGGGGAGTCGCTTCACAAGGTGATGAAGCAGGTCTGCAGGTGTCTGTCTTTCTCTCCCCCATCTTCCCCCTCCTCTCTCCATTTCTCTCTGTCCTCTCCAACAATAATGACATCAGTAATAACAAGAGCAAAAGGGAATAAATAATAGTTTTTAAAAAGAAAGAAAGTGAACTGCACCAAAGTAAAAGTCTCTGGGGTGTGGGGGAGGGTTCAGGTCTTGGAACATGATGGCAGAGGATGAACTAGTGGGGGTTGTATTGTTATGTGGAAATATTATGCATGTACAAACTATTGTATTTTACTATCTACTGCAAACCATTAATCCTCCAATAAAAAATTTAGAAAGAAAAAAAAAAGGAGGGAGTCGGGCAGTAGTGCAGTGGGTTAAGCTCAGGTGGCACAAAGCCCAAGGATTGGCGTAAGGATCCTGAGGAGTTGTTTCACTGGAGGTGAAGCAGGTCTACAGGTGTCTGTCTTTCCTCTGTCTTCCCCTCCTCTCTCCATTTCTCTCTGTCCTATCCAACAGCAACGACATCAATAACAACAATAATAACTACAACAATAAAACAAGGGCAACAAGAGGGAATAAATATTAAAAAAAAAAAAAAAGGAAAAAAAAAAGTCCACTGCCCCACCCCAAATTCAACCCTTACTAGAACCACTGATACTTTTTTCCACTTGTTTTAAATTTTCCATAATAAAACGTATTTAAAGACTTACTTTAGAGGTCAGAGAGATAGCTCAGGCAATTAAGAGCACCTACTTCCAGGCCTGAGGCCCCAGAGTTCACAGGTTCAATCCTTGTGGTTCACCTATGCCAGAGTTGAGCAATGCTCTTGTTCCCGTCTCTCTCCTTTCCTCTGATATTAAATCATTGAAATAAATAAAGTCTTACTTTAGTTATACTCTGTTCATTGGTAAGTGGAGTAGCTCTCCCTCTGCGTGTTTGACAAACAGCCTGGTACACAAAAGCGTGGAAGGGGGGATGAGTTGAACAATCTGTCACGTCTCTAAGTCTCTTTAGGTCAGGCTATTTTGTTCTTTGGTTTTTTTTAATCTGTATTTATTTGATAGAGACAACCAGAAATAGAGGGAAAGGGGAATACAGAGGAGAGAGGCAGAGATACCTGCAGCACTGCTTCACCATTTGTGAAGCCTTCTCCCTGCAAGTGGGGACTGAGGGCTTGAACCCAGGAGCGCTCAACCTAGGTGCACCACCACCCAGCCCCGAGGAAAGGCTGTTTTAACTAGTCCTTCTGAATTATAAGATGACTTGTGCCAGAGATACATTTTACTAACAGAGCCAATGTCTTGCATACTTGAGGTCCTGAGTTCAAACCTTGACACCACATAAAAATGTAAGAGCAGTGCCTAGTTCTCCCATAAAGAAATAAATAGGGGGCCAGGCGGTGGCGCACCTGGTTAAGCACACACACTACAGTGTGCAAGGTCCCGGGTTCAAGCTCCCGGTCCCCACCTGCAGGGGGAAAGCTTCATGAGTGGTGAAGCAGGGGTGCAAGTGTCTCTCTGTCTCTCTCCCTCTCTGCCTCCCCTTCCCCTCAATTTCTCTGTCTCTAACCAATAATAAAGTTTTTTTAAAAAAATAAAGGCACAAAGCGCAAGAACTGGCGTGAGGATCCCGGTTCCAGCCCCGGCTCCCCACCTGCAGGGGAGTCGCTTCACAGGTGGCGTCTGTCTTTCTCTCCCCGTCTTCCCACCTCTCTCCATTTCTCTGTCCTATCCAACAACGATGACATCAACAACTATAACTACAGCAACAATAAAAACAAGGGAAACAAAAAGCAAATAAATATTTTTTAAAAAAAAGAAAAAATGTTGGCTAAGAGTGATGAATGACAACCAGAAAGAAAAACAAAAGGGGGGAGGTTGGGCGGTAGCACAGCGGGTTAAGCGCAGGTGGTGCGAAGCACAAGGACCGGCATAAGGATCCCGGTTTGAGCCCCCGGCTCCTCACCTGCAGGGAAGTCGCTTCACAGGCGGTGAAGCAGGTCTGCAGGTGTCTGTCTTTCTCTCCCCGTCTTCCCCTCCTCCTGATTTCTCTGTCCTATCCAAAAAACGAGCATCATCAACAACCACCACCACAAGGCCACAGCAACAAGGGCAACAAAAGGGGGGAAAATGGCCTCCAGGAGCGGTGGATTTATGATGCAGGCACTGAGCCCCAGCAATGACCCTGGAGGCCAAAAAAAAATAGAACAAGGTGTGGTGAATTAATGCAATGATGTTCTACAAACGTGTTTGTTTTTTGTTGTTGTTGTTTTGCCAGACACTGCTCAGCTCTGGTTTATGGTGACTGGGGGACTGAACCTGGGTCTTTGAAGCCTCATGCACAAAACTCTTTCTGTACAACTATTATGCTGTCTCTCCACCACACTTCAGATTTAAAAATATAGTGGTCCGGGAGGTGGCACAGTGATAAAGCTTTGGACTCTCAAGCATGAGGTCCTGAGTTTGATCCCGACAGCGCATGTGCCAGAGTGATGTCTGGTTCTCTTTCTCTCTTCCTATCTTTCTCATAAACAAATAAAATCTTAAAAAAGAAAAAAAAAAAATATATATATATATATATACACACACACACTTAATTGGGTTGTTTTGTTTTGTTAGACAGAAATTAAGAAAAAGGGAGATAAGAGAAGGTGATAGCATAATAGGTAAGCAAAAAAGACTCTTGAGGCTCCAGAGTCCCAGGCTCAAACCCCACCCCCTCATCATAAGCCGGGGCTGACTCTGGGGAGTGGGGTGGGGAGAGAAGAGGGAGAGAGACATACACCTGCAGATCTGCTTCACTACTCCGAAGCCTCCCCTACTTCACCCAAAGACTCAAATCCGTGTCCTCTTGCGTGGTAATGTGTGTCTTACTGCTTATGCCTGTGCCCCATCCACTATTTTTTTCAAACTTTCTTAAAAAAAAAAAAAAAAGGCGGGCGGGTTAAGTGCATGTGGCGCAAAGCACAAGGACTGACAGAAAGATCCCGGTTCAAGCCCCCGGCTCCCCTCCTGTAGGGGAATCACTTTACAGGCGGTGAAGCAGTCTGCAGGTGTCTATCTTTCTCTCCCCCTCTCTGTCCTATCCAACAACATCAGTAACAACAATAAGAAGAACTACAACAATAAAAAAAAAGGGCAGCAAAAGGGAATGAATAAATAAGTATTTTTTAAAAAAGATTAATTATTAGTGAGAAAAGATAGGAGAGAACCAGACATCGTTCTGGTACATATGCTGCCGGGGACTGAAATCAGAACCTCCTGTTTGAGAGTCCACTGCACCACCTCCTAGACCACACCCCCTTATTACTTTTATTTATATATATATTTATTTTCTTTATTACCAGAGCACTGCTCAGCTCTGGCTTATGGTGGTGCAAGAGTGAACCTGGGACATTGGAGTCTCAGGCATGAGAGTTTCTTTACATAACCATTAGGCTATCTACCACTGCCCACCCCCATTATTTTCGAAAGAATAAAATTAATGGGGCTTTGGAAAGTGGTGCAATGAGTAAAGCACTGGACTTACAGGCACGAGACCCCAAGTTTTGATCCTTGGTATAGAGTGATGCTCTGGTTTGCTCTGTAATTTTCTTAATAATGAGGGAGTCGGGCAGTAGCGCAGCGGGTTAAGCGCAGGTGGCGCAATGCGCAAGGATGAGCGTAAGGATCCTGGTTCGAGCCTCCAGCTCCCCACCTGCAAGGGAGTCCCTCCACAGGCAGTGAAGCAGGTCTGCAGGTGTCTATCTTTCCCTGTTCCTCTCTGTCTTCCCCTCCTCTCTCCATTTCTCTGTCCTATCCAACAATGACAACAATAATAATAATTACAACAATAAAACAACAAGGGCAACAAAAGGGAATAACTTTTTAAAAAAAATCCAAGAAAGAGGGAGTCGGACGGTAGTGCCACAGGTTAAGCGCAGGTGGCACAAAGCGCAAGGACCAGCGTTAAGAATCCTGGTTCAAGCCCCCGGCTCCCCACCTGCAGGGGAGTCGCTTCACAGGCGGTGAAGCGGGTCTGCAGGTGTCTGTCTTTCTCTCCCCCTCTCTGTCTTCCTCTCCTCTCTCCATTTCTCTCCGTCCTGTCCAACGAGGGAAAAAAAAAAAAAAAAAAAAAAAGATGGCCTTCAGGAGCAGCAGATTCATAGTGCAGGCACCATCACCCTGGAGGCCAAAGGGAAAAAATGCAAGAAAGAAAAAAGAGGGGCCAGGTGGCGGCGCACCTGGCTGAGTGCACACGCTACAGCGCACAAGGACCCAGGTTCAAGCCCCAAGGTCCCGCCTGCAAGGGGAAAGCTTTGCAAATAGTGAAGCACTGTTGCAGGTGTGTCTGTCTGTCTCTCTCCCTTCCCTCTCGAGTTGTGGCTGGTGGTGGTACAACTGCTAAAGTGCGGGAGTCACCTCGTGCAAGGGCCTGGGTTCAAGCCCCAGGTGCCCACCTGCAGGGGTAACATCACTAGTGGTGGGCCAGGGCTGCAGGTGTGTTCCTCTCTCCCGCTTACCCCCTCCTACTTCTCTCGTCATTAAAAAGATGTAAAAATTTAAAGAGGGGCCGGGTGGTGGCGCACCTGGTTACAAGTGCGCGAAGAACCCCGGGTTCCAGCCCCTGGTTCCCACCCAGGGGAAAAAACAAAAAACGGGGGGGGGGGGGGGGGAGGGGGAAAAGCCTCACAAGTGGCCGAGCAGGGCAGCAGGTGTCTCTCTGCCTCTCCCCTTGCCAGTCTCCCCTCCCCCCTCTCAATTTCTGCCTCTGTCCAGCAATACAAATAAAGAAAAACTGACTCTGAAGGTTTGCAAAGAAAAAGAAAGAGAAAGGGGCGCATCGCCTGGCGGAGACCCAACTTTCCACTCCTCACTTTCACGCGGCTTTCTCATCCACTTCAGGGAGAGACAAGTGCGCCGGCAGGTGAGAAGAGACGAGCGCCAAGGGCCACACTGTGTCGGACCCAGGGCCGGCAAGCACGCCCCTCCAAAAGCCTCCGTCTAAGAGGGCGGCCGACAGCAGCCCCCCGCCCCCCGGCCACCCACCCACCGCGGGAAGCATGAACACCAACACCGGGCGCCGCAAGGGAGCTTCTCCGAAGCGGCGGCCCGGCCCGGGCCACGAGCGCGGCTGGGAGCCGCCGCCGGAGCGCGCCGCGCGGGCCCCCGCTCGCCGACTGGACGCTGGCCACGAACGTGCCCACGGAGGGCTCCTTCCTTCGCCGCAGCCGCCACGGGCGGGAAGCCACCTGAGAGCGTCGGCAGCGGCGAGGCGAAGCCCTTCCTGCCCGCGCTCCCTCGCGCACACGCGGCCCGCCGGCGCCCCGGCTGTCACAGGCCCCCGCGGGGACACTCACGTTCTCCGTGTCGCGCTCGTTCACGGTGGGCAGGGGCGTCCTCGTGGACATCTTCCTTCCCCGCCCGCGGGCGGCCAGACGGCGGCGTCCCCCCCGCGGCCGTTCAGAAGCCGGGCCGGGCCCCCGTCCCCCGGCGGCTCCCGGGGCGCATTCTCCCGCGGCGGGACCCGGCGGCCGCGCCGAGGCGGCCCACGGGCCCGGCGCCCCTGGCCTCCCCGGCCTCCTGCTCGACTCCGGCCCGTTGCGCCGCGGCCCTCAGCACCGGGGCCTCCACACAGAGCGGCCGGCAGCCCCTGAGGCGGCGGAGGAGGAGGACGTGCGAAAGGTGGCGCGCGAGACAGGCCGCCGCGGGCCGTGAGTGCCGACCATGGAGCGGGCTGCGGAGGCGGCGCCGTCACCGGGCGGCTCTCGTCACTCCTGCCCGCTCTCAGCCGCAGCCTCCACCCGCGGGCCGCCGCCGCCGCCGCCGCCGCCGCCGCCGCCGCTCCCCGGCACCGCCGAACCCCACGGACCAAGATGGCCGCGGCTCGGCTTCCTCCGCTGCCGCCGGACGCCGGAAGTGACGTGATCACCGCCTCCATGAGCTCGGCCAATCAGCGCGACCAGACTGCTGTTGCTAGGGGCGACTGGGCCTGCGCGAGCGCGGTGGGCGGCGGCTCCCCGGCGTCCGCCGCACGCGACTCCGGGGCTGGACCGGTCCTGCGGGGCTGCGGCCGGGCGGGTTCCGCCTGCTAGATTCGGCGCGGTCCCTCCAGCTCCGAGTCCCTAACGCGCTCCCGGCGTGTGAGCCCGGGCAGCAGGCGGAGTTCTGGACGGCCGTCCCCGAAGAGGAGACTGAAGGGGGGCCGAGCGGAAGCCCCACGGCCCGGGAGGTGGCACGGTGGCCGAAGCATTTGGACCCGGTCAGGAGGTGGCAAGTTCGATGCCCGCTCGGGATCTCCCTCTCGTAAATTTATCTGTTACAATATAAAATACAAAGTGCCCAGGCGGTGTGCATCAGGTTAAGCACACACTACAGTGCACAAGGACTCGGGTTCGAGCCCCTGCTGCCCACCTGCGAGGGGAAAGCTTAAGTGGTGAAGCAGGGCTGCAGGTGCCTCTCTGCCTCCCCCGCCCCGCAATCACTCTGTCTCTAGCCGACAATTAATTAAAAAATTAAAGGAGGGGCCCAGTAGGTGGCGCAGTGGATAAAGCACTGGACTCTCAAGCAGGAGGTCCCAAGTTCGATCCCCGGCAGCACATGTACCAGAGTGATGATGTCTGGTTCTTTCTCTTTTTTCTGTCTTTCTCATTAATAAACAAATGAAATATTTTTTTAAAAAAGTAAAGGAATGATGGTGCAGCTTGGGGTGTAGCTTTAGCATGAGATCCTGAGTTCAAATCCCATCATTGCATGTGCCAGAGTGATGCTCTGGGGCTTGCTCACTCTGTCTCTTATGTCAACAAGCAAAATAGTTGGAGGAGTGGCCCAGGAGGTGGCACAGTGGATAAAGCATTGGGCTCTCTAGCAGAAGGTCCTGAATTCGATCCCCGGCAGCACATGTACCAGATTGATGTCTGGTTCTTTCTTGTACCAGATTGATGTCTGGTTCTTTCTCTCCTATCTTTCTCATTAATAAATAAAATATTAAAAAAAAAAAAAAAAAACACTTGGAGGCTGGCTGGTGGCTCACCTGGCAGTGTGTACCCATTAACATGCAAGAGGACCTGGGTCAACTTTCCGGTGGTCCCCACTTGCAGGGGGAGGCAGAACAGTGGTGGAGCAGTGCTGCAGGCATCTCTTCTTTTTTTCTTCCTCTCCCTATCTCACTGCTCACTCTTTATCAAGAGATAGAAAAGAGGAATAAATTAACTGCCAGAAAGGTGAAAGAATGCAGGCAGTAGGCCACAGTGAGTGGCAAATAAATAAGATAGTTTATATCATTTGACTGGAAGGGTTAATGGTTGACAATATAGTTATTGCTAGCTGGGTGCAGCTTCTCATTTCCCCCTGACCGGTGACAGGAGCCTACAGAACACGCACACAGCCAGTTGAAGTCCTCTTCCATCATCATGCACCAGGATCACAACTACTTCCCCTACTTCATTTCCCCTCCTTACCCAGAGCCTTTTCCTTTGGTACAATATAAATAATAATTGTTTTTTCAAACTAGAGCACGATTCAGCTCTGGTGTATGGTGGTGCAGGGGACTGAACCCGGGACATTTAGACAAACCATGGAGGAAACAGTTTCCCTGAACACCCTACCTAGATGTAGGTTTTTTTCCTTCCACTCTTTTTTTTTTTTTAAGATTTTATTTATTTATTAATGAGAAACACAGGAGGAGAGAGAAAGAGCCAGACATCACTCTGGTACATGTGCTGCCAGGGGTTGAACTCAGGACCTCATGCTTGAGAGTCTGATGCTTTATCACTGCTCCACTTCTTTCCACTCTTATCAGTCTCTGTGATCTAAGTGCTTTTCCTTGTTTTTGCAGCTTTCACTGGAAATTCCAGATGGCTGGCTTACAGGGGAGATGTCTTCACTTGCTCCAGTTAATTCGACTATATTGGGGTTCTTTATCTGGCAGGTTGCACGGTGAATCATGAATTGAAGGTGTATCAAGATAGAGTTCACTGGGGAGTTGGGTGGTAGCTCAGCAGGTTAAGTGCACATGGCATAAGGATCCGGGTTCAAACACCCGGCTCCCGGCTCCCCACCTGTAGGGGAGTCGCTTCACAAGTGGCGAAGCAGGTCTACAGGTGTCTGGGTGTCTGTCTTTCTCTCCTCCTCTCTGTCTTCCCCTCCTCTCTCCATTTCTCTCTGTCCTATCCAACAACAATGACATCAGTGACAACAATAATAATAACTACAACAATAAAAGTAACAAGGGCAACATAAGGGAAAATAAACAAATATAAAAAATTTAAAAAGAGGGCAGAGGGTAGATAGCATAATAGTTATGCAAAGAGACTCTCATGCCTGAGGCTCCAAAGTCCCAGGTTCTATCCCCTGCACCCCCATAAGCCAGAGCTGAACACTGCTGTGGTAAAAAAAAAAAATAAATAAATAATAAAAAAGAATCCTGCATGGGTGCAACTAGTTGGCACAAGGTTCCAGGACAGTATGAGCAAGGAAACGGGCGCTACAACTGAGATTCTGCTTTGTGGGTACATTGCACCTGCTCCTCGTTTAATCCTTTATTTTTTTATTTTTATTTTTGCAGTGAGAGAGACACACACAGAGAGAAAAGCCAGAGCACTGCTCAGCTCTGGCTTATGGTGGTGCAGGGGATTGAACCTAGAACTTTAGGCATGAGCGTCTGTTTGCATAACCATTATGCTGTCTCCCCCGATCCTCATTTAATCCTAAGGGCAAACCCAATAAAATAGGCAGCCACATCTTGTGACGCCATGTCTAAACAGGTAACAGGACTGAACCAAAGGACCAAAGTTGGTTGGTCACAGAGCTGGGACCTGAGGCTCTAACCACTGAGCTACTTCCTTGGAGGGCGGTTTAAAAGTGAGCTGAGTTAGCCAGGTGAGCATGGGCGAGAAGGTGTTCCTTCAGCCAGTATGCTCAGTGCAGAGGGGGTGGTAGGGAGAGAACAAGAGGTGCCACTGTATCCTCCCACTGGAGAGTCAGGTCAGCTGGGAAGATACCCAGAGAACCCACAAAGGGATTTCAGCCTTGAATGATACAGAATATTCAGCTGGCCAGAGAAGTAGCTGGAGATGAGGCTTCTGCCTGGTACAGAAGCCTCACATTGGAAATGAATCAGCAAATACCAAGAAGTAGGAAATGAAGCAACTGTGCTTATCTCAAGGTGCCTCTGGGCTTCATAAAGACTAGAATTGGGGCCGGGCGGTAGCACAGTGGGTTAAGCACACATGGCACGAAGCACAAGGACCGGCAGAAGGATCCTGGTTCGAGCCCCTGGCTCCCCACCTGCAGGGGAGTCGCTGCACAAGTGGTGAAGCAGGTCTGCAGGTATCTCTCCCCCTCTCTGTCTTCCTCTCCTCTCTCCATTTCTCTCTGTCCTATCCAACAATAACAACAGCAGCAATGGCAATAATAACAATAACAAGGGCAACAAAATGGAAAAAAAATGGCCTCCAGGAGCAGTGATTGTGGATTCTTAGTGCAGAATCCCATCGATAACCCTGGAAGCACAAAAGAAAAAAGAAAAAGAAGACTAAAATCAAACACTGAAACACTGAACTTTTCATTGCACTTTGTCAGATGGCATCATGGTACTTACTACAGAGCTGGAAAAGGGAGGATGGTGTATGGGGATACCTGCCAGAAAAGAAGGAAGCATGAGAGGAAAAGAGAAAGCGTGAGACGAAGGAAGGGACACTGCTGCCAGGAGGGTCCTCTGTGGCTCTGAACAGTGTAGATGTTAACATATGGATTGTACGGAGTCTGGAACTGGTGAAGGACACAATTTGGAAAGTCTTTTTTTTTTTTTTCCCTCCAGGGTTATTGCTGGGCTCGGTGCCTGCACCATGAATCCACCGCTCCTGGAGGCCATTCTTCCCCCTTTTTGTTGCCCTAGTTGTTGCAGCCTTGTTGCGGTTATTACTGCCATTGTTGACGTTGCTTTGTTGTTGGATAGGACAGAGAAATGGAGAGAGGGGGAGAGAAAGACAGACACCTGCAGACCTGCCTCACCGCTTGTGAAGCGACTGCCCTGCAGGTGGGGAGCCAGGGGCTCGCACCGGGATCCTTCAGCCGGTCCTTGCGCTTTGTGCCATGTGTGCTTAACCCGCTGCGCTACCGCCCGACTCCCTGGAAGGTCTTTTTGAAGTGGAAACCTGGGAGGGACCTTGGGTCTCAGGCCTGTGAGAGCCTCTGCATAACCATAACCGCTATGCTGTTTTCCCCCACCCGCCCGTCTGTGTTTTTCATATTCCTTGTTTCCTATCTTCATAATAAACCAAGTCCTGCGGGCGTCTCCTTAAACTCAGTGAAACAGCGGAACACCTGCATAGGTAGTGCTTACTTTCATGTCAGGAAGAAAGGTCATCCTCAGAGGCCAGAGGTTAAAGACAAGTTACCCTTGCTGCTGTAGGACGGAAGAGCAGCCACACATCAGAGGGAAGAGGCTAGACCCTCTAGAGTTGCCGTGCAGCAGGTCTCTGCTCTACACCTGGGGGGCGGGGCACTGAGTATGGAGGTCTCTGCTCAGCACCCCTCCGCGCCCACTCCCAGCACCAGAGCCTGGGGCCTGAGTGCACCCTTGAGTGCCTGCTCTTCCCAGCCTTCCTAAGCTAGCGAGGCCAGCACCACTGGGTTTAAGTGGTGACCTCTGGTCTGTCTGTTGTTACCCCGGTCAATTCCCAGCCAGTCCACCATGTCTAGTGTCAGGTCCCCTGCGTCTTTTTATTTAGAGAGAGAGAGAGGAGAGGGCTGGGGAGATTGCTCGGTGGTTCTGCAAAAGACTTATGCCAGAGACTCTGAGGTCCCAGGTTCAGTGCCCGCCACCACTGAAAAGTACAGCTGATTAGTACTCTGTTAAAAAAAAAAAAGAGAGAGAGAGAGAGAGGGCGGGGGAGGGGGGATAGCTAGCAGGATGGTTACGCAAACAGACTCTCAGGCCTGAGGCTCCAAAATCCCAGGTTCACCCCACCCCCTATCACCATAAACCAGAGCTGAGCAGGGAGTCGGGCTGTAGTGCAGCGGTTAAGCGCAGGTGACGCGAAGCACAAGGACCGGCATAAGGATCCCGGTTCGAACCCTGGCTCCCCACCTGTAGGGGAGTCGCTTCACAGGCGGTGAAGCAGGTCTACAGGTGTCTATCTTTCTCTCCTCCTCTCCGTCTTCCCCTCCTCTCTCCATTTCTCTCTGTCCTATCCAACAACGACAACAACAATAATAACTACAACAATAAAACAACAAGGGCAACAAAAGGGAATAAATAAATAAAATAAATATTTTTAAAAAATTAAAAAAAAAAAACGAGAGCTGAGCAGTACTCTGGTTAAAAAGAGAGAGAGAGAGTAGGGAGCCAGGCAGTGGTGTACCTGGTGAAGCACATATGTTACCATGCTCAGAGACCCAGGTTTGAGCCCTGGCTTCTCAGTTATGGGGGGGGGGCTTCATAAGTGGTGAAGCAAGTACTGCAGATGTCTCCCTCCCTCCCAGTTTCTCGAGCCACCACAGCACCACTCCACCATCCATGAATCTTCCCAGTACTGTCCATGGTGCCCCTAAGTGGTGCCAGGACTTGAACCCAGGGTCTTTTTTAAAAATTAAAAAAAAAAAATGTATTTATTTATTCCCTTTTGTTGCCCTTGTTGTTTTATTGTTGTAGTTATTATTGTTGTTACTGATGTCATTGTTGTTGGATAGGACAGACAGAAATGGAGAGAGGAGGGGAAGACAGAGAGGGGGAGAGAAAGATAGACACCTGCAGACCTGCTTCACCACCTGTGAAGCGACTCCCCTGCAGGTGGGGAGCCGGGGGCTCGAAGTGGGATCCTTATGCCGGTCCTTGCGCTTTGTGCCATGTGCGCTTAACCCGCTGCGCTACCGCCCGACTCCCTAAAAAAATTTTTAATATTTATTTATTCCCTTTTGTTGCCCTTATTTTATTGTTGTAGTTATTATTGTTGTTATTGATGTCGTCGTCGTTGGGTAGGACAGAGAGAAATGGAGAGAGGAGGGGAAGACAGAGGGGGGAGAGAAAGACAGACACCTGCAGACCTGCTTCACCGCCTGTGAAGCGACTCCCCTGCAGGTGGGGAGCCGGGGTTCTGACCGGGATCCTTATGCCGGTCCTTGCGCTTTGCGCCACTTGCTTAACCCGCTGCGCTGCCGCCTGACTCCTGAATCCAGGGTCTTATGGATAGCGAGGTGTGAGTTTTACTGGCCTACCTACTCCCTAGCCCTCTTTTATCTACTTGTTATAAAGACAAACAAAAAAGATGCAGCCTGAGAGGTAGCATGATAGTTAGAGCGACATCAATAACAACAATAATAACTACAACAAGGGCAACAAAAGGGATAATAAATAAATATTTTAAAAATCTATATATGGGGGCCAGATGGTGGCGCACCTAGTTAAGTGCTCACATCACAGTGCACAAGGACCCAGGTTCAAGCCCCTGGTCCCCACCTGCAGAGGGAAAGCTTCATGAGTGGTGAAGCAGGGCTGCAGGTGTCTCTCTGTCTCTTTCCCATTCTATTTCTATTCTCTATTAATTTCTGGTTGTCTCTATACAAAAAGTAAATAAAAATAATACAAAAAAATAAAAATAGAAGAAGAAATAATAGAAAAGCTTCCAGGGGGCGTCAGGTGGTAGCACAGTGGGTTAAGCGCATGTGGCACAAAGCTCAAGGACCAGCTTGAGGATCCCAGTTCGAGCCCCCAGCTCCCCACCTGCAGGAGGGTAGCTTCATGGGCAGTGAAGCAGGTCTGTGGATGTCTGTCTTTCTCTCCCTCTCTGTGTCTCCCCTTCCTCTCTCGATTTCTCTCTGTCCTATCCAGCAACAACAACAGCAATGATAACAATAGTAATAATGACAACAAGGGCAACATAAAGGGGAAAAAAATGGCCTCTGAGAACAGTGGATTTGTAGTGCAGGCACCAACCCCAGCAATAACCCTGGAGACAAAAGAAAAAGGAAAGCTTCCAATGGAGGGGATGGGATATGGAATTCTGGTGGTGGGAACTGTTGTATGGTCTTGTTGATCACTATTATATCAATAAAAAATAAAATAAAATAACGGGGGAAGGGTAGGCAGGCAACAGTGCACCTGGCCGAGCACACGCACTTCCATGTACAAGGACCTGGGTTCAAGCTTTAGTTCACACCAGGAACGGGATTTATAGAGCACTGATAATCCTGGTGGAGAAGAGGGGGTGAGAGTGTGGGGGAAGGGGGGACAAGGGCCAGTGAGCAGGGGTAGATAGCATATTGGTTCTGCAAAGAGTCTCTCATGCCTGAGGTTTCAGAGTCCCAGGTTCAATCCCTGTACCACCTTAAACCAGAGCTGATCAAAAACAAAAGGATGAGTCTGGGATGGTCTCATAAACAGAACTTGAAAAACAAGAGCAGAAGGAAAAAAACACTAAGCAGAACTTGGACTGGAGTCGGTGTATTGCACCAAGTCAAAGACTCTGGTGTGGGTGGGGGGAGGGTTCAGGCCCTGGAACATGGTGGCAGAGGAGGACCTAGTGGGGGCTGACTTGTTATGTGGAAAACTGGGAGATGTTATGCATGGACAGACGATTGTAATTTACTGTCAACTGTAAACCATCAATCCCCCATTAAAGAAATTTAAAAAGGGAGGAGGGGCAGGCAACAGCACAGTGCGTTAAGCTAAGCACATGGTGCAAAGCACAAGGACTGGATCCCGGTTCGAGCCCCTGGGTCCCCACCTACAGGGGGTGCATTTCATAAGCGGTGAAGCAGGTCTGCAGGTGTCTCTCTTTCTCTTCCCCCTCTGTCTTGCCCATCTCTCTCGATTTCTCTCTGTCCTATCCAACAACAGCAATAACTATAATAGCAACAAGGGCAACAAAAAATTGGAAAAAATAGTGACTTCCAGGAGGAATGGATTTATAGTGCAGGCACTGAGCCTCATCAATAACCCTGGAGGCATATATATATATATATATATATATATATATATATGTTAAATAAAGATAATTAATAATAATACATTTAAAAATGGTTTTTAATTTTTTATATTTATTTTCCTTTTTCTTGACCTTGTTTTTTCATTGTTCTTGTAGTTGTTGTTATTGATGTCATCGTTGTTAGATAGGACAGAGAGAAATGGAGAGATGAGGGGAAGACAGAAAGGGGGAGAGAAAGATAAGACACCTGCAGACCTGCTTCACCGCCTGTGAAGTGACCCCCCCCTGCAGGTGGGGAGCTGGGCGCTTGAACCGGGATCCTTACGCCAGTCCTTGTGCTTTGCGCCACCTGCGCTTATCCCTACACTACTGCCCGACTCCCTTAAAATGTTTTTAAGTATGCTGGGGAGACAGCATAATGATTATGCAAAAAGACTATTATGCCTGGGGCATCAAAGGTCCCAGGTTCAGCCTCCAGCACCACCATAATCCAGAGCTGAGCAGTGCTCTGGTAAAAAAAAAAAAAAAAAAAGTTTGGTTTTGGGATAAACAGGACTAAGCCTGGAGGCCCTCACGTTATCAGGCCTTGGGAACCTGCTGGAACTTCCTTCCCTGGAGTGGGTGTGAGCTTTGTCCTATAGGCAGAAGACAAGTAGGGACAAGGGTGGACTGGGTTTCAGGCCGGCAGGTGTCTTCTGTCCATCTGCAGGGGGTGGGTGGGTAGGGGGTGGGAGGGGGGGTCCTTAACCTCAGCTAGCCAGTTTCAGTAAACAGACTTCACAAGAGTTAGAATCGAATCGTTTGCCTAGAATTAAAGAAACCCAGTGCCACCAATGCCGGGTCACCTTGCTCCTCCGGGGCTGAGCCAGGTAGCCCTGTCCCTTAAGGGTCCTGTCGCATCAGTGCTACCATGTGAGTCTCCGTCCAGCTCCTGGTGCTGTGGGTCTCTCTCTGAAAATGTCAGCCCAAGGCAGTGAAGCCCTAATGAGAGAGGGACAGAGAGATAGACACACCAGTAGGATTCCAGGTCAAAGACAAGTAGAGCTGAAAAAGCAAAACCCACACGCTGCAGCCCTCTGTCTTGATCAGCGCTGGCCTCTCAGAGCCCCAGAGCACAGCAAAACAAGACTGTTCCCAGCCTCAGACATGAGCTGTCCGGGCTGGCCCCTTGAGTCACCGAGTCCCGCCTCCACACCCTCCCCGAGGCCCCTGCCTCAAAGCCTCCTTTCAAGGCCAGGAGAATGGATGACTCGGAGTGTGTAATGTGTCCAAGCTTAAGTGAATAATTGGGTCTGAATATTAATAAGCAGCAACTGGCCTCTGTAACCAGGGAAGCTCGAAAGACTTATGCAAGCAAAGCCCCACCGCTTCCTGGAATACACTGCCCCCCCCACCAAGACTCTGATGCACACTTACACAGAGACCCAATACAAGTAGAGAATCAGATAATGGGAATTTTACACATTTCAGCTTGTGAGATAGGAAAGAACACTTAACCAATTACCTGGGCTTGAGCCTCTAGTCCCACAGAAGTGCACCTGCGCAGGAAAGCTTTGTGAGCTGCAGAATGGTGCTGTTGTGTTCACAAAAACAGCTGAACTAGCGGGTTGGAAAAAATGGTGAGTGACTGGAGAAGCAGCTCACTGGTGGTGCATTGGGCTCAAATGCCTGAGGCTCCTGGTTCAATTCCCAGCACTGCATGTACTTATGTGCCCTGACACCCCCCTCCTGTCTCATGTGGGACACTCTCATATGTAAGCAATAAGATTAAAAAGAAAAAAAAAGGGAGTCGGGTGGTAGCGCAGTAGGTTAAGCGCAGGTGGTGCAAAGCACAAGGACCAGTGCAAGGATCCTGGTTCGAGCCCCCGCCCCGGCTCTCCCACCTGCAGGGGAGTCACTTCACAGGCGGTGAAGCAGGTCTGCAGGTATCTTTCTCTCCCCGTCTTCCCCTCCTCCTCTCTCCATTTCTGTCTGTCCTATCTAACAACGATGACATCATTTACAACAATAACTACAATAAAAAAAAAAAAGGCAGCAAAAGGTAAAAAAAAAAAAAAAAAAGGCCTAGGACTCAGGTTCAAGTCCCCGGCTTCACAAGTGAGAAGGTCTACACCCTCATCATCTAGCCCTTCCCTCTCAATTTTTGTTTCTATCCAAATAAATAAATAAAAACAGCTTTACCTGCTTTTGTGAATGCCACATTTTCAGTATATATATATGACAACATCTTGTGACCTGGGCAGTGGTGGTACAATGTATAAGGTGTTGGGACTCTCAAGCTAAAGACCCTGAGTTCAATCTGGGGAGCCAGCAGCACATGTACCAGGGATATTTGGTTATCTTTCTCCTATTTCTCTCATTAATATTTTTAAAAAATCTCCAGGGAGCTAGGTTGAGCACACATTATTATGTATGAGGGCCTGGGTTCAAGCCCCTGCTCCTCACCTGCATGGGGGGGGGGGTTGGTGGTGGTGAAGCGTCACAAGTGGTGAAACACGTCTACAGGTGGTATATATATATAATTTTTAAAAAATTTAAGGGAGTCAGGCGGTAGCCCAGCAGGTTAAGCACACATGGCGAAAAGCTCAAGTGACCAGCATAAGGATCCTGGTTCGAGCCCCCGGCTCCCCACCTGCAGGGGAGTCGCTTCACAAGCGGTGAAGCAGGTCTGCGGGTGTCTATCTTTCTCTCCTCCTCTCTGTCTTCTCCTCCTCTCTCCATTTCTTTCTGTCCTGTCTAACAATAACATCAATAACAACAACAATAAAACAAGGGCAGCAAAAAATTATTTTACACATTTTTTATTATTGTATAGAGACAGAGAGGGGAGGAGAAGATAGAGAAAGAGACAGAGTGGTCCGGGAGGTGGTGCAGTGGATAAAGCACTGGATCTCAATCATGAGGTCCCGAGTTCAAACCCTGGCAGCACACGTACCAGAGTGATGTCAGGTTCCTTCTCTCATCTTTCTCATGAATAAATAAATAGAATCTCTAAGGAGAGAGAAAGAGATAAACACCTGCAGCCCTGTTCACCACTAGCAAAACTTGCCCCCTCCAAGTAGGGATCAGGGGCTTGAACCTGTGTTCTTGTAAACTAGTGTGTGTGCCTGACCAGGGTTGTCACTGCCTGGACCCTGAAGGTGTCATTCTTTCTCTCTCCTCTCAATTTCTACCTGTTCTATCTAGTAAGAAAAAAAAAAAAGAGTCGGGCCGTAGCGCAGGGGTTAAGTGCATGTGGCACAAAGTGAAAGGATGATGTAAGGACCCTGGTTCGAGCCCCAGGCTCCCCACCTGCAGAGGAGTCGCTTTACAGGTGGTGAAGCAGGTCTGCAGGTGTCTGTCTTTCTCTCCCCCTCTCTGTCTTCCCCTCCTCTCTCCATTTCTCTCTGTCCTATCCAACAATGATGACATCAATAACAACAACAACTACAACAATAAAGAGCAATAAAAGGAAATAAATATAAAAAGAAAAAGATTTAAGAAAGAAAAAGGGGCGGAGAGTAGATAGCATAATGGTTATGCAAAGAGACTCTCATGCCTGAGGCTCCAAAGTCCTAGGTTCAATTCCCCCCCCCCCCTCACATGGCCATAAGCCAGAGCTGAGCAGTGCTGGAAGGAAGGAAGGAAGGAAGGAGGAAGGAACGGAGGGAGGGAGGAAGGGGAGTGAGGGAGGGAAAGAAGCTGGGCGGGTTAAGCGCACATGGCACAAAGCGCAAGGACCGGCATAAGGATCCCAGTTCAAGCCCCTGGCTCCCCACCTGCAGGGCAGTTGCTTTACAAGTGGTGAAGCAGGTCTGCAGGTGTCTTTCTTTCCCGTCTGTCTTCCCCTCCTCTCTCCATTTCTCTCTGTCCTATCCAATAATCAACATCAGTAACTACAGCAATAAAAAACAAGAGCAACAAAAGGGAAAATTTTTAAAAAGGAGGGGGCCAGGTGGTGGCACACCTGGTTGAGTGTACCTTACAATGCTCAAGAACCTGGGTTCGAGCCCCCTGTCCCCACCTGCAGGGGAACAGCTTCACCAGTGGTGAAGCAGGTCTGTAGGTGTCTGTCTCTCTCCATCTCCTCCCCTTTTAATTTCTGTCTCTATCCTGTAACAAATAAACGAAAAGGGAAAAAAAATTACAAGGGTATCCAGGAGGTGGCACAATGGTTCAAGTACTAGATTCTCAAATATGGTCCAAGTTCGATCCCTGGCATCACATATACCACAGTGATGTACTGGTTCCCTGCCCTTCAGTACAAATTGGAACCTTTCCAAGTGGCAAAACAGTGCTGTGGTGTTTCTCCCTCTTTTCCTTTTCAGCTCTGGCTTATGGTGGTACAGGGACTGAACCTGGGACTTTGAAGCCTTAGCCATGAATCTCTTTGCATAACCATTATGCTATCTGCTCCCACACTTTCACTTTTTTTTTAAAAAAATTATTTTCCCTTTTATTGCCCTTGTCTTTTTATTGTTGCTGTAGTTGTTGATGTCCTCGTTGTTGGATAGGACAGAGAGAAATGGAGAGAGGAGGGGAAGACAGAGAAGGGGGAGAGAAAGATAAGACACCTGCAGACCTGCTTCACCGCTTGTGAAGAGACTTCCCTGCAGGTGGGGAGCCAGGGGCTCAAACAGGGATCCTTATGCCGGTCCTTGTGCTTCTCGCCACATGCGCTTAACCCGCTGCACTACCGCCCGATCCCCACTCTTTTTTTATTGGGGAAATACATTTATATATTTTATTTTACCAGAGCACTGCTCAGTTCTGGTTTATAGTGGTGCAGGAAATTGGACCTGGGACTCTGGAGCCTCAGGCATGAGAGTCTCTTTGCATAACCATTATGCTATCTACCCTGCCCTTTCACTCTATGTGAAGAAAACATAGTCTTCTGGGAGCAGAAGAGTGCAGGAGTGAAGCCCCAGTGAAGTACTGGCATCAAAGGGAAAATCAAAGAGGGGAAGAGAGAGAACAGAGGTAGTGCACTAGCCTTTCATGCTTGAGGTCCCAGGTATCAGGTTCAGGCCCCAGTTCTAACACGTCAGAGCCCTGGTCTCTCTGCATCTCTCAGTTGCTCATGAGAAGTAACTTTAAATATTGCCAGGGGCCAGGCGATAGCACACATTACTATGTCCCCCACTCGGTCTCCACTCTGCAAGTGCGGAGGGTGGGTGTGTGGAAGCTCTGATTTCTCTCATAGGTAACAGATGTGCTTTAGAAAAGGGAATGCTGGGGGCCAGGTGGTAGTACAGTGGGTTAAGCGCTGAGGATTATTGCTGAGGCTCGGTGTCTGCACTATGAATCCACTGCTCCTGGAGGCTATTTTTTCCCTTTTTGTAGCCCATGTTACTACTATTGCTGCTGTCCTTGTTGGATAGGACAAAAAGTCAAAAGGGGAAGACAGAGTTGGGGGAGAGAAAGACACCTTCAGATCTGCTTCACCACTTGTGAAGCAAGCCCCCTGTACATGGGCAGCTGGGGGCTAGAACTGGGATCCTTGCACCAGTCTTCGCACTTGGCATCATGTGCGCTTAGCCCTCTGTGCTAGCGCCCGGCCCCCTGCAGGCCAGTTTTTAAAAAACTGCTTCGCTGCCGTGGGGAGTCAGGGGCTGGAGCCGGGATCCTTACGCCAGTCCTTGCGCTTCGTGCCATGTACGCTTAAACTGCTGTGCTACTGCCCCTCTAGGACCGTTTTTATACTGCCAGTGCAGCCTCTCAAGTGATTCCACTGCTCCTTCTACCTCCCACTGGGTAACTAACCCAAAGCAGTGCGCACAGGCTGTTTGGTGAGCCGGCCGTGGTTGGATGTCCTTGATCTAATAGCAAACAGTTTCCGGAGACAGCTATGTCTCCAAGCACTGCTCCCATCAACACACCTCTAGCGTGTAGTGGTCTTTGGCAGCCACTCTGAAGCCCTTGTGACACCTTTCCCCCTTAGTGACAGCTAACTGGAGCTGTCAAGGGAGTTTGTGGCAGCTCCAAGTGTACAAACCCATCTTGACAGGAACGCTGAGGACCAGTACAGCTTGCCAGATATAACCTAGGCATCTGAATTATGGAAGCTATAGTTCACCCAGGTCGATGGCCATGGGCAGTATGAGAAAAGCACCAGGTTGAAGTGCTGTGCTCGAGTGCAGTTCTTAAGGGCTATCAAGTTCAAGAGTGCTATTCCAGCTTTCTTGTCCAGTTGTCTTTCTGCCTAACGCTTATGCAGCATTTCTTTCTATCAGAGATAGGGAGTTGGCACCTATACCTCATAAGCAGTGCCTAGTACACTGGAGTACCCATGAGGCTACTAGTAGATCCTAAGCTCACTAACTTCCCTAAAGAGGGCCAGGCGGGTAGCGCTCCAGCTTAAGTGCATTAACTATCATGCCCCCCCCCCCTTAAGTTCTGGCTGTCTCTACCCAGTAAATCATTTGTGCAAGGACTGGCAAAAAGACCATAATTCGAGCCTCGGCTCCCCACCTGCAGTGGGAATGCTTCACAAGTGGTCTATCAGGTCTGTAGATGTCTCTCTCTCTCTACCCCTCTACTGGATTTCTTTGTTCTACCCAGTAACAAGGGCCAACAAAAATGAGAAAAATGGGGACTCCAGGAGCAGTGGATTTGTAGTGCATGCACAAAGCCCCAGCAATAATCCTGGAGGCAAAAAAAAAAAAGTCCTAAAGAACAGATATTTTCAGCTGGTAACCAATTTGAGCTACCAAGAAGTCAATGACCAATACTACTGTAATGTTAATGACTACTGTAAACAGGTCCAACTGCAAACACCCAGCACAAAGTTAAAACAGGTACAGCACTCCAATCTTCTTGCAAAATAAACATTTAGTTTAACTTTAATATTAGGCAGACACAAAAATAATTTTCACATTATTTTAATCAAGTAATGTAGCTGTCAGGACACTTTTAAGACAGTCATATCAGGACAGTCTCTGAATTAAATCATATGGGACTAAAAACTACATTGCACCGGACTGAAAACCAGCTTATGCCAAAGTTGCCTTTCTTTAAAAGTTTATTAGACTCAATCATGTTTCCTTTCAGATTCAAAGTGGTGAGGGGAGCCCTGTAGCTAAGCCTCACTAGCCTGTCTCTGGGCATGTTGAACGCAACCTGGATTAGGCCAGTACCTCCTATAGGACCTCAGTTCCTGAAAGCCAATTGTCCCGTAACATAAGAGTTTCAAACATAGGAGATAAGTTTGAAAAACGCTATTTTGCTTGACGAAGTACAATCCATCCAGGTACCTGGTTGCTGCTACTCATCCTCAAAATCAAAAGCAACTGGAGACCAACTCATTTCCTCCAGTAAGAATGTTAGATTTTAATTCCTTAAAATAGCAAGCTAACAAGGTTTATATCAAATGTTTGTATAATTTCAATGTGAAAAACTTTTACATACATTTGTTAAGATTTCATTCATTATAATTTGAAATGGATCACAAAGAAATAGGTGAATGATGTAAGCCAGTGTCCCAAACAAAACGAGCCCTGTGGATTGATTCACACAGCACACTTGATGTTAGGAATAAATATGCATTTTACCTTAATGATTTCTCAGAACCCATACCAGCTGAATCAGCTAACTGGGCAAGAGATCTATAAAAACATTATTCCAAGAAGTCTAGAGCCCCAGGTGGCAGGGTGTCACTGTTGTATCCTGCTTTCGGTGGCCACCATCAGACTTCTTGGGTGTCTGGTTATACTCAATGTAAAATTCATTATTTGAAAAACAAAACAGCAATAACAAGAACAAAAACAAAACCCCCACAAAAACAAAACTCCTAAGTCTTAGACCAAAACAGAGGTTCCAACTTTGAACTATGGCGTTTAACTTTTTTTTTTTTTAAATTAAGACAGAAGGAAAAAAGTTCTGAGACATATCAACACGTAATTTGGCAAGATAGCAACCCAAACCTAACAAAAGCAAGCTGTATCCAAATGTTAAGAGGCATTTAAAACAAACCATAGTTACAGGGGAAAATCCACACTGAACGAGATACAGTATGTTCAAACATTTTGAAATTTTAATTTGAACCTTGTGTTGAAGTTTTACCTCCCGTTGCTAGAAATTAAGTGCACCTTTTCTAGTTTCCCCCAAAGAAACCATCAATCTTCCTAATCTAATCAAGAACCTGAAGTTTGGCTTTCAGTACAAAGCCACAGCCACACACAGGTAAAACGCTCTTGTCGGTGTAATATTTCCCCTGGTTCACCTAACGTGCATTGCACATGACTGAAGACTGTAAATCTGGGGCAAGTGCACAAAAACTGGGGAGGAAAACAAAAAACAAAAACCACAAAACCTCACAATTCAAACCTGTTTTTAAATTATTTATAGGACACTCAGGTCATTTTTAAGATAAAGGTGTTGCACTGTAATTTGACTGTCAGTCTGTGTTGGCATGTGAAGCATGTGCACTACCAGAAGCCAATTGGGGGGACCAGAGCTAAGACTTAACAGTACTGTACTTCTGAGTCTGACTAGGGTAGTTACAATAAATTTATGCTTACATTCTGCTGAAGCCCCCATTAAGAGAGCATCAGCACCTAACAACAATATCTAACAAGCTCCAAGAACCCTAGCAAATTAAATAATGGTGCTTAACATCTTTTAAAGGAGCCAATTTATTTAGCTTAAGTCATTCAGAGCCAGAAATCTGAAGAATGACCAAAATCAAATCTTTATTTAATAACTGTATAAATGTGATCCAAATGTGTCCACCACTAATTTTTAAAAAAGAAACATGCTATAAATAAGCAAACTACATCTGCTCACTGATATGTGTATGGACTCCCTAGATGTCTCATTGGGCTTAATTACAGACCACTCACAGCAATATAATTTTAGTAGAAAGTGTAGCATGATGTTAAGCCATTTCAGCTCCTGCACATACATGTTGCACTTCTGGCTGATGATACACAACGGTTTGCAGCAGCACACTGCTAAGCTGGGCACTGCCCACCCCTTTAAATGGCGTCAATGTCTATGTCATCGTCCTTGTCAGACTTCACAGCTTCAACTTTCGGTACACTGGCAGTCTTCGAATACACCACCTGAGAAAACAAAAGTTTTTTCCAGATTGAAAACTTTTACTGCAACAGATCCAATTATAGATAACAGCAAGCCGGCTGCCCCTGACACGGAAGTGTTTATTCTAAGGGTGCTGGAGACTCAGGCACCTACCACTCTTAGGTGGACTTCCTGCCCCTAAACATAGACACGTCAACACTGCTCTATCATTCATGGAACTTTCCTTTGTGTCTTCTATGTGTCAAATGGTGGTTGAACATTGTGAGCAGTCTCCTCACCTGTACCCATCAAGCCCTTCTGTACTCATGTTACACAGGTTCATGCTGAGACAGAAGCAGCAAAAGCTAAATTTCTCCAATCTAGTGAAACATCTGAAGACTTCTAAGCTTCGTTAACTACACCTATAACTGGCAGCATATATTTGTAACCATGTCTAGGACATTAAAAGATGTTTCTACTACCCTTTTAAGTAAGTAACTTCCGGTGGGGGTCGATAGCATAATGGCTATGCAAAGAAACTCATGTCTGATGCTCTTCAATTCCCCCACACCATCATAAACCAGAGCTGAGCAGTGCCCTGGTAAAAAAAAAAAAAAAAAAAAAAAAGTAACTTCCCAAATAGAGTTTCTGTGCTTTATATAGCACCTAAAGACTATAAATTTGGAACTCCAGATTGGTTATTTTATAATTCCTAATACCATTACTGATCAGCCTGCAGTTCTTACCTCAAGATTTTCATCTTCATCATCATCTTCAACACCTGAAGATTCTTCCTCTGCTTCCTTAAGCCATTTTATAAATGGTTCTGCTTTGACACGAATCTCTTTGGCAAGTTCTTTTGAGACATATTTCTTAGAAGCCTGAAAATGTCCAGTGCAATTTCATTAGTATCAGGAGGTAGAGAGAATGAGAGCATCACTCTGACACAGGATGCCAGTGACTAAACTCAGTAGCCCATGCTTATCCAAGTCGTGCCTCCTTCTAAGCCACCCTAACAGACATATTTAGGGATTAAGTATCAAAGCACAGAGGAGTAACCAGTTCCTTCTGTTGTCAGTTTGTCCTTTCCTAGGCTTCACCACTATGGACTGACACATAAACAGAGCCGGGGTGCCATGGCACTAAGGCCTGCTTCAGTGAGGTGGTAGCCAGCCTCAACCCTAGGTTGTCAGCACATTTCCCAAGTCAAGTCATTTTGCTGGGCTCTCCTCCTGTTATCACTGAACTGCACTATGACATAGAGAACAGTTGCTATTAAAAAGCCTAGTTACACATTACCCACCTTTTCTGACCAGCTGATGATGACTTCTTCTTCCAACAGGTCTGCGTCATACATCTCCTTAAGGATATGTGGAATCTTGGAGATGAGCTGAGTATGATGCATACCTACCACACACTCTAAACCGTGAAGAAGGTACCGCTGAGCTTTTTTGTTGTTGTGACAAAACTGCAAATACATTATTTTGGCATTAACAAGCTTTTCATAAACAATGACTATGCTTATCACATTATTTTTACTGCCTCCAGGGTTATTGCTGGGACTCTACAGACCCACTGCTCTCAGTAGCCACCCCCCACGCCTTCCTATCTGAGAGGACAAAGAAGCCGAAAGGGGCCGGGAGATAGACACCTGTATGTGGATAACCCTATTAGCTAGTAATTTTGTAGTAAGAGAGACACTGGTTGGAGCGAGCTTGAAGGAATCATGTTAAGTGAAATAAGTCAGAAACAGAAGGATGAATATCGAATAATCTCACTCACAGGCCGAAGTTGAAAAACAAGATCAGAAGAGAAAACACAAGTAGAACCTGAACTGGAGTTGGTGTAAAAGACTCTGGGGTGGGGGTGCGGGGGGAGTACAGGTCCTGGAAAAGGATGACAAAAGGACCTAGTGGGGGGTTATATTGTTATGTGGAAAACTGAGAAATGTTATGCATGTACAAACTACTGTATTTAACATTAACCCCCCAACAAAGAAATTAAAAAGAGACACTGGCAGACTCAAACCTGAGTCCTTGTGCATGCTCAACTGGGTGCCTGGACCCCTCCCCAATATATATTACTGTGAATATCACAGCAATTCTCAGATCCCAGTAAAATCACAAGATGCATTTTCATGATAGTAAATAAAGGAACAAAAAAGTTACTGTGGCATTTCCAGGCACATAGTTTTTTGGGGTTTTTTTTTTTTGCCTCCAGGGTTACTGCTGGAGCTTAGTGCCTGCACTAAAAACCCACTGCTCCTGGAGGCTATTTAAGTGACCCCTGCAGGTGGGGAGCCAGGGGTTCGAACTGGGATCCTTACACCAGTCCTTGAGCTTTGCGCCACTCGCGCTTAACCCATTGAGCTACCTCCTGGCCCCCACAGCTTTAATTAACCCATCAATTTGCTTACTCGTAGAAAATGGCGCCTGTACTTCTTAATTTGTTCTCTAATCTTCTCATTAAAAAGAACTTCGGTCAAAACAAGAGGACCCATGGCTTTTACATCCAGTCTCTCTGCTTCGGCAACAATCTCCTTATCAGATGAATCAATAATACCTTCTTCTTTCTTTTTCTGTGAATAATAGTAAGCAACCCAGTGAAACGGAGGCATTCTTTGCCTTAAGAAGATACACGGGGTGGGGGGACACCACTGGAGAGGCTGTATGAGAAGCCTTTTACCTTAACAAAATCAAACAGGATGTTGACTCGCTCTTCAATAGTCCTCTCCAAATCATCACTGAGTGTCAGAACTTTTGCATGGTCACTGATTTCGTCCATCCTGCGTCTCTGAGCTTCCTCAGTTGTATCCTCTCCCCAGTCATCATCCTCTTCTTCCTTTTCAGAAGAATAAAGATGCTTGTAAAGAGTACTTTTTAACCAAGGTAAAGACAAAGTTTATCTGCCACCTTCAGTCAATAAAAAAAAACACACCTAGAACCCAAATTGTAGCATTCCATAGAAACAATTTCTGATCTCTTCAACCCAAGTTACTTCACGCCAGTGCCTCTGCATCAGTGGCCCTGTACTCACCACAGGATGTGGAGGAGGACTGATTTCATTGGGTGGTGCAGGTGGCGGTGTTTCACTGTTGGACACAGAGCCATTTTCCTTATCTTTGCCCTTTCTGTTTTTCTTTTCCTTCTCTTTCTTTCCTGTACCACTGTCACTATTCTCTACAAACAAACAAACAAAAAAAAGCAGTTTAGGATATCAGTCTAAATCTCTCAATGCCTGGCATGAATTTTTAAGATTGTTCACCTTCCCTTCCTCTCTCCATTTCTCTTATCCTATCCAACAATAGCACCAAAAACAATAAACAAGGGCAACAAAAGGGAAAAAAATAGCCTCCAGGAGCAGTGGATTTGCAGTGCAGGCACTGGGCCCCAGCAATAACCCTGGAGACAAAAAAAAAAAAAAAAAAAAAGAATGCTTCATGGGGACTGGGCAGTGGCACATAGTACAAAGTGCAAGGACCTGTAAAAGGTTACTGGTTTGAGTCCCTGGCTCCCCACCTGCAAGGGAGGGGAGTTCACTTCACAAGTGAAGCAGGCCTGCAGGTATCTTTCTATCCTCCCCTCTCAATTTCTATCCTCCCGAATTTAAAAAAAAATCGAAAAATTGCCAACCAGGAGCAGTGGATTCATAGTTCCAGCACCAAACCCCAGTGATAACTCTGGGGGGACAGGGGACGGAAATGAACTGAGTACTTCAAAATGCTTTTCTGTAAGGCGAGGATGGGAGTGGCAAGAGTCATCAAGATACCTCACTTGCTGCTTTGCCAAGTATATGACCCAGTTTCTATTCAAGCCCCCACTACACTGAAGGAATCTTTGGTGCTATGGCGTTTGAAGGGAGAGAGACAGAGAGACATCTGCAGCCCTGCTTCACCGCTTGTGAAGTTTTGCCCCTGCAGGTGGGAAAGGGGGCTCGAACCTGGGTCCTTGCGTATTGTCATGTGTGCGCTCAACCAGGTGTGCCAACCAACCACCCGCCCCCTATCTTAACTCTTTTTCAGCCACCAGGTTCCAGATGTTACCTTGATGCCAACCTGACTTCCCCGGGCAGACCACCCCACCAATGTGTCCTGAAGCCCCGCCTCCCAGGGGAAAGAAAGACAGGCTGGGAATATGGATCAAACCGCCAACGCCCACGTTCAGCGGGGAAGCAATTACAGAAGCCAGACCTTCCACCTTCTGCACCCCATAATGACGTCGGGTCCATACTCCCAGAGGGATAAAGAATAAGAAAGCTATCAAGGTGCTCAACAATTTGTTTGGCTTCGTATGTTAACTCTCTTTTCAGTCACCAGGTTCCAGATGTCATCAGGATGCCGGCCAGGCTTCCCTAGACTGAAGACCCTACCAATGTGTCCTGGAGCTCCGCTTCCCCAGAGACCCACCCTATTAGGGAAAGAGAGAGGCAGACTGGGAGTATGGATCGACCAGTCAACGCCCATGTTCAGCAGGGAAGCAATTACAGAAGCCAGACCTTCTACCTTCTGCAACCCACAATGACCCTGGGTCCATGCTCCCAGAGGGATAGAGAATGGGAAAGCTGTCAGGGGAGGGGGTGGGATATGGAGATTGGGTGGTGGGAATTGTGTGAAATTGTACCCCTCCTACCCTATGGTTTTGTTAATTAATCCTTTCTTAAATAAAAAAGAAAGAAAAAAAGAAAGCTATCAAGGGAGGGGTTTGGACACTAGTTCTGGGAATCATACTCCTCTTATCCTATGGTTGTCAGTATTTCCTTTTTACAAAAAGGAAGAGACAAAAGTGGTGTTACGTTAGAGACCTTGGTTTCACCTTAGTGCCATTCCCTTTCTACACTCAAGAACCAAAGCATATTGCAAAACACACTCCCATCAATTAGAGTAATGTTTAAGTCTATATAACGGCATGTCTCAGAGGAGAGAATACCGGAATAGGTTAGACTTTCTTGCTATAGCAAGCTCAAATTGTGCCAGACAGTTTCAATCATCTGTCACAGAGTGTTGCTTGCAGTATTCGAGCACCACAGAAGTCTGAAGAATCAAGTTGCCCCATTTACAAACATCACTTAAAAAAAAAAAAAAAAGCTGAACCAGGAGCCAGGTAGTGGCACATCGTGCACGTTACAATGACAAGGACCCTGGTTCAAGCTCCCGGCCCCCACCTGCAGGGGGAAAGCTTTACAAGTGAAGTAGGGATGCAGGTCTTTCTCCCTCTCCCCCCCACCTTCCTCTCTCAATTTCTGGCTGCCTCCAATAAATAAAGATTATAAGAACATTAAAATGCTCAAGGATGCCGGTTCAAACCCCTGGCTCCCACTTGCAAGAGATCCTGAGCACACATTACCTCACCATGCACTAGGGCCTGGGTTTGAGCACTGGGGGCCCACCTGCAGGAGTGAAGCAGGTGTGTAGTAGCAATTTGTCTCTATCCTTTATCTCCCATCCCATCCCTCTCAATCCTATATATTAATATAAGTCTCAATGGGTGGGGTAGATAGCATATTGGTTATACAAGATTCTTATGCCTGAAGTCCCAGGTTCAGGCCCCCACACCAGCATAAACCCCAATGCTCAGGTAAAAAAACAAAAAATTCCGAATGAATCTAAACATTGGTAACGTTACAGAGCTTTAACTGAAAACTCATTTTTGTTTTTGACCAGAGCACCGATTAGCTCTGGCCTATGGTTGTGTGTGGGATTGAACCTGGGACTTTTGGAGCCTCAGGCATGAGAGTCTCTTTGCAGAACCACTATGCTGCCTACCCCTGCCCCAGACTCATTTTTCTCCAATACTAGATAAAATAATGGTGCATCTTTTGAAATCTTAAGATTCAATTTTCACAGCATACAACAAACCCCAGGTCACGAGGACTTACCAGGTGGGTTTTTGAGAATGAATGTGCAGAGTTTATGATGTGTGTCGAGCATGCCTCGATAGCCACAGGCTTTACAAGAGTTACCTATTGTTTGCTTCTTTGGATTGACATGCTGCCAAGAAAAGTAAATACGTTACCCACAGTACATGCTGAAAATTCGGGGAGAAATAAAGCATGAAAACATCTAAAATTTTTTTTAACCAGAGCACTGCTCAGCTCTGGCTTGTGGTGGTGGCGGTGGGACTGAACGAACCTCAGACTTTAGATGCTCAGGCAGGATAGCATCTCTTTGCATAACCATTATGCTATCTACCCTCCACCATCTTAAGTTTTTATTAGTATGTTATTCCAATGAGACAAGCAGAGATAAGGTACTAGAACACTGCTGGGGTGACCTTTTTTTTTAAAAAAAGATTTTATTAATGAGAAGATAGGAAGACAAAAAAAGCCAGACATTACTCTGGTACATGTGCTGCTGGGGATTGAACTTGGGACCTCATGTTTGAAAGTCTAATGCTTTATCGACTGCACCACCTCCGGGATCACTGGGCTCTGCCTTATGATGGTGCCGGGGACTGAACCTGAGACCTTGAAGCCTCAAACATGAAAAGTCTTCCATAAAACCACTATGCTGTCTCCCGACCTAATCTTTACCACAGCGCTGCAGTTCTGGATTATGATGGAGCCTGTGGAACTGTATCTGCAGTCACGAGAGCCTGTATAAGCATCATGCTCCCAGTCCCCCCTTGAGTATTGTCTCCATATCCAACTACATTTACTCAGAAGCAAGACTGGGTGATGTCACAGGGCTGACCCGAAAACCTAATTAAAAGCTAATGTATTGTCAAAATACGCACTCACCAGGTCTGTTTCAGGATTCTCACACTCAGGACACAGAACAAATTTTTTAATAAATCCATCCAACATGTCTTGTAGCTTATTCGCCTCATGAGATCCATTGACAATGTAACGGTCATTCTTAACATCAAACTGGGTCTGTGCTCCCAGCTCACAACCAAAATATTTGGTGGGATCTATCAAAAAATAACATTTGCTTCATCAGCCACACATCCTAATTTATGACTACCTCTAGTTTAACATTACTGAGTAGAAAAACCCCAACCTGTCACCGAATTAGTATTGGATCAATGCAGCATTTATTGGGCTTTCCATCCATAATTCATATTAAAAAAAAAAATTTTTTTTTGTTGTTTTCCCCTCGTTTTTACTATCGCTGTCATCGTGTTGGACAGGACAGAGAGAAATGGAGAGAGGAGGGGAAGACAGAGAGAGAGGGGAGAGAAAGACACCTGCAGACCTGCTTCACCGCCTGTGAAGCGACTCCCCTGCAGGTGTGTGTGTGTGTGTGGGGGGGGGGGTCTTGAACCGGGGTCCTTTCGCCTGGTGCGCTTAACCAGCTGGGCGACTGACCGCCCCTGAACCTTCGCGTTTTATTAGCAGACCGCTCTGACTAGATTTACTAATGAAAGATCGTCTCAACCGTCTGTATCTGGAAGCGACATACTTACACGTTGGAGGCCGATTAAGCGCCTTTGCAACGTCAACCATGTTGACTATAACTGTCTTGATTCCATTTCCTTTGCCCTCAACCTGGAAGAAACCATTTCGATTTCGCACACAACTGCGAGCAATACAGCCTCGGGGGTGGGGGTGGCGGTGGCGGTGGCGGGCCCCCCACCCCAGTCCCGAAACCCAGCGTTACCTTGGCAATCAGACGGGGCATCTTGTAGCGATAGAACTGGTCTGACACACTGCGGTTGACGTTGACAGACATTTTGGCTTATTAGTGGCCTTATCAATAAGGTGAAGGGATCTTTGAGGGCAACTTTTTGGTATCTTCTGTCTGGAGAAGAAGGGATGACATAAACGACTGCAAGAGTTCTCGGTCTCTGACATGAAAAAGTTTTCGCCGCTGAGGCTGGAAGCTTCTTGCTTGTATGCTATGTTTCCCCAATACAGGTACCAATGGCTGCGCAACAGCTCTGCAAGACAGAAGGCACACACAGGCCCGCGGCGTGACACTCCCGCGGCAGGCAGGGACGCCCCCGAGCCCGCGCCTCACGAGGCCCGCGCGACGCTCGGCCACCAGGCCGCTGCCGGGCCGCAGGCACAGGGAAGCGCCGCCCGCGGCTCCGCGGCTCCCGTCCCATCGCGGGCCTCCCCGGCGCACGGCACTTCCGGCCCGCAGGCCCCGCGGGCTCTCGGGAGGCGGCGCTGACTCACGGGCGCGGGGCCGAACTGCGCCACACGCCGCGGTCACGCGGGCGCCGCCATCTTGCGCGCCTCCATGGCCGCCCGCGCACTCACCGTTTTCGTCAAATAAAGACATAAACCCAACGCGGCTCGCCCGGGACTGGGAGGAAGGCAGGCGCGCGCGAACCCGGGTCCGAGGAGGGCGACGGAGCGGCAGGGGGCGCAGCGAGCAGCGGCCGGGCCAGGCGCCGCCGAGCAGCGGGCAGGGGCTGTCCCAGCGACGTCCGGCGTCCACACCCTTCAGCACCCGGGGCTGGCGACCTGCGGGCGGGCGCGGGGAGAGCCGTGAGCCGCGGGCGGGCGGCCGTCAGGGCGCCGTCGCCGCCAGCCAGCGGCCCGCGGGGGTGGGGGCGCGGGGAGGCCGCGGGGGGGGGGGGGCGCGGGGCCGCCACCCCTCCACCGGACTCACCTCTGGAATGTTCTCGCTCTGACTGAACAACGCCGCCGCCGCGCTCAAGCTAGCCTCGGCCCAGGCGCCCGCCCCTCGCGCTAGGCCGCGCCCGCCATTGGTCCGCGGCGCGTCCGAACTCGCTCCTCATTGGCCAGCGCCCCGCGTCCATCGTGGCTCGCCCCGCCCCTTCTGCTTCCGGAAGCGCCCCTGGCCGCCGCCTGCCCCTGGCTCCCGGCTCCCCGCCTCCCCACCCCCGCTCTTCCCAGCGGCCTCTGCGGTCTCGCGAGATACACGGCTGCACCGCGCAGCGTCGGTTGGAGCGTCCCGGGGGAACATGGCGGTTGGCTCCCCTCCCCCGCTGCCTCGGCAGGGTCCGGGCGCCCCAGCTCCTTTTCTTGCCGCCCGGACTCTCCCCACGGTGGGCTCGCAGCCCGGCCTGGCCCTGGTCTAGCCCCGGAGCCAGCGGAGGTTGTTTCCCCCCCCCAGCCCCCCGCGAAGAGCGAGGCGCATCCCCAGGCTCCCTCCCTCGGGCTCGCCCGCCCGCCCGCCCGCCCGCCGTTTCCCGGGGCGTCAAGGCGGGGGCCGCGTTACCTGTCGGGCTCCCCCTGCCCCCCGGTTCGTCGTCTGCCTCCGCGGGCCCCGGGCGAGCTTCCCCGACGAGGCCGCCTGCTGCCCTGGGAAGGCCGCACTCGCTGGCCCGAAAGAGCCGAGTGCTGGTGGGGTGAGCACGGAAACGCGCGTGTGTGTAAAAAAAGTTTCGTTTGCAACTGAAACACGCACCTGGAGTTGGAAACAGACTTGACCGAAATAGAGCAAGAAGAAGAAGAAGAAGAACAACAACAACAACAAAAGGGGCTACAGAGGCTCCAAGCTGTCCTGCTGCTGCTGCCAGAATAGCGCTGAGGACACGAGGGGCTGCCCTGTGCCGAACAGCGCTCCGCACTCGAATTTAAAAGGGCAGAGCAGCAAGGTGTGTTTTCCTCCCCTTTGAAAAGAAAGAAGAGGTGAGGAATTCTGCACGGCTCACAACTATGTACAGAAAGCCGTTGGTTGAATAAAAGCAAACCCAGAATACTCGAGGCTTAGGGCTGCGGGGAGATAGCCCAGTGGATGTGCAGGGAGACGATCCCAGGTGCAGTCCCCAGCGTGAGCACCATAAGCCAGAGTTGAGCAGAGGCTGGTCTAGGAGAGAGAAGCCTGACTGTGCCCGGCTCTCCCATTTTAGCGTTGGGGGAACCTCACCTGGGACGCTGCTGCACACAGGTCGGGCGCTGTACGGCCCCGCCGAGCAAACTCGTGTTTCTGTGGTCACTTAACTCCGGAGAGAAGGGAACCAAGGCACTTCCCTGGCACATGTGGGGTGCTCACCCTGTGCTCTTACCTGCTGAGCTATGTATCCCTTGACACTTATTTGTAATGTGTGTGTGTGTGTGTGTGTGTGTGTGTGTGTGGTGGGTTTTTTGTTTTGTTTTGTTTTTTTGTTTTTAACCAGAGCACTGCTCAGCTCTGGTTTATGGTGGTGCTGAGGATTGAATCTGGGCTTTTTGATGCCTTGGGCATATTTTTTGTCTCCAGTGTTCTCACTGGGGCTCGGTGTGGGCACTATACGCAGCCTGCCACTGCTCCTGAAGGCCATTTTTTTTTCACATTTTGTCGCCCTTGTTATCGATGCTGTTGTTGGATAGGACAGAGAAATCGAGAGAGGAAGGGAAGACGGGGGTGGGGTGGGGAGAGAAATAGACACCCGCAGACCTGCTTCACCGCTTGTGAAGCGGAAACCCCCCCTTCACTGCTTGTGAGGCGACCCCCTGCAGGCGTGGAGCCGGGGGCTTGAACCGTGACCCTTGCACTGGTCCTTGCGCTTTGCGCCAGGTGCGCTGAGCCCGCTGCGCCCAGGTCCTCCATGAAAACTTTTGTATGACCATTAATGCTGTCTTCCTAGCCCTTAATTTTTATTTCCTTCTCCCTCCACCCTGCCTTTAGCGGATTTTTAAATATATATATATATATATATATATATATATATATGTATTTCCTTTCTTTCTTTCTCTCTGTCTCTGTCTCTCTCTCTTTCTTTCTCCAGAGCACTATTCAGCTCTATGGTGGTGTGGGGGATTGAACCTGGGACTTTGGAGCCTCAGGCATGAGAGTCTGTTTGCATAACCATTATGCTATCTACCCTCCACATTTTATTTGTTTTATGAGACAGAAAGATACCAGGAACCCCCTCCCCCCAAAAAAAAAAGTAAAAGAAAGATACTAGAGCCTTGCTCAGCTCTGGCTTATAGTGATGCTGGGGATTGAATCTGGGACTTTCAAGTTTCAGGCGTAAAAGTGTTTTTTTTGTGGAGGCTGGGTGGTAGCGCAATGGGCTAACCCCACATGGCATGAAGCACAAGGACTGGCTTCAGGATCCTGGTTCGAGCCCCAGGCTCCACATCTGTAGTGAGTCGCCTCACAAGTAGTGAAGCGGGTCTGCAAGTGTCTATTCTTCCCCCTCTGCGGCTTCCTGTCCTCTCTTGATTTCTCTCTGTTCTAGCCAACAAAAACAAGAAGGACAACAAAAGGGAAAAAATACCCTCCAGGAGCAGTGGATTTATAGTGTAGGCACTGAGTTCCAGTGATAACCCTGGAGGCAAATATATATATTAATTTTTTAAAATTTATTTTCCCTTTTGTTGCCCTCGTTTTTTATTGTTGTTGTTGCTGATGTTGTCGTTGTTGGATAGGACAGAGAGAAATGGAGAGAGGAGGGGAAGACAGAGGGGGAGAGAAAGACACCTGCAGACCTGCTTCACCGCCTGTGAAGCGACAACCCTGCAAGTGGGGAGCCAGGGGCTCGAACCAACCGGGATCTTTACTCTGGTCCTTGTGCTTTGCGCCACGTGCGCTTAACCCACTGCGCTACTGCCCGACTCTCTATTTTTTTTTTAAGTTTTTTTTTTTTTTTTTAACCCCAGCACCACTCAGCCCTGACTTATGGTGGTGTGGGGGATTGAACATGGGACTTTGGAGGCAGCTTCTAGGAACACCACCCAAATCAAACCTCACTTTAATAAAAATGGCAGCACTATTTAGAGTTGCAGGGCAGTTGCTTTAACCATTTCGTCTAAATGTTTGTTTAATTTTTATTTATTTTGCCAGAGTGCTGCTCAGCTCCGGTGTGTGTTGGTGCAGGGGATTGAACCTGGGACTTTGGAACCTCAGGCATGAGAGTCTCTCTGCATAACTATTATGCTATCTACCCCCACCCTAAAAAAAGTCTTTTTTGCATAATAAGTACACTGTCTCTCCTGACTTGCTCCCCCCTTCAATGCCTTTATTTGTTCATATTCTCATTCCAGGTGGGTGGTTAGTTGCAAGGTTGAATTAAGGAAGAATACATATCTTCCTTGTTTTTATTTTTTTATCTTTATTTATTTATTGGCTAGAGACAGCTAGAAATCAAGAGGGAAGGGGGAGATAGACACCTGCAGCACTGCTTCACCACTTGCAAAGCTTTCTCCCTGCAGCTGGGGACTGGGAGCTTGAACCCAGGACCTTGCCTTGCACATTATAAAGTGTGCTCAACCAGGTGTACCACCACTGGGCCCCCTGACTTGCCCACTTTTAAAATTTGTTTTGCTCCAGGATTATTCCTGGGGCTCCATGCCTGTAATATGAATCCACAGATCCTGGAGGCCATTTCCCCCTATTTTTGTTGCCCTTGTTTATCGTTTCTTATTTAATTTCTTTACTGGGGGATTGATGTTTTACAGACGACCGTAAATACAATAGTTTGTACATTCATAACAATACAATCCCCACTAGGTCCTCTTGTCATTTTTTTCCCGGACCTGTACTCTCCCACCCACCCCAGAGTCTTTTACTTTGGTGCAATACACCAAGTTTGTTGTTGTTTTTGTTATTATTGTTGTCATCATTGTTGTCATTATTGTTGCATAGGACAGAGAAATGGAGAGAGGAGGGGAAGACAGAGATGGGGAAAGATACCTGCAGACCTGCTTCACCGCATTTGAAGTGACCCCTGCAGATGGGGAGCTGGGGACTCGAACACGGCCCTTGTACTTTGCGCCATTTACACTTAACTGGCTGCGCTACCACCCAACCCCAGGACTGACTTTTATGCCTTTTACTTTGGTGACTTTTTTTTTTTTTTTTTAAACCAGAGCACTCACTGTTCAGCTCTGGCTAGTGGTGGTGTGGGGGATTGAACCTGGGACTTTGGAGTCTCAGGCATGAGAGTCTGTTTGCATAACCATTATGCTATCTACCCTCCACACTACTTTGGGGACTTTTTGTTATGGTCATGTGCTATATACATGGGTGCACATGCCTGTTTAATCAGGGACCAAATACTTTAACTGGGCAGCATGGTTTCTATCAGACAAACTTCAGACTCTGCTTCTGGTTCACAGAGCATCAGCTGGCAGCACTCAAATATATGCAAATAACATCATTTTAGAAACTTGGGAAAATATTGCACATAGAACTAGTCTAAGCTAAGAGATGTGCCTCATAAAAAATTCCAATATTCTTGGGAGTCGGGTGATAGCACAGCGGGTTAATCGCACATGGCGCAAAGCACAAGGACCGGCAGCATTAAGGATCTGTGTTCGAGCCCCCGGCTCCCCACCTGCAGAGGAGTCGCTTCACAGGCGGTGAAGCAGGTCTGCAGGTGTCTAAGTCTTCCCCTCCTCCATTTCTCTGTCCTAGCCAACAACGACATCAATAACTGCAACATTAGGAACTTGATACTGACTCGCTGCAGACTATTGTGTACTTCTGCTTTCAGGTATATATTTTCCCCTAGTTTATGGATATGTGTGAACATATGCTCTATCTCCTGGAACCTGGTCTATATCTAGGTTGTGGGACTTTGTTAGGAATTGAACCGCCTGGAATGGAATTAAAGAATACCATGAAAGGAAAGGTCTCACCCGAGTGATGAAGCTGAAGGGTTGTCATTCCGCACTTGAAGGCTCTGGACACAGTCGGAAGTGAAGCATGCTGAGGTGGTACTCTTTGCATTGATTAGGTTGGGATCGGCAGACACGATATTTGGTATGAATTGAGAGAAGCATGCAGGAAAGTGCACCCCACCCTAGAGGTTCCAGGGCTGGGAGAAATACAGACTCTATAGTGGAAATATGAGGTTCCTGCTGTCTTAGGGTTCAAGACAACAGATAGTTATTGTTATAATCACATTATTTGGTAGTTGGGTTAACTTTGAAAAATTGGCTGTATCATACCCAACATCACCATAATTCATGTCCTTTGACATTTGTATATAGCTGTGCCACCAGTTGCTTCTATTCTCCCTGATCTAGGCTTTTGAGAGAGTCAACATATCAAAGACTCAGCCTATGTATTAAAAAGACTCAATCTGGGAGAAAAAGAACAATGAAACAAATATCACCTCAGGAGCCGGGGCAGTGGTGCAGTGGGTTAAGCGGATGTGGCGGAAAGCACACAGACCGGCATCAGGATCTATCAGGATCCGGGTTCGAGCCCCTGGCTCCCCACCTGCAGGAGTTGCCCTTCACAGGCAGTGAAGCAGGTATGCAGGTGTCTACCTTTCTCTCCCCTTCTCTGTCTTCCCCTCCTTTCTTGATTTCTCTCTGTCCTATCTAACAACAACGATGACATCAATAACAACAACAATAATAACTACAACTAAAAAAAAACAATGGCATGAGTCAGGCAGTAGTGCAATGGGTTAAGCGCACGTGGTGCAAAGCCCAAGGACCGGCTTAAGGATCCAGTTCGAGCCCCCGGCTCCCCACCTGCAGGGGAGTCGCTTCACAGGTGGTAAAGCAGGTCTGCAGGTGTCTGTCTTTCTCTCCCCCTCTCTGTCTCCATTTCTCTCTGTCCTATCTAGTAATGATGACATCAATAACAACAACAACATAAAGGGCAACAAAAGGGAAAATAAATAAAGGAAAAAAAAATTTAAAAGGGCAACAAAAGGGAAAATAAATATATGAAAAAAAAACCCAACAAATATCACCTCCAGATGAAGAAGCTATGGCATAGCACAAGTCAGACCGGCTCTCACACACGAGAAACAGACACTCGGAGGCCTCTTAGCGGCAGGACCCAAGCAGCAGCCACACCTTGCCCCCAGAAGAGCAGGGGCCGGTCAGCAGCACCCACCTGCGGGGGTAACTCCTGGGGACTTCCCTCAGGGTGAGACAGTATCTGCTCAATTTCTCATTTATAGATATATGTATTCATTCATTATCCATTTCTTTTGGAGTTGGCTTCCTCCCTACAAGGCTCCACTGTTAACCAGCATACTATTTTTGTTTGTTTCGTTTTTTTTAACCAGAGCCCTGCACAGCTCTGGCTTATGGTGGTGTGGGGGGAATTGAACCTGGGACTTTGGAGCCTCAGGCATGAGAGTCTCTTTGTATAACCGTTACGCTATCTACCCCCCACCCTTGTTTTCCTTTTTATCTGAGCTTCACCGCTCTAGGATGCTTTCAGATTGATTGATTGATTGATTGACTGATTGATATATAGATGATAGACAGATGAGACAACTTCCTTGAAGCTTCCTCCAGTGCAGTAGACTCAGAATCAAACCTGGGTCATGCACAAGGCAAAGGGATGTGCTATCCAGGCGAGTTATTTTGCCCGTCTGGTTTCCTTTGTTTTTCACTTTTCATAGTCACGGAGAGGCAGGGGAGGAAAGACACCAGCACACACACACACACACACACACACACCCCACTGCTCCAGATGCTTCTCCTCTGCACAGTGTTCCCATATGGTGCTTGGGGCTGAACCGGGGTCTCATGCGTGGTAACACCCGCTCCACCCAGTGGCTGAATTGTCTGCCACCTCTTCCACTCGTCACTGTCACCCACAGAACTCGTGCCATTTGCTTATCTGGTGTGTTTATGTGGTGCTGGGTTTTGAACCCAGGGCCTCTCCCATGCAAGGCATGAGGTCTATTACTGAGCCACCTCCCTGGCCCAATTTTTTCCTATATCTCTGGGGAGAGAGATGAAAGAGAGGGAGAGGGAGTCGGGCGATAGTGCAGCAGGTTAAGTGCATGTGGAGTGCAGCGCAAGGACCCGCTTAAGGAATCCGGTTTGAGCCCCGGCTCCCCACCTGCAGAGCAGTCGCTTCACAGGCGGTGAAGCAGGTCTGCTGGTGTCTGTCTTTCTCTCCCTCTCTGTCTTCCCCTCCTCTCTCCATTTCTCTCTGTCCTATCTATCAATGACATCAATAACAACAACAATAATAACTAGAATAACAAATAACAAGGGCAACAAAAGGGAAAAACATTTAAAAAAGAGAGAGGGAGAGACAGCAAAGCCATTGCTGTACCATCCACGGAGGGGCGGGCACCCCTCTGTGGTGGCAGGGATGTAAAGGGGGGGGGCTCTACCCTGGAGACGCTTCGCTTCCCAATCCCGCTTTGCAATGCCTTCCTCTTTCCAGGCACAGCACAGCTAGACTCTGGTGGGACGAGGAAGACTTCCTGTCAGCCTCCAGTCACCCATCATCTCTGGAGGCCTCAGCTCTTCCTCTGACCCTCACTGCTTCCTGCCTGGTAAGGGCCCCAAGCCTTCAGTCAAAGTCCTACCCCCTTTGTTCTCCTCAAGGACAAGTCCCTTAAACTGTGAGAGGTGGGGCACTCAGGAAGATGGCCAAGTAAACAGGCCCCCTGCTCCGCTGAGGTGGAAGACAGTGGAAGTGTGAGGAGGAGGGGCAGGGGTGGGGTAATCCCAAAGGCAGGCAGCCCTCCTGTCCCAGGCTGGGAAGGTGGAGCACACTTGGCTGCACTAGCACCAGGCCTCCCAACCTCTGCTTGTTTACAGGCGGCCTTCCTGGGCAGGGCCTTGTTGTGGGCGGGGCCTGCATCCTGGCTGCCAAGCAATCCAGAAATGTTTATTGATACGGGTGGGTGAGATTACCAGGGTGCAGGACCAGCCCTCCACACAAACCACACCCTCTGCCTGGCCTCTGGCCTCACCAGATAACCTTGGCTTCTCTTCCAGAAGCCCCTGCACACATGGTGATGGTCCAGGGCCAGAAGAAAAAGGATCAGTTTCAGGGACCTCGTCCAAATGTGGGAAACAGGATTTAGTTCTCTAATCATAGACAGATTTTTTTTTTATTTTTATTTTTTTAGATTTTATTTATTTATTAATGAGAAAGATAGGAGAAGAGAAAGAGCCAGCTATCACTCTGGTACATGTGCTGCCGGGGATGGAATTTAGGACCTCATGCTTAAGAATCCAGTGCTTTATCCATTGCGCCACCTCCCGGAACACCATAGGCAGTTTTAAAAACATACTGGAGGGGCCAGTTGGTGGCACACCTGGTTGAATACACATTACAATGCGCAGGAACCCAGATTCCCGACCCCCAGTCCCCACTTGCAGGGGGGAAACTCTATTTCTGTTTTTTATTATTATTATTCATTAATGAGAATGATAGAGGAGAGAGAGAACCAAACATCACTCTGGTACATGTGCCTCCGGGGATAGAACTCGAGACCTCCTGTTTAAGAGTCCAGTGCTCTTATTGCGCCACCTCCCGGACCACGCAGGGAGAAAACTTTGCAAGTGGTGAAGCAGTGCTGCAAGTGTCCCTCCCCCCCCCCGTTTTTTAAGTTTTTTTTTTAATAAATATATTTATTTATTATTGCGTACAAACAGAAATAAGTTGGTGGGGACCAGGGGCTTGACCCTGGGTCCTTGTGCACTGTAATGTGTGTGCTTAACCATGTGCGCCACTGCCTGGCCCCTCTTGCTCTGGATCTCTTCCCACCCTCTTGATTTCTGGCTGTCTCTATCCAATAAATAAAAATAATTAAATTTTTTTTTGAATACTGGAGGTCAGAGGAAGCTGAGAGATACTATAGAGGGAGAGAGACCAGCTGTCCAACCAGACGGTCCCACACAAAGGGCAGTATCTGGGTCACTTAGGACCCCAGCTCAGAAACAAGGTTCCCAGTGGCCAGGAATATGATTTGGTGGGTACAGTCAAGGACTTGACTCAATGAGGCCCTGAGTTCTATCCCCGGTTCCTCATATTGTGTTAGTCTCACATAGAATAAATAAATCTGTGGTCTGGAAGGTGTGAGGTAGATAAAGCATTGGACTCTCAAGCATGAGGTCCTGTGTTGAATCCCCAGAAACACAGGTACCAGAGTGATGTCTGGTTCTTTCTCCCTTCCTATCTTTCTCATTAATAAATAAAATATTTTTCTAAAATAGAATAAATCTTAAAAAAAATCCCCACCTGTAGGGAAAAGCTTCACAAGAGGTAAGAGGTAAGGCAGTGCTCTTTATCTCCCCTTCCATCTAAATTTCTCTCTTTCCTATCAAGTAAATAAAGGGAAGAGATTCCAGAGTCCATCTAGCTCAAGGGGCTAACTCATGCCACGCAGACTCACACACTGACAGCAAACAGACAGCAGGTCAATTTCTTAAGCCTGGGTGGGGGTAGATAGCATAATGGTTATGCAAACAGACTCTCTTGCCTGAGGCTCCGTCAAATCCCAGATTCGATCCCCCGCACCACCATAAGCCAGAGCTGAGCAGTGCTCTGGTAAAAAAAAAAAAAAAAAAATTCTTAAGCCAGCTTTTCTGTTGGCAGGTTTGCTGCCCAGGGCAGGCTTGGGCACTCAGATGCTCTCCAACCAAGGACTTAAGTACCAAGCGACCATTAGTTAACAAACTATGGGCACTCCATTGGGGGTTAGAACATGGCAAAAAAGGGGGCTAGGCGGTAGTACAGCAGGTTAAGCACATATAGCGCAAAGCGCAAGGACTGGTGTAAGGATCCCTGTTCGAGCCCCCAGCTCCCCCACCTGCAGGGGATTCACTTCACAAGCAGTGAAGCAGGTCTGCAGGTGTCTGTCTTTCCCCCTCTCTGCCTTCCGCTCCTCTCTGGATTTTTCTCTGTCCTATCCAACAACAACAAAAACTACAACAAAGTGGGAAAAAATGGCCTCCAGGAGCAGTGGATTTGTAGTGCAGGTACCGAGCCTCAGCAATAACACTGGAGGCACAAAAAAAAAAAAAAAAAGAAAAAAAGAAAAAGAACATGGCCAAATGAGGTGGGCAGCCAGAGGTGGGAGGAGGATTGAGCAATAAGCTTGGCGTCAAACACACTAAAGCTGAAACACTGTCCACCACTTATTAGACAGGTGACTTTGGGGAAATTATGTCATGACCTTCCTGAGTCTATCCTCATCAGTAATTGGACATAACGACACTTCTGCCAATGGTTGCTAAAAGAATTTAATGAGAATACATATTTAAATTCCCTAGCGTTATTTACCTAAAGAGGATGTGTCACCTAATGGGCCAAGACTCCAAACAGACCAGGGTTTAAATTCTAGCTGCCACTTACTAATGGGTTTAACTTCTCCACTAAACCTCACTTTGCTTCTTAGTTAAATGGAAATGAAAATTACTTATAGGGGTAAAAACTAAATCAGTGTATTCAGCTGGCAATGTCTTGGCATATGCAAAACATTTTAAAATTGTAATAACAATGTTTCAATAATTTGATCCTGGGTTTCAGCAGGGGGAAAAAAGGGATTTTAAAAAATTTCTTGTTGGGAGTCCGGCGGTAGCACAGCGGGTTAAGCGCAGATGGTGCAAAGCCCAAGGACCAACGTAAGGATCCCGGTTTGAGCCCCCGGCTCCCCACCTGCAGGGGAGTCACTTCACAGGTGGTGAAGCAGGTCTGCAGGTGTCTATCTTTCTCTCCCCCTCTCTGTCTTCCCCTCCTCTCTCCACTTCTCTCTGTCCTATCCAACAATGACGACATCAACAACAATAACTACAACAATAAAACAACAAGGGCAACAAAAGGGAATTAAAAAAATAAATTAAAAAAAAATTTCTTGTTTATTGCCTCCAGGGTTATCACTGGGACTCAGTGCCTGCACTATATACACTGCTCCTGGAGGCTATTTTTCCCTTTTTGTTGCCCTTGTTATCATTGTCATTGCTGTTGTCATTATTGTTGCTACTGCTGTCATTGTTGTTGGATAGGACAGAGGTGGAGAGAGGAGGGGAAGACAGGGGGAGAGAAAGACACCTGCAGACCTGCTTCACTGCCTGTGAAGCAACTCCCCTGCAGGTGAGGAGCCAGGGACTCGAACTGGGATCCTTGCTCCAGTCCTTACACTTTACACCAAGTACACTTGACCTGCTGCACCACCGCTCAGCTCCCCCAAAAGGAATTTTTTAAGGGCATCGCAGTGGTAGTGCTTTGGACTTCTAAGCATGAGGCTCCACACTTGATGCCTGTCACTACGCGTGCCAGAGTACTGCTGAATCTCTCCTCTCCTATCTTGCGAAATAAAATGCCCCCCTCCCCAGAGGGTCACTGCTCAGCTCTGGCTTCTAGTGGTATAGAGACTGAAACTGGCACTTTGAAGCCTCAGATATGAGTGTCTTTGCATAGCCATTATGCTATCTCCCCCACCCAAAGTAAGTCTTTTAAAAAGAAATGTTTAAAAGTTGTCCATGATTATATCCAAACACATGCAATAAAAATTGAAGCCAAGACTAACACAAGAATCTTTTTAAACATTGCACCATAAAACATGTCCATGGGGTAGGGCACCAAAGTAAAAACTCTGGGGTGAAGGTGAGGGTGGATATTTGGCTTCCCGGGGTGGCAGGGTGGGGGTGGGATGGGACACAGTCTTCTGGTGGTGGGAATGGTGTTTATGCACGCTCCTATTAATTTGTAATCATATAAATCACTAATATGAGAGGGGAAAAATTGATTGTATGCCTCAAACTTTTTAAAGCACAGACTGAGTCTTTTTAAAATTTTAAAAAATATTTATTCATTTTCCCTTTTTGTTGCCCTTGTTGTTTTTTTATTGTTGTAGTTATTATTGTTGTTGTTATTGATGTCATCATTGTTGGATAGTACAGAGAGAAATGGAGCGAGGAGGGGAAGACGGGGAGAGAAAGACAGACACCTGCAGACCTGCTTCACCGCCTGTGAAGTGACTCCCCTGCAGGTGGGGAACTGGGGGCTCGAACTGGGATCCCTATGCCTGTCCTTGTGCTTTGCACCATGTGTGCTTAACCCGCTGCACCACCGCTGGACCCCCAATAAAGTAAAATCTTAAGAACCAAATCCTCCCACTCCAGTCTGGCCCCCACCGTAATGGAGGAAGCTTTAGTGCTGTGGCATCTTCCTCTGCCTCACTATGCCTGGAGCTTCATAGTCCCGGTAACAAACAAAACAAAAATAACTTTTCTTTATCTTAAAAAAGGGGGGGCAGGCAGTAGCGCAGTGGACTGGAGTAGGGATCCCGGTTCGAGCCCCCGGTTCCCCACCTGCAGGGGGGTTGCTTCACAAGTGGTGAAGCAGGTCTGCAGGTGTCTGTCTTTCTCTCCCCCTCTCTGTCTTCCCCTCCTCTCTCCATTTCTCTCTGTCCTATCTTACAATGACAGCAATAACAACAACAATAATAATCACAACAATGATAAACAACAAGGACAACAAAGGGGAAAAAAATGGCCTCCAGTAGCAGTGGATTCTTAGTGCAGGCACTGAGCCCCAGCGATAACCCTGAAGGCGCGCGCGCGCGCGCGCACACACACACACACACACACACACACACACGTCAGTGGGCAGGGGAGATAACATAGTGGTTATGCAAAAAGACTTCCACGCCAGAGACATCAGACACATCAGACTGCGTCCTTGCATATGGTAACGTGTGCACTCAACCAGGTATGCCACCACTCAGCCCCACAATCCTCTCTTTTAAAAATATATTTGGGGGGGTGTCGGGCAGTAGTGCAATGGGTTATGCACACATAGTGCAAAGTGCAGGATGGGCATAAGGATCTCGGTTCAAGCCCTTGGCTCCCCATCTGCAGGGGGGGTCCCTTCACAGGTGGTGAAGCAAGTTTGCAGGTGTCTGTCTTTCTCTCCCCATGTCTGTCTTCCCCTCCTCTCTCCAGTTCTCTCTGTCCTGTCCAGAAACAACAATAGCAATGAAAGCAATAATAATGACAACAAGGTAACAAGGGCAACAAAATGGGAAAAATGGCCTCCTGGAGCAGTGGATTTGTAGTGCAGGCACCAAGCCCCAGCAGTAACCCTGGATGATATATATAATATATATACATATATATGGGGGGAGTCAGGTGGTAACACAGTGGGTTAAGCGCTTGTGGCGTGAGGTGCAAAGGCTACATACAGTAAGGATCCCGGTTCGAGCCCCGGCTCTCCACCTGCAGGGGAGTCACTTCACAGGTGGTGAAGCAGGTCTGCAGGTGTCTATCTTTCTCTCCCCCTCTCTGTCTTCTCCATCTCTCTTCACTTCTCTCTGTCCTATCTAACAATAACGACATCAGTGACCACAAACAATGTTAAACAAGGGCAACAAAAGGGAAAATAAATAAATATTACAAGAAATATTTAAAATATAAAAAATACATTTTATTTTATTTTAATGAGAGAAACAGATATAGATATGAGGGGAAGAGAAACCATAGCACTGCTCAACTCCAGCTTATGGCTCTGTGGGGATTGAACTTGGGACTTTAGAGTCTCAGGCATGAGAGTCTCTTTGCATAAGCATTATGCTATCTATCTCCACTCCCTCTCAATTTCTCTCTGTCCTTTTAAATAAAATAATAAAAATTAAAAAGTAATCAAATTAAAATAATAAAATTATTAATCAATAATCAAATTAAAAAATGTTTAAATAGTCTGGATTTCCTTAGTGGCTCAGAGAGAGCTCAGCTTGTAGGGTGCCCACTTTGCTGTGTGTACCAGCCAGGGGAGGTGCCAGGTACTGGGGGGAAGCTCTAGTGGGGGTCTCTCTCAGTTTTTCTGCTTCTTTCTCACTCTGTCTATATGTATTGGTTCAGTAATCATACAGTTCTGTACTTGAGAGGCCCATGTTCTCAAAAAAAAATAAATAAAGGATTTGGGGCTGGGGAGACAGCACAGTGGTTCTGCAAGACTCTCCTGTCTGAGGCTCTAAAGTCCCAAGTTCAGTCCCCAGCACCACCACCAGCCAAAATTGAGCAGAACCCCAGTCTTTTTCTCTGTGCCTTCCTCCATCTCTCTAAAGTAAAATATTAAAAGCTTCTAGTGTGATCTCACTGAGCATGATACCTTCAGGCTTTGACTCATTGTGCTGAGTGAAATGTGACAATCACAGGAGGGCAAATGCTGTACGAGTCCCCCCCACCTTTTTTTTTCCTCACCAGGACTTTGTCCCTGAACAATTCTACTGCTCCCAGTGTAGTCTGTCTGTTTTGTCTGTGTGTCGCTCCCCCATTTTTTTGCTTTCCCCCAGATATATGGAGACAGAGAAGGAGAGTGAAACAGAGAAAAAAAAAGACATTACAATATGTTCTATAATTTACAAACCTCCCACCAGGCATCCGTGCTGCTCCCATGAAGTACCAGGGGCTCAAACCCATGTCCTCACTCTACCCGGGTAGAGTGTGGGCTCTGTGGGTGAGCCGCCTACACAGCAGATCTGTGGAGACAGGAAGTGGATGGTGGGCTAGTGGGGACTGCCCTGGCTTTGACCTTCTTTCTTTCCCCCCTTTTTTGTTTTTCTTGTTGTTTTATCATTGTTGTGGTTATTATTATTGTTATTATTGATGTCATTGTTGTTGGATAGGACAGAGAGAAATCAAGAAAGGAGAGGAGACAGGGGGCGAGAAAGACCTGCAGACCTGCTTCAACCGCCTATTCAGCGACCCCCCTGTAGGTGGGGAGCCGGCGTCTGAACTGGGATCCTTAAGTTAAGCCGGTCCTTGCACTTCTTACCACGTGCACTTAACCCGTTGCGCTACTGCCCAATCCCTGGTTTTGACCCTTTCTTAGTCCCCTGGAGCACATGGTGACTTGGATGGCAGAGCCTGGGGGGTCGGCCCCCCAAGTCTTCTCGGCCATCTCCCTGCAGAGTGCTCAGTTTTGGGTGTAGCTTCCACTGAGGCCCAGCACAGTGACCCAAGGTTCCAGAAAGATGTTTTCAGGTGACCTTGCTGAAGCTCTACAGCCTCTCCTCCGGCTGGGCCAACCATCCTTTCACTTAGTAGCTGACAGTACTTGGCCTGCAAAGAGCGGCTGGGCCTTGGCCGAGCCCCTGCCTTCCCCGGGCCTGCAGCTGGGTGTCAGCAGTCTGCTCACCACCAAGGTGTCAAGGAGCAGTGGCCTTGGCATAGGTTCCCCAGCCTCTGATGCCAACACCCTTTACTGGCAGTCGGAGTCCCTCCTTGTGGGTGTTGGGGATTGAGGCCTAGCCAGCAGGATGAGAGCCTGCTGGGGCCTGGGGGTTTGGACCCCACTGCACAGAGCAGCCTGAGCTTGCTTTAAAGGAGGCTGAAGTTCCTCCCTCCATGTCCTGACACTCCCGCCCCCTCCCCACCCACCCTGTGTCCTGACTGGCAACTATCTGGGTCATCCGCTGAAGGGGACCCGACTGCGAAGGGTGGGTTCGTGAGTTTGAGAGGAACCACCTCCCCACTCTCCTTGCTGGGTCTGGAGTTCCCTGGCACTGGGTGAGGGGAGTGGGCTGTGGGGTGGGGTCCATGGGGCTGTTAATTTCTCCAGGAGCTGGGAGCAGACACTGCAGGACTGGCCGCTCACTGCTGCCACCCAGAGGCCATGGGCTGTGCCTGAACCTGCCGTCGGGAAGGGTGGGCAGGCTTTTCCTGGAGTGCCAGGGGACAGGAGACAGATGGAGCAGCTGTCACCATCCTCTGCACCCCACCACACTTCCTCAGGCTCCTGGAAGAGGAGGCATTTCCTGGAGCACCAGGCAGGGGGTGGGAACACTCAACTGGGCTCCTCGGAACCACAGCAAACAGATCTCAGAGCCTCTTCTCCCAGGGCAGTGGAGGCGTGGGGGTTGGGGCTCCTCTTCTTTCTCTGGGGCAGCCAGAGGACTGGAGGCTATTGCCAGGGCCTGGGCGGCAGCCGAGCTCCTCTGAGCACCTCACGGGCCTGCTCTCCCTTTTCCTTTTGCCATTGCCTTGCTGCTCCAGGCCTGCTTGTCCAGATAGAGCTAGACATAGAGAGATGGAAACAGACATTTCACAAGCAGTGGAACAGTGCTGCAGGCATCTCTCTCTCTACCTCTGCCCTCCTTTCTCCATCTGTATTTCTTTGTGTCTCTGTTGGAAGGAACAACAACAACAACAACAAAAATGGTTGCCTGGAGCAGGCTCTGAGTTCCAGTGATAACCAGTGAGCCCCTGTAAGAGCCTGAAACACTCTGGGGCATGGGGCGACAGTGAAGGCCCCAGAACTCCTAGGCCACAGTCTGGGCAGCTCTGGACCCTCTCCTCTGACTAACTACAGTCTCCCTGTTACCAGGGCAGTGGCCCCAGAACCACTCCGGACCTGAGTTCTCAGCTCTCAGAAACCCTGTGCTGGGCCTGGCAGAAGTGGAGGGAAAGGGTCATGGGGGAGGGGGGGTCCCTTGCATCCCGAGGCCTCGCTCTGGCGCCCTCTGGTGGCGGCTATGGCACCCTGCAGACTACTCTCCATCAGAGAGACAAGTGGACATGGTGGAGGGGGAATCCTGAGTGTGTCCCACTCCAACACTGAAGAACAAGTCACGGGGCCGGGTGGTGGCACAGGGTTAAGTGCACACCCCGAGAATCTCAGGGACCAAATTAAAGATCCGGGTACGAGCCCCCAGCTCCCCACCAGCAGGGTGGTCGCTTCACAAGTGGTGAAGCAAGTCTGCAGGTGTCTTCCCCTCCTCTCTCAATTTCTCTCTGTCCCATCCAATGGCGACAACAACAAAATGGAAAGAAAACTGCCACCAGGAACAGTGGATTCCTGGTGCAGGCACCAAGCCCCAGCAATAACCCTCAGGCCCCGGGTTCCTTCCCTGTTCAAACAGGGACACATCCATTCCAAAGGCGAGGTGGGGGGAGCGTCCAGCTCTGCCACCCCAGCCTTCATTCACATCCCCTGGACTCTGACAAGTCCCTCCCTGCATCCTGCCCCTGCTCCAAGAGACCCCACTTCTCACCCTGCCTCCCCTACATACCCCTTCACCCCTCACTCACCTTGTACCTCCCTCCTGGGGGTCCCCACTCAGCTGCATCTGATAACATTCCCCTCTCCTGGATCCTCTGGGTCTCAGTTTCCCCAGGACCAGAAGGACGTCGTGCCCATGAAAGAGGGTGCTGTGTCCAGAAGCCTTTCTCCAGCTGAGGCAGCAGGTCAGCCACTCACATGGGGACCCCGGGAGGCTCACAAGAGCTGAGGGAAGGCACTACATTTGGAGTTACCTCCCTGGACTCTGAGGAACCACGGCTCTGGCCTTTGCCCTGGAACAACCTCTGGAGTTCAGGGTTGGGCTGTGGGCTGCCCACCTGGTGTCGCTTAGTCGCTGTGGATAGCTCTGTGACATTCACAGCCTTTGCCCGTGCTGTGAGGCAGTTTATTTCACCCCTTCCACAGCCTGGCCTAAACACCACGCCCTCCCCCCCCCCCAAAGATGCCCAAGCCTGGGGATATTCTCTGAGTCTCTAGCAAACAAACACACAGCTAGGAGGGAACTGGGCTCCATGTCTCCCACCTAGCAAAGATGGGAAGGGGGTAAGTTTGTTATATAACCCAAAGCCTGTGCCCTGACACTGTGGCTCAAGGCCATGCCATTAGGCAGACCCTATGAATGGGGCCTAGAATCCATAGTGAGCACCAGCCCCATCTGTAACACCCTGCCAGTATTACCAAAAAGTGACACTAACACAATACCAGAGCTTCCTCTCATGCCATAGCACCTCTCATGCAGTGCCTGGGTTCAGACCTGTACTATGCGCATGACAGGGCATACCCAGTGAGCTAACTGAATGCTACTACTATTACTACTACTACTGCTACACCACTCAGCTCTGGCTATTAGTGGTGCTGGGAGCTGAACATGGAACCTCTTGCATGGAAGTCCTGTGGGCTGCCGCTGTGCTGTCTCACCAGCCTCTTGCCCCTATTTTGATGTTTTTATTGATATAATTCAGTGGTGATGAGCAGTGCATATGACCATGTGACTAGGACCACCAGTCCTCCCAGGACCCTTTATTCTGTAAAACTGAATCTGCCCCCATCCAACAGCTCTCTCCTCCCTCCTCGCCCAGCCCCTAGCTCCATCTACTTCCTGTCTCCAAGATTCTGACTCCCAGACTGGAGAAACAGCACAGAAGTGCATGCAGCAGCCTTTCATGCTTCAGCTCCCAGCCACAGCTGAGCAGTGCTCTGACTCTGATGAAGAAAAAGAAAAGATTCTAGCTTTCCTTTTCTTTTTTAAAGATTTTATTTATTTATGAGAAATATAGGAGGAGAGAGAAAGAACCAGACATCACTCTGGCACATGTGCTGCCGGGGATCGAACTTGAGACCTCATGCTTAAGAGTCCAAAGCTTTATTACTGCGCCACCTCCCAGACCACAGATTCTAGCTTTTAAAGGGAGTCGTGTACATGGGCTCTCATAGGACTCGTCCTTTTGTGACTGATACCTGACTCCTGCAAATTCACGGCACCATCTGGGAACAGTTGTGACACCGGCTGGCCAAGCTGGGGAAACACCTCCCCAGCAGTCTTTCCAAACGCCCTCTTGGCCCAGTATGAAAAGGATCTCCTTTCAGTTTCACATCTTCTTGTAAGTCCTGGGCTTCCTGGAAACCACTGGCAGGCAGTGGTATTTCACTTCTGTCAAAACACTCTGTGGTCAGGGAAACGCAGCTGGCGGGGCAGCAGGCTTGCGTGCCAGACCCTCCTTTGGGATTCGTGGGTGACATGCACCAGAGTGACACTCTTGAGTCCTCTGTCTTTCCCTGGCCCCCATACACACACATCTTTATCTCTTAGGAAATAAGGAAATAAGGAAAAGACTGGGGAAGACAGCACAATGGTTCTGTAAGAGATTTTCATGCTTGAGGCTCCAAAGTCCCAGGTTCAATACCCAGTGCCACCACAGGCCAGAGTTGAGCAGGGCTCCGGTCTTTCTGTTTGCATCTCTCTCTCATTAAAATAAAACAAAATAAATAAGAAAAACATTTCTCTGTGGTCCAGGAGATGGCACAGTGGATAAAACATTGGATTCTCAACCATAAGATCCTAAATTCAATCCCCGGCAGCACATGTACCAGAGTGATGTCTGGTTCTTTCTCTCTCTCCGCCTGTTTTTCTCATGAATAAATAAATAAATCCAAAAAAAAAGAAAAGAAAAACATTTCTCGGGGGCTGGGCAGTGATCCACTCAGCTAAGTGCTCATATCACCGTGCACAAGGACCCAGGTTCAAGCCCCTGCTCCCCACCTGCAGGGATGACACTTCACAAACAGTGAAACAGGTCTACAGGTGTCCAACTTTTTTTTCTTTTTCCTCCAGGGTTATTGCTGGGTTCGGTGCCTGCACCATGAATCTACCGCTCCTGGAGGCCATTTTGTCCCCCTTTTTGTTGCCCTTGTTGTTGTAGCCTCGTTGTGGTTATTATTATTGCCATTGTTGATGTTGTTCGTTGTTGGATAGGACAGAGAGAAATGGAGAGAGGAGGGGAAGACAGAGAGGGGGAGAGAAAGATAGACACCTGCAGACCTGCTTCACCACCTGTGAATTGACTCCCCTGTAGGTGGGGAGCTGGGGGCTCGAACCGGGATCCTTACGCCGGTCCCTGCGCTTTGCGCCACATGAGCTTAACCCACTGCACCACCGCCCGACCCCTGTGTCTATCTTTTTTTTTTAAAATTTATTTCTTTACTGGAGAATTAATGTTTGTGTCTATCTTTTTTAAAAAGGGAGAAAGAAAGGCAACTTTGTGGTCTGGGAGGTGGTGCAGTGGATAAAGCATTGGACTCTCAAGCAAGAGGTCCTGAGTTCAATCCCCGGCAGCACATGTACCAAAGTGATGTCTGGTTCTTTCTCTCTCCTCCTTTCTTATTAATAAATAAAATATTTTTAAAAAAGAAAGAAAAGACACCTTTCCCATTTCCCATCCCAGCATGTGCTGTGCACGTGTACCTAGTGGCCCAGAGAAGGATCCCCATAGGCCTGGTGGGCTGTGGTGCAGCTGAGCTTGTCGGGAAGACGAGACCAAACAAGTGGGCTGGGAGATGGCTCACCCTGCAGAGTTCAAGGACCTGGGTTTGAGCCCCCAGTCACCACAGGGGAGCACCATGCAAAACGGAGACTTCACATGCAGTGGTCAGTGCTGTGGTGTCTTCCCTTCCCTCTCTGCCTCTCATCTTCTAAGTGGAAAATAGCCAAGCCAAAGTGAATCTTTTTTATTTTTATTTTTATTTTGCCACCAGGGTATTCACTGTGCTGTTTCTCTCATGGGCACCACGTCCTCCTGGTCCTGGGGAAACTGAGACCCAGAGGATCCAGGAGAGGGGAATGCTATCAGATGCAGCTGAGTGGGGACCCCCAGGAGGGAGGTACAAGGTGAGTGAGGGGTGAAGGGGTATGTAGGGGAGGCAGGGTGAGAAGTGGGGTCTCTTGGAGCAGGGGCAGGATGCAGGGAGGGACTTGTCAGAGTCCAGGGGATGTGAATGAAGGCTGGGGTGGCAGAGCTGGACGCTCCCCCCACCTCGCCTTTGGAATGGATGTGTCCCTGTTTGAACAGGGAAGGAACCCGGGGCCTGAGGGTTATTGCTGGGGCTTGGTGCCTGCACCAGGAATCCACTGTTCCTGGTGGCAGTTTTCTTTCCATTTTGTTGTTGTCGCCATTGGATGGGACAGAGAGAAATTGAGAGAGGAGGGGAAGACACCTGCAGACTTGCTTCACCACTTGTGAAGCGACCACCCTGCTGGTGGGGAGCTGGGGGCTCGTACCCGGATCTTTAATTTGGTCCCTGAGATTCTCGGGGTGTGCACTTAACCCTGTGCCACCACCCGGCCCCGTGACTTGTTCTTCAGTGTTGGAGTGGGACACACTCAGGATTCCCCCTCCACCATGTCCACTTGTCTCTCTGATGGAGAGTAGTCTGCAGGGTGCCATAGCCGCCACCAGAGGGCGCCAGAGCGAGGCCTCGGGATGCAAGGGACCCCCCCTCCCCCATGACCCTTTCCCTCCACTTCTGCCAGGCCCAGCACAGGGTTTCTGAGAGCTGAGAACTCAGGTCCGGAGTGGTTCTGGGGCCACTGCCCTGGTAACAGGGAGACTGTAGTTAGTCAGAGGAGAGGGTCCAGAGCTGCCCAGACTGTGGCCTAGGAGTTCTGGGGCCTTCACTGTCGCCCCATGCCCCAGAGTGTTTCAGGCTCTTACAGGGGCTGGAGAGACTGGGTGTATGATGAGTGGGGCCTTGAATGCCAGCGCTGCAGGGGACAGGGTGTGGGCTGCGTCTGGATCTGGGCTTCCAAATGTGCCAAGGTCCAGCCCAGTCTTTCTTCTTTTTTAAGATTTATTTGTTTATCAGTGGTAGCGAAAGAGGAGAGGGGGGTGGAGGTAGGTAGCATAATGGTTATGCAGAGACTCTCATGTCTGAGGCTCTAAAGTCCTGGGTTCAATCCCCTGCACCACCATAAACCAGAGCTGAACTGTGCTCTGGTTAAAAAGAAAAAAAGGGAGTCTGGCTGTAGCGCAGTGGGTTAAGCGCAGGTGGCGCCAAGCACAAGGACCGGCATAAGGATCCCGGTTCGAACCCCGGCTCCCCACCTGCAGGGGAGTCGCTTCACAGGCAGTGAAGCAGGTCTGCAGGTGTCTTTCTCTCCCCCTCTCTGTCTTCCCCTCCTCTCTCCATTTCTCTCTGTCCTATCCAACAACGACAACAACAATAATAACTACAACAATAAAACAACAAGGGCAACAAAAGGGAATAAATAAATAAAATAAATATTAAAAAAATAAAAAAATTAAAAAAAAAAGGTTGGGAGCATCACTCTGGCACAAGTGGTGCTAGGGTGCTGGGGATCAAACTCGGAAGCTCCTGCTTGAGAATCCAGTACTCCAGCTGCTGCACCACCCTCCGTCTTCGTTTGTTTGTTTGCAGCACAGAGGAATCAAGCCAGGGCCTTGCACCTGTGTGCCACCACTGCTGAGCAGTCTCTCCAGCTCCGTTTTCTCCATTGTTTTGAGGGAGAGATACGCAGTCACTGCATTACAATCTGGGGACTTTCCCTGGTGCTTCCGCTTGGTGCTGGGTTGAAGCCTGGAGAAGAGAGAGAGAGAGAGAGACAGAGAGAGAGAGAGAGAGAGAGAGAGGCCAAGAGCATGGCTCAATTCTGGCATTAGCAGTGCTGGGCATGGAACCCAGACCCTCTGGCGTGCAGTCCTGTCCTACTCCTGTGCTACCTCCTGGCCTCAGATGTTCCGCTGGCACCATGTTCCATGTTAGGCCTGCTGCAGCTGGACTTTGTCCCCTGCCCGAAAGTGTTTGTGCTTTCGCAGTGGTTAGTGGTTTCAGACTAATTATTGCTGAGGCGGAAATGCAGGAACACACACACACACAGAATAAAAACAAAACAAAACAAAGATAATAAAGGTTCGTATTTATTAGCATGAAAGAGAGGAAGAATGTTCACCAGAGCAGTCTGGTACATGCAGGCCAGGAGGAGCTTAGGCCCTCAAGGCTGCATTTTCTTTCTTTTCTTTTTTATAATTTATTTACTTATTCATGAGAAAGATAGGACGAGAGAAAGAACCAGCCATCACTCTGGCACATGTGCTGCTGGGGATGGAACTTGAGACCTCATGCTTGAGAGTCTAGTGCCTTAGCCAGTATGCCACCTCCTGGACCACTGCATTTTTTTCCTTTCTTTCCCTTTCTTTCTTCCTTCCTTCCTTCCTTCCTTCCTCCCTTTCTTTCTTTCTTTCTTTCTTTTTTACCAGCGCACTGCTCAGGTCTGATAGTTTATGGTGGTGTGGGGGGACTGAACTGGGGACTTTGGAGCCTCAGGCACGAATCTCTGCATAATCCTTGTGCTCTCTCCCCCTGAGTTTTCTTACTCCCTCACCTTGGACGTGGCTCTCTGGGACTTTAATGACATGTTGGCATCTGCTTCTCACCAAGACTGCTGCCCAGGCCCAGAGCCATGGTCCTTGCAGCCACTGCCTCTTGGCCCCTGAGAACGACTTCCTCAGGGCAACTCTGGCTCCCCTGCCACTTTCACTTCTAGAAACTTCTTTATTGAGCTGGGGATTTCCTTCTTTCCCAACTGCAGTGATGCAAGAAAACACTTTGTTGTGCTCTGTGCTGAGCTGTTTCCCCCATGACTCAGCCCTTCATTGCCAGCAAGGGTGAGCCCACTTGGCAGGGCTGCGTGGACATGTGTCCCCTTTGCCTGGGACCCCCAGCATGTTCCCAGAGTTTCCAGTGGTCTCCAGAGTGTGACTCTGGGTGGGTGGAGACACCCTGTTACTTTCACAGAAGGGACAGAAGAGACCCTGAGAGCCTAAGGCTCCGAGAGGTGACCAGGTCCTGGCCCCACAGGCTTGGTGTTGTTGACCATGTGACATCTGCCACCTGCACTCCCTGTCTGCTGTCTCCCTGGACCTTACCACTGGGGGGCTACAGGGTGTGTGAGTCCCAAGGGGCCTGAAGTGCAGCTACAGGTGTTTGCTCTCGTCCAGGTACCACCTGTGACAAAGGTGACAGCTTGAGTGAGCTGATTTCTTCTGCCACCAAAAGAGGGAGCTCTAGCTGTTGGTGGGGCTTAGTGCCTGCATTACTACCCTGCATTTACGGACTTATTTATTCTTTTGCTTACTTATTGCCACCAGGGTTGTTGTTGGGGCTTGGTGCTGGAACTATGAATTCACTGCTCCTAGCAGCCATTTTTCAAAACTTTTCTCCCTTCCTTCCTTCCTTTTTTTAAAAAAATATTTATTTTATTTATTTATTCCCTTTTGTTGCCATTGTTGTTTTATTGTTGTAGTTATTATTATTATTGTTGTTGTTGTCGTTGTTGGATAGGACAGAGAGAAATGGAGAGAGGAGGGGAAGACAGAGATGGGGAGAGAAAGATAGACACCTGCAGACCTGCTTCACCGCCTGTGAAGCGACTCCCCTGCAGGTGGGGAGCCGGGGTTCGAACCGGGATCCTTAGGCCGGTCCTTGTGCTTTGCGCCACCTGCGCTTAACCCACTGCGCTACCGCCCGACTCCCCCTTTCTTTTTTTTTATATTGTTGTTCCAGTTATTATTGTTGTTATTGATGTCATTGTTGTTAGATAGGACAGAGAGAAATAGAGAGAGGAGGGGAAGACAGAGAGGAGGAAGAGAAAGACACCTGCAGACCTGCTTCACCGCCTGTGAAGTGACTCCCCTGCAGGTGGGGAGCCGGGGCTCGAACTGGGTTCCTTAAGTCGGTCCTTGTGCTTTGCGCCACATGCGCTTAACCCGCTGCACTACCGCCTGACTCCCCCCTTTTTCTTTCTTTTTCTTTCTATTTTTTAATGTTGTATTTATTTATTTATCTTCCTTTTTGTTGCCCTTGTTTTTTTTTAATTTCTTTATTGGGGAATTAATGTTTTATATTCAACAGTAAATACAATAGTTTGTACATGCATAACATTCCCCAGTTTTCCATATAACAATACAACCCCCACTAGGTCCTCTGTCATCCTTCTTGGACCTGTATTCTCCCCAACCACCCACCCCAGAGTCTTTTACTTTGGTACGTCAATTCCAGTTCAGGTTCTACTTGTGTTTTCTTTTCTGATCTTGTTTTTCAACTTGTGCCTGAGAGTGAGATCATCCCATATTCATCCTTCTGTTTCTGACTTATTTCACTCAACATGATTTTTTCAAGGTCCATCCAAGATCGGCTGAAAACGGTGAAGTCACCATTTTTTTACAGCTGAGTAGTATTCCATTGTGTATATAGACCACAACTTGCTCAGCCACTCATCTGTTGTTGGACACCTGGGTTGCTTCCAGGTTTTGGCTATTACAAATTGTGCTGCCAAGAACATATGTGTACACAGATCTTTTTGGATGGATGTGTTGGGTTCCTTAGGATATATCCCCAGGAGAGGAATTGCAGGGTCATAGGGTAGGTCCATTTCTAGCCTTCTGAGAGTTCTCCAGACTGTTCTCCACAGAGGTTGGACCCATTTACATTCCCACCAGCAGTGCAGGAGGGTTCCTTTGACCCCACACCCTCTCCAGCATTTGCTGCTGTTACCTTTTCTGATGTATGACATTCTCACAGGAGTGAAGTGATATCTCGTTGTTGTCTTTATTTGCATTTATCTGACCATCAGAGACTTGGAGCCTTTTTTCATGTGTTTCTCGGCCTTTTGGATCTCTTCTGTGGTGAATATTCTGTCCAAGTCCTCCCCCCATTTTTGGATGGGGTTATTTGTTGTCTTGTTGTTGAGTTTGGCAAGCTCTTTATATATGTTGGTTATTAAACTCTTATCTGATGTATGGCATTTAAAGATCTTCTCCCATTCTGTGAGGGGGTCTCTTGGTTTGGGTAGTGGTTTCTTTTGCTGTACAGAAGCTTTTAAATTTGATGTAGTTCCATAGGTTTATACTTGCCTTAGTCTTCTTTGTAACTGGATTCGTTTCATTGAAGATGTCTTTAAAATTTATGCAGAAAAGAGTTCTGCCAATATTTTCCTCTAAGTATTTGATAGTTTGTGGTCTAACATCCAAGTCCTGGATCCACTTGGAATTTACTTTTGTATTTGGTGAAATACAGTGATTCAGTTTCATTCTTCTGCATGTTTCAACCCATTGTTTCCAACACCATTACCCTTGTTGTTTTTATCACTGTTGTGGTTATTATTATTGTTGTCACTGCTGTCATAGTTGTTGGATAGGGGAGAGAGGAGGGGATGACAGAGGGGGGAGAGATAGACACCTGCAGACCCACTTCACCGCTTGTGAAGCAACTCCCCTGCAGGTGGGGAGCCTGGGGCTTGAACCAGGATTCTTACGCTGGTCCTTGAGTTTCACGCCATGTGTGCTTAACCTGCTGCGCTACAGCCAACCCCCTCTTCTATTTTTATTTGATAAGACAGAGAGAAGCTGAGAGAGAGAAGAGATAGAGAGGGAGACAGAAAGATGCCTGCGGAGCTGGGGTTCCTCACTCTCAGAATCACGTTCCCCAGGTGAGGACAAGGGGCTGGGGTCCCTACTGCCAGTGGCCAGTAAGGTTCTTCCAGGGGCTCCTCTGCTGGAAGGTTCTGGCCTCTGACTTTGGGGGACCGGCACCCACAGTACTTCCTACCTGAGGAGTGAGTGCTAGTCATGGGGTTCACAGATGGGGGGTGCCCACAGATGGCTCCCTGGAGCCTGCATGTGCCTCTAGCTTTGAGGGCCCCTGGGTCGGCCTGGCCATGCGTCGCTTGAGGTGTCTTATTTATGAGAAAGCTAGGGGGAGAAAGAAAGAACCAGACATCACTCTGGCACATGTGTTGCTGGGGATCAAAGTCGGGACTTCATGCTTGAGAGTCCAAAGCTTTACCACTGTGCCACCTCCCGGACCACTTTTTTTTTAAGATTTTATTTTTGTTTTATTAATGAGAAAGATAGAAGGAGAGAGAGAAAGAACCCGGCATCACTCTGGCACATGTGCTGCTGGGGATTGAACCCAGGACCCCATGCTTGAGAGTCCAAAGCTTTATACTGCGCCACCTCCCGAACCACTTCCAAGCAATTTTTTCATTCTTTTTGTTTCAGTCTCTATAGTGTCAGAGGTGTGAGAGACACCACGGTTCTGATCCAGCATCAATGGAGCTTAATGGGCTGTGGTATTCCCCTGAGGTGCCAGGACTCAAACCTGGGGCCTCATGCATGGGAGCACACACCCTACTGGGTTAGCTACCTTCTTCCAACCCCCACTGTGTTGTTCTAAGATTTATTTATTTTGGGGCAGTAGCGCAGCGGGTTAAGCATACCTGGTGCAAAGCACAAGGACCGGCATAAGGATCCCGGTTCGAGCCTCCGGCTCCCCACTGCAGGGGAGTCGCTTTACAGGCAGTGAAGCAGGTCTGCAGGTGTCTATCTTTCTCTCCTCCCCCTCTCTGTCTTCCCCTCCTCTCTCCATTTCTCTGTCCTATCCAACAGCAATGACATCAATAACAGCAACAATAAGTACAACAATAAGACAAGGGCAACAAAAGGGAATAAATAAATAAACATTTTTAAAAAGATTTATTTATTTTGTTGGGCCATGGCCTCACTGGGGGCCACTTTTTTTTTTGCCTCCAGGGTTATCGCTGGGACTTGGTGACTACACTCCAAATCCACAGCTCTTGGAGGCTATCTTTTCCATTTTGATGACATTGTTGTTGCTGTTGTTGTTGTTGGATAGGACAGAGGGAAGTTGAGAGAGGAAGGGAAGACGGGGGAGAGAAAGATAGACACCTGCAGATCTGTTTCACCTCTTGTGAAGTGACCCCCCTGCTTCAGGATCCTTGCACCGGGCCTTGCACTTCCCACCATGTGTGCTTAACCTGTGGTCTACTGTCTGGCCCCCCACTTTTTAAAATTTTACTTTTTATTTTTTTTAATTTATTTTTTTAGATTTTATTTATGAGAAAGATAGGAGGAGAGAGAAAGAACCAGACATCACTCTGGCACATGTGCTACCTGGGATGGAACTCTGGACCTCATGCTTGAGAGTTCAAAGCTTTACCACTCTGCCACCTCCCGGACCACACACTTTTTAAAAATTTTTTTTTTTATCTGATATACAGGAGGAGATGGAGAAAGAGATCACTATAGATGGTTGAGTGGTGCTTTGGTGTGTGTGTCTCTTCTAAAAATATAAAATAAAGAGGCTGGGTGGTGGGGCACCTGGTTGACACACACGTCACAAAGCGTAAGGACCCAGGTTCAAGCCCCCTGTCTCCACCTGCAGGGGAAAAGCTTTGTGAGTGGTGAATCAGGGCTGCAGGTATCTCTCTCTCACATTCTATCTTCCCCTTCCCTCTTGATTTCTGGCTGTCTCTATCTAATAAATAAATAAATAAAGATAATACAAAATATAAAATAAGTGAATTGGGGAGGTGGCTTAGCAGTGAAGCATGTGTGACAAGCATTTGGTTTGCCTCCCTGGACTGCATTTTTTTTTTTTTTATGTTTTACATTCGACAGTCAATACAATAGTTTGTACATGCATAACATTCCCCAGTTTCCCATATAACAATACAACCCCCACTATGTCATTTATCATCCTTCATGGATCTGTATTCTCCCCACCCACCCACCCACCCCAGAGTCTTTTACTTTGGTGCAATACGCAATTCCATTTCAGGTTCTACTTGTGTTTTCTTTTCTGATCTTGTTTTTCAACTTCTGCCCGAGAGTGAGATCATCCCATAGTCATCCTTCTGTTTCTGACTTATTTCACTCAACATGATTTTTTCAAGGTCCATCCAAGATCGGCTGAAAACGGTGAAGTCACCATTTTTTTACAGCTGAGTAGTATTCCATTGTGTATATAGACCACAACTTGCTCGGCCACTCATCTGTTGTTGGACACCTGGATTGCGTCCAGGTTTTGGCTATTACAAATTGTGCTGCCAAGAACATATGTGTACACAGATCTTTTTGGATGGATGTGTTGGGTTGGACTGCATTTTAAAAATTAATTAATTAATTAATTGGATTATAGAAGTTGAGAGGAAAGGGGATAGAGAGAGGGAGAGAGACTGTCCCTTAGACAAGCACATTTGGTCACACGCCCCCATCAAGCTGGGACATCAGAGTCAGCCAGAGAAGCCTTTGGGTAGGTGACACCAGGAGCAGGGGCCAGTATGGCAGAGGGACAGGACCCTGTTCTGTGTCCTCCTCAGAACCCCGGCAGCCAAGTGGGGCATCTAGGGTCTTGATCTCCAGCAGGGCAACTGTGATTTGGGGTGCTGAACAGTGCCCTGGTTAAAAAAAAATCCTCCAACAACAGATGAGTGGCTGAGCAAGTTGTAGTCTATATACACAATGGAATACTACTCAGCTGTAAAAAATGGTGACTTCACCGTTTTCAGCCGATCTTGGATGGACCTTGAAAAATTCATGTTAAGTGAAGTAAGTCAGAAACAGAAGGATGAATATGGGATGATCTCACTCTCAGGCACAAGTTGAAAAACAAGATCAGGAAAAAAAAAAAAAAAACACAAGTAGAACCTGAACTGGAATTGGCGTATCGCACCAAAGTAAAAGACTCTGGGGTGGGTGGGTGTGGGGAATACAGGTCCAAGAAGGATGACAGAGGAACTAGTGGGGGTTGTATTGTTATATGGGAAACTGGGGAATGTTATGCATATACAAAGTATTGTATTTACTGTTGAATGTAAAACATTAATTCCCCAATAAAGAAATAAAAAAGAAAAAAAAATCCAAGGGCAACAAAAGAGAAAATAAATAAATAAATAAATAAATAAATAAATATATATATATATATATATATATATATATATATATATATATATATATACTTGTGGGCTGAAAATTCCGAAGTGGGGGGAGTTGGGCGGTAGCGCAGAGGATTAAGCGCACATGGCGCAAAGTGCAAGAACCGGTGTAAGGATCCCGGTTCGATCCCCCGGCTCCCCACCTGTAGGGGAGTCACTTCACAAGCGGTGAAGCAGGTCTGCAGGTGTCTGTCTTTCTCTCCCCTTCTCTGTCTTCCCCTCTTCTCTCCGTTTCTCTCTGTCCTATCCAACAATGACATCAATAACAACAGCAATAATAACTACAAAAACAATCAAAACAACAAGGGAGAGAGTCTGGAGGTAGAGCAGTGGGTTAAGTGCAGGTGGTGCAAAGTGCAAGGACCAGCGTTAGGATCCCGGTTCGAGCCTCGGCTCCCCACTTGCTGGGGAGTTGCTTCACAAGCAGTGAAGCAGGTCTGCAGGTGTCTATCTTTCTCTCCCCTTCTCTGTCTTCCCCTCCTCTCTCCATTTCTCTGAATTATCCAACAATGATGACATCAATAACAATAAAAACTACAACAAACAATAAGGGCAACAAAAGGGAATAAATAAATAAATATTTTAAAAAACAAGGGCAACAAAAGGGAATAAATAAATAAATATTGGGAGTCGGCGGTAGGGCAGCGGGTTAAGTGCAGGTGGCGTAAAGTGCAAGGGTCGGCATAAGGATCCCGGTTCGAGCCCCCGGCCCCCCACCTGCAGGGGAGGCGCTTCACAGGCGGTGAAGCAGGTCTGCAGGTGTCTGTCTTTCTCTCCCCTTCTCTGTCTTCCCCTCTTCTCTCCGTTTCTCTCTGTCCTATCCAACAATGACATCAATAACAACAGCAATAATAACTACAAAAACAATCAAAACAACAAGGGAGAGAGTCTGGAGGTAGAGCAGTGGGTTAAGTGCAGGTGGTGCAAAGTGCAAGGACCAGCGTTAGGATCCCGGTTCGAGCCTTGGCTCCCCACTTGCTGGGGAGTTGCTTCACAAGCAGTGAAGCAGGTCTGCAGGTGTCTATCTTTCTCTCCCCTTCTCTGTCTTCCCCTCCTCTCTCCATTTCTCTGAATTATCCAACAATGATGACATCAATAACAATAAAAACTACAACAAACAATAAGGGCAACAAAAGGGAATAAATAAATAAATATTTTAAAAAACAAGGGCAACAAAAGGGAATAAATAAATAAATATTGGGAGTCGGCGGTAGGGCAGTGGGTTAAGTGCAGGTGGCGTAAAGTGCAAGGGTCGGCATAAGGATCCCGGTTCGAGCCCCCGGCCCCCCACCTGCAGGGGAGGTGCTTCACAGGCGGTGAAGCAGGTCTGCAGGTGTCTGTCTTTCTCTCCCCCTCTCTGTCTTCCCCTCCTCTCTCCATTTCTCTCTGTCCTATCCAATAACAAGGACATCAATGACAACAACAATAGTAACTACAACAATAAAAAACAAGGGCAACCAAAAGGGAATAAATAAATAAATATTGAAAAAAAGAGGAAGTTCCCAAGTGGAAAGCAGAAATCATCAACCGGGCTTCAAAGCAAAGCAGGACGGGCTTAGCTCTGCACTGCCCACTGGAGCCTGGGCACAGAGGCACAGCAGCGCACAAGTGGAGGCGGGCCGAGGGTCACCTGGGAGAGGAGGGACATCAAAGGACTTGGCTCCAGGAGCAGCAGTGTTATCAGTGACACAGAGGGCAAAAGGTCCACACGTTCATGTGCCTGATAAGAATGTTCCAAAACAAATAAGTTGAACGGCTTAAAGAAAGAGCTATGCCACAGCAACCGTCAGAGATTTCAACTTTGCTATAAGGTGAGAGAGCAGCAGGCCGGGAATGGAGGCGGGAACAAAGGCTGACCTCACCGCCCCTGTGGGCCTCTCTGGCATGCCTCGCTCCCCAAACGCCTCCGCACAGCCTCTCTTCTGTCTGTCTTTCTTGTCTGTCTGTCTGTCTGTCTGTCTGTCTGTCTGTCTGTCTGTCTATTAATGAGCAGGATAGGAGGAGAGAGAGAGGGCCAGACATCAGTCTGGTACATCTACTGCCAGGGATTGAACTCAGAACCTCATGCTTGAGAGTCCAACCCTTTATCCACTGCGCCACTTCCTGGACCACTCTTCTGTCTGTCTTTCTTTTTAAAAATATTTAATTTAATTTATTTACATTTTTGATCATCTTTATGTATTGGATAGAGATAGCCAGAAATCAAGAGGGAAGGGGGTGATAGAGAGGGAGAGAGACAGAGAGACACCTGCAGCCCTGCTTCACCACTCGTGAAGCTTTTCCCCGGGAAGGTGGGGACCAGGGGCTCGAACCTGGGTCCTTGCGCATTGTAATACGTGCGCTCAACCAGGTGCACCTCCACCCGGCCCCTATTTATTTTTTATTTTTTATTTTTATTTTTTATTTTTTATTTTTAGATACCATTTAAAAATATTTTATTTATTCCCCTTGTTTTTTTATTGCTGTAGTTACTGTTGTTATTGTTGTTGTCGTTGTTGGATAGGACAGAGAGAAATGGAGAGAGGAGGGGAAGACAGAGAGGGGGAGAAAAAGACAGACACCTGCAGACCTGCTTCACCGCCTGTGAAGCAGAAAAGAAAAGAGGTCTGTCTGCCCATTCTAGCGGAGAGGCTGCTGTGGGTGTAAAATCTTCCTGGCACTGAAGAGGTCGGCTACCCATAAGCTCTGTGTTGAGGAAGCCACTGACACCTGCTTCTTTCAACCTGAGTGAATACTTCAAACAGTTTCTTTTCCCCCCAAATGAGTGTGAGCTCCATGACTCTAGTCAGCTGAAGTGGGACGACTGAATTGTAGCTCCACCCAGATATAACCCTCGATGTTGTACAGGGGCAGTTGGGCATCGGTATGGTTCCCCAGTTCACACCATGGTACAGAACATCATCTATGAGAAGCTTGACTCTTCGGTGCCCAAACCATCATGTGTACCTGCCAAATACAGCCCCTGAGTGTTTTGACTATTGGGCCCGATGGCTCGATTGCTTATAAAGAATATGAAGATATTATAGCCACTAAATTCACCTGTCATTGACCTATGGTCCTCTGAAATAAAACTTTGACCCTCTTGGAGAAAATAAATATCACATGTGCCTATCTCTGGCTTCAGGAGAAAGGATCCTGTGCTGAAGCTTTAACTAGGAGGCAATGTGTCAATGTGTGTTCTGTAAGGAGCCATGTAGGGTAGCACGTACTGTGCCATGGAGCATTGTAAAGGGTAAATAGCAGCCTTTTATATTTTCAAAGGCAAATGTAATCATTTGGGGGCACTTCAAATTTTTCTCATTGAGTGAACTTTTCATAGGGATCTTGTCTTTGGTGTAAGGAAAAATGTAATTAACACAACTTTTTTGCAGTTGTAGCTCTACAGATACTTCAGAATACTGTTAGTCTTAATAGAATAAACACTTGTCTGTGGCATTAAAAAAAAAAAGTCGATGCTCTATCCAGTGGGCTATCTCCTAGCACCTATGTAGTTCCTCCCATTTCCCCTCAGTAAGAAAAGGTTCCCCCAACCTTGAACTGTCTTCCTGCAGTGCATGGCTCAGCCCCTGTCACCACCTTCCTTATGACAAGTTCAGTCACAAGTCGGCCATGTGACTCAGCACATCCTGGGCCCAACACCCACTCGGCCCAGCCTTACACCTACTTCACCAAGGCGAAGGTCACTGTATTTTGACCTGTGCTGAGGCGCTAAATTCCTACATTGGGTGGGTTGAGGGCTGGGGGTGGAGGTGGTCAGGTCTTCTGATCTGAGGTGATGGCATCCGGAAGGGTAGGGTGACAAGTAGCATCCTGGCACAATTTGGAGATAAGAACATGCTCCCTGTTATAGCCATACCACTGTGTGTCTGTCCTAGAGCTCACCACAGACCAGCATCTCACAGAGATGGTGAAAAATAGAGCAGGGGAGGGAGAGGAAGAGAGACAGACAGACAGCTGTAGCCCTGCTCCACTGCTCATGAAGCTTACTCCTACAGGTGGGGAGTAGGGGCTTGGACCTAGGTCCTTTCACATAGTAAACTGTGCACTCTACTGGGTGTGCCTGGCCCACCTCTTAGTCTCATCGAGACTAGATCTTAAAACACACACACACACACTCCCAGAGGGTAAAGAATGGGAAAGCTATCAAGGGAGGGGATGGGATAGAGTTCTGGTGGTGGGAATTGTGAGGAAATGCACCCCTCTTATCCTATGGTCTTGTCAATATTTCCATTTTATAACTAACATATCTATATCTATCTATACTTATCTATCTCCCCCCCCCCCTCTCTCTCTCTCTCTCTCTCTCTATTATATATATATATATATATATATATATATATAACAGTAAAGGTTGAGATGGCAGCATAAATAGATCTGTAAAAAGAGTCATGTCTGAAGCTTTAAGGTCCCTGGTTCAATCCCCAGCACTGCCATAAGCCAGAGCTAAGCAGTATGGTGGTGGAAAAAAAAAATCACAGTGGAATTTAGATTCAGGTAGATACATTTAGAAAAAAAAAGATGTGACAGTTTTATTTTATTTTTCACAGCTTTGAAATGTCATTAAGATAGTTCAGCTGGACAGTGTGTTCTGCAATATGTTTAGTTCTCTGGTGCCTTTCTTTCTCTCCCTGTCTCTGTTTCTTCTTTCTTTCTTTCTTTTTTTAAAAGATTTTATTTATTTACTAATGAGAAAGATAGGCAGAGAGAAAGAACCAGACATCACTCTGGTACATGTGCTGCCAGGGATTGAACTCAGGACCTCATGCTTGAGAGTCCAATGCTTTATCCACTGTGCCACCTCCCGGACCACCTTTTTTTTTTTGCCTCCAGAGTTGGGGTTGGGTGCTAGCACTTCTAATCCACTGCTCCTGGCAGCCATTTCTTTCCATTTTATTGGCTAGAACAGAGAGAGATTGAGAGAGAAGGGCAAAATACAGAGGAGGACAAAAAGACAGACACCTGAAGACTCAGTCCCAGTATTGCACATGCCATAGCTGGGCAGTGCTCTGAGCTTTCTCTCTCTCTCTCTCTCTCTCTCTCTCTCTCTCCCTCCTCCCTCTCTCTTTCTCACTATATATATATATATTAAAGGGATGGATATGTTTGCTTTGCTTTACTTTGGTTTGGTTTGGATTGGATTGGGGTATTGTTGGAATTTCTCTCTCAGGGTCAAATTTTTCTGATAGAAAGAGAGATAAGCACACAGAAACAGGGGTTGGTCAGTGGTGTATCTAGTTAAGTGCACATAGTACTAAGTGAAGGATCCAAGCGAAGATCCGGGTATCACTCTGGTACATGTGCTACCAGGGACTGAACTCTGGACCTCAATGCTTGAGAATCCAATGCTTTATCCACTGTGCCACCTCCCGTGCCACGATGTTTCACTTTTAATATCAGTGTTGACCAGAGCTCAGAAATGGCAGTCTTGGAAACAGCTTAAACTCCTAGGTTTTATATATATATATTTTTTTAATTTATTTTTATTTATTTCCTTTTTGTTGCCCTTGTTGTTTTATTGTTGTAGTTATTGATGTCGTCGTTGTTGGACAGGACAGAGAAATGGAGAGAGGAGGGGAAGACAGAGGGGGAGAGAAAGATAGACACCTGCAGACCTGCTTCACCACCTGGGAAGCGACTCCCCTGCAGGTGGGGAGCCGGGGGCTTGAACCGGGATCCTCACCGGTACTTGCGCTTCACGCCATGTGCGCTTAACCCGCTGCACTACCGCCCGACTCCCGGTTTGTTTTTTTTTAAGTTTTTAAATTTTTTAAATTTATTATCTCTATTGGATAGAGATACCCAGAAATCAAGAGGGAGGGGGTGATAGGGAGAGAGACAGACTCCTGCAGCCCTGCTTCACCACTTATAAAGCTTTCCCCCTGCAGGTGGGGACCAGGGGCTTGAACCCTGGTCCTTGTGCATTGTAATACATGAGCTCAACCAGGTGCACCACCTGCCAGCCCCAAACTCACAGGTTTTTAACAAAAGTCTGTCTATATAGGGAGGAATGGCTGAGTGTTCCCAGGCATGGGTATTCTTTCGGGAGGCTTTAGTAAGAGCACGGGGGCTGGCACAGCAGCTCACTTGGATACCTGCCACACGCAGGACTCAGGTTGGGTCCTGGCCCTTCCTGTGCTGGGGATGTTTGTAACTGTCTCTCTCTCTGTCTCTGTCTCTACATCTGGAAAAGGCAGCCTGGAGTGGTGAGTTGTGGCCAAGACAAGTCCTGTAGCCCAGCGGAGCTCTTCCTGGGGCCAGCTCTGCCCGTGGCTGGTGCTCTGAGTCGGTCAGGCACCCCCACCCCTCAGGAGGGATGTGCTGGGAGGTGTGCCCCAAATTTCACCACCAGGGGGTGGGAAGGGCTCAAGTGAGGAGAGGTGTCCTCTGTGGAAGCTTCAGACCAGGGTGCAGGCCGATCTGCAACCCCAGGGAACCCACAAGGAGCTACCTTGTGTGGGGGGTGCCGAGCTCCCCAGAACTCTCTCCGTCCTGGGTCCCACCACCCCCACAAACAGCTTGAGCTCTGGGAGCTGTCTTCTGGCCTCTTCCCAGGAGGCAACTGAGCGAGGCGACAAGCAGGAGGGGAGGGCAGTGGGGATAGTGTCTGGAGGGGAGCCAGAACCAAGTCAGGGTGTGACTGCCAGCCTGTCACACTCACTCTCACTTGAGAGGTGACCCCTGAAGGCAGGCCTGGCCCCTAGTTCCACAGCAGCCTGGGGTGACCCACTGTCCCATGCTCTGGATTCTGGGATAGCCCTTGGTGTTGATGGAACAAAGACTTCCCCCCCCCCCCCCCGTGTCTTAACTCTCTGTCCCTGTGTCTCAGCTCTCTGTCCCTCTGTCTCAACTCTGTCCCTCCTGTATTTCAGCTCTCTGTCCCTCCTTGTCTCAGCTCTCTGTCCCTCCCTATGTCTCAGCTCTCTATCCCTGTGTCTCAACTCTCTGTCCCTCCTGTATTTCAGCTCTCTGTCCCTCCCTATGTCTCAGCTCTCTGTCCCTCCTTGTGTCTCAGGTCTCTGTCCCTCCCTGTATTTCAGCTCTCTGTCCCCCTGTACAAGGCAGAAAGGACTGATGTTCACTGTATGGTGGTGAGTGACAGAGTCTGGTGGGGCAGTGGGCTGAGGCAGACCCTCCCATGGGAAAGTGGGGCCTTGGCAGGGCAGGGCAGGAGCATCCCCTGCAACAGCAGGAGGGGTCTCTAGTTGACAGGGAGCTTGAGGACAGCTTAGCTCAGTGGGGCATGGCCAGTCCTGGGGACCCTCCCCTGGAAGTCCCTTGTTTTACTGTGCCTCTGCTGACCAGCCTACGCCGGTCACCCCAGGGCCCACGGCCAGCCTCCTGGAAACCAAGGAAATTCAGGGGCCTCAGCACATGCACTCCTGGGGGGTCTGGACCCTCCACATCAGGGTGACACCAGGCAGGCAGTGACGGCGAGCTGTGGGTGGGGTCAGGGCCAAGAAGGGAGATAGGCTCCTGTAGAATTCCTGGGCTTGGCCAGACTGACCTGGGCACCTGAGCCCCACTCAGTCCTGACTGTGAGCCCCACCCTGGGATCTGGCCTCGGTGGAGGGGGCTTCCTCAACTGCCCCCAGCCCAGTTTGGGCTTGGGCTCCTGGCCTCAGTCCTTGACCTGGAGATTTCATTTCTGTTTTTATTTTATTTTATTTTTTATATTTATTTATTTTCCCTTTTGTTGCTCTTGGGTTTTGTTTTTATTGTTGCTTTGCTTTAAGTTTAAGCTACGTTAACGTGACTCTGTAAAGGTACTACATATATGGAATATGAGTAAATTTTATTGTTGTCGTCATTGATGTCTTCGTTATAGGACAGAGAGAAATGGAGAGATGAGGGGAAGACAGAGAAAGACAGACACCTGCAGACCTGTTTCACCACCTGTGAAGTGACTCCCCTGCAGGTGGGGAGCCAGGGGCTTGAACTGGGATCCTTACGCCGGTCCTTGCGCTTTGTGTCACCTGCGCTTAACCTGCTGCGCTACCGCCCGACTCCCTCTCTCTCTATCACCCCCCTTCCCCTCTCAATTTCCATCTGTCTCTATCCAATAAATAAATAAAGATAATTTAAAAAAAAGCAGTCAGGAGGTAGTGCAGTGGGTTAAGTGCACGTGGCGCCAAGTGCAAGGACCGGCATAAGGATCCCGGTTCGAGCCCCCGTCTTCCCACCTGCAGGGGGGTCACTTCACAGGTGGTGAAGCAGGTCTGCAGGTGTCTATCTTTCTCTTCCCCTCTCTGTCTTCCCCTCCTCTCTCCATTTCTCTCTGTCCTATCCAACAATGACGACAACAATAAAACAAGGGCAACAAGAGGGAATAAATAAATATTAAAAAAAGAAAGGAGGGAGTTGGGGGGCAGTGCAATGGGTTAAGTGCAGGTGGCACAAAGCAAGGAGCAGCGTAAGGATCCTGGTTTGAGCCCCCGGCTCCCCACCTGCAGAGGAGTCACTTCATAGGCGGTGAAGCAGGTCTGCAGGTGTCTGTCTTTCTCTCCCCCCTTTGTATTCCCCTCCTCTCTCCATTTCTTTCTGTCCTATCCAACAACAATGACATCAATAATAACTACAACAATAAAACAACAAGGGCAACAAAAGAGAATAAATAAATAAATAAAGGGGTCAGTTGGGTGGTAGCAGTAGGTTAAGTGCAGGTGGCACCAAATGCAAGGACTGGCTTAAGGATCCCGGTTCGAGCCCCCGGCTCCCCACCTGCAGGGGAGTCGCTTCACAAGCAGTGAAGCAGGTCTGCAGGTGTCTGTCTTTCTCTCTCCCCTCTCTGTCTTCCCCTCCTCTCTCCATTTCTCTCTGTCCTATCCAACAATGATGACATCTATAACAACAATAATAATAACTACTACAACAATAAAAAACAACAAGGACAACAAAAGGGGAAATAAATATGAAAAATAAAAAAGTAAAATACAAAAGAGGGAGAGAGACAGACACCTAGAGCACTGCTTCATGCCCTGCAGGTGGGGACTGGGCGTTCGAACCTGGGTCCTTGCGCATTGTGACATGTGCGCTCAACCAGGTGCGCCACCACCCAGCCCCCCTTTCTTCTTTCTTTTTAAACTCTTTTTTTTAAAATAATTTATTTCTTTATTGGGGAATTAATGTTTTACATTCAACAGTAAATACAATAGTTTGTACATGCATAACATTCCCCAGATTCCCATTTAACAATATAACCCCCCTTTTTAAACTCTTTATTAATTTTCTCCAAACATTAGAATTCATTTCCCTGGGGGCTAGGTGGTAGCACAGTGAATTAAACGCACATGGCACAAAGTGCAAGGACCAGTGTAAGGATCCCGGTTTGAGCGCCTGGCTCCCCACCTGCAGAGGAGTCGCTTCACAAGCAGTGAAGCATGTCTGCAGGTGTCTGTCTTTCTCTCCTTTTGTCTGTCTTCCCTTCCCCTTTTGATTTCTCTCTGTCCTATTCAGTAACAACAGCAATAACAACAAAGGCAACAAAAATGGGAAAAACCAGCCTCCAGGAGCAGTGATACATAGTGCAGGCACTGAGTCCCAGCATAAACTTGGAGGCAAAAAGAAAAAAAAAATTCCCCTTGTGGTCCGGGAGGTGGCACAGTGATAAAGCTTTGGTCTCTCAAGGCTCCAAGTTCAATCCCCGGCAGCACATGTGCCAGAGTGATGTCTGGTTCTTTCTCTCTCTTCCTATCTTTCTCATAAATAAATAAAATCTTTTAAAAAATATTTCCCCTTAATTCTTTAATTTTTTTATTATTTATATTTATTTTCCCTTTTGTTGCCCTTCCTTTTTAAAAAATTCTTTATTTATTTATTGGATAGAGAGTCAGAAGTCGAGAGGGAAGGAGGTGGTAGGGAGAGAGACAGAGAGACACCTGCAGCCCTGCTTCACTACTCACAAAGCTTTCCCCCTGCAGGTGGGGACTGGGGGCTCGAACCTATGTCCTTGAACACTGTAACATGTGCGATCAATCAGGTGCACCACTGCCTGGCTCCTCCCCTTAACTCTTTAAAATTTATTTTATTTTATTTATTTAGGATAGTCAGAGACGTTGAGAAGGAAGGAGGAGATAGAGAGGGAGTAGGACACACCTGCAGTGCCACTTAACCACTTGTGAAGCTTCTCCCCTGGAGGTGGGACCTGGGGGTTTGAACCCAGGTCTTTGAACATGGTAAGGTGTCTGCTCAACTGGATGTGCATCATGTGGTCTCCACAAGTTCCATTTAAAAAATTATTTATTTTCCCTTTTGTTGCCCTTGTTGGTTTTTATTGTTGTTATAGTTAGTATTATTGTTGTTGTTGGATAGGACAGAGAGAAATGGAGAGAGGAGGGGAAGACAGAGGGGGAGAGAAAGACAGACACCTGCAGACCTGCTTCACTGCCTGTGAAACGACTCCCCTGCAGGTGGGGAGCCAGGGGCTCGAACCGGGATCCTTATGCTGGTCCTTGCGCTTCACGCCATGTGTGCTTAACCCTCTGCACTACTGCCTGACTTCCACAAATTGCATTTTTAAGCCAACTCTTTCATTCAAAATTTCTTTTCCTTTTCATTTCAGGTAGTAACACAAACACACGCACACGCACACACACACAGAGACAGAGAGAGAGAGAGAGGTGGAAAGAGAGACCTCAGGAATGCTCCATGGTTCATGGAGCCTCTCTGTGCATGATGTTCCCATGTGGTTGGTGCTAGGGGCTCGAACCCAGGTCTTTACACATGATCAATCTAACAGGTAAGCAATCTCCTAGCCCTAAAATTTCACCTAATTTAGTCTAATGTTTCTAATTTTAGGAACATTTCATTGCAGAAACTGCCCAATAGGAAGTCCAGCAGTAGCGCAGCAAGTTAAGCGCATGTAGAGCAAAGCGCAAGGACTGGTGTAAAGATCCCGGTTCGAGCCCTGGCTCCCCACCTGCAGGGGAGGGGGTCACTTCACAGGCAGTGAAGCAGGTCTGTGGGTGTCTGTCTTTCTCTCCCCCTCTCTGTCTTCCCCTCCTCTCTCCATTTCTCTCTGCCCTATCTAACGAGGACATTAATAACAACAACAATAATAATTACAACAACAACAAATAAAACAAGGGCAAAAAAAGGGAAAAACAAATATTAAAAAAAGAAACTGCTCAATAAAAGAAAATATCAAAATAAGGAACTAGAAAAAAAGATTTATTTGAAGATTTGTTAGTAAGAGAGAAAATGAAAGGGGGAGTGTCAGAGCACTGTTTAATTCTGGCATATACAGTGTCAGGGATCGAACCTGGGGCTTCAGGAGGCAAGCTGGGTGCTCTGCTGCTGAGCCATCTCCCAACTCCAAAACAGGAAGTCAAATGCCCCTCACTGTTCCAGCAGACTCTGTGCACAGAAGTCTCTGAACCATGCAGACACCCCACAGGCAGGTGTGTGGAGCCTCCGCCCAGGTGGGGCACTGGCAGCCCCACCTAGGCGTGCCCTACAGACTATCCCTGTCACCCCACACCTGGGCACCCCTCCTGGAGGACAGGGCCTGCCCACCTGAATGGGAGCTCTGTTCAACTTGCCTCCTGTCCCCCTGTGGGCTGGTTTGGGGTTTTCCACTTTTTCTGACAATAGAATCCTTCTTTCTATCTTGTGGCTTCATGCAGTGCATGGGTCAAACATGGCCTCACTGAGGGAAATGTGCCCTTCCAACTGAGCCGTCTCCCTGACCTGTTGGGGGTGGGGGGTGGCGAGTCTCCTGCCTCCATGCTAGCTCATCTCCCTGTGTTCATCTCGCTGGGGGTTCTGGAACATCGCTCCCTGGTCCAGGGCTGTGTGCTGGACTTGGTCGGCAGAGACCACTGGAGGCACGGTGAAAGAAGAGGGGACTGTTGTTGGGGAGAGGGTCTGTTGCGCGCTGCTGCCTGTTAGCTCCTGAGTTGGCTTTCCAGCAAGTTCTGAGACAGTCCCTATGCCTGGTTAGAGTGGCTTGCACCCCAGAGGACAGCTTGCCAGCAGCTTCTGCTGGTGGGCTACCTCAGTGAGGCTCCCCACGGCTGCCCCCATCTCTCCAGTGATGCCTAGCACTCAGGGCCAACTGGGTTGTGTGAGGAGAATCTCCCAGCACGGCCCCATGGCTGTGTGGCTCTGCAGGCTCCCATCACTGTCACCAGGGAGCTGCTCTTGGGGACGTCCCCTGTCAGTCCTGCTAATGGCTGAGCTCTATCGCAGCGGTGCACCTGGTTAAGCACACGCATTACGGTGCGCAAGGACTCAGGTTCAAGCCCCTGGTCCCCACCTGCAGGGGGAAAGCTTCACGAGTGGTGAAGCAGGGCTGCAAGTGTGTCTCTGCCTCTGTCCCTCTCCCTCTCCACTCTCAATTTCTGTCTCTATCCAATAATAAATAAAATAGTTAAGAAAAAAAAAAGGAATTGGGTGGTAGCACAGTGGGTTAAGTGCAGGTGGCACAAGGTGCAAGGGCCAGCTTAAGGATTCCGGTTCGAGCCCTCGGCTCCCCACCTGAAGGGGAGTCGCTTCACATGTGGAGAGGCAGGTCTGCAGGTGTCTGTCTTTCTCTTCCCCCTCTCTGTCTTCCCCGCCTCTCTCCATTTCTCTCTTTCTTATCCAACAACAATGACATCAATAACAACAACAATAATAACTACAACAATAAAACAAGGGCAACAAAAGAGAATAAATAATTAAAAAAAAAGAAAAAAGAAGTGGGAAAAGATCATATAAAATAAAATAAAATAAAATAAAATAAAATAAAATAAAATAAAATAAAATAAAAAAGGCTGGGCTCTTTCCGTAGGCCTCTCTGTCTTGCTCTCATCTCCTGGGCCTCTACCCTCCCCTTCCATGACTGGGGGGAGCTGTGTCCCTGACTCGGTGGGGCTCTTCAGGTGGTCCCGACCTCACCTCCCTCCAACCACAGCCTGCACCATGCACCAAGTGCCCGTGGCCAGGGGAACCCCACACCCCGGGAAGGGCTCTCAGGGATTTGTGACTGGCCCCCATTCTGTGCAGCTGCTAGTGGGTTGTCGCCTGCCATCTGCCCCAATTTGCCTCTTCAGAAAACCTCCCTGCTCCTCCATTCAAGATAGAAGGAGACCCAAGGTTAAGTGCACATGGTGCAAAGCGCAAGGATCCCGGCTTGAGCCCTGGATCCCCAGCTGCAGGGGGGTTGCTTCACAGGTGGTGAAGCAGGTCTGCAGGTGTCTTTCTCTCCACCCCCATCTTCCCGTCCTCTCTCGATTTCTCTCTGTCCTATCCAACAACAACAATAACAACAACAGTAAACAAGGGCAACAAAAGGGAAACAATGAAAATATATGTATATTTAATTTTATTTATTTATTTATTGGATAGAGACAGCCAGAAATCAACAGGGAAGGGGGTGATAGAGAGGGAGAGAGAGACAGAGAGACACCTGCAGCCCTGCTTCACCACTCACAAAACTTTCCCCCTACAGGTGGGGACCAGGAGCTTGAACCAGGGTCCTTGCACATTGTAACATGTGCTCAACCAGACCACCACCACCTGGCCCCTAAAAATATATTTTCTTAAAAAAAAAAAGACCTATATTACAGTGCACAAGGACCTGGGTTCAAGCCCCTGCTCCCCACCTGTAGAGGGAAAGCTTCATAAGTGGTGAAGCAGGGCTGCAGGTGTCTGTCTCCCTCTCCCCTCTCAATTTCTGTTTCTATCCCATAAAAAAAACAAACCTAAGAAGTTGGGAGGTTATGTGCACACATTGCCATGTATAAAGGCCTGGATTTGGTTCCCATTTGCAGGGGGAAGCTTCACGGGTGGTGGAGCAGGTCTGCAGGTATCTCTCTCCCTCTCTGTGTCCCCTTTCCCTTTCAATTTCTGTCTGTCCTAATAGAAGGGGGGGAAGGCTGCTAGGAGCAGTGGATTTGTAGTGGTGGCACTGATCCCCAGCAATAACATGGTGGCATAAAAAAAGGGAGTCGGGCAGTAGTGCAGCTGGTTAAGCGCATGTGGCGCAAAGTGCAAGGACCGGCCTAAGGATCCTGGTTCTAGCCTCCGGCTCCCCACCTGCAGGGGAGTCACTTCACAGGTGGTGAAGCAGGTCTGCAGGTGTCTATCTTTCTTTTCCCCTCTTTGTCTCCCCTCCTCTCTCCATTTCTCTCTGTCTTATCTAACAATGATGACATCAACAACAATAATAATTACAAGAAAACAACAAGGGCAACAAAAGGGAATAAATATTTTTTAAAAAGCAGGGGGTCAGGCGATAGCACAACAGGTTAGGTGCCCATGGCACAGAGCGCAAGGACCAGAGTAAGGTTCGAGCCTCCAGCTCCACACCTGCAGGGCGTCACCTCACAAGCGGTGAAGCATGTCTGCAGGTGTCTTTCTCTCCCCCTCTCTTTCTTCTCTCAATTTCTCTCTGTCCTAGCCAGCAACAACAGAATCAATAACAGTAACAACAAGGGCAACAAAATGGGAATGGCCTCCTTGAGCAGTGGATTCCTGGTACAGGCACTAACCCCCAGCAAAAAAAAAAAAAAAAATAAAAGCAGCCCCAAGTCCCAGCTCTAACCAAGAGCCTTGTCCCACTGCCCACAGCTCCTGCCCGTCTCTGGATCTATCTCGTCTACCCACTACCACCCCAGCACCCCTCCTGGGATTCCTAATGCCCTAGGTCAGTCTGGGGTTCCACCCAATGGCCCCTCTTTGTGAGCTCCAGGGTCACCCCACCCACCGCCCTCGCACTCAGCCTGCAGCCATCTGCTGTCTGCTTCCTGGCTTTCTCCTCAGCCTGTGGGAATGTGGAGGCAGCCTGACTCCCCAGCACCCTGGCCCTCCCCCCAGGGCTTGTCCCACCACAGATGGTAGCCTCCCATCTGTCACGAGGTGAAGGTGGAGCTGGGGTGGGTGCCCCTCTACTTGGTGACTCACTCCTCTGGGCCAAATCCTTCCCTTTATGGGATTTTCCTGTGGCCTTGGGGAAGTTACAGAGGAACAACTCAGGCTTCACGCTAGATGCCCCAGCCAGCCCTGGTCAGTGGGACTGGGGCCGGACACCTGGCACTCTCCAACTTCAGCCCCAGTGGTCCCCATTAAGGTTATTTTGTCTGATTGATTTGAGACTTCCACCTGCTTCCCCAAGTGCCACCAGCAAAGGGCTCTGTGACCCTTTCCTCACCTCTCCTGGGCATGTCCCCTCATGCTGCCCCCCACTGCTGGGGTCAAATCGGGGGCAGGGAAGCTAGGAGACCCCTGAGGGTTGATAATCGCTGGGGGAGAGACAGATAACCCCCGAGGTAAGGTCTATGGCCCCACTGGTGGAACTTGGCAGAAAAGCCTCCCTGCAGGGCCCCCATAGCTCTATGGGATGGATCCTCGAAGTCCCTTTCCCAACCCAGGGCTCAGACAGGCTGCAGAGGGGAGCCCCTGTAGCTCTCCAGCTGGGTTTCAGACTGTCTCAGCCTTCTAGGTCCTAAAGGACCCAACAAGCTTTTGATCTGTCTTACAGATGAGGAAACCGAGGCATGGAAGGGCCCAAATTGACCTTCCACTGATCTGCCACTTCTCAGCTCTGGCTGAGAAGGGTGAGGGACATTCTGGAGCTGGGCCCGCTAGGGGGTAGACACAGAAAGCCCCCCCACCCCACAAAGAAGTCACTGAACACCACTTTGGAAATGAGTTTTTTTAAAAAAAATATTTATTCCCTTTTGTTGCCCTTGTTTTATTGTTGTCGTTATCGTTATTGATGATGTTGTCGTTGGATAGAACAGAGAGAAATGGAGAGAGGAAGGGAAGAGAGGGGGGAGAGAAAGATAGACACCTGCAGATCTGCTTCACTGCTTGTGAGGTGACGCCCTGCAGGTGGGGAGCCAGGGGCTCGAACCAGGATCCTTACACCGGTCCTTGCGCTTTGGGCCACCTGCGCTTAACCTGAGGTGCTACCGCCCGACTTCTGTGGAAACGAGTTTTATACAAAGCTACAAAATCTAGGCTCCCATGCAGAGTCCACACAAATAAAAGTAGAACTATAAAATAATACAGTAACATCAAACACAATTCAAAGGGATAGACGGATGGACAGACAGAGGTCTGTGTACCCAGTGAGGCCAGGCCCTGTCCACCCCATTTGGGGTCAGTGAGGCCAGTCCTCACTCACATGGATGGCCCCAGGGTAGATGGCAGGTTGTGGTGACTAGATTCCCTCCACCAAATATCCCCATCCTGGGTGCAGGAATTGCCTCTGTCACTGCCCACAGCGGAGTGGGGTGAGCTGCAGGTGGGGGAAGGTCACTCACTGATCAACTGACCTGGATTAACAGGCTGGGTCAGAGGTCACCCTAGGAGTGAGGGGGACTATGATGGGGGAAAAAAACAGCCTGGAAGCTGGAGGGGCCCTCAATCAGGACGTGTGGGCAAGTCCTGTGGGTTTCTAGAAAGCAGGTCAGCTCCAGACCCCAGAGACCACGGGCAAGTTTGCATCTCGGGGTGTGAAAGGTTACTCCGGCATCTTGAAATCGACACAGACGTTGGGATCAGAGGTCAAGCTGGCCCTGCTCAGCCCGCACTCCAGTGTCCAGGCGGGGGTCAGGGAAGGCACACCAGGACCTGTCCCCGCCCGTCCTCAGGGTAGCCTGAGGGTGCAGACGGGGCTCAGGGTCTGCGTCCCCACAGGTCCTCTCCAGGCCTCAGGAAGGGCTCCTCTCCCCTTCCACCGCTCCCCAGCGGGGGCCTCTGCTGCCTCGGCCCCCTCAGTGCACACCTCACCTACAGTCATTCACAGTCTCAGGGGCCCTACCTGCCCCCACGGAGACACTCCCGCCCCCATCAGACAGGTGAGCAGTCGGCCATGGTTTGCTGCCTTTTTGTGCCTCTGCTGGGCAGCGCAGGGTCTGGGGCTGGGTCCCAAGCTGGCTTTGGCGCTCACAAGCAGGGGGGCTGTGGGAGGTGCTAGCCGACCTTTATCAGAGAGAATAGGGCCTTGGTGGGTTCCCTCGTGCCTGTGCTCATGTCCAGGATGCTGCGGATGTCCCTGGCTTCACTGCTGGGCAGGTTTCCCTTGATGGCCAGGATGGTGTTCAGGTGGCCTTTGCTGCCAAGGACAGTGGCCGTCAACCCTGGATCCCCTTCTGTACTGCCGTCCCCACTCTAGGTGGCACCAGCTCCTCTGGCCCCTTAAGTCAGCTAAAATGTCACCTCCTCCAAGAGGCCTTCCAAGAGGTCTTCAGAGTTAGTGTCCTCTGAGTTATCCTTCAGCTCGCTCTAGCATCACTCTGTCACATGACCTCACTCCCGCCAACCTTCGGGAGGTTGCAGGTGGCCTGAGGAGGACTCAGGCTCTCTCTGGTGCTCTGTGTATCATGGTGCCTAGACCAGAGCCTGACTCCTACCCACAGACCACCCAGTAATAGTGGTTGGATGGAGGGAGGGAAGGATGGATGGAGTGAGAAGTAGGCAGTTGGAGTAGTGCATGATTGGTGAGTGGATGGGGGTGGGTGGATGGTGGGCGGGCTGGCAGACAGGTGGGCATAAGAAGGATGGGTGGGCGAATGGACAGAGTCAGACTGGACTAAGCTAAGTGGGGCATCCGAATCAAGGTCTGCTCATACCATCTGCCATGGCAGGGGCCTCAGCTCAGAGTCCACTTCCCAGGCTCACTAGACCCCCAGGTATCCGAAGCCAAGCCCCCACTCCAGAGTGGGAGTGCAGGGCCCGGGTCTCAGCAGGGGTCCCCCAGGCTAGCTGACCGTGGCTTCCATAGGGTCCCCAATATCTGCTTCCCTCTGCAGTGTGGTGTCACATGGGGCTGGGAATGTGGGTGGAGGTGGGCAGTGGGGCAGACTACAGCTGCCTGTCACCCTTCCATGTCCTTCCAGGGCTCTTGGTTGCCTGCTCCACCTGCCTGATGGGACCCGTGCTGCCCAGCCCTAAGAGACCCCGTTCTCACCTAAAGTCGGGGTACCAGGTGGCGTACGTGGCCACTGAGATCTTGATGGCGTTGGGGTCCTGCAGGCGGATGATCTCAGCGATGGTGGGGATCGCGGGGTTCAACCAGCTGGCGGGGGAGCCCTATGGGCACAGGTGTAGCTGGAGGGAGGCGGCCCCACCCAGAGGGGTCTCAGGAGGGTTGAAGGGATTCAGGTGGGCAGGGTCAGGGCGAGGCTCACGTGCTGCGTGCAGAAACTCTGGATGAGGTTGGCGTTGGCCTCGATCTGCCCGGCCAGCTGCAGCTGCTGCTCCACAGCCTTGAGCACCAGGCGGCGCCTGCCCAGGAGGGTGATGTACTCCTTCACCAGGTGCAGGTGCACGGCCTCCATGAGCTCCTGGGGGAAGGGCAGGTGAGGGAGTGCCACCCGCCTCAGGGTTACAGTCGTCCCCAGGGAGCCCCATCTCCCCTCAGGGAGCCCCATCTACCCCAGGGAGCCTCACCTGCCTCCAGGGAGCCCCATCTACCCCAGGGAGCCCCACCTGCCTCCAGGGAGCCCCACCTGCCCCAGGGAGCCCCATCTACCCAGGGAGCCCCATCTCCCCTCAGGGAGCCCCATCTACCCCAGGAATCCCCATCTCCCCTCAGGGAGCCCCCCTGCCTCCAGGGAGCCCCATCTACCCCAGGAATCCCCATCTCCCCTCAGGGAGCCCCCCTGCCTCCAGGGAGCCCCATCTACCCCAGGGAGCCCCATCTCCCCTCAGGGAGCCCCCCTGCCTCCAGGGAGCCCCATCTACCCTAGGAAGCTACACCTGCCCTCAAGGAGCCCCACTGACCCCAGGCAGCCCTATCTCCCCTCAGGGAGCCCCACCTGCCTCCAGAGAGCCCCATCTCCTCTCAGGGAGCCTCACCTGGCTCCAGGGAATCCTACCTACCCTAGGGAGCTACACCTGCAATCAGGGAGTCCCATTTGCCTCAGGGTAACCCCCACTGCTCCAGGGGAGCCCCCACTGCCCCAGGAAGCCCAATCTCCCCCAAGGGGGGCCCACTTGCACTTGAGGGAGCCCCACCTGCCCCAGAGAGCCCCAGCTCCCCTAGGGGTCCCACTTGCTCCAGGAAGCCACACCTGCCCCAGGGAGTGTTGGCCTGCGTGTCTTTGCTCTTCCCCACACCCTACACTCACCTCTCGGAAGCAGTCTCGAAGCCCTGAGAACTCAGGCAGCCGACCACCCACTGTGGCCAGGATTTCGTCCAGCTGCTCAGGGGCGGACCAGCGGGCCTGTGCCTTTTTGAATAGTGGCTGCAACAGAGAGAGACCAGGTGTCTGGCAGCAGGGCAAGGCAGGTGGCATGTGCTAACTGCCTGGCCTGCTCGCTCATAGCCGTGGCGCCCGGAAGACCCTCTCTGAGGTCACCAGAGGACAGCTGCCGCCTGTCTGCCTGCCACCCCCTCTTAAGTAAATAAATTCCCATATAAGCAAGGCTGAGCCAAGTCCTCTGGGTCATGGCCACTGAGGAGGGGGGTATGGGGACTCTGAGCACTGCAGGAGGTTCTGGGGTGCGCCTGGCAAGTGGGGGGCTTGTTCTGCCAGCCTGAGGCTGCCTCTGAGGCTCAGCCCCTGGTTGAAGAGGTGGGGGCAGTGACAGGCACCCCAGCACTGCCAGGGGCCACTGCAGCTGTTCCTCCCCCACCCCCTGCCCCCAACGCCCTGGCTCCTGCAGCTCTGTGCCCTGGGAGGAGGCCCACTGACCTTCAGGTCCTCGAACAGGCTCTGGAGCAAGATGGCAAAGCTGTGACTCTTGAGGTCCCTCAGGGGACTCAGCATGAAGTTCTGCGAGGCCTGTGTCTGCTGCCACTTCTGCTCCACGGTGGTCCTGAGAGACACGACGGCGTCACACTAGCCACGCTCCAGCCCTGGGGCACTTTCCTGAGCCAAGTCCTACTTCAGGACCCCTGTGGGGCCAGGTGCCCTGGGTAAGGCTAGCAGATTGTAGACGTCTGCCATCACACTGCCAGACTGGCCCCCTCTGTCTGGCTCACTGGAACTGTTTGTGGCACAGACAGGCCTTGCACACACATGATTTCATTACTCTCAGGGCTACCTTTTCCTAACTACCCAGAGAAGGATAGAGACTACAGCAAGGGAGCTTCTCCTGGTGCCATGGCACTCCCACCTGGTGCCTGGGCTCAAGCGAGGGGTGCTTCATGGCTCTTTTTTTTTTTTTTTTTAGTGTGTTCACTTTTTTTTTTTATATTCCCTTTTGTTGCCCTTGTTTTTAAATTATTGTTGTAGTTATTGTTGTTATTATTGATGTCGTCATTGTTAGATAGCACAGAGAGATGGAGAGAGGAGGGGAAGACGGAGAGGGGGAAGAGAAAGACAGACACCCGCAGACCTGCTTCACCACCAGTGATGCGACTCCCCTGCAGGTGGGAAGCCAGAGGCTCGAACTGGGATCCTTATGCCGGCCCTTACGCTTTGCGCGCCATGTACACTTAACCCGCTGCGCTACCACCCGACTCCCCATGGCTCATTTTAATGCCATTGCCTCTGCTCTAGCTGCTTCCTCTAGTATTCCTCCCTCCCAGGATACTGGGCACAGTCTTTCCTACCTGCTCCCCTAGTCCCCTTCCTGCCCCCAGCCGCATTCCTGCTCCCCAGTCCCCCTTCCTGTTCCCCCAGCCTTCTGCTCCCCCCAGCACCCGCAGCACGGCCTCACCAGAAGAGCTGGCAGTTGTTAACGTTGGCCATGACGTTGGGCCTGTAGTTGCTCAGCTGCCTGCCCTTCTCCAGGAAGTTGTCAAAGGTGCTCAGGTAGCTGGGGTGAGGGAGGGGCACATGGGGTCAGCAGAGACACAGCGAGGAGCCTGGGGACACCTGGTACCGGGACCACCACTTCTAGGGGAGAAAGGTGGGAGGGAGGCGGGGGGGGGGTGGCAGGGGCACCCTGTGTCTGGGGACCTGCTAAGGGAGGGTGGATGGGGAGGGGATATGCTGGGGTCCCCATGGGAGGGAGTGGAGGCCACCGACCTGTTGAGGAAGGCTGTGAGCGCTGCTAGCAGCATGGGCCGGATCTGGGAGCCCAGGTCTGGGGTAACATTCCTGGCCTTGGTGTGGGCCTGGTACAGGATCTGCAGAGAAGGATGAGCTGAGTGGGGCTCAGGGATGGAGGGGTGTGAGGGGGGCTCTGTCCCCACGCTACCTGCATGATGTCGATGGCCAGCTCGCTGTGCCAATGGCTGTCCAGGAACTGGGGGGCAGTGTTCTGGGCCCAGCGCTCTGACTCCAGCTCCAGGGCACGAGCCATTAGCTCCTTCACACCTGTCTGGGGGGGGTGTTTGCAGCGCTGAGCCCCCTTCCAGGCCCCCACTGTGCTGCCCCCAGATCCCCCCACACATCCCACCAGGCCCCTGGTGCTGCACTTACCACCTCATTGGACAAGAAGGTGACCTCCAGTTCCTGGACCTGCTTGGGGGGCAGGAGGCTGCCCAGCTCAAGCCCCTGCAGCTCACCTGCCAGCTTGGGGCTGTTGATAATGTCACTGTGGGTGGGGGCACTGGCATGAGACAAATGGTACCCACTCTGCATTGCCCTCAGGAGGCTGTCTCCCATGTTCGTGCTATAGGCCTTGCCACCCTGGGCCCCCATCACCTCACCCCTCCACACCTGCTCAGCAGACGCCCTCCCCCCCAAGCCATTGTTGCACTTCTTTCTCACAGGGGACACCTAACCCTAGCCCTGTTTGTTCCTGAGCCCGCTGACTCCAGGCACTCCCTCAAGGGCCCCACTTTCCCAGGTCTGGGTTCATCCAAGCAAGAAGGCTGTCCCCCCAAACTGCTCCCTGGGCATCTCCATTTACCTTCTGGCTCCTGTGTGGGTTCTGGGGCCCTGAGGCAGCCCAGCCTGGCACTTCCTGAGGCTGTGTCCCCTGCCCTGTCCCTGCCCACATGCAGCTGACCCTTATGTCCACACAGGTCTGGGAAGTTCCCCTAGGCTCCCCCCAGTTGGCCTGAGACCTCTGAGGCCTGTTCCCAGCAGGGCCCCCCCAAACCCCTGGGGTCACTGGCACAGGAAGCCCAGGGTCAGAGGTGTGAGTGCGGCGATTTCCTGGTGAGTCAGGAAAAACAAGAAGGCCCTGGTCCCTCCGCAGCCCTGCCCTCTGCCTGTCTGGAGCCCTTCCTCCAGCCCCTACCGCAGCACGAGGTATCCCCAAGGCCCTGGGGTGCACCTCATGCTGTCTGTCAGCCGGCTTCACTCTGGGAGCTGTGCAGCCCCTTCCTCTAGAAGTCCCTATAGCCCCTGAGCCCCAGGCTGCTGGCACCAGCAGTACCAGTTTCTGTACCCAACACCAGCAGGTAACCAGGGAGCCGAGGGGGTCTGTGTACATCCGGGGACCTTCTCTGCTGGCCTGGCTGCCTCACCAGAGCAGCTCTGGGCTTGACAGAACCCAGCTCTGCCCAGGCTCACCAAGGGGGCCTGCCCAACTGGGTTTGTCCTTATAGACCCTCCCCTGCCCAGGAGTGCCCTGGACCCTCCTGTATGACCTGGACTCCTCCCTGCCCTGCTCAGGACTGTCTTGGGAACCAGCTTTCCCCCACCTGCCCTGTCCAGGAATGCCCTAGATTCACCTGCATGCCCTGGTCAGGACCTCCCCTGCCCGACTCAGGAATATGGTGGACTCTCCCACCACCTGCCCTGCCTGGGATTGTTCTGAATAGCCCCTGGCCCCCTGTTCTCTAGCCCTGCCTGCCTGCCCTGCCTAGGACTCCTCCTTGCGTGCCCTGCCTGGTACTGCCTGAGGAAACGTCCTCCCTAAACACACAGACACACACACACAGAGACACACACACACACATACAGACACACACACACAGAGACACAGAGACACAGACACACACTGACACACACACACTGACACACACAGACACACACGCAGACACACACTCACACAGACACACACAGACACACACACACAGACACACAGAGACACACACACAGAGGCACACACACACTCACACACAGACACAGACACACACACACACACACACAGATACACAGAGAGAGAGACACACAGACACACACACACACACAGACACACACACACACACAGAGACACACAGACACACACACACAGAGACATACACACACACACAGACACACACTCACACACACACACAGACACACCATGGTTCCTGGTTCCTAGCATGCTCAGCATGCCTTGAGACTCAGCCTCAGCCCAGAAGGTGACTCCCTTTGCAGGAACACCATCACTCCTCCTCTCCCTGGCCTGACTCCCTGGTTTTTTTTAGTTACAGCAGCCCCAGAGGGGGGCCTGGCTCCTGGTACACATGGGATCTGGCACCACCTCCTGCAGGCTTGCTTCCTGGACTGACCCAGGCTGGGTGGCTCAGAGCCTGGGCTCTGGGATCCCACTACCCCTGTGCTCTCTGTCCCAGCTGTTCCTGCTCTGCGTCATCTGTCTTGCCCTCTCCCGGAACTCAAGAATGAATGGTGAAGCAACTGCCTTTCTCTGGACCTCAGTTCCCCCAGTTGAGGAGCCAGCAGAGGCACAGGGAAGTAAAAATCCCTAGAGAGACAGCTCACTGGGTAGGCACAACCTTGTAAGTGCGACCCAGGTCCCACCCCAGCACCACAGGAGAGGTGCTGTGGCCCCTGGAAGCTGTGGTGTCTAATTCTGTGCCTCTCTCTGAAAGACTTACATGGGAGTGGTGAAGCACGCATGCCCAAAGCCTCAGCGCGGCAAAAATAACATAAAATAAAACAACCCCCACCCCAGTACAAAGTCTGCCAGGCCAAGGCTCTGCCTTGGAGTCCAGGCCTCTAGCCCCCACCTTGAGGCAGGGGCTTCCCCAAAGACACTCTCCCACAGACCCTTTGTGCCTGCCCAGGGGTTGGCCCCTAGCCCCCCATGCTCATCTGGGATAGAGGCCGAGCACCCGGAACAGGTCTCTCCTCACTGGGGAGCAGCTTCAGACCACAGAACAGGCCCCCTACTCACCGGGGCACAGCCCCAGCCCGAGCACCCCACCCCTTGGCACTCACTCGGGGTAGAGCTTCTGCACCCAGAGCAGCAGCATGTAGGTGTCCCGCGGGCACAGCTCGAACTGCGCCATGGAGGCCAGCTGCGCAGCGAAATGCGCGTGGTAGCTGCGGGCGTAGACGGCCACCACGTCCATCTCGGCGGGGAAGAGCGGCTTGAGGCGCTCCACCACGGCCTCCAGGTCGTTCTTCATGGTGCAGCCCATGTGCAGGAAGGCGCGCTCGGCCTGCGAGCCGGCCCCGGGGTCGTCGGCGCCGTCGGGGGCCCCGCCCAGCCGCTCGTCCGCGGCGCGCGCCACCTCGTCCCGCCACTGCCGCAGCCACCCGCGTGGGCGCGTGGCCTCCAGCGACGCGGGTCCGGGCCCCTGCGCGGCGTCCTCGCGCTCCTGCTCGGCCAGCACCGCCAGGGCCTGGCGCAGCCGCTCGGGGGCCGCGAGCAGCGGGCGGCCCAGCAGCCCGAGCACCAGGCCGCGCAGCAGCACGTACAGCGCCTCCACCTTGCTCTGCCGCCGCACCAGCTCCTCCGCGTCCGCGCTGCCCGACGCCGCCAGCGCCACCAGCTCCCGCTCGAGCGCCAGCAGCGGCCCCGCTGCCTCCAGCCTGCCCTGCTCCAGCGCCGCCTTCAGCTCCTCCACTGCGGGCACAGGGGGCGGCGGTCAGCCCGGCGGGGGGGGGGGGCACGAGAAGGGGGTCTGGCAGCAGGGGGCCCAGGAAGAAGTTCTGGCGGCAGGGGGAGTCCCAGCTGGAGAGGAGGTCCTGCAGGGGGGGATTCTAGCGGGAGGGGTGTCACAGCAGGAGATGGTACCAGCACGAGGGGGTCCCAGGAGGAGGGGGGAGTCCCATCAGGAGAAGGACCCCTGCAAGGGGGGGATTCTAGGGGGAGGGGTGTCACAGCAGGAGACGGTACCAGCTGGAGGGGGTCCCAGGAGGAGGGGGGAGTCCCATCAGGAGAAGGACCCCTGCAAGGGGGGGATTCTAGCGGGAGGGGTGTCACAGCAGGAGACGGTACCAGCACGAGGGGGTCCCAGGAGGAGGGGGGGAGTCGCAGCAGGAGAGGGACCCCTGCAGGAGGGGATTCTAGGGGGAGGGGTGTCACAGCAGGAGATGGTAACAGCAGGAGGGGGTCCCAGGAGGAGGGGGGAGTCCCAGCAGGAGAAGGACCCCTGCAAGGTGGGGATTCTAGCGGGAGGGGTGTCACAGCAGGAAGGGGGTCCTGGCAGGAGCCCCCTTGTAGCAGGGGGGTTCCCAGCAAAGGGGCCCCAAGAGGAGAGAGATACCCCTAGATAACAGTGGATGCCCCATGGGGCTCTAGGCCCTGGAGCTCCCCTCCCGACTGCCCCCATTTCGGGCACCTCCCAGCCTGGCTTTAATGTCTCTGCATTCAGGTGAGGGTGCTGACCTGTGGGCATCTGTCCCCCCTGCCCCAGCAGGGGTGCAGGCTCCCCCTCCTGCTCCTTCTTCTTTCTGCCTTTGGTGAAGACACTGAACATGTTGGCCAGCCCCCTGGGCTTCTTCTTCTCCTTCTTCCTGGCTGCCTCCTCATTCCTTTCAGGGGCTACCTCCACCTCCAGGGGGACCACCGGGTCTCTCGAGGGCTCCTCCCACATGGAGGCCTTGGCCTCGGACGTGGATAGCTGGCTCTGGGGGTCTCTAGGCAGGTGGAGAATGTGGGTTGCAGTCTGCTGGCCAGGAAGGCCTTGGAAGGTCATCATCTTCAGCATCCCCTGCTCTGGGCCTGTGGGGGAAGGGAGGGCTCAGCTGTCATGGGAGGCCTGGGAGGTGGTTCAGCGGTCAGGGGTGAGCCTGCCAACCAGACCTGGTGCCACATGGGAGCACTATAACACCAGAGGAAATGAACAAGTTGGCACAGGAGTGGTGATGTCATACATGTGCTAGATTATTGGTGCTGGAGAAAAAGGAAAAAAGCCCCAGCGGTGGCTCAACGGGGAGAGTGCAGGACTTGCATGCCAGCACTCTGGAAAAAGCCAGAGTCGAGCTCTGTCTCTATTTTTTAAAAAATTTTTTTTATTTTCTTTATTTATTTGATAGATATAGCCAAAAGTTGAGAGGAATGGGGAGACAGAGAGGGATAGAGACAGAGAGACACCTGCAGCCCTGCTTCACCACTTGCAAAGCTTTCCCTCTGTAGGTGGGGGCCGGGGGCTTGAACCCAGGTCCTTGAACACTGCAACATGTGCACTCTACCAGGTGTGCCACCACCCAGCTCCTCTGTCTCTCTATTTTGTTAAAAAAAAAAAAAAAAGTCAAGGGAGTCGGGCAGTAGTGCAGCCGGCTAAGCGCACGTGGCATGAAGCGCAAGGACTGGCGTGAGGATCCCGGTTCGAGCCCCTGCTCCCCACCTGCAGGGGAGTTGCTTCACAGGCAGTGAAGCAGTGAAGCTTTCTCTGCCCCCCTCTGTCTTCCCCTCCTCTCTCCATTTCTCTCTGTCTTATCCAACAATGACGACATCAATAACAACAATAACTACAACAAGGGCAACAAAACGGAACAAATAAATAACTATTTCACCCCCTCCCTCCATGTTTCCAGGGCAGGAGCCTGGAGGTGGTTGTCACTGCTCTGGACCTGCGGCAGGGGGCCACTAAGTTTGCTGTTGTTCTCTGCCTACCTCAGGGTCCCCTGCAGCCCCAGGTAGGGAAAAAGCTGGGCCACCAGGCACCCAGAAGGAGAAGCCCCCGTTTCCTGGTGAACCTTCCTCACAGCACCCCCAGGACAGGGAGAGGAGACTGCAAAGCAGGGTGCCAGCCTGTCCTTGGGGCCCAGGGCAGAACAAGGACAGAGAGGAATAGGGGCCAAGCTTAACAGGCTGGGTGGGGGTTGTGAGGGGTGAGGAGAAGGCCCCTGAAGGCACTTAGGTGGGAGCAAGGGGACTTAAGGTACAGGGCTGCCAGAGGTCACGGCAGCTTAGGCTCCTGTTTCACCCAGCCGTTCCCACATGAGATGACATCACTGTCACCACAGCTTCCACTTTCAGTGCCCTAGCCTGCCTCACAGTCAGCTACCCGGGCTGCTCCCCTTTTGGACATGGGATAGTCTGGATGATCCTAGGGACAGTGGCAGCCCCTCTTCAGAGCCAAAGCAGTCACAACACCAGGTAAAGGGACAAGGTGTGTGTGTGGGGGGGTGTTGGAAGCGGCCACAGGCCTACCCTGCCACACAGGCAGCACCACAGCTCTCTCCCCTGCTAAGCTTGAGGCAGATGGCGTGACCCAGCCCCACAAACAGGGGAGAATCTGAGTCTGGGTGGGTAGCATGTGCGCTAAGTCACAGCAGGGGGAGCTCAGCTTAACAGTGTCCTCAGCCCCCTGCCCCCCAGGTCCAACACCCAGTTCCATCCATGGGGGTTTTATCCCCCCAGCTCAGCCATAGCTGCTTGGGGTCCAAGAACTGGCTTCCTCACCACCCCCTAGGCCTCTCTGTGCCACTTGGGCGAGAGTATGGGGGGTGCCCTGGGGGGGCTCCAAAGCCAAGGCCCCCAGCCCAGACCACTGGCACTCTACCTTGTCCACCCAGTCCTGCATGTTTTCACGGCGGCGTCCACCTGGTGCCCAGACTCACCTCTGCCCTCCTGCTGTAGGGCACCCCCCCCACCTCCAGCCTCTAGCCTCTAGTCCACTTCAACTCCACACCTGGAGCCTTCGCCCAACTCCCCATGTCCTCTCCTCTTCAAGGCCTGGGGGCCTGGGGCAGCCTGACCCTGACCCTCCCTGTATCCCCAAGCCTCAGTTTCTCTATGAAGTGGAGGGGGCACTGCCAGAGGATGTGGCGGGACCACACTGCCAAGTCCAACACCTAGAGGTGCCCTGGCGGGGGACTTGTCTTCTACCTCGCAGGCCCACCCCCAACATAGGCGGGTGGAGGGCTGCATCTGCCGCCCAGGTTCTCGGTGAGCGAGCAGGCAGGGCACGCCCCCGGCACGCCCCTCAGCCATTTCCCCCAGGTGCCGGGACCCCTGTCGGGAGTGGGGAGACCCCGGGCTCCAATCAGGGCGCCCAGCCCCCCCACCTGGAGCCCACCGCTTCCTCCCCGCCCTGGGGGCCCAGCTGAAGCCTCAGTTTCCCTGGGGGGCGCAGGAAGCCGGGCCTCGCGCCGCCTCCGCTCCCATCCCCTCCGCGTGCGCAGCCAGTCACTCACTGTGTCCAGCAGGGTCGCGACTGTCCCTCCAGGCTCCTGCGCCTCAAATAGCCTCAGGCCCCGCCTTCTGGGCCCGCCTCCCCAGAAGCCGTGGGCGGGGTGCGCTGCGGCCGCCTGGTGCCCCCTGGATGGCCCGGGAGGAGGCAGGGCGGGGGCGGGGGGTTGGGGGTCACTGCCTCCCACCAGCCGCAGAGGGATGGCGGGGGCGGGGGAGAACGCCGCACCCTGGGTGATTCCCCACGTCCGAAAAGTTCTGGCTGGTCGGCTGCAAAACCCCCCCCCCCAGCCCCGACAACTCCCCAGGCCGCTCTCAGACCACTTTGTGCGTCACAGAGCCTGCACTCAGCCCAGCTGGGATGCTCCTTTCCCTGTGGGGTGCTGGGTCGCGCCCACCCTAGTCCTTCACCCCCTCCCTGTCAGCGCCCATTCTAATACTGAAAAGGCAGGGGCAGGATCTTCCTGGAGGAGGCGCGGTGGACTGCAGGGGCGGGGGACTAGAGGGGTCAGGCTTTGTCCAGTATCTGTGTGCGGGCAGCTCAGCCAGTGGGGCTTGAAACGGGGAGCCGCCTGTGGAGGGTGGGGACTCTCCACTCCTGAAAGCGTTTCCTTCTGGGACCCTTCCACAGAGGCAGGGCCTCCCAACCTCTAAGGCTTGAGCATCACTGAGCCCCACTAGGGCCCCAATTCTCCAGGCCCCACAGGACAGGGAGGGGTGCCGGAGGAGGGCGCTTCTCTATTTCACATCCTAGAAATTCCAGCCGGCTGCAAAGGATCAGATCATTCAGGAATTTCCCTGCCGCACCGGGCCACTGGAGTCCCTCTCTCTTTTCTCTGTCCCCTCCCCACCCCCACCCCCATCAGTGCTGAGACCTGGTGTGGTGGCCAAGTGAGCTGGGCTGGGCGGGGAGCTGGGATGCCTCAAGTATGAAAACTTCCTCTTCTTGGGGTGGGGGTAGGGAGAAAGGCATTGGTAGCCGAGTACCAGCTTTGGGCTTGAACTGAGCTGTCGTCACCCATCATTGAGGAAAGGGGTCAGCAGTGGCAGGAAGGTGAAACTCACATCATGATTCCCTGGGGTGGGGGAGGGGAGAGAGTGTGTGTATGGGGGGGGGTGCTGTGTCTTTTTCCCCCACCCCCCAGGGTTGAAAATTGGAGGGCTCACTCCATCTGGCCCCCAGTGCGCAGGTGGGAGATTGAAGGTCTGTCCCCCACCCCCAGTTCTCCAGCCAGTGGGGACCCATGAGGATGACAACTGAGGGTCCCACTCTCTGCAACGTCCTCATTGTGCAATCCCAGGCTTTCTGCCTGGTCTCCCTCTTAACCCCAAACAGATTGGGAAATCAATCTGCTGAGGCCTCACCTCTCCTCACCCCTCCATCCCCTTGGGTCCAGGTCAGCCCGTCTGCCCCCCAGCTGCCCAGCATGAGGGAGGGAGGAAGCTGAGTGACACGGCAGTCACTTCCCTTGCCCTGAGTTTAGGAATCAGGATCAGGGGTGCTCGATGCTTCCTTATTAGACACCCCTGAAGTGGAGTCTGCAGCGAGGCTGGGGCTGGGGGTCAGGGGCCATCTTCTTCACCTGCCAGAAGCTTCCCAAGGGGAGGGCACTGTGGTCTGGCCAGGCATCCTGGGTCAGCAGAAAGTCAAGGTCTGTTGGGAGGCTCCAGGTCAACTCCCTGGGGACTGCGGACAGCTGACAAGTGCCCTGGGCAGGGAGGACCCCAGAGTGACGCATGCCAGCACCTCGCCAGAGCCCAGCAGCCTCACACAAGGGAGGCCACCGGTCTGCACCTCCCTCATCTCTGCTCACACCCCTGGCAGCCAGCATTTTACTCCTGTAAAATGCTCACAGGATAGAACCCGCTTTATCTGGTGTTTAAAAGAGCTTTATTTACTGGGCTGGGCAGTAGTGCATCTGGCAGAGCGCACATATTACCATGTGCAAGGACCTGGGTTCAAGTTCTTGGTGAAGCAGGTCTGCAGGCGTCTCTCTCTCTCTCCCTATCTCCCCCTTCCCTCTTAATTTTCTTTTTTTTTAATTTTTTAATTTTATTTATTTATTCCCTTTTGTTGCCCTTGTTTTATTGTTGTAGTTATTATTGTTGTTGTCGTTGTTGGATAGGACAGAGAGAAATGGAGAGAGGAGGGGAAGACAGAGAGGAGGAGAGAAAGATAGACACCTGCAGACCTGCTTCACCGTCTGTGAAGCAACTCCCCTGCAGGTGGGGAGCCGGGGTTCGAACCGGGATCCTTATGCCGGTCCTTGTGCTTAACCCGCTGCGCTACAGCCCGACTCCCTTTAATTTTCATCTCTATCCAAAAGAGAAAGGGGAAGTGGGAGGGGAAGGGGAAGAAGAACTTTATTTATTAACAGGGAAGAGGGAGAACCAGAATATCACTAGCACAAACGAGGTCAGAGATCGAACTTGGGTCCTGGTGCTTGAGAGCCTGACTCTGTGTCCACTGTGCCACCTTCCAGTCTGAAGCCTCCACGGACCCCACAGTTCACCTCTAGAAGCACAGTGCAGTGGTACTGAATAACACTGGGCTGTATGAGCACACTCCTCCTGGAGACTCTTCTTATCTCTGAGCCCCTGCCCCCACTAAATGCTAACTCCTTTGCTGTCTACCCCAGCTGCACCCACTGGTGACTCTCTCTCTGAACTCGACTGCTCTTAGCAGTCGTGGACCTCCTCCCCGCCTCATCGTGCTCAGAACACTGTCCTCAGGTCCCACGTGGAGCAAGTGTCTGAATATCCTCTTTTTTATTTTTATTTATTTTTTAAATACTTATATTTATTTATTTCCTTGCCCTAGTTGTTTTTATTGTTGTAGTTATTATTGATGTTGTCGTTGTTGGATAGGACAAAGAGAAATGGAGAGAGGAGGGGAAGAGGGGGAGAGAAAGACAGACACCCACAGACCTGCTTCACCACCTGTGAAGCGACTCCCCTGCAGGTGGGGAGCCGGGGGCTCTAACCGGGATCCTTACACCAGTCCTTGTGCTTTGCGCCACGTGCGCTTAACCCGCTGCGCTACCGCCTGACTCCCTTTATTTAAAAAAAATATTTATTGATTTATTCCCTTTTGTTGCCCTTGCTGTTTTATTGTTGTAGTTATTATTGTTGTTGATGTCATCGTTGTTAGATAGGACAGAGAGAAATAGAAAGAGGAGGAGAAGACAGAGAGGGGGAGAGAAAGAGAGACACCTGCAGACCTGCTTCACTGCCTGTGAAGTGAGCCCCCTGCAGGTGGGGAGCTGGGGCTCAAACTGGGATCCTTGCGTTTGTCCTTGTGCTTTGCACCACGTGTGCTTAACCAGACGCACTACCGCCCGATTCCCTGCATATCCTCTTTTAACACCAAGTGGCATCCATTGCTTATTTACTCCATGGTGGCACTGAGCACTGCCACCTCCAGTGACTGGAAGCACAGTTGTCACTCCCAGCCACTGTCCACCATGGGGGCCGCTTGCTCCCTGACATAAGATGGAAATTCCTTCATCTCCCCTTTTGCAGACTAGCAAGCTGAGGTCTAGAATGGGGGCCATGCCGTCTCCAGTGGTGGAGGGGTGGGGAGCCCCCTCCCTAGGCACTGGTCTCGCAACCCTCGGGCCTGGAGGGGCCTCTGTCAAACACAAGGGCTGAGGGGCAATGGACACAGTCCTTGGCTCCCTTTGGCATTTGCAGGAAAGTTTCCCAGACTCTGCTGTCATGTGTTCAGTCAATAGTTAGAGGTGCACTGTCAGCCAGCAGGGTCAGGAGGCTCCCCAGTCCCCAGTCCAGCAGCCCCTGGGGCAGGGGAGTGTATCCCCATTCTTTCTAATGACCCACCAGTTGGTCAGCCCGACAGCCAGCTGGGCAGCCCCTGGTGGGGGGGTGGGCGTGGACAGCAGGTTCAGGGATACAGAGAATCACTCCGGAAGGAGGGGCTCAGGCCTTGGCAGACTTTTCTGGGGGGGAGGCTGTGGTCTCACATGTGCTTCTGCCTCCCTGCTGTCCTCCCTCCCCAGCACCCACTTCCCTCTGTGCGGTGACTTGCTATAACTGCCCCGCTCCCTCCTGCTGAGCCCCCTTTCAGGCCTGCCCAACCTGGGGGGCTTCCTTCAGACATCCCCCACTCTCTAAAGGCCCCACAGGTAATGAGGAAACCGAGTCTCCAGGGGTAGTGAACACAGGGTGGAGGCCTCGAGCTGAGTTCCCGCTGCCCCCACTTTCTCCAGAGGGGAAGTCACCCATTGGGCCACTTGCAGCTGTGCCAGCCTGGTGGGAGCCTGGTGACTTTCCTGGGGACCACGAGTGGCAGGGCAGCTGACCCGTGCTAGGACCTCAACCCAAGAGAGAACCCAGCAGAACAGGCTCACAGCAGTGAGCATGGCCCCTCGATGCTCCTTCCCTGCTGCTACCTTTTTGGGTTCACCTGTAGGGAAACTGAGGCCTGGCATGCTGTTCCTGAACTGGCATGGGGCCACTCAAAAGTGAGCAGGGCCTGTGGGATAGCAGGATTCTAGTCAGGGGCTTCCCAAGAGTGCAGTGCAGGAAGGCTTCTTGGAGGAGCTGACTTGCCTAGGTTACCTCTCTTGAGCTCCAGGAGCTGGTCTCAGCCATTTTGCCTAAAGAGGTCTGGTCTCCATGGTGATGCAAGATGGCCAAATTCAGGGTCAGGGAGAGCACAAGGCAGCAGAGCACAGGACTAGCATGCCTGTGGTTCAGGGTTCAATCCCCAGCACCAACACATGCCAGAGTTGAGTAGTGCTCTGGTCTCTTTCATAAAAATAAAGATGAGTGGGGGTGGGTGATCGTTTATCCAGTAGAGTGCATATGTTGCCATGCCTGAAGACCCAGGTTCAAGCCCCTGGGGCACACCTGCATGGGGGAAACTTCACTACCTGTGGAGCAGTGCTGCAGTGTCTCTTCTTTCTTTCTTTCTTTCTTTCTTTCTTTTTAATTTTTTAAAAATTATCTTTATTTTATTTACTGGATAGAGATAGCCAGAATCAAGAGGGAAGGGATTGATAGAGAGGGAGAGACAGAGAGACACCTGCAATACTGCTTCACCACTTGCAAAGCTTTCCCCCTGCAGGTGGGGACTGGGAGCTCAAACCTGGGTCCTTGTGCCCTGTAACATGTGCGCTCAACCAGGTGCCACTACCGGACCCCCCCCCCCTCTCTTTTTTTTTTAACTTAAAAAAATATTTTATTTTTATCAACACCAGAGAAAGATGGGACTATTGGGATCAATCTCCAAACCTCAAGACTATGGCCACTGTAGCCCCTGCCACTTTTCCTTGTCCCAGCTTGGTTCCTTTTGATTCTCCTCTGTGTTGCCAAGTACATCCTAGGAGCAGATGAAGATCGCTTTACTGGTAAACAGATCTTACTAAAAAAGCAAAACTCCAGCAACTGGTCTCTGTCACACTCTTCAGTATTGACACCGCCAGGGAATCTGCTGAATCAGTTAAAATGTCTTATACTCATTCTAACCAAAATTGGTAAAAATCCAAGAGAAAAGCATCAAAGTCCATGTTCTGAAATATAGGAAAGTTGGGTGTCAGCTGCAGGTATTATACTGAGCTGTGCTGTCAAAGTCTCTCCAGGTTATTCTTTTTTTTTTTTTTCTTTTCTGATTTTTTTAATTGGGGAATTAATGTTTTACATTCAACAGTAAGTACATGCATAACATTTCCCAGTTTCCCATATAACAATACAACCCCCACTAGGTCCTCTGAATCCTTCATGGACCTGTATTATTCTCCCCACCCACCCACCCCAGAGTCTTTCACTTTGGTGCCATACGCCAATTCCATTTCAGGTTCGACTTGTGTTTTCTTTTCTGATCTTGTTTTTCAACTTCTGCCTGAGAGTGAGATCATCCCATATTCATCCTTCTGTTTCTGACTTATTTCACTCAACATGAATTTTTCAAGGTCCATCCAAAATTGGCTGAAAACGGTCAGGTCACCATTCTTTTTTTTTTTTTAAATAATTTATTTCTTTATTGGGGAATTAATGCTTTACATTCAACAGTAAATACAATGGTTTGTACATGCATAACATTCCCCAGATTCCCATTTAACAATACAACCCCCACTATTTCATACATCATTTTTCATGGACCTGTATTCTCCCCACCCACCTACCCACCCACCCCAGAGTCTTTTACTTTGGTGTAATACTCCAATTCCATTTCAGGTTCGACTTGTGTTTTCTTTTCTAATCTTGTTTTTCAACGTCGGCCTGAGAGTGAGATCATCCCATATTCATCCTTCACTTTCTGACTTATTTCACTCAACATGATTTTTTCAAGGTCCATCCAAGATCAGCTGAAAACGGTGAAGTCACCATTCTTTACAGCTGAGTAGTATTCCATTGTGTATATAGACCACAACTTGCTCAGCCACTCATCTGTTGTTGGACACCTGGGTTGCTTCCAGGTTTTGGCTATTACAAATTGCGCTGCCAAGAACATATGTGTACACAGATCTTTTTGGATGGATATGTTGGGTTCCTTAGGATATATCCGCAGGAGAGGAATTGCAGGGTCATAGGGTAGGTCCATTTCTAGCCTTCTGAGAGTTCTCCAGACTGTTCTCCATAGAGGCTGGACCAATTGACATTCCCACCAGCAGTGTAGGAGTGTTCCTTTGACCCCACACCCTCTCCAGCATTTGCTGCTGTTACCTTTTCTGATGTATGACATTCTCACAGGAGTGAAGTGATATCTCATTGTTGTCTTTATTTGCATTTCTCTGACAATCAGAGACTTGGAGCATTTTTTCATGTGTTTCTCGGCCTTTTGGATCTCTTCTGTGGTGAATATTCTGTCCGAGTTCTCTCCCCATTTTTGGATGGGGTTATTTGTTGTCTTGTTGTTGAGTCTGGCAAGCTCTTTATATCTGTTGGTTATTAAACTCTTGTCTGATGTATGGCATTTAAAGATCTTCTCCCATTCTGTGAGGGGGTCTCTTGGTTTGGGTAGTGGTTTCTTTTGCTGTACAGAAGCTTTTTAATTTGATGTAGTCCCATAGGTTTATACTTGCCTTAGTCTTCTTTGTAACTGGATTCGTTTCATTGAAGATGTGTTTAAAATGTATGCGGAAAAGAGTTCTGCCAATATTTTCTTCTAAGTATCTGATAGTTTGTGGTCTAACATCCAAGTCCTTGATCCACTTGGAATTTACTTTTGTATTTGGTGAAATACAGTGGTTCAGTTTCATTCTTCTGCATGTTTCAACCCATTGTTTCCAACACCATTTGTTGAAGAGACTCTGCTTTCCCCATTTAATAGTCTGGGCCCCTTTGTCCATAGATTAGATGTCCATAGGTGTGGGGGCTCACTTCTGGGCTCTCAATTCTATTCCACTGGTCAGTGTGTCTATTCATGTTCAAGCAGTTTTGATGACAATGGCCCTATAATACAATTTGAGATCTGGGAGTGTGATGCCCCCAGTTCTGTTCTTTTTTCTCAAGATTGTTTTGGCAATTCTAGATCTTTTCTGGTTCCAGATAAACATTTGTAGCATTTGTTCTATTCTCCTAAAAAATGTGCTTGGGATCTTGATGGGGATAGCATTAAATTTGTATATGGCTCTGGGTAGTATATTCATTTTGATGATGTTAATTCTACCAACCCATGAACATGGAATATCTTTCCACTTCTTTGTGTCTTTTTCAATTTCCTTGAGTAGTGACTCATAATTTTCAGTATACAAGTCTTTCACTTCTTTGGTTAGGTTTACTCCTAGATATCTTATTGTTTTTGTTGCTATAGTAAAAGGAATTGATTTCTGGATTTCAATTTCTTCTAGCTTAGTGTTTGCATAGAGGAATGCCACTGACTTTTGAATGTTAATTTTGTAGCCTGACACCTTACTGTATTGCCTGATGATTTCCAAAAGCTTCTTGCTGGATTCCTTAGGTTTTTCCATGTATACTATCATGTCATCTGCAAATAGGGAGCGTTTGACTTCTTCTCTTCCAATCTGTATCCCTTTAATTCCTTGCTCCTGCCTGATTGCTATGGCAAGAACTTCCAACACTATATTAAATAGTAATTGTTGTTTTCTCCGGGCTGGCTTCACGGGCGGGAGACATAGATGACCAGAAACTCATGGCTGAGCTGAGAATGCAGTTTAATCTTTATTCATGAGCAGGCAAGCAGTCCAACAAACTAATCACAACACAATGGGCTCCTCCATCTCTCTCCTCCAGCCGAGTCCGGAACCCAGGAAGTACGTAGGATAGGGGGCAAGGAGAAGCAAGAAGCGTGAAAAGGCAAAGACTGAACCAAAATCTCCCGGAGGCAGAGGGAGTGAGACCAAACCAATGTAACAGAATGACCATGTAAATAGACCACAACGTCAAGCAATGTAACAGAAGGAATCCCAGAAGCAGAACTAGAAGCAGACCAACAATTCCCCCTTTTATTTTTTAACTAATTGACCATAGTATCAGGAGTTTGGGGTGAACAGAAACCTATATCGTACAGGCATTAAAAAAAAAAAACAACACAGGGGAGTCACTTCACAGGCGGTGAAGCAGGTCTGCAGGTGTCTCTCTTTCTCTCCCCCTCTCTGTCTTCCCCTCCTCTCTCCATTTCTCTCTGTCCTATCCAACAACGACAGCAACAATAATAACTACAACAATAAAAAACAACAAGGGCAACAAAAGGGAATAAATAAATAAAATAAATATTAAAAAAAAAACAACTGGCACAAACATGGAGGAACAAGTAAGCGAGCAACAAGAACCAGTGTGATGCCAAGGGAAGGCCTGAGGGGGGCATTTCTTGCCTCTGTGAGCTTCTCTTATCAAGCTAAAGGACATGTCTTGCCTTTGTGGGCTTCTCTTGCCTCGATGGGCATTTCCTGCCTCTGTGGACATTACTTAGCATGGAGGGAGGGTATGGCCTATAGAGTCCCCAGGCAGCTGGCTGCAGTCAGTCTTTGAGAAACCCAGAAGTGTAAAGGGAAGCTACTGTAGAGCTGTGTACCAGTAAGTCTGATAGAAGTGCCAGTTCAAAGCAGACGTCCACTGAAGAATTGCCAGGGAGTGAATTGTTGCCTGAGAAAGGTCAGCTGCTGGAATTCCGCTTTTTAGAGAACTTGACAGCTGCAATTCACTTACTGATGAAACAAAACTTGTAGCAGGTTAGAAGTTTACCACAATTGATAACTCAATGATTATAATTGGTTTAAGTATCTTTATAAATCTGGAAGGTCTTTCTTGTTTCATTTTAAGGCTCCTTAACCGATGTAAGCGCAATAAAATGTGGTCATGCAAAGAACCAGTGCTAGAGCCTCAGGCCTGAGAGTCATCAGCATAACCAGTGTGCAGTCTGTTTCTAACTGAGAAGGTATTGGAGAGCTTCACATATCAACTACGTCTTTTTTTTTTTTTTTTTTTTACCCTTTGTTACACCCATACAAGATGGAGATACACCCGAGGTGTGTGAAGGTTTTTTAGACCAACTTAGTTAAAATATATTGATTTTTAACTAATTTTTACCTCAGACTTTAAATGTAAGTTAATTTTACCTTTATGAGAATTATGTTGAAAACCTTTTTCATTTAACTTTGCCTGGTAAGAATGTAGCCTTAAAGTTACATTTCTAACCTTAAAGTTAATGTTTACCAAACTTCAAACACACACTGTGGCCCCCTGAGCCCCTCCAATCCAGCAACTTCACCCCGGGGACTGGAGCCTCCCTTCTGCAAATAGGGTGGAGGCCTGTGGCAGGGCGACGGGGCATCAGATGACAAGATCACTTGGTCTGGGTGCCCACATTGGTGCTTCCCTTGGGTGCTCCCAGAGACGGGAGGAAGCGGCCCAAAGTCATACAGCGAGGCAAGTACAGAGTGAGTGGGGCTTAGCTGATGCAGAACCCCAGTACCGCTCCTTCACCTGGGGTCCCACCCATCTAGGAGTCTGGGGTCCTCTTGTTGGCCACCTCCAAACCACTCTGCCTGCAAAGCAGATTTCCCATGACCCTGAACTACCATTCTTGTGTCCCTGGACTGTCACTGTGTTCTGATGGTGGCTTCTGAGGACAAGATGGGAGTGGGGGTGAAGAGGCCTTTCCCCTTACAGATTTTTTTGAATCCTTTTCTTATATTTTATTTATTTATTTTCCCCTTTTGTTGCCCTTGTTTTTTTTTAATATTTTATTTATTTATTCCCTTTTGTTGCCCTTGTTGTTTTATTGTTGTCGTTGTTGGATAGGACGGAGAGAAATGGAGAGAGAAGGGGAAGACAGAGAGGGGGAGAGAAAGGCAGACACCTGTAGACCTGCTTCACCGCTTGTGAAGCGACTCCCCTGCAGGTGCGGACTCGAACCGGGATCCTTACTCTGGTCTTTGCGCTTTGCACCACCTGCGCTTAACCCACTGCGCTACAGCCCGACTCCCCCTTTTTTATTGTTGTTATAGTTATTATTGTTGTTGTCATCGTTGCTGGATAGGACAGAGAGAAATGGAAAGAGAAGGGGAAGACAGAGAGGGGGAGAGAAAGACAGACACCTGCAGACCAGCTTCACCGCTTGTGAAGCGACTCCCCTACAGGTGGGGAGCCGGGGGCTCGAACCGGGATCCTTATGCCGGTCCTTGCGCTTTGCGCCACCTGCGCTTAACCCATTGCACTACTGCCGGACTCCCTGAGTCCTTTTAATTCTACACCTGGAACGCCTCACGGCCACAACGTGGCAGATAGCTCACAGCCATTCTCAAGGTGCTCGTGGGGGATATTGGCGGTGGATGGGCAGGGGCCCTGCGGGGAGGGGCTGACAGAGTGCAGTCTGGTCCTGGGGCCCAGGAGAGAACAAGCCTCAGGGCGTTGTGACTTGTCCCAGTTTCAGTTCCTGGCCAGACCCCTGAGGCCCAGGAGAAGACAAGCCTCAGAGTGTTGTGACTTGCCCCAGACCTGTAGCAAGGTGCAAGGGGCCTCATCTGGCACCCACAGGGTCCCCTGCCCAGGGCACCATAGATGAGGACAGCCTGTGCCCCGAATCAGGGGCCTCGTCCCATTGGCTGTCCTAGAGCCTGAGGGTGGGCATTGGGGCCCTCTCTGGCCTCTTGAAGTGCCCAAAGAAACTTCTTTGTGGTAGCAAAGAAAGGAAGTAAGATTGGAGACAGGAGGTGGCCCAGGGCCCCCCAGCCTCCCTTCTCCTCTTAGACCGCAGGTGCGGCCCCATGAAGTGTGGGGTCAGGAAGGAAGGGCCTGGGTCAGCAGGCCAGGAAGGAAGAGGGAGAGGCCATGCTGGCACGAAGGTGACACTCTGACGGCCACTCAAATACCCCTGGTGCCAGGATCACTGTGAACAGGCTCTTTGCCCCTGGTCCCCCCACCCCCGCCCTCCTGTGTCTGTTCCCCCCTGCTGACAGGGAGACTCAGCTGGGGAGGAAGTGGCCAGGGGGTCAGCTGGGGGCGGAGGCAGAGCTGAGACCTGTCCATGCTCCCCTGTGGCCTGGCCTCACTCACAGGACACATTCCCACAAGCTGTGTCCCAGGTGGCTCCCAGCAGGGACTAGGCTGGGCTGGTGGACACTCAAGTCCCTTACTAGCCCCTGAAACTGTCCTTTCCAGAGGGCCGGGGCTCATCATGCCTTCAAACCCAGGATCCCACCTTCTGTTGGCCCTGCCCTGCCTCACTAGTCCCCCCCTCCCCGCAGTCTCATCTGGGTGGGAGCCCCCCAGCTTCCTAGAGAAGCTATACCCAAGACCCCCAGGCTCAAAAGAAAGACCAGAGGCAAATCTGGGCTCACAAAGGAGCCCCAGGAAATGTGGGCAGGGTAGGGGGGTGATGAGCCCTGGGGTTCAAAGACGGGTGTAGCCGGGTCTTCAGGGCAGAAGGGGAGTGGGCAGTGAAGCAAGCAAGGCTTGTTTTTAAATTTTTTTAAATTACCTTTATTTATTTATTGGATAGGGACAGCCAGAAATTGAGAGGGGAGGGGGAGATAGGGAGAGAGACAGAGAGACATCTGCAGCCCTGCTTCACCACTCGCAAAGCTTTCCCCCTGCAGGTGGGGACCGGGGACTTGAACCTGAGTCCTTGTGCGCTGTAATATGTGCGCTCAGCCAGGAGCTCCACCACCCGACCCCCGCAAGGTTTTATTTATTTATTTATTTATTTATTTATTTATTTATGTAATTATCTTTATTTATTATTGGATAGAGACAGCCAGGAATCAGTAAGAATGGGGTTATAGAGAGGGAGAGAGACAGACACCTGCAGCCCTGCTTCACCACTTGTGAAGCTTTCCCCCTGCAGGTGGGGACCAGGGGCTTGAACCTGGGTCTTTGTGTGCTGTTACAGTGCACCACCACCAGGCCCCAGCAAGGGTTAACTTTTTTGTTAATATTTCATTTGTGAGAGAGAGAAAGAGAACCAAAACAAACACCACCCTGGTACATGTGCTGTTGGGGATTGAACTTGATACCTCATGCTTGAGAGTCCAGTACTTTATCTACTGCGCCACCTCCCGGACCACAGGGTTAACTTCTTAGTTTAAAAAAAAGGGGGGGGGGAGTTAGGCCATAGCACAGCGGGTTAAACGCACGTGGCACAAAGCACAAGACTGGCATAAGGATCCTGGTTCAAGTCCCCGGCTCCCTACCTGCAGGGGAGTCACTTCACAAGCGGTGAAGCAGGTCTGCAGGTGTCTGTCTGTCTCTCCCCCTCTGTCTTCTTCTTTCTCTCTGTGCTATCCAATAATGACTACAACAATAAAACAAGGGCAACAAAAGGGAAAATAAATAAATATATTTTTAAAAAAAACTTTTAAAAAAATGCAGGGGAGACAGCATGATGTTTATGCAAAGAGACTCTCATGCCTAAGGCTTTAAGGTCTCAGGCTCAGTCTCCTGCACCACCATAAGCCAGAGCTGAGTAGTGCTCTGGTAAAAATAAATAAATAAAAATATATCTTAAAAAGGTTGTAGTTGCTAGCCATCTTACCCTCCTCCCAGCACAAACAGGGCTTTCTCCTGCTGTCATCAAAGTGGCCTTGGTCAGTGGCCTTAGAATCTGCTCCTTCTGCCCAAGAGTCTGCTGATAACCCAAACAAGTTGTATTTTCTCTACACACATAGGAAGAATAACCTGTTAAGCTTGTTGCTGTGAGTTACTATGGGAAAGTTGATAACTGTATAAAAGGGCCGGCACTGTGTCCTGCTCAGGCATGAGTCAGTTTGTCAGAATAATAAACTCTGCTTCCTGTGTTGCACCCTCACTGTGTCCCATCACTCTGCCTGAGAATCCAGCAGGGCCAGGCCAGGGGTCAGGAGAGGGTCCCGGGCTGTCCCACTCCATTAGCTCACACGGCAGCTTAGCAGCCAGGCAAATTGCTCACTGACACTGGAAATGCCTCTCGGACATCGAGCCTTGCATCACAGGATTGCGACACACTTCTGGTCCCCCCAGGGCCCTGAAGATAGACTGGAGGTGGCCAGAGGCCTGACCCACCCTTGGTCTTCAGGCTCCCTGATTGTACCTCTGGGAGCTGCCCACAGTCCCTGATGGTCACAGGAACGCACAGAGGATACTCAGCTCCTGGCCCTGAGGCTCCTGCCAGGAAGAGCCCAACTTCCTGCCTGGGGAAACTCAGGAAGACATTCTGGTCTCAGGTCCCAGCCTGACACACCGACACACATGACACACACTGCGCTGCCTCCGCCACCCAGCCAGGAAGCTCTCCTGGGTTTGGGGGTGGGGAGTTTGGAAGAAGCTTCCTGATCCCAGATTTCTTGATTTTTGTTGTTAGAAAGCCTAATGATTTTTTGCCTAAAGCCTCCATGTTTATAAACCATGTCTGGTTGATTGTTAATAGGTGCCCAGTAAGTAAGGCTCCAGGCTCTCCTACATTTTGTTACAACTCCTTCCCAGTATGGTCTGGAGAAGTGTCAAGTTTAAATTAATAACCTATAGTCCCTGAAATCAAGCAAAATGCATATCTGCAACTCTAACCTCTGGCTTCTTCCCTTGAAGGGCTTGGAGTTTGTGTATTTATTTATTTTTCTTTTTGTATTTTTATTTATTATTGGATAGGTACAGAGAGAAATTGAGAGGGGAGGAGAAGACAGAGAGGGAAAGAGACAGAGAGACACCTGCAGCTCTGCTTCACCACCTGTGAAGCTTTCCCCCTACGGGTGGGGACCGGAGGCTTGAACCTGAGTCCTGTGCACTGTAATGTGAGCGCTGAACCAGCTGCGCCACCGCCTGACCCCAGGTTTGTGTATAATAGTGCCCTGAATGCTTCTCGAGGCCTCCGAGAATTGCATGTGCCTGACTGTGACATTCAGACAAGGCTACTGTCATCAAGGTTTAATGTAATCTTAATGCCTCCCACTCCTTGAAAATAATTTCTGCTTTGACAATTGTTCCTGGATTGTGTTTTACCTAAAAGCATCTTTGATCTTCCTGTTCCTTGATGTGGTTTTATCAGTAGATATTCTGCTATGAGTCCTGACCGGGGACACACCTGCCATGCCCATCTCAAGGTGTCTAGATGCTGTCCCTCCAGACTCATTAGATAAACTAAGAGGTGACTGAAGTGATTCTCAACCCTGAGATGCTTCGGATTTCAGGGGCCTGGCATCTGGCTGAGGTTCTCCTACTAGTGTATCAGCCGTGGGGGGCCCTTTTCCTTCCTCTCCCAGCAGCCTGACTCAGGCCGGCTCCCCTGGGGTCTCTAGTCCTTAGTAGGGTTCCAAACCCTTCCTGCAGGCCTGGCTGGCTCCTGGGAGCTGGGGGCCACTGAAGGCCGGGTCTGGCTTCATGGTTAGCTCTCGGCCACCCTCCTCAGCCTGAGAGACGCAAACAGCACCCCAATGCACAGCTAGGACTGACTGACCTTCTTGTCCCTCAGCCGGGTGTGGGAACTCCAGCCTGGGGCTTGAGCAGGGCTGGGAGGGTATGGGCCCCCACAAGGCCCCAGGGTAAGTGTGGGGGGGCCCTTGGAGATAGCCAGGACTAGTGCAGACACGCCCTACCTGCTCTCCACCACATTCCCACCCACTCCCAGCGGCCAGGGTTTCCTGTGGGGCTGGTTGACCAGCCAGTCACTTCCGTGTCCCTGGAGAAAGAGGCATCCCCATAGACACCCCACACACACACACACACACACCATGTCCCAAGTTGCTTATGCTGGGACCTGGTGCCAAACAGCCCCAAGCTCTCTGCCAGCCTCAATTTCCCCAGCACACACAGCCCTGGCCTGGGAGTCTCGCGCTCTGCTTTGCTCTCCTCATCCTCGGTCCTGTCCTGCCCTGCCCTGCTGGATTCCCTGCTTAGGGAGGTCTAGACACTCCCTTGGCCCCCTGCACACCCCACCCCTGCCCCAGGGAGGGGGTTGCTCCTGCTGCCTGCTGGACCCCAAGACACAGCCCAGTTCTGCGCTCCATCCAGCCTTGGAGGAAGCGGGGTTGGTGTGCTGGGCACTGCCCTCTGGGCAGTCCAGGTGCAGCCAGGTACCAGAGGGAACTGGAGGGCACACACCCTCTCTTCAACTGGCCTGCATGCTCCTGGCATGCTCGTCTGCCCTCTCCTTGGGGACAGTTAGCTCTGCTCAGTGTCAGAGCCTTTGCTCACCTGTTGTTACCTGCTCCTCCTCTTGCCAAAGTCAGGAGGGAGGTACTTTGGGAGGCTGCAGGTCCCAGTTTCTCTCCTGACCTCCTCCCTCAGCGGGCCAAGGCTGCCAGTGTAAATGGCTTCCCAGCAGCCCTGCCCACAGGTGTTTCTGAGCCAGGGTGGTGAGGAGTGGGGGTGCCTCCTGGGGCCCCCAGGGGCTCACTTACCCCCATATACATGGAGTGTGACAGTTGCCAGCAGCAGTGCCACCAAGGGCCATGGCTTATATCTGATCTACATACCTGAGGCTGCAGAACAGGCCTCAGCTCGGGTCCTAGGAGTCACACCCAGCCGCGCCCAGGACCAAGCCTGCTACGCTGGGACAGACAGGCCTGGGCCCCTGCCCTCTCTCTGGCACTCAGGGGAGGAGTGAGCCCACTCCTGGGTTCCTGAGTCTCCTCAGGGAGGCATCTCTGTAATTCACCTTTATTTATGAAATAAATACTCCAGGTTGGGCCTCTCTCAGGGTACTGGCCAGTGGGGCTGGGGGTGTCAGTGGGAAGGGAGCCTTGCAGCCCCCACACACCCCAGAATGCCCCAATGCCAGCACTGCTGCCCAGTGAAAGTTCTGAAAGTCCAGGGTGGGGGAGGTCCAGGTCAGGCCAGGCCTAGATGCAGGTGATGAACATGTCCATGGAGGTACCCACGGAGATCTCCTGGAAGAGCACGCGGCCCACGGCTGGGCCTCTGGGCGCTGCCCGTAGCAGGTCCTGGGCTCGCTGCAGAAGCTGGTGATTGCGCCTGTAGCCCAGCCTCCGCAGGCCCAGGACAGCCAGCACATGGTCCCGTCTGTGACACAGGACACGGGCCCAGGGTTCACTGGGGCAGGGAGGGGCTGGGCAGGTGGGCAGGGCCCAGGGTCCAGTGACCCCCAGGACAGCTTGGGAAGGGGCACTGGGTGGCGGTGCACCTGGTTGAGCACACACATTACAGTGCTCAAGATTCAGGTTTAAGCCAGGCGCCCACCTCTAGGGGAGAAGCTTCACAAGCAGTGAAGTAATGCTGAGGGTGTCTCTCTCTCTCATTCTCTAGCTCTTCATCCTTCTCAATTTCTCTTTGTCCTGTCTAATAAAGTTTTTAAAAAAGTTTCAGTTAGGTCTGGGGAGACAGCATAATGGTTATGCAAAGAGACTCAAGCTTGAGGCTCCAAAGTCCCAGGTTCAATCCCCTGCACCACCATAAGCCAGAGCTGAACAGTGCTCTGGTAACAAAACAAAACAAAAAGACTCTTAAGATTGATGCTGTGTGGTCCCAGGTTCAATCCCTAGCACCACCATAAGCCAGAGCTAAGTAGTGCTCTTGTCTTTTGTGTTATTTTTTCTGTAACTCTCTCATAAAAACAAAACAAAACAAAACGTGTCAATAAAAATAAAAAAGCAAAAGAAAGGTGCAAGAAGGAACCCTGACTCTGACTAGGGACTCCCTCCCTCTGGGACACTCATGCAGGAAGGGGGGTGAGGCGGGGGGGGGGGAGCGTGCCGGCAACTCCCCCAGGAGCACCCCAGATCCTCCAGTCCTCGAGGGGGGGGAGGGGAACCCCGTGGTACTGGTGGGGCAGCCTGGAGCGCGGAAGAGGCGGTTGCGAAAGGGGACAGGTATTTGTGGGGAAGCGTTGGACCGGGAAGGGGCTGTGCCCTGGGGCTTTCTCCAGAATCCCCAGGAATCCAGCGATTGGGGCTGGGATTTCCAGGGTTTGTGACTCATACAAACACACACACACACACACACACACACACACACACACACACACACACGCAAAGCCCGCTCACTCCTCCCCAAGTGGCAGCTGCCTTTTTCCTGGAGGGGTGCATGCTTCCCCACCCAACCCCCCCAAAAAAAAAGCTCCCAGAGGGCGTGTCTGCACCGCTGGAGAACCCCCACCCCTGCGCCTCCAGGGATCTACCCCCCTCAGCTTCGTGTCCGGCTCCCCACCCCACACCCTCCTGCAGGTCAGGGGCGGGGCGCCCACCTGATGTCTGGGTAGTTCTCAATGAGCGTCTCCAGGTGACGCTGGATGTCATTCTTGTAGGTCTCTCCCAGGATGTCGGCCAAGCATGGGATGGCCTGGTCCAGCCAAGTGGACTCCGAGCCCTGGTGCAGGGTGCGGTGGAGGGTAGAGATGGCAGCTGAGAGTGCACCCCAGCCCCCACTGTACCCATCTCCCCTCCCCAGAAAACTGAGGGGGAGGGGGTGTCTGGAGAGGGGGACTCAGCTCCCAGAGCTGGAGGGGGCAGGGATGGAGGGGGCCATTCAGGCAACCCCAGATGGGATGCAAATATCTGCCAAACGCCTCAGCGCCCTCCTCCAACCCAGGGTGAGACTGTACCAGGCTCTGGAAGGTGCTGCCAATGGCCTGAGCATCCTGCCCCATCTTCTGTGAGCCTGTTAGGCGATCGGTTCCCCGGAAGCGCTCACGTGGCTTCAGCACCTGCGCCAGATACTCGCGGACCACATAGCGGTGGGCCTCCTGTAGTGTCTCCTGGGCACAAGGACAGGTGGGAGGGGGCAGGGGCAGGTCAGGGGATATGGCAAGGGGGACAGGGGCAAGGTGGGGGGGACAGGGACAGGAGAGGGCAAGGCAGAGGCAGAGCAGGGGGTAGGGGTAGAGTACAGGGGCAGAGGCTGGGGCTGGAGCAGGGCCAGGGCAGGGGAGGCAGGGGCTGGGGAGGCAAGGCAGGGGCAGGTCAAGGGTACAGGGGCTAGGGCTGGGGCAGGGGCAGGGCAGAGACCACCCCAGGGTCACCCCCTCCAATACCTGTGCTCGAGATGGGACCACATGCTCCAGATGGCCGCCAAAGGCCATCACCTTGTCCAGGACGGGCTGGAGGACATCCTGGGTCAGCCAGTCCTTGGTGCACAGGACCTTGAAGAACGGCTGGGAGCGGGGGAGGGTCTTCCAGAGGGGTCCTCCCCACCCAGACCTTCTCCAGAGTGACAGAGTCAAAGGGCTTCCAGAGGGGTCTTTCCCTCCTAGACACTGGTGGCACTTCCCCTCTGAGCACCCACTGTCTCCAGGCCTTCCTCAGGAGCCCTGGCGCAGGGACTGTCCTGGCCCACCAGTCAGCCTGTCAGCAGGCTGTGTGTGGGGTCCGCTTTGCCCCCAGGCTGCAGGCATTGTAGCACTCATGGGTGTACAGCAGGGAGAGGCTGCCCACCTGCACGTCTTCCTGTAAGACCTGCAGCAGCCGCTTCTGGAAGGTTCCGATGGCTTCTGTCAGGGGCTTCTCCAGTCCCTCAAATGCCCCCGGGAACTTGGCCAGCAGACTGGTCCTGGGAGGGGACAGGACATGGGACAAAGCGAACTGGGGGCTGTAACCCAGCATGCAGTCACATAGGCTGGACACCCCTGCTTTAGACTAAAATGTGAAGGGCTACCCCCCAGTGGTGGAGGAGCTCTGGAACCAGTACCATAGAGGAGGCAGAGGGCAGGTCAATGGTGGGGGGAGTGGACCCCAAAGAGGACAAAGGCTGGTGGGAGGCCCAGGGGGCAGGGGGCAGCGGGCAGTGGGGGGGGTCTGCTCAGCCTGGGAGCTCTCACCCTTGCAGAATCCCAGCTCTGGGGGCTGTGCCACCCCTGGCCTGGGGAAGCCCCTGGCAGCTGGCCTGGCGCCCTGAGTCGGATCCTCCCGCTGCCGTTCCTGGGACTCGGGTGACCCCTGCTGGCCGTGCTGGCTTGGCTTCAGGACACTCACCTGAGTTCCTCCAGCGTGTTAATGTAGGCGCCCAAGTGCGGCTCTGTCACCGCCTCCGACTCCAGGTATGCCTTTTCAAACCTGGGGAAGCAGCGCATCAGCTTTGGGACCCTCCCCTGCCGGACCATGTCCCCTCTAGACCTCAAGAGGAGGCTCTTGCTACCTGTCTGGGAGGTGGCACTCCACGCCTGTCCCCTTGCTCCCCCGCACCTGGGCACAAAGAGTCCAAAGGTCCTAGCACAGATCTGCAGGGTGGTGGCCTCCAGCTCCGCGGAGATGGCTCCTGCCGCCTTCACGTGCTCAGCCACCAGCTGTGCGGTGTCACAGGTCAGAGCCCTGATCCTAGCCCCCCACCATGGAAGTCAGCCCTTGTTCCCTGCAGACCTCCATCCTCTCCTCCAGCCTGGAGCCAGCCCTCCAGCCCCACCCCAAACCCCCAGACAGAGAACAGGGCCCAGCTCTGAGGATCGGAGGGGAAGAGGAGCCACACCATGTGGACGTCCAGAGACAGCGGACTGTGGTAGAGGCCTTGCAGCACTTCAGGGGGCTCGGCCGCCCAGTGACTGCGCTCCAGCTCCAGGATGTTGTCGAAGCAGCTGGTGATCTTGGTCTGGAGGATGGTAGAGGAACCGCATGAGGCCCTGGGATGGGGTCCTGGCCCCCACCCCGGTCCTAGCGCAGGCCCCACCTCCAAGAAGTGGGTGTAGTCGCTCTCCAGTCTCGCCCACATCTCTGGCGCCAGGAGTGGGGGCAGAGGCTCAGCGGGCAAAGCCATGTCCGGGGCACCCAGGAAGTTGGGGCTGGAAGGCAGGGAGGATGTGAGTCAGCCCTCACCCCCAAGAGCCGGGGTTCCTGGCTCCCCAGCAAGCACACAGCTACCAGGACACCTTCTTGCTGGACCTTGCCAGTCTGCTGGGGTGCCCTCTGCATCACAGCTTGGCGACTGACAGCCTTCCGGCCTGTTCAGGCAGGCCCGGAGGCCAGCAGGGAACCCCAACACTCTGCGGTGCCTCCACTGTGGCCTAGCCTGCAGGCTGCCCTGCCCTGCGCGGCCATAGAGACCCTAAAAAAAGGGATGTGTGTGCCCCATTCTCAGGGTGGCTGGGAGCATCTCAGCTTCAGGAGTGCTTGGGGACACCTGGAGGGGGGCTCACCCACCCCAGCTCGGGAGCGCGCCCCCCAGCTCCAGGACCTCATGGGGGCCCGGGGTGAAGGGTGCCCCCCACCAACTCTAGGAGCTCGCGGGGACCGCAGAAGAGGGGCGCGCGCCCCCCAGCTCCAGACGCGTTCGGCCCCGGGAGAGCCCCCGCCCCGCTCACCTGCCGTAGACGTTGGCGGCCCAGTCCAGCAGCAGATAGAGCTGCTCGCAGCCGTGCGCCTCGCCCACCAGCTCCTGCAACCGCTGCGCCACGGCGCCGTGGTAGGCGCTCAGGTACACCTGCCAGGCGGGGAAGCCCGCCTCCGCGTAGAGCGGCTGCACGTCCCGCCGCACCGTCAGCAGGTCGCCGCGCACCAGGCAGCCCAGCGCGCCCAGCTGCCCAGCCAGGCCCCCCGCGCTCCCGGCCCCGGCGCCCAGCACGCGCTCCTGCGCGCTGGTCTTCACCGCCGCCTCCCAGGCCTGCCGCCAGCGGCGCGGGGTGCGCAGGAAGTCGCCGTCGGCGGGCGGCGCGGGGTGGGCCGCCTCCTCGGCCCGCACGGCGCGGGTCAGCTCGGCCAGAGCCGCCGTGTTCACGCCGCCCGGGCCCAGCGTCTCGCGCACGATGGCCGTGATCTCGGCCGCCAGCGCGTCGTAGTGCAGACACACGTCCATGGCGCGGCGCGCGAAGCCCGTGGGGTCCTGCTCGAAGGTGTGCGACGCCCGCTCGTCCACCAGCCGCTCCTCCAGCTGCTGCAGCTGCTTCAGAGCCGCCAGCAGCTGCCGCTCGCTGATGAGGTCGGCCACCGCCCTGCCATCTGCGGGGCGCGGGGGTGAGGGGCGCCCAGGAGGGTCCCCAGCCAGCACAGGCCCCCCACCACCCGCAGCTCCACGCACGGTGTGTGTGTGGGCGCTTCACGGTGGAGCAGGGCTGGCGGCCCTGGCTCAGGTGACCCTGGTGGGCGGTGGGCGCTGGTCTCCCAGGAGCCCAGCAATTGCACAGGTGGGAAGCCCCCAGAAGCCACGTGCAGACACAACAGCTGGCCGCTTAGACCTCCCCGCCCCTCAACACTCCCTGAGGACTGCTGGCCCTTAACCTTCCTAGAGAGCCTCTGATACCCCACCCGATGGCCCCATCCTACTCAGTGGCAGTCCTGACTTCCACCCCAGGCCCAGCTCCACCTTCTCACTGGCCTCTGCTCTTGGCCAGCCCTTCGGCACCATGATAACGGGCCCGTCATCCTTCCCTGAGCCTGCCACCCTCAGGGGCCCCTCTGGCTCCCATGCCCCTCTGGGGTCCTGTGATCAGAGAGCACCAGGGGCCCTGCCATTCCTGTTTTGGCTAGCAGCCAGGCTGCAAGGACCATAGAGAGGCTGAGGTTCCAGGATTATGCAGATCTAGGTTTGAATCCAAGTTCTCTGTGTCCCAGCTGTGAGACTCCTGGACCTCTCTCTCTGAGCTGCACTTTGCCCATCCTTCCAACCGGTGTGTGGGGGGGGTCTTTAGCTATGGGGGGCCATGGGGACAAGGCAGTGGGGCTGCACTTCATCTGCTCACCTGCCTCAGACCTGGGTTCCCCGGGGCTACCCCCAGCTGACAGCTGCCGCTGGACGCTGCCCGTGGCTCCAGAGGGCAGCTCCATACCCTGGGCTGGGCCGGGCACATTGGGGGTCCGGGACTGCTCCAAGGCAGGGCTGCCCTCTGGGGCCCGGCGTAGGGACAGGAACCGGAAGTGAGAGAACAGGCCGGTGTCGTCCTCAGGGGACCGCGTGCCATTCCGTCCAGAGACCCGCTGGCTGGCCCTGGTCAGGGCCCTCCGCAGGGTGCTCAAGGAGCTGGGTGCATCCCCGCTGCTTACCCGCCGAGTGCCCTGGCCCAGGGTTGGTGGATGTGCATGGTCTTTGGTGCAGTGCAGCTCTGGGCCTGGCGTGACTGTTCTTGGGGAAGACATCTTGGCATCGGGAGAGCTGGGGGAAAGGAGGTTTAGCGGAGGCCTGGTAGCGCCCCAGGCATGACCTGACAGGAAGCACAGGCAGTGCAGACAGCTTCCCTTGACCCCTCCTCCACCACCAAGGCAAGATCATTCTCTCTAACAGCTGGGGCATCTGGACACCAGCTGGGGGCCACCACTTTCTGGGACTTCATGCAAGTAGAGCCTGGGCCCAAAGCCCCAGCCCCAGCCCCAGCCCCCTACCACCCCCAGAGCCCTCAGCTCACCCTACTCAGCCCATCAGGCTGGCCTCTGCTTAGAGGGGACTCCCAGGACCCCTCCCTTGGGGTGTTTTGGAGGTGGCGTTGAGCTTAAGGCTGCCACAAGGGCTTATCAGGGCCTGCAGCCAGCAAGGGAGGGGCTGAGCCCTATATTTAACCAGCCAGGGGAAGGAGGGGTGGGGGGACTTCCCATCCATCCAGTACTTCCCTGCCCGCCCATGGGCTCTGCTTCCCCAGGAGGCAGGGAGGGGGCCTCTAAAGCTTGGGGTACAGAACAGGGTCCCTGGCCCTCCGGGAGCTGGGGTCTTCCACCCATATGCCTTCTAGCCATAGCATCAAGTTCTGGGGGGGGGGTATCTCTGCTTGCCCCTCCCTTGCCCACTGTATGTGAGGTCCAACTAAGTGTTGAAAAAGTTGGGGGGGGGGGGCGAAGGAGAGCACCATTTGATGCTGAGCCCCGCCGGTCCCTAGCTCCCCACCCAGGACAAAGGCCAGGCTGAGCCAGCCCTGACCCCTGGTGACAACAGGATTGGCTGCAGTTCCTGGGGGGCTAGGAGGGTGACAGCAGGAGGGGTAGGGCCAGACTGGCAGCTCCCACCCCTCCAGCCAGATGCCTGCCCAGGCGCCTATGCACAACCAGCCACCACCACCCTCCCCTCAGGCCACTCCACAGCTGGAAAGAGGCGGCCCAGGGAGGCAGGGTGATTGATGAGGCCCTATCAGCCCCACCCCGGCCACAGGCCATTGCCCTCTCCTGGCGCCCGGTCTGGGGACCAGCCTGGTGACTGAACCCACACGGGCAGGGGCTCATGTCCCAGGGGCACCTGTCCCCCCTGCTGCCTGTCTACTGACTTTCAGTGGCCAGAGGGGGCAGGAGTGGGGATGGAGAACATTCCAGAATGGGAAGGCAAGGGGTCCCTTCTGTGTGCCCAGCTTGCTGTGAGCTCATCCCTGATCACAGTTCTCAGGGGTTGCTCCCCTCTTCAGAGAGGACAGAGGGCCCTGGAGCATCAGGTCTATGGGGAGGTGGGTGGGCTGGCCCAGGGGTGATGCTGGAGACCCCCACCTGGGGTGGATGGTGAAACTTGGGGCCCCCCGTCTGCTCAGCTACCCCCTCACTACCAGGCTGGTGGAATTGTCCTCAGGGCCTGGCACCACAGCCCCCTCCACATCCCCACCAGCTCTTCATTCTCCACAACTGAGTCCCACCAGCATTTAATCCACAGTGATACCCCCAGCCCCCCAAGCCTGTGCCCTTAGTCTTGTACTGGAAGCCCCCTCCCTGATGGCGGCTTCAGCACTGGGACTGCCTGGCCTGCACCCCCCACCTCCCTGCCTTTTCTCAAACCCTATGTATCCGACTCCCCAGCCTCCTCCTCTCTGCCCCCCAAATATAATCTGGATTTTGGGGCCCAGGTGAGCAAGTGTCCCTCCAAGTGCCACACCCTGGAGGTGTGAGGCACCCATGTGTCCTCAGTAAGCACCATCCCCTCATCACCCCAGCACCAAAGTGAAGGCAGCCTCCCTCTGCCCGCCACCCTGGAGCCCCTGCCAGACACCCCTGCTCTCTTAAAGAATGCCAGGCGGGAGTGTCACCCAGAAGTTGTTGCTGGCCACCCTGTCCGGACCAAGGAGCCAGACACCAGCCTCCCCTCCTGCAGCTTCCCCCTACTGCCCTGTGATGTGACTCTTTGTCCCCCCCCCATGCAGGTCCCCCCCCAACCTTCCCAGCCCTGGGGGCTGTGCTGTCCTCCCAGGCCCATGGCTGGCTTCCTGGTCAGACCTTGCCCACACCAGACCATGCCCAACCTCCCCACCCACTGCTTCCCCACCCCTCACAGGCCCCCGGCCCCCAGCCCTGCTCCCCTGCCAACACACCCCTCCCTGCAAGCTGGATATCGTCCTGTAAATGAGGTGACAGTGTGTGTCCACCGCAAGGGCGGGCTGAAGCCCCAGGAAACCAGTAAAGCTGTTGTCACTTGGTGATTTGTAATCTGCTTACAAAATGGCTTTCTTGTACCCCCAAAACCTCAAGACAGGCATTAAACTGCTCCCTTCTCTGTGTCAGCTGAGCAAACTCCCCTGGCCGCCAGGGCCCTCAGCTTAGCCTGTCAGCTCCTCCTCACAGCCCCCAGCCCCTGGCCATACTCACCAGGCTCTCACGGCTGAAGCAGTCCCACTGCTCAGGCTGTTCCTTCTGCCTACAGTAACCTTGCCCCACCCACTCCTTGAAGGTTGGTTCCACCAGGTGGCTCCTCCTCCAAGAAGTCTTCCCTGACTCCAGCCCAGGGTCAGCACCCTTGCTCTGGGCCAGTTCCAGTTCTGGGCATGACTTCTCTAAAGACAGAAGGTGGTTACAGTGTGTAAGGCCTCTACCCCTCCACCACGACCCTCCCAGGGCATTGACTGGGCCTGCTGTGGCGGACTCCCAGGAAAACAGATCACCTGCCAAAGGCATATCAACTGGTGGCAGTGCCCACTCTTGGCGGGCTGTGCCCTAGGGGTTGGCCTGAGCATTTCCCTGGGTGTGTGTGCCCACCCTAGTATGTGTGGGTCTCCAGGGCCCTGTGGCTGTCTATGTACACATCTGTCTGCTTTCTCTGTGTTCATGTATGTTCTCACATGTATATGTCTGCTGCATGAGTACTTTGAGGTATATTCATGTGTGTGTGCTTTGTGAGGCGTGTCCTGTTTGTATTGTGTGTGTAGTCTGTGTTCATGTGTATTCATATATGTGCTGTGTTCTTGGATTTTTATTTTCCCTTTTGTTGCCCTTGTTTTTTACTGTTGTAGTTATTATTGTTGTAGTTATTCTTGTTGTCATCGTCATTGTTGGATAGGACAGAGAGAAATGGAGAGAGGAGGGGAAGACAGAGAGGGGGAGAGAAAGACAGACACCTGCAGACCTGCTTCACCACCTGTGAAGCGACTCCCCTGCAGGTGGGGAGCCGGGGGCTCGAACCGGGATCCTTAGTTGGTCCTTGCGCTTCGAGCTACATGTGCTTAACCCACTGCACTACTGCCTGACTCCCATTCTTGTGTTTTTTAAAAAATATTATTTATTGGGAGTCAGGCTGTAGCGCAGCGGGTTAAGCGCAGGTGGCGCAAAGCACAAGGACCGGCATAAGGATCCCGGTTCGAACCCTGGCTCCCACCTGCAGGGGAGTCGCTTCACAGGCGGTGAAGCAGGTCTGCAGGTGTCTGTCTTTCTCTCCTCCTCTCTGTCTTCCCCTCCTCTCTCCATTTCTCTCTGTCCTATCCAACAACGACAACAACAATAATAACTACAACAATAAAACAACAAGGGCAACAGAAGGGAATAAATAAAATAAATATTTAAAATATATATTATTTATTTATTTTCCCTTTTGTTGCCCTTGTTGTTTAACATTGTTGTGCTTATTGATGTCATTGTTGTTGGATAGGAGAGAGAGAAATGGAGAGAGGAGGGGAAGACAGAGAGGGGGAGAGAAAGATGGACACCTGCAGACCTGCTTCACCGCTTGTAAAGCAACTCCCCTGCAGGTGGGGAGCCAGGTGTTCAAACCGGGATCCTTAAATAGGTCCTTGCACTTTGCCGGGATCTTTAAGCCAGTCCTTGTGCTTTGCGCCACGTGCGCTTAACCCTCTGCGCCAACCCCTGACTCCCTCTTGTGTGTTTTTATGTATATGTGCTGTGTGAGATGTTTGTTCTAGTGTGCGCTGTGTGTATGCTGTGTGAGAGGTGTGTGTATTTGTGTGTGCTGTGTGTTCCTGTGTGTGTTCTGTGAGGTGTGCTGTGTGTGTATTGTGTGGGGTATGTGTTCCTGTGTGTGCTGTTTGGGGTGTGTTATGTGTGTTTTCCTGTGTGTATTGTGTGAGATGTGTGTGTTGTGAGTATGCCGTGTGAAGGGTGTGTGTTCTCATGTGTGTGCATGCCTGCTTTGTTCTGGTGCTCTGGCCTGCCATCCCAGCTGAAACCTTGGCCCAGGAGGCCAGAAGCAGGCCACACCATCATGGGCCAAGTCCCTGCCCAGGCTTCCTCTGCCCCTCCTGCCCCACCTGCTGGCACCTACCTGTCAGGTCGGGGCCGAAGGTGGACTGCCTGCCAGGATGAGTGGCCACACGGGGCCTCCGAGCTGGGCCCAGGCGGCTGGGCCTCTGAAGCAGTGAGCCGGTGACCAGCAGCTGGGACTTCCCATTGTGGTCAGCGGCAGCCACCAGCCCCTCCCCTCCCCTCGCCTCCACAGCCCCTACTTTCACTTTTAGAAGCTCCCCCCACCCCAAAGACAACTCACGCAACCTTTGATCCCTGGCTGCAGCTCTGACTTGGGGCTAAGACTGGAGAGAGGAGAAGAGTGGGGGTGGGGTGGGGAGCACTCTGAATGTTGTCCTCAGTTCCCCCAGCCCCCTGAGGCAGACTGAGGCCAAAGCTCAGGCCCAGGCTGGGGAGACCAGCTCATGGCACCAGCCCTCTTCCAGGACACAGGACATGTGGCCTGCCTGTCCATCTGCCAAGCTTTCCTGCCTAGGGGTGGAGTGGTGGAAGCCCAGCATCTCAGGGCCTCGAAGGGGGGACAGGTTCGGTAACATCACAGGGGACGCAGAGCCAGCCACATGCCTCTCAGGCTTTTGGAAGACAGGAGGGCCCAGAGGGACAGAGCCCACCTGAGGCAGGAGACAGCCGCCAGAGGCTGGGTGTTGGGTATTGCGCCAGCTCCCCTGCATTGCTAGATGCTGTGGACTATTTACATAATCATCCTTTTCCCTGAGTCCCGCACTGCCTGCAGGGTATTGGTTAATCCCACTGGTTAGAACCTTCCCAACAGCTGCCATGGAAGCTTGCTACCTTCACGCTCTTTTCTCCACCCCCTCTCCTAGCCATTTCCTTTTCCCACTTGCCACTTCCGGTTAAAGAGATATATAAAGGCGTTGTCTCTGATCAATAAAGGTATTGCATTGCGTTCCGCTCCGCCACAAGTTCCTAGTTCCTTTCCCGCGTCGCTGAGTAAGCAGCAGCCCAGGTTGGCTCAGGTCGAGTTCTCTCCAACCCAGAGAGCACATGCCCAGGAAGAAACACCCTGAACACAACCCCAGCAGCTGGGGTGGAGCAGGGGTTGTGAGCAGAGGTGGGGTGGTGTCCTGCTGGTGGGGAGCTCTAGCCCCCTCCTCCACGCTGGAGGCACTTTGTGGGGAGACCTGAGACTTTCTAAAAAAGGCAGCCCCGAACCTTCCTAGAGGAAGGGTTCTGGGAAGACCCTGGAGGGTAGATCCAGGCCTTGCTACAACTGGGGCAGGAGCAGGGCAGGCTGGGTGGCAGAGTAGGGACAGGAACAGGACAAGCCTGTGGGCCCACCAGCAGGCCAAAGACAGTGGGGACAAGCGTAAGGAGAGACACCACAGTGCCGCTCCACCACCCCATCCCTGCTTGCTTGTTGCTCCCATGGCTCTTGGGGACTTGAGTCTAGAATCTCACGTGTGACAAAGTGTGCTCTGCTGGCTGAGCCACTTCCCTTTCCTGTAGTTGTTTCTTCTTATTATTATTTTTAAAGATCTATCTTTTTAAAAAATATTTATTTATTTATTCCCTTTTGTTGCCCTTGTTGTTTTATTGTTGTAGTTATTGTTGTTGTTCTTGATGTCATCGTTGTTGGATAGGACAGAGAGAAATGGAGAGAGGAGGGGAAGACAGAGAGGGGGAGAGAAAGACAGACACCTGCAGACCTGCTTCACCGCCTGTGAAGCTACTCCCCTGCAGGTGGGGAGCTGGGGGCTTGAACCAGGATCCTTATGCAGGTCCTTGCGATTTGCGACACCTGTGCTTAACCCACTGCACTACCACCCGACTCTGTTTTTTAAACTTTTTTATTGCCACCAGGGTTATTGCTGGGGCACAATGCCTACATGATGAATCCTCCACTCCTGTTTGCTATCTCTTTTTCTCGGTTTTTTTGCTTCTTTTCTTTCTTTCTTTTTTTGGGGGGAGGGGCTATATTCTTTTTTCTCTCTTTTTTTTTTTCCTCTTTTTTTATTGGGGAATTAATGTTTTACATTCAACAGTAAGTACAATAGTTTGTACATGCATAACATTCCCCAGTTTCCCATATAACAATACAACACCCCACTAGGTCTTCTGAATCCTTCTTGGACCTGTACTCTCCCCACCCACCCACCCCAAAGTCTTTTACTTTGGTGTGATACGCCAATTCCAGTTCAGGTTCTACTTGTGTTTTCTTTTCTGATCTTGTTTTTCAACTTCTGCCCGAGAGTGAGATCATCCCATATTTATCCTTCTGTTTCTGACTTATTTCACTCAACATGATTTTTTCAAGGTCCATCCAAGATCAGCTGAAAACGGTGAAGTCACCATTCTTTACAGCTGAGTAGTATTCCATTGTGTATATAGACCACAACTTGCTCAGCCACTCATCTGTTGTTGGACACCTGGGCTGCTTCCAGGTTTTGGCTATTACAAATTGTGCTGCCAAGAACATATGTGTACACAGATCTTTTTGGATGGATGTGTTGGGTTCCTTAGGATATATCCCCAGGAGAGGAATTGCAGGATCATAGGGTAGGTCCATTTCTAGCCTTCTGAGAGTTCTCCAGACTGTTCTCCACAGAGGCTGGACCCATTTACATTCCCACCAGCAGTGCAGGAGGGTTCCTTTGACCCCACAACCTCTCCAGCATTTGCGCTGCTGTTACCTTTTCTGATGTATGACATTCTCACAGGAGTGAAGTGGTATCTCATTGTTGTCTTTATTTGCATTTCTCTGACAATCAGAGACTTGGAGCATTTTTTCATGTGTTTCTCGGCCTTTTGGATATCTTCTGTGGTGAATATTCTGTCCAAGTTCTCTCCCCATTTTTGGATGGGGTTATTTGTTGTCTTGTTGTTGAGTTTGGCAATCTCTTTATATCTGTTGGTTATTAAACTCTTGTCTGATGTATGGCATGTAAAGATCTTCTCTCATTCTGTGAGGGGTCTCTTGATTTGGGTAGTGGTTTCTTTTGCTGTGAAGAAGCTTTTTAATTTGATGTAGTCCCATAGGTTTATACTTGCTTTAGTCTTCTTTGTAATTGGATTCGTTTCATTGAAGATGTTTTTGAAATTTATGTGGAAAAGAGTTCTGCCAATATTTTGTTCTAAGTATCTGATAGTTTGTGGTCTAACATCTAAGTCTTGGATCCACTTGGAATTTACTTTTGTATTTGGTGAAATACAGTGGTTCAGTTTCATTCTTCTGCATGTTTCAACCCATTGTTTCCAACACCATTTGTTGAAGAGACTCTGCGTTCCCCATGTAATAGTCTGGGCCCCTTTGTCAAAGATTAGATGTCCATAGGTGTGGGGGCTTGCTTCTTTTCTTTCTTTTTTTCCCCCTCCAGGGTTATTGCCAGGGCTTAGTGCCTGCACTACAAATCCACTGCTCCTGGAGGCCATCTTTTTTGTTTGTTTGTTTCATTTTATTGGGTATGACAAAGAGAAATTGAGAGGGAAGGGGAAAGACAGAGAAGAAGAGAGAAAGAGAGACACCTGCAGACCTTCATTGCTTGTGAAGCAACTGCCCTACAGGTGAGGAGCCGGGGGCTTGAACCAGGATCTTTGTGCGGGTACCCTCCTCTCTTCATTTCTTCCCCTCCTCTCTCCATTTCTCTCTGTCCTATCCAATAACAATAACATCAATAACAAAAAACAACAACAGCAATAACTACAACAATAAAACAACAAGAGCAACAAAAGGGAATAAATAAATATTTAATAAAAATAAATAAATAAATAAATACATAAAAATTTTTAAAAGTTTTTAAAAAAAGACCAAGGTCATTTTGTTTTGTTTTTCACCCATTTCCCCAATAAAATGGGAAGAGTTTTTGAGGTAGTATCATTGAAGCAGTAGGAAGAGTTAAAAAAAAATTTTTTAATTATCTTTATTTATTGGATAGAGATGGCCAGAAATCAAGAGGGAAGGAGGTGATCAAGAGGGAGAGATGGGGCGGGGTGGTGACGCACCTGGTTGAGTGCACCTATTACAATGTGCAAGGACCCAGGTTTGAGCCCCCAGTCCCCACCTGCAGGGGGAAAGCTTTATGAGTGGTGAAGCAGGGTTGCAGGTGTCTGTCTCTCACCCTCTCTACCAGCCCCCTGTCTTTTGATTTCTGGCTGTCTCTATCCAATAAATAAAGATAATTTAAAAAAAAGAGGGAGAGAGACAGAGAGACGCCAGCAACCCTGCTTCACCACTCACAAAGCTTCCCCCTGCGGGTGAGGACTGGGGGCTTGAACCCAGGTCCTTCTGCATTATAATATGTGCACTCAATCAGGCGTGCCACCACCTGGCCCCAGAAGAGTTTTTTTTAAATTATTTATTTATTTATTTATTTTCCCTTTTGTTGCCCTTGCTTTTTATTGTTGTTGTAGTTAATATTGTTGTTATTCATGTCATTATTTTTGGATAGGACAGAGAGAAATGGAGAGAGGAGGGGAAGACAGAGAGGGGGAGAGAAAGACAGACGCCTGCAGACCTGCTTCACTGCCTGTGAAGCGACTCCCCTGCATATGGGGAGCCGGGGCCTCGAACAGGGATCCTTATGCCGGTCCTTGTGCTTTGCGCCACGTGCGCTTAACCCGCTGCGCTACCACCTGGCCCCCCCTGCACACTTTTTCTTTCTTTTTTTAAACTACCCATCTTGATGACTTTTAATTTTTTTAAAATTTATTTATTGGATAGAGACAGCCAGAAATCAAGAGGGAAGGGGGAGATAGAGAGGGAGAGAGAGAGAGACACCTGCAGCCCTGCTTCACCACTTGCAAAGCTTTCCTCCTGCTGGTGGGGACCAGAGACTCGAACCTGGGTCCTTGCGCACTGTAACAAGTAACAAGTGTGTTCAACCAGGTGAGCCACCACATGGCCCCTCCATCTTGATGACTTTTTTAACTTTTTTTTTTTTTGCCTCCAGGGTTATTACAGGGGCTCGGTGCCTGCACTGTGAATATACTGCTTCTGGAGGGCCATTTCTTCCTCTTTGTTACCCTTGCTGTTTATCATCTCGTTGTTATTTATTTATTTTTTTAAATAATTTATTTCTTTATTGGGGAATTAATGTTTTACATTCAACAGTAAATACAATAGTTTGTACATGCATAACATTCCCCAGATTCCCATTTAACAATACAACCCCCACTATGTCATTCTCGTTGTTATTATTATTGTTGCTGTCATTGTTGTTGGATAGGACAGAGAAATGGAGAGAGGAGCAGAAGACAGAAAAGGGGAGAGAAAGATAGACACCTGCAGACCTGCTTCACCGCCTGGGAAGCGACTCCCTTGCAGGTGGGGAGCCGGGGGGGAGAAAGAGCCAGACATCACTCTGGTACATGTACTGCCAGGGATTGAACTCAGGACCTCATGCTTGACAGTCCAGTGCTTTATCTGCTGCGCCACCTCCGGGACCACACCCTGCACACTTTCTACCTCATTTCTTTGGAATCAAGTTTGAAATTGAGACTGTATACTTGACCCACGAAGTCTTTCCTGATTTTTCCAGAATGACATTCATGAATGAACCAACACCCCCCAGGGGGAGGGACTGGCCTTTATGCCTCCCCTTCAGACCCAGGGCCAGTCCTGCAATAGCTAGAACACTGGACAAGTGTGAGGTTCCAAGTTCAATCCCCAGCACTGCATATACAAGAGTGATACCCTTCTCTCTTCCTTTCTCTTTCATATAAATAAATAAACAGATAAATAAACCTTTATGAAAAAGAATAGGAAATTGGGGGCCCGTGAGAAATAGCTCACTTGGTTAGTGCACTGCTTTGCCATGTGCACGACGCAGGTTCGAGGCCGGCCTCCACAGTATCAAAAGAAGCTTCAGTACTATGGTGTCTCTCCCTCCCTCTTTCTCTGCCTATCTCTATATGCCTGCCAATATAATAATAATGGGAAATTGGGCCAGAGAGGTCTCTCAGAGGTCTGCATATGAGCAAAGCCCTGGGTTCATCCCTGACACATTAACAAAATAAAAGAAGTTATCTGAGTGTAAACATAACAGATTGTGAGGCACCGGAGATACCACATCCCCACCGTCTGCAGCTGGGTTAGGGAAGTGCAGCACCGCCTCCAGAAAGGCTTCTGGCTTCCCACTGGAGTCACTGATCCTAGAGCCCTGTGCTCCCTTGTGTGAAGGGAGAGAGGCCGGGGCTGTGTCTCAGGACCCTCCTGCATTTCCCCCAGAAGATACTGGAGATGCCTCAGTCCTGGTCCCCGAATAATGGGGCATGTTGGGATCTGGGTGCCCCCAAATAGGTCATTGAGAAGAAGATGTTGCCCAGGTGGGGTGGCAGCTGGATCTCCCCTACAGCCAGCTGTCTCCCATGTCCTCCCTGCCCTTGCCTACATCCCAGCAGGGCACGTGACCCGTCGCCTGCTGGTCTCTGAGTCGGTTTTCCCCGCCTGCGCTGTGAACTCCCTTTGGAAAAGCCCAGCCTTGAGGCCCAGGAGCCCCTCCTCAGGACACAAGAGGTCTGGAAGAGGGTGTGAGGGATCCAGAGAAGGGGCAGTGGGAGGGGAGACACAGCTGGGAGTCCCAAGGAGAGTTCCTTTTACCTGTGGGTATCTTGGGAGTTTACCACTCCCTAAAGCAGAAGGCGAGGGGCTCCTGGCAGCAGCACACCTCATGAGTCCTCACAGGGATCAAGCTGAGAACCGGCCTGGGCCCCTCGGGCCCCTCACTGCCTGTGGTCTAGGCAGCAGGCAGGCCCTCTCTCTGAGCTTCTATGTCTCTGAGGTCAGTGTTGCAAAGGGGGGGGGGGCCCTCTCGATGGTGTCCAGGACGGGCACGTCCACTCTGGCTGCAATGACCCAGACCGACACCAGAGCAGCTGCAGGGCCATTTGTACCTGTGTTCCTCAGGGCCCACTTTTGCCTGCGTGAGGGCGGGGCCTCAGGAGAGGCGGGGCTACCTGGCCTGCCGAGTACCCCAGCAGGTGGCCTGCAGGTGTTGGGTGGGTCTTAAGAGGACAGGGTCTTGGAGGGGTTCTTGGGGTGGAGTTGTAGGTGCAGGGCACTGGCGGGAGTCAAGCTCCAGGCTGTCTCCTGGTTCTGACCTCCACCCCTTGTCCTGGGGCATTGCAGTCCCCAGAACCCCATGTTTATGGGTCCTTCCTCTACAAGATTCTGTAGAGGAAGATTCTACAGGATTCTACAGGATTCTGTAGAGTGTTGGGCCGCCGTCAGCTGCTGGACCTCAGCCGAGGGGTCCCGGGAAGTGTGGGTCTGTGTGTTCACTGGAGATCTGGGAATTGAACCCAAGTCCTCACCGGGCTAACACATGCTGTACCACCCAGCACACTCCCAGCAGGGAAGGAGGCGGCACTCTCAGAGCCAACACCATCACTCACCTACTTCCCACACCAGGGCCCTGGACACTGTCTGCTGTTCAGAACCTACCCTGCTCCCAGGGTCCTGGCAGGGCCTCCCCAGCACACCCCATTTGCCCCCAGCCTCTCCCCCTCGCTGTCCCCCAGTACCTGCAGGGCTCCCTAAAACCTGAGTCAGCTCTCCAAATCCTAAAGAGCCGCTGGCACTCCCAGGGGTAAGGTCTCGGCCTCATGGTCTGGAGACCCCACCCTCAGGCTCAGAAGCACCTCTGCACCTCGTAGGAGCACCCCCGTTCCTCTGGGGGGAAGGACAGGCTGGGGCAACAGCTTAGCATCTGGAGGGCAGAACATGCAGGTCCAAGGCTCTGGGTTCAGCCCCTGGTGCCACATGTACTGCCGCGGGGCTCTGGCTTCTCTCGCTCATACTAAATGTCAAAAAATAAAATAAAGATTTGAAAGTAGAGAATGTCTATTAGTGGTCTGGGAGATGGTACAGTGGATAAAGCATTGGACTCTCAAGCAGGAGTTCTGGAGTTCAATCCCTGGTAGTACATGTACCAGAGTGATATCTGGTTCTTTCTTTCTCTCCTCCTACCTTTCTCATAAATAAATAAATAAATATCTTAAAAAGAGAGAGAGTGCCTATTGTGCAGTGGGGGTGTCTGACTCCCCTGGGGGAGACAGGAGTCTGGTTTGCCTGCTGTGTCCTCCCTGGAAGATGCTTATTATGCGCCTGAGAAAGAAAGAATGAAAGAAAGGAAGGGAAGAAAGAAAAGAAAGAGGAGAAATCAACAGGGGCCTGAGACAGGGAGGGGAGGCTCGAGGACTGTGCCCTTTGATTTCCAAGAAGGAGCCGCAGCTAGCACTCCTCCAGTCTCTCCCTGCAGCTGGGCACAGCTGGGCACCCCTGCGGCTGGGCAGAGTGCTGTCTGAGTGGATGGGAATGTGAGAGGCCAGCTGGAGCCCAGAGCCTGCTGCCAGGAGCGCCTACCAGGACTGGCGGGAAGAGGCTGGGAAGGCTCTGGAAAGCTGGCCTACCATCTCTCCCAAACTAGAGGCACTCGGCTCATATTTGGGGTCCATGGGCTCACAGATTCAAATCAAAGCTGGGTGCCAGGCCCCCTTCTGCACCTCCCAGCATGGGGGCGGGGGCAGGCAATGCTAAAGGAAGGCGGCTGGAAAAAGTGTCCCCCCCCTCCCCCCCCCCGACCCTGCAACTGGGACTGGGCTCCCTTCAGGCCTGGGCTGGGGTGGCAGGGAGGGGCCTCCCAGGCAGTGGATCCAGCCACCAGATTGCAGATTCTACTTTCAAGCTGAGATGGACCCTGTGGCTCCCCCCCTCGGGGCTCTGTGGTCACTTGTGGAGGTCCTTCTCAGCTAGGACATGACTGACTTTGGGCACCCCACTTCCTGTCTTGGTGTCCCCACTGTCCCAGTGGCCTGGAGCATGAAGTGAGTGGGGAGCAGCCTGGTGCCACACCTGGTGACCCCCAAGACATCTGGGTAGGCCACCAGGCAGCCTGGCTGGAGACGGAGTATGATGACCAGTAGCCCCCCACCCTGCGCTGCCCTGTCCCTGTCTCACAGTTTAGCCAGTGCTCCTGGGGTCCTCTGATTGCTCCAGAAGACCCCAGCCCCCAGCCCCCAGCCCCCAGCTCTCAGCCCCAGCCTCCAGCTCTCAGCCCCCCACCATGTGCCTGGCAGTCAGGAAAAGCCTTTATTTCTGCTTCAACAAGGAGGGGATGCCCTAACCCAGGGGTGGGGCAGCACAGGGCAGGGATTTGGTGATCCAGGAGATGGACAGCAGGGACCTTGGACCCGGGGCATCCCGGCCAGCTCCAGTCAGACAGGACCCGTGCCTGGAGTGGATAGGGCCAGGCCCCAGGACAGCAGAATCCAGCAGAATCTAGTTGCCTTCTCTGCTTTCACTGTTCCTGTGAAGGGACGAGCTCGCTGCCCACGTCATCTGGAACCTTCCTTGGAGCCTCTGGTGGGCCAAGTAGGGGGGTGCAGAAACATACCATTGGGGGCTGCACCCAGGGCCTGGGCCCGGCAGACCCCTCTTCTATCCACAGATTCCAGCAGCTTCCGGGGGCTCTAGCAGCACCTGGCCTGTAACCAGGGCCATTGCAGCCTGGACTGGGGCTGGTTTACATCCCCCGTCACCCCAGGTGATGGGCACCTGGGCTGGGCCGACTCAGAGTCGACACCCTTACCTCTTGGCACCTTCTGGGCTGGGTGGGCGGCACTGGCACACACTCATCACTGAAGGTTGACTGCCCTTCCCCCAACCCATGCCCATCCTGGAGCCCAGAAGTCGGGGAGGGGAGCGTGTATGTGCCCAGTAGCTCCTGAATGGGGGAGCTGAGGGTGGGCAGGGATGGGTATGACCCTCTGCCTGGGGGACTTTCTCCTCCTCCCTCCTGGCACTGCCAGGGAAAGGCCCTTACTCACCAGCAGCAGCCTGACCCTGGGGGGTCCCTCTTGGGGGACCTTCTGGGGGCCACCGCAGCTCTCCACTCTCCACGGCCCCCGCCTCACTGGGCTCCACCACGATGGATGGCAGCCGCTGGGACAGCCTAGCGCCTTTGGCCCGGGTGCCCCCTGCAGCCTGTAGGAGAGGTCAGGGGTGGGGGCAGAACCCAGGCTCCCGGCACCATCCCCCCAACTCTGCTCACAGAGAGAGTCTCCAGGCTGGGGAAGGTGTGTGCCCACGGGGGGCTGGCCCAGTCCCCCTGGGCACCCCGGGACCCGCCTGGGGCTCAGCTTCTCAGCCTATTTTACAGCTGAAAGGCCAGGAGGCCACAGTCACATCCTGAGTGAGTGGGGTGCCTCTGTGCACCGCCAGGCCTCTGGGATCCGACCTGGCCTCTCCTGGCGTCCCCCTGCTGGGTCCTTGGCCTCCTCCGAGCTCAGAGGAGCTTGAAGCAGTTGCCATGGCAACCTGAGTTGGTATGGGTACATTGTTTGGTGCCTACCAGAACTGCAGGGGGCACCTCCCAGCCTACCCCCATCTCTGCCTCCCATTCAAGGCCATTGGAGGCAGAGGCTGAGCAGCCGCCCCAGCCCCCATCGCTCTCACCTGGGCTCTCACGGCCACAGCACAGCCGCCCACACATTCCCAGGGCCCCATCCACCTGCTGGGGCCCAGGAACCAGCATTTCACCCAGTGGTGCAGTTGAGGCTGGTGTGTGAGGACAGGTGCCTGGGCAGCCAATGTCCTCCCTGCCACCTGGGAGAAGGCAGGGAGCTGCACGCTGGCCCCCTGGGACCCTACTGCCCCCACGGCTCTGACCATGCAGGACTGAGGAAACCAGCCTACAGCCCTGCTTGCCCATACTAGAGCGGGGGACCCTGGTGCTGCCCCACCCAGCAGGGAGCCAGCTTCCGGGGAGCCACCCTGGGCTCCCTGAGTCTGGGCAGGTGTGTGCTAGGTCGGGGCAGCTGTCTCCGCTGCTCCCTGCTTAGGCTGCTCTGGACCAGCAACCTAGATGGGTAAACTAAGACAGACCCTGCCCTCAGGGGCCAGGCCTTGTGACTGATTCCCTCTCCCCACCTCCAGGGCCTGCAGACCCCAGAGCTCCCATACGAACCTCAGCGAGGCCGGGTGCTGGTGTGGAGGGGCGAGGGGCACTCATGATGCTAGGAAGCTGGAGCTGAGGTGAGGGTCCACTGCAGAGGCGTGGGGTGGGCAGGGAGGCTGACCCCTTGGCACCCTGAGGGCTTCCTGGAAGAGGCTGGTCCAAGGCCTGAGTAGAATCGTCTAGGCCAGGGTACTCTGGAGGTGTCTCTGGGGGGGAAGGCTTGAGTCAGGAAGCAGGGAGGGGAGGACACAGAGATGCCCACGGGGATGTCCGAGCCTGCTTTCTCATCAGCCAGGGGGCAAAAGTGCCTGGCTCCCCCAGTCCCCAGAGAAGAGACCCTCAAACACCCAGGCCAGGCCCCCAAAGCCCACAGATGAAGGCGGGGCACTGTCACCTCGTGTCACACCCGTCAGGCCAGGGAGCCTAGAGGCTGTGTAGCAAGGGAGATGGGAACCTCTGGGTGCCAGCTGGGGTGGCAGGGCCTGAGTGTTTGGGGGGCAGACCCTGAGAAGGAGGGGTCCTGGGATGCCCAGCAAGGAGGCAGCATCTGGGAAGGAAATCTCTTTCACCAGCCTCCTGCCCTTAGCCCAAGCCAGCTGGCCCCCACTGAGCCCCATGTCAGGCTGAGAGGGGCCCCACAGCGCAGTGGGCACCCAAAGTGAGGCTCCACCCAGAGCATGCTAACCTTCCCAGGCCTGCTGGAGGCCTAGCCCATGACCTAGAATCTAGACTAGAGCCTTGGGCAGCTGGGACCCTGAGGTCCAGGCAGGCTGGCAGAGACAAAACAGGGATGAGAGACAGAGAGAGGGAGAGAGAGAGAGAGACAGGCAGGTGCAAGAGCTGTCAGCTTGACTGGGCCAGGAGCAGCAAGCAGAGGACACATACCTGAAGCTGGTCTGGTGAGGGGAGCATCTGCTCTTGGCCCGTTCCAGCTCCCAGAGGGGCAGGCAGGGACCAACGGGAACAGCCCCCAGAAGCACTGCTGTTCCCCAAACCCCCCACCTCCAGCAGCCAGGAGTAGACTCTGGCCCCCTGTCCTTTCCCACCCCGGAATACCTGGCTGGCTCGCACTCACCCGCCGGAGCTGTACAGCACGCTGCTTCCATAGCCTGGCCCTGCCCTCCCGGCTGCCTCCGCCCACACACCTCGGCCCTGCCTCTCACACTCACACTCTCCCCACTTTGAGGCCAGGTGAGGCGGCCTCAGCATCCACAAGCCGGCTCCCAGAGCCCGACCCACCACCCGGGCCCACACCTCCCCACCGCCAGTGTGAAATAGTCAGCAGGCCAGGTTGGCAGAGAGGAGGGAGCAGGAAGCCCTGAGGTGGGGATTGCAGGAGGGGTCACAGAACCCCCCCAAACTCCAAGGCCCAGCTCTTCCCGCAAAGGAGCAAACCTGCCACGCATACCTGAGTACCGGGGCTGGTGTGTGTGTGGGCCTCCGAGCCTCTGACCCCCACAGCCACCTGCCCCCACTGTCTACACCCGCTAGAGCACGAACCGCAGTCTCCCTCCTCAGCCCACCACTACCTGCCACACACCACTGATTCCCGTGTCTCCTACCAGTCAGCCACCATCCAGCAGTGAGTGTCTGCCACTCAGTCACCACCACCCACCACCATCCACAGCCACCCCCCCCCACCACCAGTAAGTCACCATCACCCACTAGCACCTTAACCACCTTAACCACCACCCACAGCCATCACTAGCAATAACTCAACACCATCCAGTCACTTCCACCCACAGCCACAACTAACAGCACCCACCACCCACCAGCACCCACCACCACTCACAATCACCACTACCTACATGCCACCACCTGGAAACACCACCAGTAGCCCACCACCAAATACCCTGATTCTCCCCTGTCTGCCTCATCTAACCGCCACCATTCAACAGTCAATGACCACCCAAAAGCAATTGACTGTCTAGCCCCAGCTACACCATCCTCCATCCTCCATCATCTACCAGCTTCCCGTCAAGATTTAAGACGATCCGACCACCTGCTGTTCATGCCTCCATCCACCACGCGTCTGGGTGTCACATCGACCTGCCATCTGTTTATGACCCAGTTATCCTGATCTAGCCAGCAACCCCTTGGTTTCCACCCCCTCTACAGCTCAGCTGTCAGTCCTCATCACCCTCATCCATTCACATTTCTTTCTTTTTTTTCAAATATTTATTTATTCCCTTTTGTTGCCCTTTTTTTTCAAATATTTATTTATTCCCTTTTTTTGTTTTATTGTTGTAAGTTATTATCCTTGCTGTTGTTGTTAGATAGGATGGAGAGAAATGGAGAGAGGAGGGGAAGACAGAGAGAGGAAGAGAAACACAGACACCTGCAGACCTGCTTCACCTCCTGTGAAGCGACTCCCCCGCAGGTGGAGAGCTGGGGGCTTGAACCAGGATCCTTACGCCGGTCCTTGTGCTTTGCGCCACATGCGCTTAATTTGTCACCCAACTCCCCTGTTCACATTTCTATGAACTGCAACCCACCATATGTCCACCCACTACCCACTGTCTCACCTCCCTATCCACTACTCTATTTTTTGCCAGTTTTGTATCTATCTGTCCAGCCACCATCCAACCATAGCTCACCGTTCATCCTAACTTTGTTCAAATCTCATCTACCATCCTTTGACATGCATCAGTTCTAGAAAAAAACAAACAAAAAAACCCCCCAAAAACCGACTCGCTACTATGTGCCAAGCATTGCTCTCGGTGCTGTATAGAGAGGCAGCAGTGACCAGCCCCTCACTACACCAGCCCCCACCCACCCACTCTGTATCTGTGAATCATTCCATCACTATTCACCGTCTTTCCAGGAACCACTCCGTTTCCACTCCACCATGCACTTGATATCCATGCATCTTCCTCCAGCTCCACGTCCAGCCGCCCAGACCAAACAACGCTCACCGCCTCCACCTGTATTCTTTCTCTAACGTCTACCAGTCACCTTCCGTATGCTTGTTCTCGAAGACGTAGGCGTCTGCCCATGCGTCACGTGGTCATCCTCTGTCCATCCGTTCAGTGTCTACCCACCACCTACCTTTCCACAACACATGCCCATCACCCACACCCAGAAGCCATTCATTTATTATTTATTATTACTCAACGCCTGTCCACCATTTATGAGCCAAGTTAGTCATATCTCCATCCACTCTTACTGATCTGCCACCGACTCATCCTTCTCTAGGGGTAAGCCCACCACAACTGTACACTCACTATCTGCCCACCCACTATCCATCATTCATCCATCCATCCACCCACTCACCCTGGTCCACATGTCCAATAAGCACTTCCTGTCTACCCTGTAACCTGCAACCATCCTCAGTTAGGAGACTCGTTCTGGGTTTAGTGAACACACCCACCTACCCTAACTACTCACCTACCCCTACAACACACTTATCTGCTCATGATCGTCCCCCAGCCAGCAGTCACCTTCCTGCACTCACCCGCTCCGTAGCACCACGAGCTGGTGTGTTTCCAGTATGGCTCCAACCGTGAGCCCCAGCTCCCATGCACACATTCTAGCCTTCCACCCACTGTTCACCCATTTGCTCACTCCCTCATGTGCTCATTCACCCGCTACTAGCCACCTCCCACTCCATCGCTTACCCATCTATCATCTGCTGTCTTTACCACCCTCCTGCTCCATCAGCATAAGTGCCCGTCACAGTCTTGGTCGGTCCGTCTCTCCACCACCCACTGCCACTATCCAGCCCTCCTTGCCATCCCACCCCTATTTGGAAGCCGAATATATATATATATATACACACACACATATATACACATACACACACACACACACACACACACACACACATATATATTTGCTTCTAGGGTTATTGCTGGGGCTCGGTGCCTGCACCACAAATCACTGCTCCTGGAGGCCACCTTCTCCATTTAGTTGTTATTATTGTTGTTGTTTTTGGACAAGACAAAGAGAAATTGAGAGAGGAGGGGAAGACAGAGAGGGGCAGAGAAAGATAGACACCTGCAGACCTGCTTCACTGCTTGTGGAGTGACACCCCTGCAGGTGGGGAGCCAGGGGCTCGAACCGGGGTCCTTATGCCGGCACTTTGCACCATGTGCGCTTAATCCAGTACACTACCACTTGGTTCCTGGAAACTGAACATCCTTTATAGGTCAAAAGGAAGTACTCATTACTCAGTGCTGGTGCTGGGGTGTGAGGCCACCAAGCTGCACGGAGGCCTGTCCACAGTCATGGTCGGATACACTCAAGGTGTCAGGGAGGAGCAGGCTTCAAAGGGATGTGTGGCAGCAGAAGTCCACAGAGCGGACTCTCAGAGCCTCCAAGTCCCCCCCCCCACACACACACACACAGACAGGTGGCAACACCTGGCTGACTGAGGCCCCGCTGGGCTGGTGGGTGCTGATGTGGGTGCTGAGAGAGGTGAGACTGGAGGAGAGGTTGGCACAGGGTGTGAAACTGGGGATACCCGGGGGTGGGAGTGATGACAAGAGGGAGCCATGGGGTCTTGGGCAAGAATTCCGCTGAGTCCTGAGGGGAGACTCCATCTTCTCTGTCCATGGATGGTGCTTCCACAGGGTCCCAGGCAGGTCCCCACCAGTGCTAATGCGCTCCTCTACACTCAGCCCTCCCTCTGCAGGTCCCCTCCACCCACCCCTCCCTTTGCTCCCTTTCTTTTCATACTGGCAGGAACTGCTCTGTGACTTGACAACAGGAGGAGGGTGTGATCTATCACCTAAGGTGTGGGTGACAGTAAGGTGCCAGCAGGGAGGGCTTAGGGCAGCCCCCACACGGGCTCCTGTGTCAGGGCTTAGTGACTGGGCTTTCCTGCCTCCAGTCTGACCAGCCTGTCCTGCCCCTCCTGCCTGCCACTATCCCCAAGCCAAGGGGACAGGCAGGCGGAGCCAGTGCTGTGTGGCCCTGGGCAGTCTCAACCCTCTCTGGGCCTGGTGTCCGAAACGTGTGGTGGGAGGGTAGAGGGGGGTGCAGGTAGGCTGCAGGCTGGCCATCCCTCCTGTTCCTGTCTGCTGTGGGCTGACAGGGAGCCCGGGGGTCCCCAATGCAGGAGCCGAGGGGCGTGCAGCCAGCCTGCCTCATCTTGGCTCTGGACACAGAAGGCATGTGCCCGGCGCCCTCGTGTGGCCATCTAGGGCGAGACCACTGCAGATTCAGGTAGCCTTATCTGACCATTCTGAGGCAAGACGTGTGTTGTCTCTTCTTTGTCCTCACAGGCCCAGAATAGAACCCTTCTGCTCCGTGGGAGTGTGGACCTGAGCGAGTCACCTGGGGAGGGAGGTAGGGATGGGAAGGGGATCAGGCAGGAATGACCCCCATGAGAATGAAAGACCCCAAGGGACAGACTTGGTCTGGGCAGCTTTGCACCAGCCAGGGCTATGAACGCAGTGAGCACACCTGCAGGATGGCTGTGGGCACTGGGCCGGCTCAGGGAGGCTGGTGGGCGGGACTGACTCAAGTGCCCGTGGAAGCCTGGTGAGGACCCCTCCCCATGCCACCTCCCCGCCCCTCTCTCCAGATGGAGGGCAAGGCATGGGCACTGCTCCCTGAACTTCAGTCCTCCTGGGGGTGGAGAAAGAGGAAGAGAAACACCCTTCAGGAAGGGGCCCCTGCCCGAGAGTGGGGGGCAGGAAACCTCAGAAACCACCGGCAGGGCCACAGAGACCGCAGCCTAGGGGAGGCCAGGTTGGGGAGGCGGCGCCTCTGCCCTGCACCCCTTCTGGGCCCTGGGGGTGAGCTGGGGGGCTGCTCCCTGCTCATGCCTCTCTGGAATGTCCCATACAGTGACACCCTTTCCCTTCCCTCCACTCCCCACCTGCCACCTACCCATGCCCTCAGCCCTCTCAGAAACAATCTTTTTCTCCTTTGTCCTCTGGTCTGTGTCCTGTCCCCTAGAGCGACAAGTGTCTGTGTGGCCACTGTGCCGTCCTCATCCTCAGGGACGTGGCTCTCGGCCACAGCTGGCAGCTTGGGAGTTGATGGAGTGAGGGCTGAGTGAATGGACACAATTTGTGTTTCTGGTTGTTGCTGTTGTTGTTGTTTGCCTCCAGGGTTATCACTGGGGCTCAGTGCCAGCACTACAAATCCACTGCTCCTGGAGGCTCCTTTCCCGTTGTATTTGACAGGACAGAGAGAAACTGAGTGGGGAAGGGGAGACAGAGAGGAAGAGAGAAAAACTGATACCTGCAGCCTCCTACACCACTTGTGAAGGATCCCTGCTGTCGGTGGGGAACCAAGGGGTGGAATCTAGATCCTCGTGCGAGTCCTTGTGCTAAGTACTATGTACTATTAACTGGGTGCCCCACCTCCCTGGCCCGTTTGTTTTTAAGCACTGCTGAGTTCTGGCTGTTGGCAGTGCTGGGGATTGACCCTGGGAACTCTTGGCTGCAAGTCCCTGTGCTGGATAGCTTCATGGATTCCAGCACAGACACTCCCTTACTTATCTATTGATAAGCACTGTGTCTATTTACTATTGAGAGCGTAAGCGAGCCAGAACTTCCCTCTGGCTTGTGCAGTGCTGGGGCTTGAACTTGGGATTCATGTGTTTGAGTTCTGCACTCCACTACTGAGGCACAGCTTAATTTTCATTCATTAATCAATTTTGGGTTGTGGGGGTTGTACCCAGGGCTTCACACATGCCAGCCATGAGCTCTACCTCCCGGGCCACATGACCTGAGTCTTTCGCTGCCCTGAGCGAGCTCCTCCCACGTCCCAGTGAAAACATGATACAGCTCCGTGCCCGGGGTCGGGGCAGGCCCACCGGCCCCAGTGTGGATGCCCCTGAATGATGAGCTCACCCAGGATAGGTGGCACAGCCATCTCTTCCCCTCCTGCTGGGCCAGGGCCACCAGGTGGCAGAGCGCAAGAAGACCAGAGTGGGTTTAGTGGGGATGGGTCCAGCCTCAGCTTCTGTTCACAGGACCAGAACAGCGTTTCCTGTTGGAGACATTCTTTCCTTGGATGCGAGCCCAAGGTTACAGGAACAAAGCAAACATTCCTCCAGTGTGTTATTTGGGTCATGGTGCGAAGGGCCCCCCCCCACCTCCACTGCCAGCTTCCTGGTACCCCATGTGTCACTTGGGGGTGGCACATAGGATAACTGGGGTGGGGGAGGCAGACACAACACCCGGCAGGGTGGTTCTCTGGCCCCGAAGGGTGTGGCTCTCACCCAGCACCTGGGCCAGTCTCCTCTAGACCCTTCCACCGTGACCCCCAGTCAGCTTCTGCTGTGTTAGGGGCTCGGGAAAGTCCAGGGTATTTCACAGGCGTGAGTTTCACCTGGAAGCGAGCCTGTGCCTGGTCCAGGCCCTGGAGCTCCAGTTGCCATGGTGATTGGTAAATAAAGCACCTCGAAGCTGATGACGATGACAGAAGTCTTCACAAGAACATAAGTTGGGGCGGTAGTGCAGCAGGTTAAGCGCACGTGGCCCAAAGCTCAAAGACCAGCGTAAGGATCCCAGTTCAAGCCTCCGGTTCCCCACCTGCAGGGGCGTCGCTTCACAGGTGGTGAAGCAGGTCTGCAGGTGTCTGTCTTTCTCTCCCCCTCTCTGTCTTCCTCTCCTCTCTCCATTTCTCTTGGTCCTATCCAACAATGATGACATCAATAACAACAATAGTAACTATAACAATAAAACAAGGGCATCAAAAGGGAAAATAAATAAATATTAAAAAAAAAATAATAAAAAAGAACAGAAGTCACTGCCCTTGAGGGGGAAGGCTGCCCCAGCCTCTGTGGGGTCGCTGGGGAGGGGAGTCTGGGGGAGTGGTCAGGGCTGTTGCTGACAGGGCCTGGGCAGTTACAGCTCTATGGCTTCTCCCTTACTTTGATGTCGTCTTTTAGTTCCTCTGCAAGGAGTGTCTCTTCTCCGCCCTCTGTTGGCTTTATCCCTGGTTTTGAAAGATTTCAGCCATTATTTCTCATATTTATCCCACTGCCCATTTTAGCGCCTCGCATTCAGGGGCTCAGTTATCCACAGGTTAGACCTGGTTGCATTGTCCAATTCTACTTACTCATAATAAGAAAAAAAATATCTTATTTGGATACATCCCACTGCTGTATGCTAAAGTTTTCTTTATATGACGCATAACATGCCAGCAACACGACACAGGATAGTTTATCTCAGAGAGTTGCAGTTTTCATAGCTACAAGCACCATCTGGGGTTGTTAAAATATCTGCCACAATCTTACTCATTTTTTGAACATATGAAATGCAATGTTTGTATTATTATTATTTTACCAGAGCACTGCTCAGCTTTGGCTTATGGTGGTACAAGGGGTTAAACCTGGGATGTCTGGAGCCTCAGGCATGAGACTTTTTTTTTTTTTTTTTATAATCACGCTGTCTTCCCTGGCCCGAAGTACAATTATAGCGTTTTATTATTATCATCTCCCCCCCCCTTTTTTTTTTTTTTTACCAGAGCGCTGCAAAGGAATAAACCTGGGACTTTGGAGCTTTAAGCATGAGTCTTTTTGCATCACCATTATGCTACCTCTCGTGGCCTACAGCTCCTGTTTTAACATAATCTGTTTAAGACCTACTTAACTCCGGGTTGGTCATTGCACGAATGATTCTTTCATTGTGGGTTGTGTTTCCTTGGCTCTAGCAATCTTATTTATTTGAGAGGAGAGAACCTGAACATCACCGTGGCACATTCATGTCGGGGACTGAACTAAGGCCTTCGTGCTTCAGAGTTTGACACTACCTACCGTCCCACCCTCCTGGCTGCTTGCCTTATTATTATTATTAGTGGCTCCAGGTTTATTGCTGGGGCTCGGTGCCGGCCACTTTTTCATTGGATAGGACAGAGAGAATGTGAGAGGGGAGGGAGAAATAGAGAGAAAGACACCTGCAGACCTGCTTCGCCTTTTCTGAAGCGTCTCCCCACCTCCTGCAGACGGGGGCGGGGGCAGGGGTTCGAACCCGGGTCCGCACGCAGGTGCCTTGCGCTTCGTGCTATGTGCGCTTAGCCAGGTGCCCGGCCCCGCTGCTTGCCTTAACGGATGACAAATATTGCCTTGCACGACACTGAGCAAGAGGCAGGTACGCCCGGCCCAGCAGCCCCTCCGGGGCAGGCGGCTTCTGGCAGCCCCCCTGTTCCAGCTACCGCCTCCATCTTCACGGATGAGCCCCGCCGCGCCCCAGCTCGTCCCGAGGCCCCTGTCCCCACAGGGTAGGTTGGCTGGGAGCGTCGCCCGGGACACGCGCAGGAGCGACGGGCGTGCACGCTGAGCCCGGCCGGGGACCGGCTCGACCCACGGAGCGCGCACGCGTGAGCGTCACAGGTGCGCGCGCGCCGGCCGCTCTTGCTCCGCGCACGCGCGGCGCCGCAATCTCGGCGGCGCACAGTCGCGCGCCGCCCCGCCCCTGGGCGTGGCTTCCGGAGACCACGCCCCTCGCATCCCAGAATCCCGGCCGCCCAGCCGCCTACGGCAAGCGGCGAGGTCCCCGGGCCGGGCGCGGGGCGCGAGCACGGGGGGCGGCGCGTGAGGTCAGCGCGGCGCCGACCGGCCCCGCGGTGGTTGGCTGCGCCGCGCCCGTCGCGCCCTGGTTGGCTGTGGGCCGGGCTGGGCCGCGGGGTCGCGCTCGGCGGCGAGGGCGCGGCTGCGGGCGGGCCGGGGGCGGCGCGAGGGGCGGGGGCGGCGGCGGCGGCCCATGGACCCGCGGGGCCGGGCGCCCGAGACGCAGCGCCGCGGGGACGGAGCCCAAGATGTCGGCCTAGGCCGGGGCGAGGCGCTGCGGACGGGCGGGCGGCGGGGCGGGCGGGCGGCGGGCTCCTGAGGGCGCGGCCGGAGCGGCGGCGGCGGCGGCACCATGTCGGCCAAGGTGCGTCTCAAGAAGCTGGAGCAGCTGCTCCTGGACGGGCCGCGGCGCCACGAGAGCGCCCTGAGCGTGGAGACGCTGCTCGACGTGCTGGTGTGTCTGCACACGGAGTGCAGCCACTCGGCGCTGCGGCGCGACAAGTACGTGGCCGAGTTCCTCGAGTGGGGTAAGTGCGGCGCCCCGGCCCCGGGCCCCCTCCGGCCCGACCCTCCTGTCCGCCCCGGCCCCGGTTCTCCTCTCGCCCGACCCTCCTGTCCGCCCCGACCCCCGGCCCCGGTCCTCCTCCCGCCCGACCCTCCTGTCCGCCCCGGCCCCGGCCCCGGTCCTCCTCCCGCCCGACCCTCCTGTCCGCCCCGGCCCCGGCCCCGGTCCTCCTCCCGCCCGACCCTCCTGTTCCGCCCCGGCCCCGGTTCTCCTCCCGCCCGACCCTCCTGTTCCGCCCCGGCCCCGGTTCTCCTCCCGCCCGACCCTCCTGTTCCGCCCCGGCCCCGGTTCTCCTCCCGCCCGACCCTCCTGTTCCGCCCCGGCCCCGGTTCTCCTCCCGCCCGACCCTCCTGTCCGCCCCGGCCCCGGTCCTCCACCCGCCCGACCCTCCTGTCCGCCCCGAGCCCCTGTCCCCCCCCACCCCCTGTCCCCCCCCACCCCCTGTCCCCCCCCACCCCTCAGCCCTCACCCGCCCCGGGCCACATCCTCCCCCACCCCGCCGGCCCGCGCCCCCGCCGCTTCCTAGATCCACCCCCGGGTCTGGAGATCATTTCCTGCACTCGCCTCGGGATATCCGCCCGCCCCACCCCGCCCTCGGGGTCCCCGGCCGCCCCCCACGCGCCGGTCCCCGCCGCCCACCCGGCCCCGCGGGCTGACAGCCCGCCGGGTCCGGTCCGGGTCGGTCCGAGCGGCACACGCCCAAGGCTGCGGCGCCTCCGGCAGTTTGCCGCCCCGCCGCCGCCTCGAGTCCGCCATGCTGGAGCCCAGGGGGGGTTGTCATTCATTGTCACTGTGGGGGTGCCGGAGGGCTGTGTGGGCCGCGGGACCGAGCCCGATTCCTGCTAGCCGGGGGCCTGGAGGCCCACCCACCGCTACTGGTGCTGCCTTTGGATGACCGGCTTTTGTTGTTTCTTTTTTCTTGAGGGGGAGAGAGACCGGAACACTGCGTGGTTGTGGTTTATGGAGGGGCTGGGGACTGAACCCGGGGCCTCTGGGGCTCAGGCTGCGCGTCCTGGGCTCTGACATGTTGACCCGTCTCCTCGGGCTGGCACCTGTCTTGATGAACTTGTCTGGTGGTGGCCAGAAGGCAAGCCCGGCGACAGTGAGCGAGCAATGGCATTGCCTCCTTTATGAGGGGCGGCCGTCGGGAGCCCCTTTTGGCCAGGCCGGGCCGCAGTGTCCGAGCCCCGGGTGGGGAGCTGTGCCTGCCGGTGTTTACCAAGGCGATGCACCCCCGGGAGCCAGTGTCTGCTTGGTGGGGCGTGGGCGCTCTCCCCCACCCTGCGTGGCTCCAGCAGCAGGAGGGTGAGCCTTCCCTTCCTGGGACCCTTTTCGGCCATTTCCCACTGAACAAGGAGCCACTTCCCGCGGCTGAGCCTGTCCAGCTTGCAGACACCGCCGCTTTGCAAGTGCTCTGGGGCCGAGTCTTCTAGGGCTGTCTCTGCTCCGCGCACCCGGACACCTCCGCAGACAGGCTCCGCTTGGGCGCAGCCTCTGAGGAAGTGTGACCGCAGATTTGTCTGTTTATTTATTTATTTATTTACTTACTTACTTACCACAGAGATATTGCTGGAGCTTGGTGCCTGCAGGATGACTTCACTGCTCCCAGTGGCTATTTTATCTTATTAACTTTATTTTATTTGCTAGGGCAGAGAGAAATTTAGAGGGAAGTAGGGAGGGAGGGAGAGAGAGAGAGACTCCTGCAGACCCGCTTAACCATTTGTCTGTCATTCTTTCCCTAAATGGCTGTATTTTCCCACGTTTTCTTGGATAGAGGGTGAGAGAGACACGTTCAGTGCTGCTCCACTGCTTGGAAACCTCCACTCCGCAGGTGGGGGCCCGGAACTTGAACCCGGGTCCATACGCAGGGCGGTGTGTAAGCTCAAGCAGGTGTGCCCAGCCTGACCAGTTCAGGTGTATTTTTATGCTCAGACATGATGCGTGGAAGTCACCGGTGCCCCCTCCAGCAGTGTTCTGTGACTCTCCCGACCCCTCAGCGCCCCCACACCTCATCAGTCTGGCTGCCCCTTCCGGTGCACTTGCTCTGCAGAAGCGGCCACTGACTTACCGGGGAGCAGGATGAATGTTTCAGCGGCTCCTAGCGCAGTCTGAGCACATCTGAGACGTGGTGTTGAGGCCCGTGACGCTGACCCGCTCTCGGGCAGTCACGCTTCCTTCCCTCCTTCCCAGGAGGCCGTGTGCCCCTGCGGGCAAGGGGCAGCTGGCGGGTGTTGGTGCTGGCAGGCGCCCAGCTTCCAGGTGGCACTGCTCCCGCTGGGAGACGAGTTTGGTGTGTGTGTGGTGGTCTGTTACCGGACTGCTGAGGGTTCTGATTCATAAACCTTTTAGGAATTTAAATAACCTCACGGGAGATCAGTCTCGTCGGGTGGAGAACCAGTCCCTCCCTGCCTCCCAGATCTTCCTGGGGGCCTAGTGCTGGTAGAGTTGTCAGGTTTATTGAGGAACAGCTGACTCGAATCAGGTTTTGAGACTGAGTGGGAAATGTTTGAGGAAGTTTGCGAAGTAGCTAAGTTTTTCAGGTTGCAGACTGACTACTCCTGATTCTGACTTGATTGCCACAGTGGTTGCACGAGACTCAGAGGCTCTGTCTCTAAGTTCTCCCTGGTCATGTTTAGAGTGTGGTTACTTTCCTCTTCAAAGTCCCGGGCCTTCATTAAAAGCCGGAAAGACCTTGCTCTGCGCGCGCATTTCTTTACGCTGTTTCTAATGCAGGCCTGAAGCCATTTGAGATGTCTACAACAGCAAGAAAGCCGGCAGTTTCAGGGCAGGATCTGTGGCCTTTCCCTTTCACCGGCTGAGCGATAGCGATAGCGGCCAGGTGGTGGCACAACTGATAGAGCGCCCAAGTGACCGTTCACGAGGACCCAGGTTCAAGTCCCCGAACCCCACCTGCGAGAAGGCAGCTTTATGAGAGGTGGAGCCGTACTGCAGGTGTCTCTCCTTTACAACCCCCGTCTGTTTTCCTCTGCCTGTCAGAATAAAGGAAAGAAAACGAAAGCCAAAACCGGGAGGCTTCTTTTCTGAGGTGAGGTGCAGGCCCCGCACCCCAGTGGTAACCTGGTGGAAACCCAGCTTGCAGCGTATGTACCTGTGTCACTTCCTTCCCACGGCTTAACTAGAATGCCTCGTGTGCTGAGTCCCCTCCTTTTGGCACCGGCCAGACTGCTTCGGCCCTGGCCGGATGGCGGCCCTGGGGCTCTCTGTTGGTGAAGGTGCACCCCAGGAGGAAGCCCTGTCGGGTGACAGCTGTGTCTCCCCATCCCCGGCTCAGCATTTTCTCTTCCCGCCACACCTCTTCCTCTGCAAGGAGGAGTGAGGCTGCCTGGTGTGCTGTGGCTAGACTAGCTGTGTCCTTTGTGACTCCTCTCCCTCTGAATGTAGCGGCTCGGCTCGGCTCATCACCCGTGTGAGGCCGGAGCTGCGTGCTGGGGACAGCAGGCTTCCCAAGGGCTTAGCCATCGGGGCTGCACCTGGGTCCTCTTGAATGGTGGCGTACGCACCACAGGCTGAACCACTTAGCAGCCCCTTTTAAGTGAGTTTTCAGTTTTGGTGGCACCAGGGCTCGTGTGCTCCACTGCCCATAGCTGACATTTCCAGTCCAGAGAGAGGGAGATGCCAGCTGCTGTCCTTGGTGCTTCCGTGTGGCACCAGAGCTCAAACCCAGGTCCTTCCTCACACCTGTGCTCTGCTGGCTGAGCTATGTCCGGGCCCCAGAATCTTTATCTGACCAAAAAGGGGCTGATGGAAGGGAATTCTGAAAGAAAATACAAAGAAAACCCTTGTAGTCTCGCTATCCTGAGTCTTGGAATCTAGCACCTTTTTAGTCCTTGTCCTGAGTTTGTTTCTTAGGTGCTCGGAATGCCCCAGAATGATGTATGCTAAGGTTACCTTAAGCTTGGGTCAGCGTTTCACAGAAAGGCTCTTTTACTGATGAAAATGGGGTAGGGTAGGGGCCAGGTGGTGACACACCTGGTTGAATGTACATCTTATAATGCACAAGGACCCGGGTTCAAGCCCCTGGTTGCCTGCCATCTTCATGGGCCGTGAAACAGCATTGCTGGTGTCTCTCCCTCATATCCCCCTTCTTGCTCAGTTTTCTGTCTATTCAATAAAATAAATAAGTAAAGAAAACAAGTGAGGGGATACTTAGATTTGAAGTAAGTGTTTTGGGTGGGGGAGATAGTATAATGGCTATGCAAAATGACTCATCTCTGAGGTTCTGAAGTCACAAGTTCAATCCCCCGCACCACCATAAGCCAGAGCTTTACAGTGCTCTGGTAAAAGGAAACCAAACATCAAAATGTTTTGATAGTTGCATCTGTATGTGGACTTTATGTTAGACTTAAGATCTGCCAGAGAGGGAGTCGGGCGGTAGCACAGCAGGTTAAGCGCACATGGCGCAAAGCGTGAGGGCCGGTTTAAGGATCCCGGTTTGAGCCCCCAGCTCCCCACCTGCAGGAGGTCGCTTCGCAGGTGGTGAAACAGGTTTGCAGGCATCTTTCTCTCCCCCTCTCTATCTTCCCCTTCTCTCTCCATTTCTCTCTGTCCTATCCAACAACAACAACAGCTATGACAACAATAACAACTACAACAAGGGCAACAAAATGGGAAAAATAGCCTTCAGGAGCAGTAGATTAGTAGTGCAGGTACTGAGCCCCAGCAATAACCCTGGAGGCAAAAAAAAAAAAAATCTGCCAGAGAGACTTCATTTCAAAATGAACAAACAGACATGTAAGATAGGGACAGGACACAGCCTGGGAGATGGCGCAGTGGATAAAACATTGCACCCTCCAGCATGACGTCCTGAGTTTGATCCCTGGCTTTGCCTGTGCCAGAGCAGTCTTCTGGTTCTCTCTTCTCACATATCAAGAAATCTAAAGTAGGGACTGAGAGACAACTCGTGGGCTTGAGCCACAGGAGAGCACCACGCACCGCATGTTTTATGGTGCCTATCTTTTTCTAAAAAAATACTTATTTTCCCTTTTGTTGCCCTTGTTGTTTTATTGTTGTAGTTATCATTGTTGCTCTTGATGTCCGGGTCCTTGCACATGGCAGCTTGTGAGTTCTGCTGTGTGTACCACCACCCAGTCCTTCCTTCTGGTTCTTTTTTTTAAAAAAAATATTTATTTATTTATTTCCCTTTGTTGCCATTGCTGTTTTATTTTTTGTAGTTATTATTGATGTCATAATTGTTGGATAGGACAGAGAGAAATGGAGAGAGGAAAGGAAGACGGGGAGAGAAAGACAGACACCTGCAGACCTGCTTCACCGCCTGGGAAGCGACTCCCCTGCAGGTGGGGAACCGGGGGCTCGAACTGGGATCTTTATGCCAGTCCGTGTGCTTTGCACCACCTGCACTTAACCTAGTGCACTACTGCCCAATTATCTTCCTTCTGGCTCTTATCTCTTTTCCTCTGTCTCTGTCTTTGAAAAGAAAAAGACTGACAGGAGCAGTAGGATTGTGTAGATATGATGCTCACTCAGAGTGTAAGAAACCCAAACCATCATAAAGTAGATGAGATCTGTGCGGTAAGGGTCACAGTTCGCAGTGTAACTTTAGCCAGTCTGCATGGCATTGGGGTTTTGGTCAGTTTTATTGACAGGTAGGCATCTGGCAACAGAGCTGTTTGTAGAAGATACTTGTGCAAAAAGGACCAATTATATAGTTGAGACCTTGGATTTTTTTGTTATCCTTGGTAAAGAATCAGAAATCCAGAGAGACACCTGAATTGGGTCACAGAGCTCCAGTCAGATCGGACATGCTGGGCTTCCTCTTCTGAGCAGCCTCCTCACCTTATTTATGGGGTGGGGGTGGTGAGTCCTCTGACCTCCAGGATCACAGCCCCAGGTGGCAGCTCTTAGGAATCCGAACCATCTGGTGATCTCCCTCCCAAGGGTAAGCCTTGCTGTGCACACTGTCCTTAAGCATTCCGAGAAGCAGCGCTCCAGCCCGTGGTCTCTCCTCCAGGGGACTGTAGTCAGCCTCAGCCTCAGCCTCAGCCTCAAAGCCTCCAGGCACCTGTTTTGAAATAGCTGAGGTTTATTTTAGCCCCCACCCCCTCAGCCTTTAAACACGACTTTACACACACACACACACACACACACACACACACACACACCCCTAACTTACTCAGTGACTTCGCGCTCAGTTGGATAGCTGTCATGCGTAAGACCAAGTGAGCCCAGCCCAGTCACTTGGGGCAAGCTTTGGTGCTGTGGTGACTTTCCCTCTCTCCCTTTCTGTCTGAAAAGGGCTCACTGTCAGCTGCCAGAAACAGAAACGGACTCAGATGACAGCAACTTTTTTTTTTTTCCCCCCTTTTGTTGCCCTTGTTGTAGCTTCATTGTGGTTATTGTTATTGCCCTTGTTGACGCAATTCGTTGTTGGATAGGACAGAGAGAAATGGAGAGAGGAGGGGAAGACAGAGAAGGGGAGAGAAAGATAGACACCTGCAGACCTGCTTCACCGCCTGTGAAGCGACTCCCCTGCAGGTGGGGAGCCGGAGGCTCGAACCGGGATCCTTACGCTGGTTCCTGCGCTTTGCGCCACATGCGCTTAACCCACTGCGCCACCGCCCGACCCCCGACAGCAACTTTTTAAAATCTAGGTGGTTTTTTCATACGAAATTGGGGTTGCCTCAGATCTCATGTTTTCTGTTAAGTGCTTTGACTGCTAGTTCATTTTCCCTCTGCTGACAGTGTTGCTTTCCTTCTGTGGAAGAGGCAGCTTTGGGACTCGGGTGTTTCTTTTCAAACCAGCACCCCTTCCCCATCTTCCCTTTTCCGAGCAGGGTTGTCTAGTGAGTTTTGTTTCAGTTGGTAGTAAGTGTGTAGAGCCTCACCTTGGGGCAAAGGTCTCCTCAGCCTGATTCTCAGTGTCTGTTCTGCCATGGAGTAACTCACTCCACAGGCTGCTTCTGGATCCAGCGTCTGGATTCTCACCTCGGGGTAAATGTCACGGTCAGGCCACGTGGGCTCTGGACCTGTAAATCCAGTGGCCGTCCCGTCCGTCCGTCCGTCCCTCCGTCCCTCCCTTCGTTCTAGCTGAGCCGCTGATTTCTGCTTCTGTGCCGCCAGCCTGCCGCTCTGCTCCTCCCAGAAATTCTGCTCGTCAGGCTCTTCCGCCGACTTCACCTTTCTCAGTCTCCTCCCTTTCTCCTGTTGCTAGACTGCTTTCTAACGCCTCTGAGAAAGTTCATCAGAGATAGTTTTGTGTTTTTTTTTTCTTTTTGATGCCTAGCCTGTCTGCCCTTTCTGCCCTCAGACCTGGTATTGTTAGAGCTCAGAAGAGCAGATATGTTCCTTCTCCGTTGCAGTCAGACCCGGGTCTCTGCAGGTGTCCTGCGGCTCCTGTCTGTCCCTCGGGGGCTCCCCCCCCAGCACTTTGTTCTGTTTCCTGTAAGCGCCTCTGATGGCTCCTTCATGCGTCTTGCTTTTCTGTTCTTCGTCGTTGGTGCTGCTGTCTTCCTTTATCCCTGCTCCCCTCTTTCTTTCTTTGCTGTTGCTGTTGTTGGATAGGACAGAGAGAAATGGAGAGAGGAGGGGAAGACAGAGAGGGGGAGAGAAAGACAGACACCCGCAGACCTGCTTCACCGCCTGTGAAGTGACTCCCCTGCAGGTGGGGAGCCGGGAGCTCGAACTGGGATCCTTGTTAAACACACTGTGTGTGTTTAACCTGGTGTGCTACCGCCCACCCCCCCTTTTTGTTTATTCTTTTCTGATTCTTCTGCAGGTGCACCTCAGCTTTCTCCTATATATTCATCGTCATCCCTTTCATTTTTGTCTTTGTCTTTTAAAATTCCTTTTATTAGTAAGAGAGGGGCAGACATAACTGGCATGTGTGATGCCAGGGACTGAACTCAGGATCTCCTGTATATTAGTTGGTCTGCCTGCTGCTGCTCCTCTGGGCTGCCCCAGAATTCCTTCATTTTTATTTTTATTTATTTTAATGAGAGATAGAAGGGGAGAGAGAGCAGAGCACTGCTCAGCTCTGGCTTGTAGTGGAGCTGGGGATTGAACCTAGACCCTTGGAGCCTCAGGCATGAAAGTCTTTGCATAACCATTGTGCTGTCTCCCCAGCCCCAGGATTCCTTCTTTTTAGCCACCATCTTTGTGTCATTTTTTCCCCCATGTTTTTGTTTGGTTTTTTAAAAACATTTATTCCCTTTTTGTTGCCCTTGTTTTATTGTTGTAGTTATTGTTGTTGTTATTGATGTTGTCGTTGTTGGATAGGACAGAGAGAAATGGAGAGACTTTTATTTCTGTCTTAAATGTTTCTTCTGAGTTCTTTGTCACATTTGGTGTTTGATGCCAGAAGCTTTTCTCCAGATACTGTGGCACTTGGCCGTCTTTTCATAATGACCTTATGTAAAGCGGCAGTGGTGCCTTCCTATGTGCATGGCCCCTGAGGACACGGGACAGTGACCGTTGGAGAGTAATGACCCACTTGAGAGTCACGAATGGGTGTTGCCGAAGTAGTTCTGTCACTTGGGTTTTTGATCTTCCCAGAGAGAGGGCTTTCTCTTCTCCCTCTTTCTCGAGGTCTCCTGGGTTGCACCTGGAGGTCTGTCCGGTGACGCCTGTGGGGCATCTCCTGCACGTCCTGTCCTTGGGTGTAGTGCCGCTTCTGTCCTGATACTTGCTTGTTTACTGGAGTGGCTTCCCCAGAAACGGGAGGAAGTTTTTCCTAGTATGTTGCTAGAGAAAAGGGTGGGGAGGGCGCAAAGGCTGAAGGGAAACGGTGTGGCCGCAGTGTCTGCTTCCCCTGGTGGCTGGGGAGTGACTCCTCTGGCTCGGGACCAGGGGCGTGGTGGGGCGGGGGTGCCTGTGTTGCTGTTTGTGTGCCTGTGATTCAGGATTTTATCTTCTTGCGGCGACGCCGAGACGATTCTGTGCAGCTCCTAAGCTTTTGGTATGTGAGATGAGGTCACCGACTTCAGAAATAGTCTTGCCCCTTGTAATTCCCTAAAAACATAAGCAACCGAAATGAAACCAAAGGGAACAAGAGCTCGTTACCTCTGTGCCCAAGCTGAATTTGAGGCTGTTCCCTGCTGTACTGTTTCCCCTTCTACGGAGAAGACCCGAGTGGAAATCATTGAGTTTCTTTGCTGTTTGCCCTAAACGGTTTAAATCCAGAGGCTGATTTAAAGTTACCTTCTTTCTTTTGGGGCATACGTATCAGGGACCACATGTACATTGATTTTCTTCTTTTTAGTTAATGAGATAGAGAACCAGAGCATCACTTCTGGCATATGTGATGTTGGGGATTGAACTCAGGCTCTCATCTTGAGAGTCCAGTGTTGTATCCACGTTGCCAACTCCCAGGCCATAGATACACACTGTCAGAATTTGAGATTCCCTTTATTGGCCCCTCAGTGAGCAAGACATTGATTTCATAATTAATGCCATGAAGCAGTAATGCTTTAAAGATTTTGTAGCCCCATCACAAGTGAATTTTTTCTTCTTCACCTCTTTCTCTTTTTTTTTTTTTTTTTTGCCTCCAGTGTTATTGCCGGGGCTCAGTGTCTGCACCACGAATTCACTGCTCCTGGAGACCATTTTTTTTCCTTTTTGTTGCCCTTGTTATTTTATCATTGTGGTTATTGTTGTTGTCGTAGGATAGAACAGAGAGAAATGGAGGGAGGACGGGAAGACAGAGAAGGGGAGAGAAAGACAGACACCTGCAGACCTGCTTCACCGCCTGTGAAGGGACTCCCCTGCAGGTGGGGAGCTGGGGGCTTGAAACTGGATCCTTATGCCGGTCCTTGCGCCACGTGTACTTAATGCACTGCACTACCACCAAACTCCCCTTTCTCTTCTTTTTAAGCAGAGCCCTGCTCACGTCTGGCTTATAGTGGGGCTGGGGATTGAACCTGGGACATCAGAGCCTCAGGCATGAAAGTCATATTGGGGGAGTCGGGCGGTAGAGCAGCAGGTTAAGCACACATGGTGCGAAGCGCAAGGACTGGTGTAAGGGTCCCAGTTTGAGCCCCCAGCTGCAGGGGAGTCGCTTCACAGGTGGTGAAGCAGGTCTGCAGGTGTCTCTCTCTTCCCCCCTCCATTTCTCTCTGCCCTATCTAACAATGACGACACCAGTAATTACAACAATAAAAAACAAGGCAACAAAAGGGAAAAGTAAATATTGAAAAAATTTAAAAAGAAAAGTCATATTGTATGCATTTTTTCTTAATCCTAAAATATTTGGAATCAGATTAATGAAATACCTAGTTTAATTGACACATCACCTTTCTGAGGTAAGCGGCTTGCAAACAGATCTGAGGAAATGTTGATAAACCACTGCTTCAAATGTGAGTGCTGGGGAGGTGGCTATAAAATAAAAGATTTTTTACATTAAAAAATGAGGGGGGGCGGACATAGAGAGCATAATGGTTTTGTAGAGAGACTCTCATGCCTGAGGCTCCGAAGTCCCAGGTTCAGTCCCCCGCACCACCAGAAGCCAGAGCTGAGCAGTGCTTTGGTACAAAATAATAAAAATGTGGGGGGTAGGGTGGCCAGTGGGGCACTTAGTTGAGCACACATGTTACCAAGTGCAAGGGCCTTCAGCCCCCACTTCGCACTTGTAGGGGGGAGACTTCATGAGTAGTGAAGTAGGTCTGCATGCATCTCTCTTTATCTCTCCCTTTCTGTCACCTCTCCTTTCAATTTTGAACTGTCCTAATTAAAAAAAAAAAAAGGGAGTCTGGCTTAAGGATCCTGGTTCGAGCCCCCGGTTCCCCACCTGCAGGGGAGTCACCTCACAGGCGGTGAAGCAGGTCTGCAGGTGTCTTTCTCTCCCCTTCTCTGTCTTCCCCTCCTCTCTGCATTACTTTCTGTCCTATCCAAAACAACAGTAACTACAACAACAAAAAAGGGCAACAAAAGGAAAAATAAATAATAATAAAAAAATAAAGGAAAAATGGCTGCTGGGACCAGGGGATTCGTAGTGTTGGCACCAAGCCCCAGTGATAACCCAGGTGGCAGTAATAATACGTGTGTGTGTGTGTGTGTGTGTGTCTGTCTGTGTGTGTGTCTGTGTGTGTGTGTGTGTCTGTGTGTGTGTCTGTGTGTGAGTGTGTGTGTCTGTGTGTCTGTGTGTGTGTGAGTGTGTCTGTGTGTGTGTGTCTGTGTGGGTGTGTGGGTGTGTCTGTGTGTGTGTCTCTGTGTGTGTGTCTCTGTGGGTGTGTGTGGGTGGGGGCTGAGAGGTGGCTCAGTGGATGAAACTTTGGACTCCCCCCCCTTCGTACCCCATGTGCCAGAGTGATGCTCTGGTTCTCTCCCTCTCTCATTAACGAATACTTTTTTTGGCTTCCAGGGTTACTGCTGGGGCTTGGTGCCTGCTCCTGGCAGCCATTTTTCTTTTTCTTTCTTTTCTTTTTCCATTATATAGAACAGAGAAATTGAGAGAAGAGGGAGAGAGAAAAATAGACACCTGTAGACTTGCCTGACCACTTATAAAGCGTTCCTGCTGCAGCTGTGGAGTAAGGGCTCGAACCTGGATCCTTGCATGGATCTTTACGCTTAGCACTATGTGCGCTTAACTGGGTGCACCAGTGTCCGGCCCCCACCAATAATTCTTTAAAAAATATATATATATGGGGGGTTTTGACAGGTGGCTTATGGTAGAGTGGACATGCCACTATGCTTGAAGACCTGGGCACAGACCCTTGCCACCAGTGGGGGCACCTCTGAGGGAGGCTTTACAAGTGGTGGAGCAGTGCTGCAGGGTCTGTTCTCTTTCCCTGCCCCTCTTGCTCTGTTAAAAAAAGCACGATGGAAAACTGTAGTTACACAGGCTGGAAGCCTCAGTAATATCCCCCTGGTGGTAAAAACACACACACACAACAAAAAGTAAGCTGTGTTGGGCTAGCAGCAGATTGGAGTGGCACAGGGAAGGGTCCATGCTCCGTTTCACCCTGAGTTACCGTGTCATAGGTGGTGTTTATGTTCTGTTGTATCAGGACAGAATTGTTTTCCAAACATCTGGCATCACTGTGGTTTTGTCACCAGAGTGATAAGTCTGGTTATAGTTCCTTTTAGAAATATTTTTTCTTCTTTTTTTTTTTTTTTTTGAGAGAAATGGTGAGAGAAGGGAAGACGGGGAGAGAAGGACAGACACCTGCACACGTGCTTCACCGCTTGTAAGTGACTCCCCTGCAGGTGGGGAGCCAGGGCCTCGAACTGGGACCCTTAACGCCGGTCCAGTTGGCTTTGCGCCAACTGCGTTTAACCTGCTGCGCTACCACCTGACTCCCAGACCTCCCCTGCTTTATAAATATTTTTTTAATGGATTCACGAGAAAGACAGGAGAAAAGGAAGGAACCAGACATCACGCTGGCACATGTGCTGCCGGGGGTTGAACTCAGGACCTCACGCTTGAGAGCCCAATTCTTTACCCACTGTGCCACCTCGCAGACCACAGCAACCCTAGTTTTTCTTTAAAAACTCCTTCGGACATGTGAGTTACTCTCCCTTAAGTCTGGGTTTTGTGAGGTGGTCACAGATGGTTTGGGCCCTTCCTGGCGTTTTGTGATTCAGGGTTGCCCCTTACAGAAACCACAGAATTCATGGGGCTGGTTTAAGAATAATGAAAGGACCTGTGCTCATGATTGATTGCGCTCAAACAGATCAGAAAGGTCAGCCATAGAAGGCGAACGAAAGTCTCTTCTTCAGAAGTCACTTTCTTTTTTATTTTTGATAATATTCTAGTCTTAAAGTGCAATGTTGATCCCGAGAAGCAGTGCAGCGGTAGAACACCAGACTTGCACGTCTGAGCCCCCGGAGGCTCCAGGTTCAGCCTTGGCATAAACCAGAGCTGAGCAGCACTCTGGTGCTTCCCTCTCCCAAATAGAATAAGTATTTTAAAAAATGAATATTGATTTAAAGGATTTTTCAGTGTCAAAATACTTCCATTCACAGTTGCTGAAACTTTTAAGAAATTAGTATTGAAATATGGCTATTGAATGCACGTATAAAGATTGTGGTTTTGTGTGACAGACTTCATTTTGGTTGTTGTCAGCACACATACTGCCTCTGACTCATTCATGCGTCCCTGATGGAGCCCTCGGCCATCACATCAGCTTCTCTTAACCCTGCTGGAGCCTGGTGTAGTTGGTCACCATTTATCTATTAATTTGCGGTATTTTGGTACCAGGAAAAATGATGAAGATTCTGGCTTTGTGTTCCTGAATGTTCTGTAGAGTGAAATTTATAGTATTTATCAAATTATCTGTAGTCAGATAGATGGAATAGTGGATAAAGCATCAGATTCTCAAGCATGAGGTCCTGGGTTCAATCCCCAGCAGCATGTGTACCAGAGTGATGTCTGGTTCTTTCTCTTTCCTCCTATCTTTCTCATAAATAAATAAATAAATAAATAAATAAATATCTGAGGGGCCTGGGTGGCTCATCATGTGAGGACCTGGGGTTGAGCCCCTGAAAAGAGTCCAGAGCCCTGCTCAGCTCTGGCTTAGGGTACTGTGGGGGAAGTGAGCCTGAGACTCTGGAGCCTCAGGCATGAAAATCTTTGCGCCTAACCATTATGCTATCTCCCCGCCCTGTCATATATCTGATTGATCAGCTAGGCCATTTGTATGAAGTCATTTAATTCTGTCTGTGACTGTTGTTTTTAAATTCGGTTTCACTGAAATGCTAATTGGGGAATTGCTTTGAGGTCAGGGTTTCCAGCCTCTTCTGTCCTGTGGCTGTAGTGACAGCCCCTTTCTTGTCTCTGCTGAGGATGAGATATGAACCAGTGCACTTAAGGCCATGGTGGTTGTATACTTACTACTGTGGAGCCACTCGGGGACCGGCAGGGACAGTGGGCACCAACTCACCACCCTGCGGCCACCATCGTGGGGCACTTTTCTCTTGTTCTTTTGAGGTGAGCTGCTGTTCTTTATTTTTTTTAAATATTTATTTTCCCTTTTGTTGCCGTTGTGTTTTGTTTTTTAATTTCTTTATTGGGGAATTAATGTTTTACATTTGACAGTAAATACAATAGTTTATACATGCATAACATTTCCCAGTTTTCCACATAAGAATACAACCCCCACTAGGTCCTCTGTGCCCTTGTTTTTTATTTTTGTTATTGGTGTTGTTGTTGTTAGGACAGAGAGAAATGGAGATAGGAGGGGAAGACGGGGAGAGAAAGACACCTGCAGACCTGTTTCACTGCTTGTGAAGCGACTCCCCTGCAGGTGGGGAGCCGGGGGGCTTGAAACTGGATCCTCACGCCGGTCCTTGTGCTTTGCGCCACGTGCGCTTAACCCCCGCTGCTGTTCTTTTTTAAGGTGAAGGAGGATGCTGACACACACACGAACACGCACACACACACTTCCCTCTGTAGCTGTCACCGGTGGTCATCTCCAGCCTCCAGGTTCCTGACATCTGAAATACCATAGTGGCCTCCCTTTACTCTTTAGGAAGGAGGGAGTCTACGGTGAGCCGCTGCGTGATGGGGGCGAGTGGGTGGCTATCATCTCTCCTCTTAGGGTGCTGTTGACCTTTGAGTGCCTTCTCCCTGGCTTACTGGTTCCGCCTGGGGTCATTTCTTGGTTCACTTTGGAACTAGCCCTTCTAAAGGTTTTCCTTCTGAGATGGCTACTCCATTCAGGTCCATTTTGCTCTGGATTGCTTAGGAGTTACTGGTGATGCCCATTGTCTGGTGACATTTTTGAGTGCTGATTGATCTTCAGTCGGTCATATTTACTAGTTTTTCTTTTCCGAAAGCATTTGAAAACAGTTCTTTTGGTTTGTAGTCTAAATAAAACTTAACGTTAGGCGAACCACTTGAGTGAACCCTTGCTCTTCTCTGGAATGCCATTTCATATCACCGCCACACCCTTCCTGTGGTGGTTCTCTTTGGCGACTGACTGTCCTTGCTGATGGCGATGCGGAGCGAAAGATGTCTGAGAGCCACCTTTGCTCTCTGGAAAAAAAAAATCCCCAGGAAATTTAATTTTAGCTATTTTTAAAAATATGGGTGATGTGGAGAAAGCCTCATTTATCCTTATTTTACTGTAGCCAGTATGCTGCTCAGCTCTGGCTTATTGGTAGTGCTGGGGCATAAACCGGGACGTGGAGCCGCAGTGTCCCCCAGCTCCTTGCTGGTGAGGGAGTCTTTGAAGGAACTTCCAGCGCTGGGCATGTGGTAATGACCTTTGGAAGGTCACCAGTCTCAGGGTGTGGATCTGCGGTGCCAGCCACTGAAGCCCTTATTCATAGCAGCTTTGCAGCATTTGTGCAGAATTTTTACCAGCTCATAAAACTTTTATGATCCAGAAGGAATGCCAGCAATAAAACAGATGAGCTCCTGCCAAGCCGGGCATGAGCTGACCTCCGTGCCCGCACAGGCGTCCAGCGGTCAGAGCTGCTGTGGGCGGGCAGGCGGCTGTGCCACGGGGAACCGGCCTTCCTGCACACGCAGCCACGTCTTCAGAACATCCTGCCCGGACCCTGTGGACCGCCTCCCCTAGCGGACCTCCCGCATGGAAGAAGCCTCTGGCCCACACGTGAACGCGGCCTTGTGTTTTTGAAGAGGCTTGAGTTTTTCATATGTTAAGAGTATTTTATAATTTGTATTAGTAAGAAGTGATGGTAATATTAAATACTGTCAATGCAAAGTATATGGACTGTTATATATTATATATAATATATATATACACATATATAATTTTTATTTGACCAGAGCACTGCTCAGCTCTTGTTTATGTGGTGTGGGGGATTGAACCTGGGTCTCTGGAGCCTCAGGCATGAGAGTCTCTTTGCATAACCATTATGCTATCTATCTCCACCCTGGACTTACATCCTTTTTAAAGATCATATGTACAGCGCAGTGACAGGGGATCAGATTCAGCACCTTATGCTCAGAGTCCAGAACTTCCCTGTGCACCGTCCCCAGCGCCTCTGTCTGCATTTCTACCTTATTGGGAAAGGGAGCGCATCAGCTGGCATCAGCTGACATCTGTGCTGTGAGGGTACAAACTTGGGACCACTCAGGCATGCAAGTCCTGTGCTTTGCTGTGCCATTTCGCTGAGCACTAAACCTTTTCTTTCTTTCTTCCTTCCTTCCTTTCTTTCACTCTTTCTTTTCTAAATATTTTTTAATTCCCTTTTGTTACCCTTGTTTTTTATTGTTGTTGTAGTTATTATTGTAGTTATTCTTGTTGTCATCATCATTGTTGGATAGGACAGAAAGAAATGGAGAGAGGAGGGGAAGACAGAAGGGGAGGGGGGAGAGGAAGAGAGACACCTGCAGACCTGCTTCACCGCCTGTGAAGCGACTCCCCTGCAGGTGGGGAGCCGGGGGCTTGAACCGGGATCCTTACACCGGTCCTTGGCTTTGTGCCATGTGCGCTTAACCTGCTGTGTTCCCTCCCGACTCCCTCTTTTTTTCTTTTTAAATTTTATTATCTTTCTTTATTTGTTAGATAGAGACAGCCAGGAATCGAGCGGAATGGGGAGACAGACACCTGCAGCCCTGCTCCACCGCTTGTGAAGCTGTCCCCTGCAGGTGGGGACCTTGTACATTGTAACGTGTGCTCAAGCAGGTGTGCCACCCAACACTTTTTCCAAAGGTTCATTTACTAACGAGAGAGGGAGACTGAGCCGGTGCCTCCCTCTGGCACAGCACTACGGGGGCTCAAGCTCAGGGCCTCATGCTTAAGAATCTAGCACTCTACCCACTGACCATATGGTAAACATTTTTGTATAAATACAGTATAAAAATGTTTTCATTGTATTTATTTTGGATAGAGACAGAAATTGGGGGGGGGGGAGAGACAGACATCTGCAGCACTGTTTCAGTCATGAGCTTCCCCCAGCAGGTAGGGCCAGGGGCTTGAACTTGGGTCCTTGTGTACCACTACTGACCTGGTAAGCTTTTTTTTTTTTTTTTTAAAGAATTCATTAACATGAAAGAAACCTGCTTATACTAGAGACACTTTTCCTTTTTTTTTTTTTTTTTTTTTTTTGCCTCCAGGGTTATTGCTGGGACTCAGTGCCTGCACTATGTGTCCACTGCTCTTGATGGCCATCTCTCTCTCTCTCTCTTTCCATAGTTGCTGCTGCTGTTGTTAGGACAGAGAGAAATTGAGGAAGGGAAGACAGAGGGAGAGAAGGATAGACACCTGCAGACCTGCTTCGCCACTTGTGAAGCAACCCCTCTGCAGGTGGGGAGCTGGGGGTTCGAACTGGGATCCTGGTGTGGGTCTTTGTACTATGTGCATTTAACCCGGTGCGCTACCGCCCGGCCCCTATAGACTCTTTTTCGTGGAAGAAGTTTCAGGGAAGTAGAGTGGAATGTGAGTGCCCTTTTCCATTCACACGGTTTGAATAGTTGTTAAACCACAGCTTGTCTTATTTTACTTTTATTCCCCTTCCCCCCCAAAAAAAAAGGATTATCTGGGGCAAATCCAGGTATCTGTCATTTGTAATACTTTCCATATATGTCTTAAGAAGACAGAGACATTGAAAGATAGCATTAATTCCTGAGCCAACCATAAGTGCTCAGCCAGAGGCTGGATTTCCTCCCACTTTCACTCTGGTTCCTTCGTGGGAGCCAAGCCCAGCCCGTGGGAGGTGTTTGGGCCGCAGCCTCTTGACCCCGACAGGCGGGCCTTCCCTGTGCGGTGTGGGGCCAGGTGCACGCTGCCAGCCCAGAGTAACTTGTGGGGAGTAGAGCTGTTTGGGGAAGTGAGAAGCATGTCTAACTGAGCCCGGGAGATAGCCCAGTGCAGTACACAAGGTGTGCGTTTCTTTATAAAAATAGATGTCATTCTGACTTCATGTTAGAAAAGGTTCTCTTTTGGTTTGAGGTGTGGCGCTTTGAGAGTAGACGGGGTGGGGTCAGTTGTCCTCCCTGCTCTGTGGCTGGCTGAGGCTGGCTAGGCACACCCAGCCCCGGGGTCTGACCTGCTTCCCTCGGCATCAGAGTGAACCCTCTGATTGGTGCTGAGTAAAAGCCTTCCCTTCCTCATACTTCATGGTATCTGGCTCATCTCCTTCCTGCTAGTTGTTTAGAATTCCACATGAGGGAATTCGCCCCTCTTCTAGATGCTGTTTCTGGTGTTGTTTGTTTGTTTGTTTTTCTCCTGCTTTGCCTCTTAGCAGCAGTTGTTCTGTGTTGACATGCAGGGTTCCAGGGCCTGAGCTCTCAAGTGCCCTCCTTCCTGTGCTTGGCAGCCCCACTGCATGCGCTGGTCTGTCCACTTCCTGTGCTGAGTCTGTCCGCTTTCTGCATTGGATTGCCCATGTCCAGTCCCGTGTTCCTTCCTGTGCTGAGTCCCTTTTCCTGTGATGGTTGGCGGCCAGCTGGTCTCCCCTGGCTTGGTCTGGTCTGGGCTGCAGTCACAGGGCTGAGGAGAAAGCTGTGGCCGGTTCAGAGGGCTCCTGTCCGGGGCCTGCTGAGGTGGCCTGGTGCCTGTGCCATGGTCAGTCAGATGGCTGTTTGCTGGGTGAAGGGAACTAGGGGTGCAGACCATGGGGAGGACTGAATGGGGGTTCAGAGCCAGGGAATCCCTCCAGGCTGGGAGAGGGTGAGAACCACCTGGCTGCATGTCACCGGCCCCGTTCTTGGTGCTGTCGTGTGTGCTGCCCAGTGCAAGTGCTGTGGGCTGCTTCTTCCCCACAGACACTCTGCCGGCTGCTCCATGCCCCACTCACTCAGCTCAGACCTTTCCCTGGTGGCTGCCCCTGGGCCCCAGAAGTCATTCGCTCCCCTGGAGCATCTGCAGGTGCCCTGGTGAGGGCGGTGGCACACACTGCCTTAGGTGCAGTGGGGGTTGTGGGAAGTTTGGTCCTGGGCCCCTCGCATCTCCTCTGTGCTGTCAGGCACCCCCTCTCGCCAACCCGTCTGTAGCGATTGCAGCGAGGGACCTTCAGTTCTGGGGGTCTGGCAGGGGAAGGCACTGTACCCTTGGACTTCTCCTAAGCTAGGGCTGCAGGCCTCCCTGTGGCCAGAGGGTGTGTGTGTGTGTGTGTGTGTGTGTGTGTGTGTGTGTGTGTGCATGCGCTGTCTGCACTGGAGGAAGCGTGGCTCCCCTGTGGGCTGGGGGTGCTCAGATGTCCCCAGACAGACAGACAGACACTAGCGGAAGTGAAAGCGTGAGTGCCTTTGTCTGTCCACTGCCACTACTGAGCCAGGAAGCGGCCTGGCCTCCACGTGGCCACCGGGCATGCACCTTGCCAGTGTTGGGCAGCGAGGGGACTGGGCAGCTGAAGGCCAGGCCTCGCCGAGGAAGATGGAGTTCCACAGCTGAGCACTGTAGCTCGGGACTGGCAAGTCTTCTCCCGTGGAGACTCGTTTTGGAATGGACACTTGTGAAGATTTTGCAGTGAACTTGAGAGGTCCTCCAGGCCTCACAGCGGCTGGGCTTCCCTGGGGCCTACCATACTCTCAGGACCTTCTGGAGGAGTGTGGCGGTTTTTATCGGCCAGCATTGCCTCACACAGTTGCCTCTTAGGCAGGTGTGGGCTGCCAGGGTCCTCTTGGCCCACTTTGCTATTCCCCGTGCAGACGTGACCTGTCCCCGTCCCTCAGCTTTCTCCAGACGACTCATGACAGACACACCGCCGACTGCATGTGTCCAGCTGGCGGTGAGAGGGCTGGACCTGCTCCGCCCCACTGTTTGTGATCGATCCTCTCTGCTTAGGTCTGCTTGCTCAGTGGGACCAAACCAGACCCTCGGCTACCTCCCTGCGTCTCCGGTAAACTTTCCATTTTTAGAAAGGACTTCTTTAAGGACACTTTGTTGCATGACTCCAGGGAAAGTGGTGCGGATTTGTGAAAAGCCGTTGTGTTCAGTCTCAACTCTCTCCACCTAGTGGGGAGAGGCCAGGCTTCCCTGCAAACAACTTCCTGTTTACTCGCTGACAGGCCCCCCCCCCCCACCCCAAAGATGGAAGCTACAGGAAATGGAGGAAATGGTCCTGTAGTGTCCCTGTGACTTCCCTGACACAGAAACTGGCTCCTTTCTTTTGTAGCGAGGCACATTGGAAACGTGCATGTTCCGTTGGATAAAGTGACAGAGTGTTAGCATGTGTAACATGGCCTCCAGAGCATCCCTCCTTATGAGCTGCCAGGGCTCGAACTCAGGACCTCATGCTTGCAAGTCTGCACTCTGCCTGCTGTGTCTCATCAGCTCCTGCCCCCCCCCCCGCTGTTTTCTAATATCCATTCAGAGCTGCCGCCTCCCCCCCCCCCCCCAGGAGCCTCTTTGAGTCGCTGCTGTTCCCTTTCTTGTCCTTTCTGGAAGGGAAGTGCCTGACCCCATGCAGCATGCTGGTGACTGCCCTGGGACAGAGGTGAGAGGTCTGGAGAGAGAGACAGAAGAGAGAGAGAGAGTTGTCTGCCTCTGTTCTGCATCCAGAGAGGGAGGGACACTGCTCCACGAGCGAGGGTGTGCACTCTGCCCACTGAACTACATCTCCTGGGCGCAGCAGCACACAAGCCAGTGAACCACTGATATTTCGCTGGCCCACACCAAACATTTTGGGTAGAAGTAGCTGCCTTCTTCCTTTTTCAGGGACATTGATTTCTGTGCAAGAGATGCAGACCGGGCCCTGATCTCTGATCTGGGGGAAGCCAGGAAGAAGGTAGCACGGTCTGTATGCTGGCTTCTTGCTCCATGCGTTTCCTACAACACGGGCCTACAGATGTGGTCTGACTTGGCAAGTAGCTCTGTCTGGCTCTGGTGGAGACCTTGCTGAAAATGGTTCACACTCAGAAGAGTTAGGAGCTCAACCAAGACCCTGCTGGCCTCAGACATGTGATGCAATAAAAAACAACCGGCAGGGCTTCCTCCTTCCTGTGTCTTTCCTGTGGCCGGGCTCTGGCTTTGCGGCGGAGTCTCCATCCTCCGCGTGCTTGCGTCTGAATAGAAGCGCGCTTCCCGTGTCAGGCTCCCGTGTCAGGCTCCCGAAGGAGAAGCCCTTCTTGGGGGGGGGGGGGCTTTGCTTTCTCCCCCACCCCCATCGCAGTGTCCTGGGGGGCTTCGGGTGTAGTCCTCCCTTAAGTGCCAGGGAAAAGGGCTGGAAGGAAGGACAGCAGTAGGTTGTTGTGACCAAGGGGGACGGCCTGTGTCCTGGGGTGTGGGGCAGGAGTCACCCAGAGAAACCCTGGGCCTAGTTCGCAGTCGCTCCCTCCCCCAGCACTCTCTGTCTGGCTTCATAGAGTCATGCTGTGTGTGAGCTCCTCTCAGCTCGGTGCTCACCTGAGTCCCTCTGCAGCACCTGGGCTGTGGTATCAGCATTTCTTCCTCGTGGCTGAGTCATGTCCACTGTCCGGTCAGGCCACATTCTGTCCGTCTAGTGCTTCGGGACTGCTGGAGGAGTCTTGCTGCTTTGCTGTGGGAGGCTTTCACTGGGTTGCGTGTCCCCCAGTGTCCCTGCGTCGTGGGGGGGCCGCTCCACGCGAGGTGCTCAGGACCTCCGGACTAGTCTGGGCTGGTCCCTGCCGCCCTGGCTGTCCCTGTGGTCTGGGCGACCGCTTCCTGCTGATAAGCAGCAGCCCCTCGCTGGCCAGCCTTCTGCTCGGCTTCCCTGGCAGACGTCTGTGCAGACGCAGCCTTTTCGTCAGTTTTATAATTAGGTTGGCTGTCTTTTTTTTTTTTTTTTTTTAAATTGCCACCAGGGTTGTCACTGGGGCATGGTGCCAGCACTGTGAACCCACTGCTCTCAGCCATTTTTCATTTTTTAAAGAATATTTATTTATCCATGAGAAAGGCAGGTGGAAAGAACCAGGCATGTGTTGCCGGGGCTTGAACGTGGAGCCTCATGGTTGAGAGTCCACAGTTATATTCACTGCACCGCCTCCCAGACCATGCCTTTTTTTTCTTTATTGTTACTTTTCCTTTCTATTTTATTTGGTAGATCAGAGGAAAATTGAGGAGGGGGGGCTTAGAAACTGCAAATCTGCTTCGCCGCTTCTGAAGCTCCCCGCCCCTGTAGGTGGGGAGTGGGGGCTCGAACCTGAGTCCTTGCACATGTGTTTACTCATCCTGGTGCTCCAATGCCCAGCCCTGGTTAGTAGTCTTTTCACTAGTGAGTTACAAGAAGTGCTTCTGTATATTTGGGTACAAGTCTTGAATCTGATATGACTTGTCCATCTCATATTTTCTCCACTCTCAGCTTGTTCTGTTTTCTTAGTGTCTTTGAACTACGAACCCTTTCGTTTTTTATAAGGTTCAATTTGTCCTTTTTTTCTCCCTCCCTCCCTCCCTTCCTAAGCCTTGTTTGACAGAGAGGGACCACAGGCAGACCAGATCTTCACCCTCTTGTGCCTGGCTGACAGGCTTCACGCGGGCAAGGCATGCACCCTGCCCTCTGAGCCACCTCCCCAGCTTTTTATTGTGCTTTTGATGCCATGTTTAAGAATCCATTGTGCGTTTTAGGCCACAGTGACTTATAAGTATGTTCTGCTAAGAGTTTTTAAAGTTTGAGCTTTTTGCTTTGTGCTAATTTTCGTCCATGATGTAGGTAGGGGCCCACATGGGTTCTTTTGCACGTGACTCGGGCGTCCTCTTTTGAACGGCCTCGCAGTTGGGTCTGCGTCCCTGAGCTCGCCCTGCCATGTGTGGTGGCACTCACTGCCTGCTGGTGTGGGATTCAGCGTGCGGGCAGAGCCGTCCCTTCCTGCCGGTGCGCGTGAGCGGTGGCTTTGTTGGCGGCTTTTCGCGGTTGTGCGTCCAGCTGTAGAGATGTCTGCTTAGTCTGCTGGGCGTTTACCTAGGGTGGAACTTTTGGGTGTGGGCTCAACGCCTGTGAAGAGAAGCAGACACACGGGGGCTGGAGGGGTGAAGTGCAGTGTTCCCCCCAGAGAAGAGGGCCAGAAGCGTCTGCCTGGGTGCAGCTCACCTTACCTCGCAGCTCTGGCTGCCTCTGGCTGGCACCGGCTGTGGCAGGGGAGTGGCAGTCCTGAACCCACAGTTGGCACAGCACTGGCTGTGTGGAGTATCTAGCGGATTAAGTTCCGAAGGACAAGAAAATAGATGTTCGTTTTTCCCGTTCTGGTTTGAAAATTGAAAACTGTGGCTGGGGACAGTCAAAGCACTGGATTGTATATCCCAGGCTCTAGAAGTCTGTCTTACTAAGAACAGACTTGTAGGGAGCAGGACGGGAGCGCAGCGGGTTAAGTGCACGTGGCTTGAAGCGCAAGGACCAGCATGAGGATCCCCGTTCGAGCCCCCAGATCCCCACCTGGGGAGTCGCTTCACAGGTGGTGAAGCAAGTCTGCAGGTGTCTATGTTTCTCTCCGCCTCTCTGTCTTCCTCTCCTCTCTCCATTTCTCTCTGTTCTATCCAAAAACAATGACAGCAATAATAACAGTAACTACAACAAGGGCAACAAAAGGGAAAGTTAATATTTAAAAAAAAAAAACTTGTACAGAATAATAAATCAAAAGGAAAAACTCAAATGCAGGAGTGGCAACAACAGGTGTGTCTGTGAAGTTGTGGTTTCCAGGTCTGCTCGTTTACTCAAGGCGGACAGCAGTCACCCATCACGCAGATGTTCAAGAGTGGGCACCGTCCCTTGAGGTGATGTGGATGTCATGGATTAGTACTTGGGGTAGAAGAGAGTCAAGAGGGCCACGCCATAAGCTGAGGCTCATTGTGGAGGCTTCAGTCACAGTGGCGGACGCTGTTTGGCTGCTAGGAAGCCTCCCTCATCACTGATGGCGGAATTGAGGCTGCCTCCCCTTAACTTATTCATCTGCTGGTGCTTATCTCCGGGACCTGGTGCCTGCATGACTCCACTCATGTGTTGGCAGTTCTTCTTCTTTTCTGTGTTGAGTGAGAGACAGAGACGGGGTGGGGGAAGCGAGGAGACGCTGCTTCACGCCTGAAGCTCCCCCTGCAGGTGCCCTCCTGAGGTGGTCTGGACTCTTCTTTCTTACTGTCCACTCCCCACTCCCTTCTGAGTTGCAATGCGTCTTTGTCCTCTGTGATAAGCCCTGATGTCTTCTAGGAAAGCACAGGGCCTGCACTTCCTTTCCCCTAACTCTAAATCCCAGAATGCCCATGGCCTCAGAACGTCCCGCGTCTGTGACCGTCTCTTGGGCCTTCACTTGACCTAACCACCCCTCCTGTTCACAGCGTCGGGGAGTGTGTTGTGAGTCCCAGAGGCTGGTACCAGGCAGCTGGATGGGGGCTTGCCGTCTGGGGTCACTGCCTCCACAGTGGGGCTTCCCGTGGGACACGCTGCCCAGCACGAAGGCAGACCCCGGGCACACAGAGCAGTGGGGGCCGGATGTGGTTTCAGGCCACCAGCGGAAAGGCCTGGAAGTGGCTGTCCACGGAGGCCGAGGGTCAGCGAGGCTGACTGACCCGTCAGCCTAGTCGTTGGCGTGGGTGCACTGGGCTGAGTCGCCTCTGTGGTGTCCCAACCCAGTGCCCCACCCAGCTGCTCCTCCCTCCCTGGTCTTCTGACTCAGGGCGATGCTAAAGGCTTCCTTGCCAGCCCCCAGGAAGCTCTCAGGCCTCAGGGTGGAGGGAGAGCCGGGATGGGAGTGGGGGGCTAGTGAGTCTCCCACTCGGGAGTGCTGTGTCTCCAAGCACAGCCCTTGGGGCAAATCAGTGGTGGCCTCAGGACAGGTGTGTGTGTGGGGTTCTCGGGGGCTGCGTGCTGGTGCTCAGGTGATTGGGGAAGTGGTGGCTTTCCTGGCCCTCCCAGGTGATGGGGTGATGTGCCCCACTACCACCCTAGGGCCACCCAGCTGCAGGCATTGCTCTGGGCAACAGCAAGTGTCCATCTCTCTGGGCTGTGGTGGGGAGGCCTGTCTGTCTGTCTGTCTGTCCTCCCTCCGTGTGCCCTGTCTTCATAAGTGGGCAACCCGCAGCCCTCCCCAGGCCTCTGCCTCCTCCCGGCCCTCCTCTCTCCGGGACTCTGAGGACCGTGACACGCTCCCCAGCCTGCTCTGGATGCTCCTTACCTCGGGTTTCCCTTTGTCTGGTGAGCGGACTCAGGTGGTGTGACTCGCAGAGATGACACTGCATTTTAGTCCTTGTGCCAGGTGACACACAGTTTCGCTTTGCCACACGGCTGGCATTCACTCTGGTCACCTGATGCAGGTGGGGCTGACAGGACATGCCGCAAGGTGACCGAGGGCTGTTTGGAGGTGCCTTGAGCGGCTGAAGCACGAAGCGGAGTGAGGAGGTGGTGCCACTGTGTGCCCTGGGTCCTGGTTACCGGGCGAGTTCTTCCTGACTCGGTACTTGTTGGACTCAGCATCTTTGAGTGGGGCCCAGATGCTCCCAGCTCACCTGTCCTTCCTAGGCTTTCTTCAGGTGGCCCGACACCAGGTGCTGCACTTAGTCCTCTTAGTACCAATGTACGGAGTGCACTGTGCACTTAGCGCTCTGGTGGCTGGAGGCCAGGACCTCCCCACTACGAACCCGCTGCTCCTGGAGGTTGTGCGCTCAACCAGGTGCGCCACCACCTGCCCCATTTTTTCCCCCATTTTGTAACCCTTGTTGTTGCCCTGTTTGTGGTTGTTATTGTTGGTGGATAGGACAGAGAGAAGTGGAGAGAGGAGGGGAAGACAGAGGGGGAGAGAAAGACAGACACCTGCAGACCTGCTTCACCGCTTGTGAAGCACCCCCCCCCCCCGCAGGTGGGGAATGGGGGCCTCGAACCGGGATCCTTAGGCCAGTCCAGACTCTAGTTGAGGTAAAACAAGGCTGTAGAATGGAGGCACTGTACTTAGAACTGTTAGGCCTGGCAGGACCACAGGAAAGCCTTTCTCCAGTCGGTTAAGAAAGATGGTGACATGAGCACAGAGCAAGTGTCATGGCCAGCTGACACACACACTAGCAGCAGTAGTAGCAGCAGAAGTAGCAGTAGTAGTAGCAGAAGTGGTAGTAGCAGTAGCAGTGGTAGTAGTAGCAGTGGTAGTAGTAGCAGTGGTGGTAGTAGTAGTAGTAGCAGCAGTAGCAGTGATAGTAGTAGCAGTGGTAGTAGTAGTAGTAGCAGAAGTGGTAGTAGTAGTAGCAGTAGCAGTGGTAGTAGTAGTAGCAGTAGCAGTGGTAGTAGTAGCAGTGGTAGTAGTAGTAGCAGCAGTAGCGGTAGTAGTAGTAGCAGTGGTAGTAGTAGCAGAAGTGGTAGTAGTAGTAGTAGCAGTGGTAGTAGTAGTAGCAGTGATAGTAGTAGTAGTAGCAGAAGTGGTAGTAGTAGTAGTGGTAGTAGTAGCAGTGGTAGTAGTAGCAGTGGTAGTAGTAGCAGTGGTAGTAGTAGTAGCAGCAGCAGCAGCAGAAGTGGTAGTAGTAGTGGCAGTGGTAGTAGTAGTAGCAGCAGCAGCAGCAGAAGTGGTAGTAGTAGTGGCAGTGGTAGTGGTAGTAGTGGTGGTGGTAGTAGTAGTAGCCGTAGCAGTGGTGGTAGTAGTAGCAGAAGTGGTAGTAGTAGTGGCAGTGGTAGTGGTGGTAGTGGTGGTGGTAGTAGTAGTAGCCATAGCAGTGGTAGTAGTAGTAGCAGAAGTGGTAGTAGTAGTAGTAGTAGTAGTAGTAGCCATAGCAGTGGTAGTAGTAGTAGTAGTAGTAGCAGAAGTGGTAGTAGTAGTAGTAGTAGCAGTGGTGGTGGTAGTAGTAGTAGCCATAGCAGTGGTAGTAGTAGTAGCAGCAGAAGTGGTAGTAGTAGTAGTAGTAGCAGTGGTGGTGGTAGTAGTAGTAGCCATAGCAGTGGTAGTAGTAGTAGTAGTAGCAGTGGTGGTGGTAGTAGTAGTAGCCATAGCAGTGGTAGTAGTAGTAGCAGCAGAAGTGGTAGCAGTAGTAGTAGTAGCAGTGGTGGTGGTAGTAGTAGTAGCCATAGCAGTGGTAGTAGTAGTAGTAGCAGAAGTGGTAGTAGTAGTAGCCGTAGCAGTGATGGCAGTGGTAGCAGTGGTAGTAGCAGTGGTAGCAGTACCAGCAGGAGTAGTAGTAGCAGGAGTAGTATTAGAACTATAGGAGGGAGCAGCAGGCAAGGCTTCAGCCAGGAAACGCCAAGGGGCGGCAGTGTGGCTCCAGTTACGGTGCCCTTTGAGCCCTGGAATTTTACGCTAATACTTAGTTGATTTATATGTTCTTTTCCCTTTTCTTTTTTAATTTAAAGATCTTGTTTATTGATTGATTTTACTTATTTTTGCCTCCAGGGTAATTGCAGGGGGTAAGCTTCACAAGGTATGAAGCAGTGATGCAGGTGTGTCTCTTTCTTCTTTGCTATCCTCCCTACCCCTCTTGATTTCTCTGTCACTATCCAATAAATAAATTAACTTGAAGTTCATTAAAAAAAATATTTATTCCCTTTTGTTGCCCTTGTTGTTTTATTGTTGTAGTTATTATTGATGTTGTTGTTGGATAGAACAGAGAGAAATGGAGAGAGGAGGAGAAGACAGAGAAAGATAGACACCCGCAGACCTGCTTCACCGCCTGTGAAGAGGCCCCCCCTTGCAGGTGGGGAGCCGGGGGCTCGAACCAGGATCCTTATGCCAGTCCTTCCGCTTTGCGCCACATGTGCTTAACCCGCTGTGCTACTGCCCAATTCCTCATTCATTTTTTTTTTTTTAACCAGAGTACTGTTCAGCTCTGATTTTAGGGGGTGGGGGGGTTGAACCAGGGAATTTGGAGCCTCAATCATCAGTCTCTTTGCATAACTATTATGCTATCTACCCCCCACCCAATAAACTTGATAATAATTAAAACAAAAGATGTGTGCATGCAAGTGTTCACTGCAAGCTTATTCATTATAAGGAAATAATTTCAGGCCTGGAGAGTTGACTCAGGAATAGTGCAGGGACATCCTGTATGCATGAGGGCCTAGGTTTGATTCCTAGTGTAGCATTTAAAAAAGAATTTCATGTCAGGGCACTTCAGTGTTCTTGTCTCTCTTGTAAAGTAAAATAAATCCATTTAAATTCAACTTCTAGGGACTGGGCAGGTGCACACCAGGTTGAGCACACACATTTCCAGGATCAGGGGCTTGGGTTCAAGCCCCCAGTCCCCACCTGCAGGGGAAGCTTCACAAACAGTGAAGTAGTGCTGCAAGTGTCCACCTTCTCTGTCCCTCTCCAGCTCCCTCTTCCCATTTAGTTTCTCTCTGTTCTATCAATAAGGAGAGAAAAAAAAGAAAAGAAAATGGCCACCCGTAGCAGTAGACACAGAACTCTAGCAATAACCATGGTGGCAATTTACAAAATCCAATCTTTATGTGGTCCAGGTGGTGGTGCAGTGAGTAAAGGATTGGTTTCTTGAGCATGACGTCCCAAGTTCAGTTCTCTGGCAGCACATGTACCAGATCAATATTTGGTTCTTTCTGTCTCTTCTCCTATCTTGCTCATTCATAAATAAATAAAATCATAAAATAAATTTTTAAAAATCCAATTTTAAATTTTAAAAAATATTTTTATATTTATTTATTTTCCCTTTTGTTGCCCTTGTTTTTTTTTTTTTTATTGTTGTAGTTATTGTTGTTATTGATGTCCTCGTTGTTGAATAGGACAGAGAGAAATGGAGAGAGGAGGGGAAGACAGAGAGGGGGAGAGAAAGACAGACACCTGCAGACCTGCTTCACCGCCTGGGAAGCGACTCCCCTGCAGGTGGGGAGCCGGGGGCTCGAACCGGGATCCTTCTACCGGTCCTTGTGCTTTGCGCCACGTGCGCTTAACCCACTCTGCTACCGCCCGACTCCCCCTTTTTTTCTTATTGTTGTAGCTATTGTTGTTACTGATGTCGTCATTGTTAGACAGGACAGAGAGAAATGCAGAGAGGAGGGGAAGGCAGAGACAGGGAGAGAAAGACAGACACCTGCAGACCTGCTTCACCGCCTGGGAAGCAGCTCTCCTGCAGGTGGGGAGCCGGGGGCTTGAACCAGGATCCTTACGCCGGTCCTTGTGTTTGTGCTACATGTGCTTAACCTGCTGCGCTACTGCCCGACTCCCAACTTTCAAATTTCTTTCTTCAGTGGATACACCGATTAAAATTGGTAGGTCAGCTTCGTGAAATAGAGGTATAGAAAGAAACATGAAAAGTGGCAGTCAAGGAGGTGGTGCCGTGGATAAAGTGTTGGACCCTCAAGCATGAGGTCCTAAGTTCTGTCCCTGGCATTACATGTGCCAGAATGGTGCTCTGATTCCTTCTCCTATAAATGAGCAAACAGATCTTTAAAAAGAAACAAGGGAATGTAAGAAGTAGGATTAAAGCTGATGGTAGAACTCTGACCATGTGACTGTGACGGTGTCTGCGCAGCAGAGCTAGAATGGAGCCCAGGCACGGGGGAGGCTGTGGCTTTGGACTCCCACAGTGAGCGCAGAGGCTGGCATTTGTGTGCCCTGGGGTCCAGCGCTCCCCTGCCTGGCTGTCTGATAGCACATGCTCAGCGTGGCTCGTGGCCCACTGCTGGTTTGAGACTCTCAGACTCTCTTTTGGTGCAAAACAGACCAGATCTGACTCCTCAGGGCGTCTTTCCTTTCCTTTCTCCCCCCCCCCCTCTCTCTCTCTCTCTCTTTCTTTCTTTCTTTTACCAGAGCACTGCTCAGCTCTGGCTTATGGTGGTACGGGGATTGAACCTGGGACTTGACGGGAGCCTCAGGCCTGAGTGTCTGTTTGCATAACCATTATGCTATCCACCCCCACCCCTAAGGGTGGCTTTCTTCTTGGTGAAATGAAGGGCAGCTATACTTGGTGAAGAAGATCCCGGTTTGCTCGAGGAGCTCTGGGCATAGGTAGTTTAGTGACATTTGGAAGAAGTGAAGATAAGTCGTAGATGATCTTAAATTCTGGCTCCAGGGGTTCCTTTACAAATTCTGGTGCTCTAATTTGTAATAGCCAAAACCTGGAAGCAACCCAGGTGTCCAACAACAGATGAGTGGCTGAGCAAGTTGTGGTCTATATACACAATGGAATACTACTCAGCTGTAAAGAATGGTGACTTCACCAGTTTCAGCCGATCTTGGAGGTGACTTCACCGTTTTCAGCCGATCTTGGATGGACCTTGAAGAAATCATGTTGAGTGAAATAAGTCAGAAACAGAAGGATGAATATGGGATGATCTCACTCTCAGGCACAAGTTGAAAAACAAGATCAGAAAAGAAAACACAAGTAGAACCTGAAATGGAATTGGCATATTGCACCAAAGTAAAAGACTCTGGGGTGGGTGGGTGGGGAGAATACAGGTGCATGAAGGACGATAAATGACATAGTGGGGGTTGTATTGTTAAATGGGAAACTGGGGAATGTTATGCATGTACAAACTATTGTATTTACTGTTGAATGTAAAACATTAATTCCCCAATAAAGAAATAAATTAAAAGAAAAAGAATTAGAAAATAAAAAATTCTGGTACTCTTTCCTCCGCCCCAGTCCTGCCTGGGGTCTGTGCATCAAGGCATGTGCTGCTCCCCAGAACGTTCTGGCTCTGCTCCTTCCGTCAGTCAGCCCTGCTGATCAGACCTTGGTGGGGCTGGCTGTGGAGGGGCAGAGGCGCGGAATCGGATATGTACCGTGGAGCTTGGGTGGGGACATCTTGGCAGAAGCGTAATCGGCTGAACAGCAGTCCATCCTCACTTTGCTCGCTTTTCCAGGGGGATCACTTGAAAAGGAGCTTTAAGAAGCAAGTGGAGATTGGCACAAAGTGTGGGTTTAGGCCCATGGGGAACGGAACCAAAAGCATGTGTGTAAGAGGTGGTTCCCTGCAGTGGAGCTGTTGGAGCAGAGTCCTGATCCTAGAAGGGGCTCCCTGGGCTGCTGAGAAATTGCCAGAAACCTGGGACTGAACACACAGATGCTTTTCCGTGGTTCTGGCTGTGCTTCCTGTCTCCCGGGTGGCCCCGAATGGGAGCCTGACTGATCCCTGCCTGCCTGCCTCTGTCTTCCTGGGGTTTCCCTGTGGCAGGCCTGCTCCTTATAAGACACCAGTCACGTGGGATTCTCTGTGGCTGTAACCCCAGCTTGGCCTGACTGTATCTGCAGAGACTCTCTGCCCACACCAATGACAGTCAGTTCTGGGGGGGGGGGGGGGAGGCACTGTTTAGCCAGCGCCCTTTTGTTAGCGGTCTGTCCCAGCAGTGCTCATCTCAGGGGGCAACGGGGAGCACGTGAGCGCCACGGGACAGGCGACTTATAGGCACTAGCCCAGTGAGCGGGGCCCACGCTCCTGGAGGCTGTGCTCTGCGCCCCAGCTGCCCTGTGGCTTCCTGCCTGCCTGGAGGCCCTCAGCAGGTCCATCCCCTTCCAGAGCTTTCCAGGGTCTTTGTTGAGACTGGCAGGTACTGTGATAAATACCGACGTGCAGACGGTGGTGACAGACACCACCTTACTTTGGCACAGGTCTTGGTGGTAGATAACAGACATCTTTAGACAGCGCACACTTGGGGTGGGGTGGATGCCTTGAGCGTTCAGGTGGGATGTGTCTAGACCCAGTGCTGTTCCAGTGCTGTGGGTGCCTCTGTGTGAATGAAAAGGTTCAGGCCTCCAGGCCCCATCTGCAGGGGAAAGCTTCACAAGTGGTGAAGTAGTGCTGTAAGTGTCTGTCTCTGTCTCCCCCCCCCCCCCCCTTTTAAACCAGAGCTTTGGCTTATGGTGGTATATGGGGTTGAACCTGGGACTTTGGAGCCTCAGACATGAGAGTCTCTTTGCATAACCATTATGCTGTCTACCCCCACCCACCCAACTCTGTTTTCCTATCTCCCTTCCCTCAAATGAAATAAAGCTTAAAAAAAAAAAAACTTTAGAAAAAGAATAAAGAAGTACAACTTAGCGGGGCTGGGCAGTGGCACACCAGGTTAAGTGCACATGGCGCAGATGCAAGGACCGGCACAAGGATCCCAGTTCAAACCCCCGGCTCCCCACGCAGGGGAGTCGCTTCACAGGCGGTGAAGCAGGTCTGCAGGTGTCTTTCTCTCCTCTCTCTGTCTTCCCCTCCTCTCTCCATTTCTCTCTGTCCTATCCAGCAAAACCAAGAACAGTAACAGCAACCATAATGACAGCGATGACAACAAAATGAAAACAAAAAGTTATAAAAAAATAATAAAAAGGGACAACTTAATGAAATGCCCCAGTCAATTAAAGTGCTGTATTTTCTCCATTTATTAAAATGAATTGTTAATTTTGCTTTTTTTTTTTTAATTTGTAGCTAAACCGTTTACACAGTTGGTAAAGGAAATGCAGCTTCATCGAGAAGATTTTGAAATAATCAAAGTGATTGGAAGAGGAGCTTTTGGAGAGGTAAGGGAAGTTCCCACCTGCTTGTCTCGCCAAGATGCCATCGCAGCTCCCAGGGGCAAGTCTTGGTCCTCTCTGCTGGGCTGGGGGTGAGCTGAGTGTGGAGACTATATGCAGAATGTTTGGTGGAAAAACTGGACGAGAAGAAGAGAGGGCCGGAAGATAGCTCACTGTGTAGGGTATCTGCCGTGTCGTACCTGGTGACCCCGTCTCATCAGGCACCTCCTGGGAGTGCCGTGGCCGCAGAGGAAGCTCTGCACTATGGTGTCCTCCTCTCTGTGACTGCTAAGTTGCCCTTGGCCTGAATAGTTTTTCCTGAGTCTGGTCGACTTCAGTAGGTGAGGGAGGGAGCTGAAGGTACCCCCAGGGCCGGACTCGCCTTGCTATGGGGCCAGGTAGAACCTCAGAGTCCTGGTGGATTTTATAAGTTCAAAATCAGAACACGGAGTCAGGCGGTAGCACAGCGGGTTAAGCGTAGGTGGCACAAAGCGCAAGGACCAGCGTAAGGATCCCGGTTCGAGCCCCCAGCTCCCCCCATCTGCAGGGGAGTCGCTTCACAGGTGGTGAAGCAGGTCTTTCTATGCAGGTGTCTGTCTTTCTTTCCCCCTCTCTGTCTTCCCCGCCTCTCTCCATTTCTCTCTGTCCTATCCAACAATGACATCAATAATAACAATAATAACCGCAACAAAAAAACAAGGGCAACAAAAGGGAATAAATAAATAAATCAGAGCACAGTTTGACTCATGACAGCTGCCTGCACCTGCATAGGCAGCACCCCAGGTGCCAGCATTCCTGTCCTCCAGGAAGTTCTGCTGGGCTCCGGACCTGTCCCTGATGCCCACCTGCCCAAGGTCTTCTGACCACTTCCTTTCTGCTTCCTGTCAGGCTGCTGGCATAAGCTCCCAGCACTGCCATGCCTCCCGGGTGCTGTCACTGTCTTCTCTTGAAATACCTTTCACGCTTGTTTTGCACTTTAAAAAGTTACTGGTTTGGGAGCCGGGTGGTAGCACAGCGGGTTAAGCGCAGGTGGCGCAAAGCGCAGGGACCGGCGTAAGGATCCTGGTTTGAGCCCCCGGCTCCTCACCTGCAGGGGAGTCGCTTCACAGGCGGTGAAGCAGGTCTGCCGGTGTCTGTCTTTCTCTCTCCCCCTGTCTTCCGCTTCTCTCCATTTCTCTCTGCCCTATCCAACAATGACGGCAACAATAATAATAACTACAGTAAAACAAGGGCAACAAAAGGGAATAAATAAATACATATTTTCAAAAAAATTACTGGTTTATATGGCTGGGAGGTAGCGCAGCGAGTTAAGCACACTTAGTGCAAAGTGCAAGGACCCACAAAAGGATCCCAATCTGAGTCCCCGGCTCCCCACCTCTCTGTCTTCCCCCACGTCTCTCAGTTTCTGTCGTATCAAAAAATCGACAAAGATGGCTGTGGGAGCAGTGGATTTGTAGTGTAGGCACTGAGCCCCAGGGATAACCCTGGAGGCCAAAAAAGAGAAAAAAAGAATGCTCCTGATTTATTCTGAGAGAGGAGAGAGAGACCAGAGTACCGCTCAGCTGTGGCATAAGGTGGTGCGAAGGGTTAAGCCCGGGGCATGCAAGTGTGCTGAGAGCGGCTGCTTCTGCTTCCCTGTCTCCGCACCGAGCGGGTCACAGGAAGGCAGCCTTGAGAGTGTCTTTTTTCCTCTTGGCCAGGGCACTGAACCCAGGGCCTCGTGCGTTCACTGCCTCATAGCTGCCTCCCCAGCCCAAGTTTTGATTTACGTTTCCGTGAGAGAGGAGGGTGGGAGTGGGCAGAGGGGGAGAGGCACCACAGCAGCGCCCCACCACCGTGCAGCCCTGCCAGGGCGGTCCGTGGTGGGGTCTAGAATCTTACAGGGAATCGGCCGCCTCCCTGCCCTCAGATGTGCTCTTGACATCTGGCTGTGAGTTCTTTGCTGCTAGTGCAGGCCAGGGGGTGAAGGCTGAGTCTGCAGGAGTCTCCTCAGCAGTGACGGTGCTGTGGCCCGGACTCTGCCCCTGGGCCTGGGCCTCACGACAAGCCTGTGTGCTTTCACCCCAGAGATAAGACGGGGAGGCCCGGAGAGGTGGGAAGGACATTGTTCTCAAGATGGGCCACTGTGGACTGGACTCACACCCCATCCCTTGGCCCTGTGTCCCCCTTTTGATTCTGGAACTGCTTAGAAAAAGGAAGCTTCAGAGTGAAAGGAAATTACTGAAAAGGGTTAAAGAGCACACTGCACGTCACCCTCTGCGCAGGTCCCGCTTGGTGGCGTGTCATCTCGCCTGCCTCTGCCTCATCGCGTGCCCTGTGTTCTCCTGCCCTGGTCCTTCCATGCCTGTGTGTCCATGTGAGTTTGTGAGCCGTGGAGACTGTCCCGCCTGCCAAGCACAGCCTTTGCCACTAACACTTCAGAGACGGCTCCTGGCGGTCCCTTATGTAGCTGCTGCTGGGCTGCTGAAAGCTTTCTGTCACCGTCTGTCTGACTGGTGGCCTCCTGTGTGGGCTTGTGTTTTCTTATGAAAGTCACTCTGTCTTCGTTCTTCTAACACCGTAGTACTGCTGTCGGTGTGGGAAGACTGAGTGGCGGCGGCGGAAACGTTCTGAAACTAGGGTGCTGGTTGTACTAAGTGTGGGAAATCTGCTAAACACCTGAAATTGTAGATGGTTAAATTGCGTGGTTTTATAAGTTGCTGTGCAGCAGAGAAAGCTGTTCCACATACAGAGTCTTTTCAACATTAAGATGAAGAAAAAAATTTTTTAATTTGTTTTTTTGTTGTTGTTGAGGTTTGAGTGAGAGAGCAGTCCGCATCGGCTCGTGCTGGCGAGAGGGAGCAAGTCTGGTGTCTCCAGCCACACGCCCAGTGCTCTAGCAAGTGAGCCGTTGTCTCAGTTTGGCGTGAAGTTTTCACTTCCACATTTTTCTGGTACAAATTCTTGATTTGATAAGTGTTTTTCCACGGGCAGATGCATTCTTTCTCTTGCCCTGTATTTTATCAAAGTCATTTTGCAATTTTTCTGGAACTGGTTTGTGGTCTTATCGGTCTCTTCTAAAGAATTAATCTTCCTAATTTAGAGTTCAGAGTGTTTTGCTTCTCTTTTTTGGCTGTCTGGCTTGTTCGTGGCGCTTGTCAACTTTTGGAATTTCCTTGTGTTCCCCAGTGGTCACCAGCTCAGCCGTTCCGCTGGAGCAGCCCCGCTAAGGGGTGCACTGGACCTAGTTTCAGACACCGAGGTCTCGCCCAGCTGGAGGATAGCTAAGCCCCCAGAGAAGGAAGGAGACCTCAGCCCCGAGAACAGCTTGTGGACTGGTGGCCTTCGCTTCGGCACTGTTGGTCACTAATTTACTGTGACCTGTCGTCAAGCCTAGTCAGTGGTTTCTAGCAGTGTCACTCACAGCAGCCTCTGCGCGTGGTGTGATGTAGGGAAGTTGCTGATGGAGGCGACCGGGGCCGGTGCTGAGCCTGACCAGGAACCCTGTGCACAGGGCACCTGCCTTCAACCCTCCACAGACTGGGGTCTGAGAGGGGAGCCCTGTCATCAGACTGGAGACGTTGGATTTCCGCATGAAAGCCATTGTAAGGCAGCCTTAAAAGTACATGCCTGCAGTGAGGTCTGCCACTTCTCTGTGTTTTCACTTTTCCTCGAGATTTCTTTTTGGACTGGTGAAATAGCTCACTTGGTTAGTGCACTGCATTGCACTATATGTATGTCTGTCCATCTGTGTGTCCCAGGTTCAAGCCCGGCTTGCACTGAGGGAAATTTGGTGCTGTGGTGTCTTTCGCTCTCTGTTTTGGCATATGGTGGTACCAGGGATTGAACCTGTAACCTCAGGGGCCTTAGGCTTGCAGTGCTGGTCCTCTGCTGGTGCCATTTGTCCCCTCTGCCCCGCTGCCATTTGTCAGGCACTCCGTTTAGTCCCTCTGAGCCCCCAGCCTTATGTCTGTGCTGTAGGCAAGTGAGCCGAGAGAGGCTGGCACAGGCGTGTGTTGCCCTCCGCCTGCAGCCTTCCCGCTGGAAGTGTGGACGCTGGCAGAGGGCCGTGGGGGGTGTGCCGCAGCTCACCGCTGTCCCCCCACACGCCTGCCCGCCTGCCCGCGGCCGGCCGCAGAATGCACAGAAGTCACTGTCACTTAGCGACCAGTTCCGGGTGGGCTGAGGAGCGAATGCATCAGACATGCCCGGCCGTCTCGGGAGGGGCTGGCGGGTGTGTGTGTGTGTTGGGGGAAAGGGCTTCCTGGCGGTTTGGTGGAGGGCAGGATGTCCTGGATGTAGCTCACTTTCCAGGGTGGGCGAGCAGTTGGGGTTTCACCAGGCCCATGAATTACGCTAATGCTAGTCTTTCGGGGGTTTTGTTTGTTTGTTTGTTTGTTTTGTCTCGAGGGTCATCGCTGGGGCTTGGTGTCTGCACTACAAACCCACTGCTCCTGGCGGCCTTCTTTTTTCCATTGTTGTTGCTGTTATTGTTGGATAGGACATAGAGAAATTGAGAGAGGAGGGGAAGACACGGGAAAGACGCCTGCAGACCTGCTTCACCGCTTGTGAAGCAACCCCCCTGCAGGTGGGGAGCCGGGGGCTTGACCTGGGATCCTTGCGCTTCGCACTATGTGCGCTTAACCCAGTGCGCTACTACCTGGCTCCCCATTTCTCCTTTTATTTTAATTTTTATTTGATAGGATAGGTAGAAGTTGAGAGGGGAAGGGAAGACAGAGAGGGAGAGAAAAAGAGAGACACCTGTGGGTACACCTGCTTCCCCATGAAGCTTCCTTCCAGCACGTGGGCAGTGGGGCTCAAACCTATACCCTCATGCAGGGTAACGTGGACCGTAGGGTTTTTTAAAATATTTATTTTTTTTTTCCCTTTTATTGCCCTTGTTTTTGTTGTAGTTATTGCTACTGATGTCGTCGTTGGATAGGACAGAGAGAAACGGAGAGAGGAGGGAAAGACAGAGGGGAGAGATAGACAGACACCTGCAGACCTGCTTCACCACCTGTGAAGCGACTCCCCTGCAGATGGGGAGCCGGGGGCTCAAACCGGGATCCTTATGCCGGTCCTTGCGATTTGTGCCACATACGCTTAGCCTGCTGTGCTACCGCCCGACTCCCCAGTAATGTGGACTCGTAACCTAACACTCTGCCTCGTATTCTAGGTGGCTGTTGTCAAGATGAAGAGCACAGAAAGGATTTATGCGATGAAAATCCTCAACAAGTGGGAAATGCTCAAGAGAGCAGAGGCAAGTGGGGCAGTTAGTCGTTTGTTTGTGTGCCTGTATGTGGAGCGCGGCGAGGAGCCCAGCCCGCCCGAAGGCCTCTGTGCAGTGACTGAGTTTTCAGTTGCTGTTTGGAGAGGGAGAGGCAGCTCCCCACTACTTGACCGTCGTTGCAGCTCCCCCGGAACTCGGCTTGGTGCTTCCTGTCAGCAGGACGAGCCCAGGACCTGGCACAGGCAGACACGTGCTCTCCCGGCCCCGACAATGCACGTTCTCCCAGGCCTCCGGCCCTGCACCCTTAGCCTCATTCCTTTGCACACACCCCTTTCTGTCCCACCCCATGTGGGTTCCACCTGATCGGGCAGCTGTAGCCAGCCCCCCTTCCTCTCCTCACTCCATGCTGTCACCCTAGTTCTCCCTGCCTGCAGTGACCTCACAGCCAAGTGTCCTCGTGTCCAAGGACACGGCACTAGCCAGCCTCCCAGCTCTGTCCTTCATGGCCTCTCCGGTTCCAGCCCCCGGCTCCCCACCTGCAGGGGAGTCGCTTCACAGGCGGTGAAGCAGGTCTGCAGGTGTCTGTCTTCCTCACCCCCTCTCTGTCTTCCCCATCTCTCTCCATTTCTCTATCCAACAACGACAACAACAATAATAACTACAACAATAAAACAATAAGGACAACAAAAGGGAATAAATAAATAAAAATTGGAGAAATAAAAAAAGAAAAAGGGGGAAAAGGCTGGGGAGATAGCACTATCTGTAGCGAAAGAGACTTACATGCTAGAGTTGCCAGAGCTTCTGGGTCCATTCCTGTCACCACCATAAATAAGATGTGACCAGTACTGGTGGGGGAAGCCAAGAACTCCTAGAGAAAACAGGCATCAGGGCATGGCTGCTCTTCTTGATACACTTTGCAAGTTCCATGTTTAAGGATGTAACATCTAGCAATAGATAATCAATAAAGGGGGGCTAATAATAATTATGCCGACAGTCTGGTTACTTAAAAGAAATGTTGCTGTCCAGGCTGTTTGCCTACAGTGGTCTGTTCTCTTTTAGTGTTAGAAACAGGGAAGAGACCACGGCGCCATTCCACTGCTCATGAAGCTTCCCCTTTGATGGCGCTTCCATGTGGTGGTGTGGGGGCTTGAACCTGGGTCCTTGTGCATGTAAAATGCATTCTACTAGGTGAGCTATTTCCTGTCCCCCTATTATTTGGTTAAGGAAGTACTAGAGAATGAACACAGGTCCTCCCCTACTTTCTCTATTGGAAATTTTAAAAGTGAAAAAAGGGCAGGGGAGATAGCATAATGGTTATGCAAACAGATTTCTCATGCTCAGAGATCCCAGGTTCAATCATAAGCCATAAGCCAGAACTGAGCAGTGTTCTGGTAAAGTAAATAACTGATTATCAGCCCGAGAGAGACGCCACAGACCACTTTGCCATCCCTGGAGCTCCTCAGTCCTGGTTAGTTTTAAACAGTCGCCATCTGCAGATTGAAGCCATAGAGACGACGCCAGACAGCTCACTTGGGCAGTGCCCTGCTCTGCCATGCACGCGGGCCAGCTTTGAGGCTGACTCCACCACCTGAGAAGACACTGCTGCTGTAGTGTCCTCCCTGTCCCCCTTCTGAAAAAGACTGATGCAGCCTCAGCAAAGACCAGAGAGAGGACCCTGCCAGCTTTCTGGAAGTGTCCAGGCCCTGGTCTCCATCGTGGAGCTCTGTCATGGCCTGCTGTGAATACAGGCGCTTCTTAGGGAACTTCGGACTCAGCAGCGGGCAGGGCTGTGTTCTTGTGAGCCAGGCTGACTCAGGAGGGAGGATGGCAGGCCAGGGCTGCTGGTCCAGACCTGGGGAGAGAGGGCATGCCTATTGTCAGGTGATGGCGGGGCCAGTTGTGTGGGTGGGTGGGGGGGGTCTGGGTTCCCTACAGCCTCCCCCAAGGGGCGAGGTCAGCTCGGCCCCTTCCCTGGGCTTAGGACTGAGCCACTCTGAGCTCACTTCGCCCCCGACCCCCTTCTGCAGACGGCTTGTTTCCGAGAAGAGCGGGACGTGCTGGTGAATGGGGACTGCCAGTGGATCACCACGCTGCACTACGCCTTCCAGGACGAGAACTACCTGGTAGGTGCCCCAGACGCCCTGCACGGCCCGCAGAGAGGAGGCACCATTCTAGAGCCAGCCTTGCTTTCTGGACTCTTCTCCAGCTAGTCACAGGGCGGCCTGATGGCTTTCTTCACTGTGGACTGTGTTTGTTTATCCATTTACCAGACACCCAGAGAGAACCAGAGCATCACGGGTACGTGACACGGGATCAAATCCAGAACCTCACGTTTATCCACTGGGTGCTCTACTCCATGGGCTACATTTAAGTAAGCCAGGGGTGTGGAACATTTCCTGTCTTGAATTGTTGTGAGGAGAAATCCCTTCTCCAGGGGTAGGTAGCATAATGGTTATGCAAAGAGACTTTCATGCCTGAGTCTCTGAATTGCAAGTTCAGTCCCCAGCACCACCATTAGCTAGAGCTGATCAGTGCTCTGGTTAAAAAGAAGTGAGAGAGAGAGAGAGAGAGAGACCCCTTCTCTTAAAATGTTAGGTGACTGTTGGCTGTACTGCGTAGAAGGGAAAAGCCAGTGCTTGTGTGTGCTCTGACCTGAGGGTGGCTGCTGTGTCCTAAGCTAATCTGGGCTCTCAGCCACTTCAGCGTCCCTGACTCTCAGTGCTAGAACCATAGTGTCTGGGCAAGAGAGGGTTCACTGGCTCTCACGAAGACCCAGGGCTGTGCCAGGACCCCACCAGGTGGTCTGGGGTCACTTCCAGTCTGTTAAGAGTTGAGTGAAGTTTCCAACACAAACAACAATCTTTCTTTCTGACACCTTTCCTGAAATCATGATGTTGCTTACTCCGACCTCAGATGGCAAGCCTGTTGCTCGGTTAGAAGTACAGGGAGAAGGCCAGGGTTTGGCAGTGTGGGCACAGGTTGGCTTAGGGTTTGGCGACACCTCGGTCACCCACAGGCAGTGCGCTTTGGGGCCAGCCTTGTAGGACAGTGTCTAGGCTGGGGCATTGTGCAGGCTGGGGACTCACGGTCGGAGTGCTCTAATCACCTGCAGAGCTGGTTCACCTTGTGCTTTCCACTGCGGGCATCAGGAAGTGGCCTTCCACCGTCAAACCTGTTTCCCCAGCAGCTGGACGGGAGTCGCCTTATTGACTGAGTTCTCTGCTACATAGAGGAAGTAGTTGGTCCAGTTTTTAGTCTCTAAATCTGTTCGTCCTTGTCTGCCTCCTAAGGCCGGCAAGTCTGCTGCCACTGTAAACTCCTTCCCAGGAGCCCACCAGTCACAGCCCCTGCTGCAGTTTCTGTTACTCCTGACTTCTAGGCAGATCTGGGACTTAACTCCTGCTACTTTCTCCTTCTTTTAAATTTTTTCATTTGTTTATTTACTTTAAATATTTATTCCCTTTTGTTGCCCTTGTTTTATTATTGTTGTCATTGTTGGATAGGACAGAGAGAAATGGAGAGAGGAGGGGAAGACAGAGGGGGAGAGAAAGACAGACACCTACAGACCTGCTTCACCACCTGTGAAGCGACTCCCCATAGGTGGGGAGCCGGGGGCTTGAACCAGGATCCTCATGCCGGTCGTTGCACTTTGTGCCACGTGCACTTAACCCGCTGCGCTACTGCCCAACTCCCTAATTTGTTTATTTTAATGAGAGAGATACAAGGAGAAAGAGAGTGAGAGCCAGAGCCCCGCTTAGCTCCGGCTGAAGGTGGTGCCGGGACTGAACCTGATAGCGCACTGCCCAGGCGAGCGGTCAGGACAGGCGTGTTATCCAGGTTGGTCAGCAGGGCAGGTGCGCCATCCAGGTGAGCCATCAGAGAGGGCGCACTGCCCAGGCGAGCTTTCTTGCCACCCTGAAGGGAGTCTCGCAGACTGCGTTGCTGAGGCGAGGTGCTAAGGAGTGTCAGAGAGGGCATTTGTGTTTCTTAGTCCCGAAGGAGCCATGTCTACACCATGGCTACATCCCGTCCTGGCCTTGTCCCTGGCAGCTGGTTCCTGACGTGCCATCGGGCTCTGGATCGGGTCAGGACAGACGCTGGTCAGTGCTGCAGCAGTGCCAGCTGCTAGGGCCTCTAGTCAGCAGTGATGGGGTTTCTCTGGCTGGCCGGTGAGGGCCGTGGACAAAGGGTCAGCTCAGCAACGCCTCCACCTCTGAAGGTGCTGCTGTCAGGCGGCTGGTCGTGACCTCTCACCATCCTGGGTGCTCTGTGCCCTCCCTCTAGGTGGGTGCTGCGGGCAGGCGTGGCCAGCTCAGTCCTCTTGGCAGGACAGCAGCACCCCGGCACCTCCCCTGTCCTGCTCTAGTCTCTGGGTCCTCTGGGGTGACCCCCGTAAGTGCTGATCTCTCCGTTCCTTCGTGCTTTTTCTGACTTGCCCGTGTTTTCCTCTCTCTCGGGCTGTGTCCCCCTGTGGTGTGCGGGTGGCTGCGTGTTCTGAGCCAGGACTCGCTGGCTCAGCTTTGCAGTGTTTCTCCAGCACTGAACCTTTCATCTGGCCCCCACAAATGGGCGTCTGAGTGACAGCAGCCACCTGCCATGAGGGTGCCTGCTCAGAGGGCTCCCAGTGGATGAGGAACAGTCAGGGCGCCCTTAGCCTGCGGCCAGCTGCGCGTGCGCGTGCGCCAGGAGCGGCGTGACGGGGTGCTGTGCCCTCCTCTCTCCCTGCTCTAGTACTTGGTGATGGACTACTATGTGGGCGGTGACTTGCTGACGCTACTCAGTAAATTTGAGGACAAGCTTCCAGAAGACATGGCCCGGTTCTACGTCGGGGAGATGGTGCTGGCCATCGACTCCATCCACCAGCTCCACTACGTGCACAGGTAGTCCCCTTCCCCTGAAGCCATCAGGGCGGCCCCAGGGTCAGGCCAGCTCCAGCTCTCGAGAACCACTGGCATCACCATTCCCGGCCCTTCCTGCCGCCTAAAGCCACCTAGTCGTGGCATTTGTGACATGAGCTCACGCTCACCCACTCCTGCCTCCTGATCCCCTGCAGCCTCCACCCCCCTACCTCTACCCCCCCCCCCCCGTGTCTGGTTCTCCCTTCCATGCCAGCCCATAAGCCCAGCAGCCTCCTTGGGTCATTCACAGAAGGAAGGCGGGGTGAGGACAGAGCGGGCTGAGTGGGCCGGGCCCGAGCTCTGTTCCCAGCTCTACAGCAGTGGAGAAGCAGTGACCACAGGCAGTAAAGTAAAATAAAACCCCACAGGACTGCACCTTACCAGCGCACACTGGTTCTGCCCCGGCCCTCCCTGACCCTCCCCAGCTCTCACCTCCCAGCCCGCCCCTGCCCAGTCGCTTGTGTCGTGCTGGGAAATCAGAGTCACGTCTGCCCATCAATCGCCACCCCCCAGGCTGAAGCAGAGCATCACGTGCCGTGTGACTCCTGGCAGCGGCTCCTGGAGTCGCTGTTGGTGGCAGCCCTGGGGACACCTCCTGACCAGTTAGGGTCAGCTGAGGTGAGGGTAGCATTTCCTCAGCTGATCCACTGCTAGTGAAGGAAGCCAGCCTGCCCAGAGATGGCTAACTGAGTCTTCCTCCCACAGAGACATTAAGCCCGACAACGTCCTTCTGGATGTGAACGGTCACATCCGCCTGGCCGACTTCGGGTCATGCCTGAAGATGAACGATGACGGAACGGTAGGGTCCGGTTAGCGCTTTCGCTTCCAGTTTGAGTGGACTTTGACTTAATGTGAAATCCAGCTCAGAAGTCAGGTGTACTCGCAGGCACTAGGAGACCATCCAAATGCCTGTTTAAGTTGAAATCTTTTTTTTTTTTTTTTTTGGCTCATGAAGTAATAGACATGTCTTCTCAGATGCTCTTGACAGGGCTGCTGGGTTTTCTCATATCCTTGGGCAACAAAGAGCCTGTTAGCACTCAATTGGATTTGTTTTGTTTATTGGGTAGGGCCAAAGCGTCACGCTGGTGCTGGAGACGCCAGGCCGGACTCTGGCCTCATGCTGGCAGCTCTGGTGCCGCCTCCTTTCGAGCCACACTCGTGGGGAGTGCTTGTGCAGACACCCTGCTTTCCATTACTGCACGCGAGCTCTCCGCCACAGGGGCGGACGGAGGTCCAGTATCCATTCGCTTTCCCTGCACAAAGCCAGTCTCCTCCTGAGACACTGAATTGAAATCAAGACTTTGTTTTAAATATCTATTCTTCAGTGAAAGAGGAAGGGAGAGAGGACCAGAGCATCTCCGTGCCACACGTGGTGCTAGGGGTTGAACTCAGGACCTCTTGCTTGAGGGTCTAGTTTCTTACCCGCTGAGCCCCTTCCTTGATTCCCCTACACGTCTTGATTCGTGGACATGTTGGCAGTGCCCTCAAGCCCAGCCTGCTGACGAAGCCTCTAGTCAGCCCTTGTGCCCATCCTGTGCGACCCCGCATGCGCCGGGCACCGTGAGGTGCGAGCAGGCAGGGCCATCTGTTGCTTTTTAGGGACAGTCCCTCCCTTCCGAGGGGCCTTAGCCTCTGCTTCCTGTCTGGGGACACTTGAGCACCTGTGGAGGCCAGCACGGACCCCCAGTGTCTGTGGGAGACACTGGCAGAGTGGGCAAGAGCCTCAGCGTCCCTGCCGGAGTTGACAGGGCGGCTGAGTAGCCCTTGCGCCTGACGGAGCCCTGGGACGTGAGACACCTGGGGTGGTGCTGTCCTGACACGAGAGCCGTGTCGGATGTCCAGCAGGAGCTGCTGACTTGCACTGGCGTTTGTGCTGCTGGGAGGGTGCGCCTAGTCAGGGTCCCGACTCCTGCAGAGAAGGTGGTCAGTACTGCCACACTGCTGATATCCCGGGCGTTGCTCCCCCAGGTCCAGTCCTCCGTGGCCGTGGGCACGCCTGACTACATCTCACCCGAGATCCTGCAGGCGATGGAGGATGGCATGGGCAAGTACGGCCCTGAGTGCGACTGGTGGTCTCTGGGCGTCTGCATGTATGAGATGCTCTATGGAGAAACCCCGTTTTACGCAGAGTCGCTTGTGGAGACCTACGGGAAGATCATGAACCACGAGGTGAGTCTGGCTTTGCCGAGCCAGGATGGCTGGGGATGCCGGGTGAGGGGACTGGTGGGACAGGGGTTCGAGGCAGTCAGCAGAGGCCGCCAGACGCGCATGCGGGTGGGTAAGTGACTCTGGAGCCTGTCTGATGGGCGGGGTGTTGGTATTCACCGGAGGAGAAACAGCATCTGAGTGGAAAGATGCAAATGCCTTCCTGAGGTGGCCGTGGTGAGTGGAATCCTGTGGGTCACAGCTGGGGGGGGGGGGGGGGAGATCACAGTGGTGCCCAGCACCGGGCCCACTTCAGTTTGGCCGGCTGTCTGCAGATGACTCGGGGGGGGGGGGGGGGGGGGCTGAGCAGGGCGTCGTGTCTGCTGCAGCCAGGTTTCCTGCCAGCGTAGTCGGGCGTTTCTGGTCAGTGCAGGGCAGGCCTTGTCGGTGAGTTTCTGGACACTGAACGTCTCTGTGCTCCTGTTCAGCCAGCCACGTCCCTGCCACTTTGTCACGGCAGGGTGTCACCGTTGTCATCCGTGTGCCATGTGGATGAAACGTGGGCTTCTCCTTTGCTTTTCTGGAGTCTTGTTTCATAAGCTTTGGTTTGTGTTTAGTGGCCAGAAAATTTAAAAATGATGTTGTCTTTGGAGCGGCTGTTGGTTCTTTGCTTCCCTATAAGGTCTGCCACCTTAGATGTCTGAGCGAGGCCCCCTTGTGCCTGACTCCCTCCCTGCCTGCAGGAGCGCTTCCAGTTCCCTTCCCACGTCACAGACGTCTCTGAGGAGGCGAAGGACCTCATCCAGAGGCTCATCTGCAGCAGAGAGCGCCGGCTGGGCCAGAACGGGATTGAGGACTTCAAGAAGCACGCCTTTTTCGAAGGTCTGAACTGGGAAAACATCCGAAACCTGGAAGCGCCTTATATTCCTGATGTGAGCAGCCCTTCTGACACCTCCAACTTCGATGTGGATGACGACATGCTGAGGAACATCGTAAGTGGGCAGCTGGTCTGGGGTCTGCGTGTGGCTGGGCAGGGCACCCCTCTCGGGCCACAATGGCTTCGGAGAAGTCGCACCTGCCAGTTCCGAATGAGGGCTGCCTTGGGCCCTCAGTGTGTCCTAACACGTGAGCTCGGCCATTTCCCCACCTCCACACCCGTCCAGTGTGAGCACGTGTGTCACGTGTGCTGTGTACACACTGTGTGACCAGGGCGAGGGTTCCCGTCTCCTTCCTCACTCTGGAGCCCGACACACAGCTCTGGCGCTGAGGTGGTTCAGATGTTGTGAGATTATCTTAGTCTTTTCAAACTCCCTCTCAGTCTCTACGAACAGCTTGGTTTCAGAATAAAGAACCTGAGATATAAGGAGAGGAAATAGCTTCACAGTTATACCTTAAAGAATCATTTGTGCCATAGTAAGGTCTGCGGGCTAGCAGCAGCTCACCGAGAGGGCAGCCCCCACACTAGGGAAGCTTTTGTGCTGTGGCTTTCCCCCCTTGGCCTCAGTCCTTCTGTCCCTGTCTCTCTTCCATCTGAAAAACAGCCTGGAGCAGTGGTTCCCCAGGAATACCAACACAAAAAAAGGGGAGGGGAGAATGGCTGGACTTAAAAATCGTGAGGAAATAACTAAGGAAAGTATTACCACTGTTTAAAGTACTTTCCTAGATGATCACAGAAACTATTTTGACATTGATCATTCCTCAGGTAAATTATAGCAGGGTTTGCTTTTAATAAAGACCACTCACAGACTGGACGGAGAGCTATAATGGGGTTATCTAGAACAGTCTTCCTTGGAGCTCCAGACCACTGTCCTACCCTGGACCTGTTTCAGGCTGAGGAACTCAGCACCCTGGTCTTGGCCCGTGTCCCCATGAGGGCTGCGCCAGGCCCTCTGTTTGTCTTTGTCCAGAGTGAGGTTGGCCTAGTCTTTGGCTCAGCCAGACTGTGCCAGCCAGCACGGGGACCTAGACCCATGGCGCCCGGGCACCTGCTCTCACCACGAGGCTGAGGCGGGCTTGAGTGGAGTCACTCCAGCCGTCTGTGTTCTTGTCAGGAAATGCTGCCCCCCGGGTCCCACACGGGCTTCTCGGGACTGCACCTGCCATTTATCGGCTTCACGTTCACAACTGAAAGGTACGTCAGCCACCTGTCACCTGTCGCCAGAGCTACCCTTCACGGGGGAGGAAGAGTGGGCGTCCTGCATGCCCCATGCCCCTCCAGATGACTGCTTTTCGCCTTTTCGGTGAAGTATCGATGATTCAGGGATCACACTGGTGGGGTGGCACTAACTCAGCCTCAGGCTGCTACTTTTTTCCTTGTCTTTTTCTTTGTTTCTTTTTTCTTTTTTTTTTTTTTTTTGCCTCCAGAGTTATCGCTGAGGCTCAGTGCCTGCACTACAAATCCACTGCTCCTGGAGGCCATTTTTTTTCCTCATATTTGTTGCCTTTGTTGTGGTTGCTCTTGTATTCACTGTTATTGTTGTCATTACTACTACTGCTGTTGTTGTTGGATAAGACAGAGAGAAATCAGGAGAGGAGGGGAGAATAGGAGGAGAGAGAGACAGGCAGACACCTGCAGACCTGCTTCACTGCTTGTGAAGCGACTCCCCTGTAGTTGGGGAGCCAGGGGCTCGAACTGGGGATCTTCACACCAGTCCGAGTACTTTGCACCCTGTGTGCATAACCCACTGCGTTACCACCCTGCCCCCTTTTTTCTTTTATTGACTTGTTTTTGGACAGAAATCTAGAAGAGGAAGCTAGGGAGAGACACCTACAGCACTGCTTCACCGCTTGTGCAGTTTCCCCTGCACGTGGGCCTGGGCTTAACCCAGCACCACTCGGGGTCAGCATGAACTTTACAGGTGATGGGGCAGGGCTTGGCTCTCTCACTGTGCTTTTCTCGTTTTAAACAGAAACGGTGTGGGCCGGGGAGGTGGATCAGTGGGGTTGTCCACATAAGAGGCCCTGCGTCTCACCCCAGCACCGCCTTCATGGATGGCACGCCCCTCCCTCACAGGCGTGTTTTTGGCTGCCTCTGAGGAGCCGTGTCAGCTCACGCTTTGCAGTAAGGAAGCCTCCTGTCTTTTGTTGGCTCCAAAAGCTTGGTATTTTCACAGGTGGTTTTCTTTTTAAAGATTTCTCTCTACTTTTATGAGAATGAGAGACCAGAGCGCTGCTCTAACAAATTCAGTGCCAGGATTTGAACCCAGGACCTCATGCATGCATGCATGCAAGCCGCGTGCGCGCTCTCCTCCTGCCCACCTCTCCAGCCATAGGTGTTTTTTGTTTCCCAGTTTAAAAAGGCTCATTTCCCTGGGAGACTTGTAAGTGTCGGTGAGATATCACGGTAGAGCCTCCGTGGGTCTGAACACCTGCTGCTGTGTTGGCAGCTGCTTCTCTGACCGCGGCTCCCTGAGGAGCATCACGCAGGCTGGCAGCTCAGCCAGAGATGAGGCCGTGCAGCGGGACCTGGAGAGCAGCCTGCAGGCGGAGGCGTACGAGCGGCGGATCCGCAGGCTGGAGCAGGAGAAACTGGAGCTCAGCAGGAAGCTGCAAGGTGAGCGGGGCCTTCCCCCCCCCCCCCCCAGGCCCACGGCCTCGCTCACGCTGCCTTCCACCCCCAGAGGCCACGCAGACTGTGCAGTCCCTCCACGGTGCAGCCCGGGCCCTTGGCAGCTCCACTCGGGACAAAGAGATCAAAAAGCTGAATGAAGAGATTGAACGCTTGAAGACCAAGATTGCAGGTGAGGAGCCGGAAGCGCTGCTGTCTGCTGCAGTGCCTGGGCTCGGCTGTTCCAAGACGTTAAGGGTTTTGCATGAGGTCGAGGGTTTTACGGGAGAAGGTGTGAGAGGCCCACAACTGAGCTGTCTCCCTGACCACCTCCCTGCCTCCCTCACTCTCTTTTTGCGGAGAAACCCAGTTCTGGCGGTGATGGTGCCAGGGACCAAGCAAGACCTCTTGGGTGCAAGGCTTGCTAGTGGCGTTTCCCGGAGTGCCGTTCTGAGGTGGAAAAGCAGGGGAAAAGCTTAAAGTTTAGCAAACCTGTTTTGATCGTGTTTTTTTTTTTTTAATTTGTTTTTAATATTCTTTTCTCCAATATACTTGGCTCTGTACAGTGCAGAGGGCAGGCAGTGAGCTGCCACCGAGCTAGAACTGTGCGTGTGACTGGCTGCCTTGAACGGAGCCTCCCAGTAACCGCTGAGCACACACACTGCCCACTGTGTTGTTAACGCTGCATTCTCAAGAACGTCGGCGTTTCTGGCAGTAGACTGTGTGTGTGGATGCCAAGGTGTAGGTCACCTGCAGGTCAGGCCAGCGTGTAGTTAAGAGGTCGCTTTGTAGTTAAGAGCTGGACTCAGACCCTCTAGTTTTCCCTCAGCTCACTTGGTAGCTGCGTTTCTCTGGTATCTCCGAGACAGAACTGTCTCAGCCGGTCAGTGGCTGGACCTGCTCTGGGAGCCCCTCTGCAGTTGCCTCTTGGCCAAGTCCAGCCTTACAGTCGGTTGCCTCCTCTCCACTTCCTGATCCTAGAGAGGCTGCAGTGCAGATTTGGAGGCATCATGCACCCTTGGGGCCCCGGCTCTATGAGTTAGAGGCCCAGGGAGAGAACCGTCCCACACGACCGCTCTTCTCGCAGATGTGCGAGGAGAGTTCAGAGAACACCTCAGTGGCAGATGTGCTGCAGGCGTCACTGGCAGCCTTCTGCTTACAAGGAACCGATTGCTTTTGTTCAGAGTCGACTCGACTTGAGCGACAGCTTGAAGACACAGTGGCTCTCCGCCAAGAGCACGAGAACTCCACGCACCGGCTGAAGGGCCTGGAGAAGCAGTACCGCCTGGTGCGGCAGGAGAAGGAGGACTTCCACAAGGTACTTGCCGTCTGCTGGGGGCCTGGGGTGCCATCGGACACACAGGGGGTCTCTCCAGAGCCAGCCCCGCTAGCCCCGTTTCCTTGGCCGTGTCCCCAGAGCGCGGGCCAGCTCCGGCTCGGGATTGCCACCATCGTCTACCTGCAGCCACATCTCCCTCCGTTTCTGCTGCTCGCTGCCCAGCGGCGCTGTCTCCCTGTGTGGGAGAGAAGTGGGCCTTGAGGGGCCTCCCCGCAACTGGCTGGGCAGGGCTGAGGCCCTCATGTCGCCTGCCAGGCTCCCCTTGCCTCACATCCAGCCTTCCTCCTTTTAGGAGGGACCAGGCCATTGCCTGGAGGTCTTTCCAGCTCTTTCCTCTGATTGGAATCTTACACGTTTTTGCTTATAATACGTGCTCTCTCTCGGCTGTGCTGAGGCAAGTGGGTCGGTGGTGGTTTCCCGCTTCATCTACCTGTGGCGTGGGCTGAGGACTGCTGTTCTTTGAGTGACTGCCTGGTGTTTTGTGTGTGGTGGGAGCACCTTCTCTGGAAGGGACAGGCATGGCCCAGCCGGTGGGTCCGGACTGCACTGGGGTTGTGGAGGCGCCAGTCAGGCCTTGCCAAGCAGCAGCTCTCGTTCTTTCCCCAGTATTTTCTCATGGTCTAATGCGGCAGGGCGTTGAGCTCTCAACCCAAGTCTTTGTGAAGCGCCGGGACAAACACCCCCAATTCTTGTTTTCCAGCAATTGGTCGAAGCTTCAGAGCGACTGAAATCCCAGGCCAGAGAACTCAAAGATGCCCACCAGCAGCGGAAGCTGGCGTTGCAGGAGTTCTCAGAGCTCAACGAGCGCATGGCGGAACTCCGATCCCAGAAGCAGAAGGTGTCCCGGCAGCTCAGGGACAAGGAAGAGGAGATGGAGGTGGCCATGCAGAAAATCGACTCCATGCGGCAGGACATCCGCAAGTCTGAGAAGTGCAGGAAGGAGGTAGCTTCTGAGCTGGTGGGGGGCTGGGGCTGGGGACACACTGATCTAGACGTTGGCACGTAGGCTACTTCAAAGCAGATCTCAAATCTGAGATAAAGCCTAGTAAGTTGATCTGCTAGTTTCCCCCATCAGAGCCTCAGACTGGAGAGTCTTTTGCGGAACCATTATGTTGTCCCTGCCCCTTTAAGTATTCCCTTTGTAGTTCTCAGGCCTCTGGTTCCAGTTGTGAACATAAGAGACTCCTGTAGTGCTTGCTTTTGTATGTATGAATAAAAGAACCTGAGCACTGCTTGCTTCCTCTTGTTAGGCACTCCGGGGTTGTTTGTTTGTTTGTTTTACTGTTCTGTGGTACTGGGAGTTGGCCTCGTGCACGCAGGGCACATTCTTGGCTGCTATAGTGCCAGTGTTCAGTACCACCCAACACTGATCCTCTTCAGAGCAAGGGGGATGGGCACAGTGTACCGGGGCTTGGTGGATGTAGGTGTGAGGGCCAGACAGGCGGTAACGGGTGTACCGGACTTGCCAGTCTGTGCAGATCAGCACCTCTGGACACCTGACTCGGTCATTGTTGAGGCCCAGCGCTTAAGGCTGTGTTTGTTTGCTTACCATGTTAGAAATGGAATTTCCCTCCTTTAGAACTTTTTTCCAAAACTAGAATGCCCCTGAGTTCTGGCTTATGGTGGTGCCTGGGGATTAAACATGGAAGTCTTTTTGCAGAAGCATTCTACTATCTCCCTGACCCCAAAACTCAATATGATAAACCCATTAGCTCTTCTGAAAAGTGGACTTTTCAGAAACACAATAAAAAGGGGGAAGCCATGAGATAGATACATTTTTCACTTCTGCACTTCCAGTTGCCAGCTGGCTTGCTAAGAAGCACCTGGATGTGAGCCTGCGTCTGCAGCATGCCATGTGTGGTTCTGGGTACACGGAGGAGGAATTCTAGTTCCTTCGGAAAGATCTTTGGGGGAGGAAGGCCTAGGACGCTCTGCCAGGATCTCCCCGACACTCCACTGTGAGAAGTGCTCTCCGAGATGTCCCAAGTGTCCTGCTATAAATGGATGCAAACTTGTTTTTCAAGGGTTTAGTTAGTTATTGACACACATCACTCTGGCACGTGCGATGCCACAGATCAAAGTCAGCACCCCGCATGTAGCTCAGCATTGTGCCTGCTGTGCCGCCTCTGGCGCCTCAGTGGACACACACTTTCCGCAGAGCTCAGGCTTTTCTAGATAGTTCTGGTTTGTGAAGCAGGAGGCTTCTGTTCTCTGCTCCCCCAGGCTGCCTGGCCTGGTTCAGTTTGCAGCAACCCAGATGTGTCTGTGGTAGTAGCCAGCTGTGGCTGGCTAGAGGAGCCCTCGCGGGCACGGCTCTTCCAGGTCTGAGAGTAGCTTTGACAGACTGTGCGTGAGGTTCCAGGCCTGGGTTCTAACTGTTGAAGCAGAGGATGGCACAGGATATGCTTCAGCTGCTCTCTGTGTCTGTGTGAGATCCTCCGCTGAAATCATAGAGCCCGTGTCCACCAGGTAACAGAGCCCCTCTTTTCACAAAGCAGCACCCAATCACCAGCTGCAAGTAGAATTTACATCTTGTTATTCACCAGCCATTGTAGCTAAGCCCCAGAGTGTGTTTCTCAGCCTGAAACTTGTGGTCAAATCTGGTGAACGGCGAAGTTGGGGATTCGTCGGGGTTGTGTCTGTGTCTGGGTGTGGCAGGCACAGGGACCCCCTGCACTGTGTCCCAGAGCACGTTCTCTCTGCAGCTGGAAGCGCAGCTCGAGGACGCCGTGGCCGAGGCCTCCAAGGAGCACAAGCTTCGTGAGCACAGCGAGAACTTCTCCAAGCAAATAGAAAGTGAGCTTGAGGCCCTCAAGGTAGTGCCTGCTTGGGGTCTGTATTCTCACTGGGCACAGCCTGTCAGTCCTGCTAGGGGTGGTCTTGGGCTGGCAGCCGACCGGCCGGCCAGGAGATACAGGCCTGCGTTTGGCCAGCGTTTGCATTTGGATGTTGTGTTTGTGCACCTGTGCATGGCGTGGCCTTCTATGTGCTGTTTTGCCTTCAGGTAGAGGGAGAGAGCCCTAGCGTCACCCCACGGTGCTGAGGCTCAGCCTGAGGCACGTTCATGTCAAGGCAGCTTGCTGTGCGCTGTCTGCCAGGCCTGCAGCCCCCGCTGCACTGACAGGCGCTTCTACCCCTCCGTCTTTTTAAGAGTCAGGCACTCTTCCTGGTGAGCTTTCTCTCCAGCCCAACTTCTTTTAGAACTTTTAGAAAACCAGGTTCATTTATTCTTCCTTACAGAAAGCTTTAAGATCTTTATAGCAAGCCTTCAAAGAATAAGTCTGAGCACATATCAGAGGGGCCCACGACACATGGTGGGAGACAGGCTGGCTGTGCGTGACGGCTGTGCATGTGGTGGTACCACGTTCTCTGTGTGACTGTGACCCTGGCCACCTCATGCCTGCCTGGCACAGGCCCACCAGGGCTGGCCAGCATCAGAACTGGGTGCTGCCCAGCCTTGCAGCTGAATCTTTGTTCACAGTAGCCAGACTGAGCTTGTCAGAGGACTCCCCGCCTCAGTGCCCCTTGTGCCGTCTGCAGCCCGGCAGCTTCTGCCCCAGCCACCTTCAGATGCATCTGCCGTGGGTCCCTCTGAGCAGCGTTTTATGTCCCTGCCCCAGCAAAGCTGCCCCTTTCTCACTGTTGGTCCTCTTGCCTCCTGTCTGTCTTGTCATGTGGTCTGCTGGTTGTCAGTCTTTCTGCTGTGTCTGCCCAGAGTCAGCTTCAGTGAGGCTGGTTGCAGGCAAGAATGGGGCCTCAAGGACACATCAGAGTGTCAGACTGAGCCTCTGGCGTCCCAGGCACATCCACAAGGCAGATACTGTCAGCCTGAGTCAGAAAGGCTGGCTGTGTGGCAAAGGCCATCGAAGTTCGTGGAAACTGGTGTCTGTCCTTGGGTAGGGAGTCAGAGACAGCAGTCTGGGCTCTCAGGAGGGCACAGCGGTCTGCACTTCCCGCCCGCTTCTCTCTCTCTCCAGATGAAGCAGGGAAGCCGGGGGCCAGGCGCCACTCTGGAACATCAGCAGGAGATTTCCAAAATCAGATCTGAGCTGGAAAAGAAAGTCTTGTTCTATGAAGAGGAACTGGTACGGCGGGAGGCTTCCCATGTACTGGAAGTGAAGACGGTGAAAAAGGAGGTGCACGACTCGGAGAGCCAGCAGCTGACCCTGCAGAAGGAGATTCTGATGCTTAAGGACAAGCTGGAAAAGTCCAAGCGAGAGAGGTAGGTCTCCTGCGCCGGGGAGGCCGCCGGGGAGGCCCCGGGTCATGGCCCACCCACCAGCTGCCCACCCCCCTCCAGGCACAACGAGGTGGAGGAGGCGGTCGGCACGGTGAAGGACAAATATGAGCGGGAGCGCACGATGCTGCTGGAGGAGAACAGGAAGCTGAGCGCCGACAACGAGAGGGTAACTCGCCTGCCAGCCCCGGCCGTGCGATTGGCGGGGCTGGCTGTTTGTTATTATTATTATCTGTGTTGGATAGAGACATCTAGAAATCAAGAGTGTAGGGGGAGATAGAGAGAGACAGAGAGACTTGCAGCCCTGCTTCACCACTTGTGAAGCTTTCCCCCTGCAGGTGGGGACTAGGGGCTCAAACCTGGGTCCTTGCGCATTGTAATATGTGCACTCAACCAGGTGCGCCACCAACCGGCCCCAGGAGCTTGCTAGTTAAGTGCTGGATCTTTACATGCAGTGACGTTTGAAATATAAATGCTCTTTTCACTGGGTAAACACTGCTGATCACAGTTAGAAACTTGGCTTGAGAACTCTCACAATCAGGAGGTGGGCGGTAGCGCAGCGGGTGAAGCACACGTGGTGCAAAGCACAAGGACCGGCATAAGGATCCCGGTTCGAGCCCCTGGCTCTCCACCTGCAGGGGAGTCACTTCACAGGCGGTGAAGCAGGTCTGCAGGTGTCTATCTTTCTCTCCCCCTCTCTGTCTTCCCCATCTCTCTCCATTTCTCTCTGTCCTATCCAACAACGACAACATCAATAACTACAACAATTAACAACAAGGGCAACAAAAGGGAATAAATAAAAAAAACTCACAGTCATGAGAGTGGAGGAGTTGAGAGCAGGGACATGCACCTGAGGACATAAAGTGACAGCTGTGACTGCCATTGTGTCGTTCCAGCTCTGCTCCTTTGTGGACAAGCTCACGGCTCAGAATCGCCAGCTGGAGGATGAGCTGCAGGACCTGGCAGCCAAGAAGGAGTCTGCTGCCCACTGGGAAGCCCAGATCGCAGAAATCATCCAGTGGTACGGTCTGACCCTGCCCGGCCGGCCTGTCCGGCTCCTCCTCGGCCCGCTCGCTGCCTCCACCCACGTGTTGGGGTCTGCATGTGTCCGGGCCCCACTACAGCAGCGCTGGGGTGGCAGGATGAGCTGTGTCGCTGGAAAGGTGCAGGCACTTCTCCTTGGCTCCGTTTCCTCACGTGGCCTCTGTCCCCTCCTCTAGGGTCAGCGATGAGAAAGATGCCCGGGGCTACCTCCAGGCTCTTGCTTCCAAGATGACAGAGGAGCTGGAGGCGCTGAGGAATTCCAGTCTGGGGTCGAGGACGCTGGTAGGTTCTGTCCTGGGGCACCTTTTGTTGCAAATGGCTTCTGCGCACCTCTGTCCTGGTAGAGCACATGCCTTACCGTCACACGTGGGCCCTGGGCTCAAGCCCCAGCGGCATAGGAACAGCATCGGGGCCACTCAGTGGATGGTGGAGGGTGCTATAGTGTCTTTCCCATAACCTGCTTCCCCATTTCCTTTTTCAAAAAAAAAAAATGAGAAATAGGAAATCAGACTTGGGTTGCCAGTCTGTGTTGCTGTGCATGTGTGAAGCCTTCAGTTCATCCCCCATCTCCACTTAAAAACAAACAAACAAAACTTAGGGGGCTGAGTGGTGGTGCAGTTGACTGAGTGCACACATTACAACGCTCAAGGACCCAGGTTCGAGTGAGCCCCAGCCCCCACCTGCAGAGGGAAAACTTTGCAAGTGGTGAAGCAGTGCTGCAGGCGTCTCTCTCCCTCTCGATTTCTAGCTGTCTCCTTCCAATAAATAAATAAAACTAAAAATATAAAGGACTTTAAAAAACACTTAGACGGGCGGTGGCTCATGATTTTGTTGCTGTGTATTGGGAGAGCATTTTCAGGCTGAGGTTTGTAAGTGCCATGCGAGTTCTCAGGGCGCCCTTCCCATCTCTGCATTGTCTCCTTTCTCCCTGTGTTTGCTCACTGGCACATACAGACAACTGTCCATAGACCTCATAAAAGATCCAAGTCTGCTGTTAAGGATCCGTCTGGAGAAATGGGTGACAGCTTCTTGTGGCAAAATACTGAGGGGCTAGTTCTTCCTCTTGAAGGACTAAGTGGATGACAGTGTATCTGACTTTTGGATTTTTCACTTACTGGTTCAGGAAAGGTGGTCAGCTAAAGACTCACTGAGATCCTCTCAGGAGATTCGTGTCTGTCGTCGGCGTGTGACGGCAGTGCGGCGCACACCCTCTGGTAGTCTGATAAGCTCCTGTCTGTCCGACTAGGAGACACAGTCAGCTATGCCCACTGAGTGCTGTAAAGGACAGTCGGCCTCACTGTGTCTCAGGCTCCTTTTACCTCCATAAAGTGGGTTTAACAATACGACACAGTCACAGTAAGGGAACATGGCTTCATCCTTACAGGCCTTTACACCATCCTTGTTCCTACTATTTTGATGGTATACTGGTGGTAGTAATAACTGATAAGTAGTCATACAATTCCTAGAAAGGTGAAATAAGGAAATACTTAATGATATGAAAGCACACAGTAACTTGTAGCCACATGCATAGTTTTTTTTTTTTTTAATGTTGATCTTTTTTTAACATTTATTTATTTTCCCTTTTGTTGCCCTTGTTGTTTTATTGTTGTTGTTGTTATTGATGTTGTCATTGTTAGGACAGAGAGAAATGGAGAGAGGAGGGGAAGACGGGAAGAGAAAGATAGACACCTGCAGACCTGCTTCACCGCCTGTGAAGCGACTCCCCTGCAGGTGGGGAGCGGTTCTTGTGCTTTGCGCCACCTGCACTTAACCTGCTGTGCTACCTCCGACTCCCCACATGCATAGTTTTATTTGTTTAAAGACCTCTAAGGGTTAGGGAAGACAGAATAATGGTTATGTAAAGAAACTTTCATGCCTGAGACTACAAAGTCTCAGCTTCAATCCCTACACCATGGAGCAATACTATGGTTAAAAAATAAATAAGGGGGAGTTGGGCGGTAGCACAGCGCAAAGCACAAGGACTGGTTTAAGGATTCCGGTTCAAGCTCCCGGCTCCCCACCTGCAGGTGAGTCGCTTCACAGACAGTGAAACAGGTCTGCAGGTGTCTTTCTCTCCCCCTCTCTGTCTTTCCCTCCTCTCTCCATTTCTCTCTGTCCTAGACAATAAAGACAAGGGCAACAAAAGGGAAAATAAATAAATATACGGAGTCGGGCAGTAGTGCAGCGGGTTACGTGCACGTGGCGCAAAGTGCAAGGACCAGCTCAAGGATCCCGGTTTGAGCCCCCGGCTCCCCCCCTGGAGGGGGATCACTTCACAAGTGGTGAAGCAGGTCTCCAGGTGGCTCTTTCTTTCCCCCCTCTCTTGTCTTCCCCTCCTCTCTCCATTTCCTCTCTATCCTATCCAACAACAACATCAATAACAACAACTACAACAATAAAATAAGGGCAACAAAAGGGAATAAATAAATAAAAGTTTGTGAAGACTACTACGAAAGAATAAATAATAGGGCCGAGTGAACATTGCTTACTTCTGAGGGATAACATTCAAATGGAATACTAAAACCTGAAGACTACGATGGTTGAACGACCTATTTCCAAGCATTAATTTTGTTAAGCAAATAGGTAGCTTAAAAATACGTTTTTGGGGAGTCGGGCGGTAGCGCAGCGGGTTAAGCGCACGTGGCGCAAAGCGCAGGGACCGGCGTAAGGATCCCGGTTCGAGCCCCTGGCTCCCCACCTGCAGGGGAATCGCTTCACAGGCGGTGAAGCAGGTCTGCAGGTGTCTAGGGAATAAATAAATATGTTTTTGGGGTTTGGCGGTGGCACACACCCAGTAGAGCTTACATGTCATAATGACCGAGAACCTGGTCCCCACCTGAAGGGTGAGCTTCACAAGCTGCAGGTGTTTCTCCCTCCCCTTTCCGTCTTTGTCCAATAAGTAGTTTCTTAGGTATGTTTCTAACATCTGAACTGATGTCTGCAGGATCCCCTTTGGAAAGTCCGCCGCAGCCAGAAGCTGGACATGTCCGCCCGGCTGGAGCTGCAGTCTGCCCTGGACGCCGAGATCCGCGCCAAGCAGCTGGTGCAGGAGGAGCTGCGCAGAGTCAAGGACACAAACCTGTCCTTTGAGAGGTGCTTGGCCCCGCACCTGAGCTGTGCACCCACTTCTGCCACTTAGCTGCTCAGCAACGGGGGTGGGGGGGTGTCCTCTGTTTCTGTTGCCACAGGCCTCCCAGCTCTGCGTCTCTGTGTGAGTGAGTGAGAGTGTGGCGCTCTGTCTCCTTGAACCAGGTGCAGATGCTCAGTCTCCTGCTTTTTATTTTAGCAAACTAAAGGATTCCGAAGCCAAAAATAGAGAGCTATTGGAAGAAATGGAAATTTTGAAGAAAAGGATGGAAGAAAAATTTAAAGCAGATACAGGTAAATTAAAACAAGATTCTTTATTGAAATAATCCATTTTTGGGTGGGGGAGACAGCATAATGGTTCTTCAAAAGACTCCAGCCTGAAGCTCTGAGGTCCCAGGTTCAGTCCCCAGGGCCACCATCAGCCAGAGCTGAGGGGGGCTCTGACATAGAAAATAAGTGGTGCGGGAGGTGGCGCAGTGGATGAAGCAGCGGACTCTCAAGCAGGAGGTCCTGATCAACCCCCGGCAGCACATGGACCAGAGTGATGTCTGGCTCTTTTTCACTCTCCTTCTGTCTTTCTCATTAATAAATACAATCTTTTAAAAAAGAAAGAAAACTATAATAATAGAGGGCTCGTCAGTAACAAAGCGGGGTAAGTAAGCACACATGGCATGAAGCGCAGGGACCGGCATAAGGATCCCGATTCGAGCCCCCGGCTCCCCACCTACAGGGGAGTCACTTCACAGGCGGTGAAGCAGGTCTGCAGGTGTCTTTCTCTCCCCTCCTGATTTCTCTCTGTCCTGTCCAACAACAAGGCAGCCAATGAAAGGGGAAAAGTGGCCTCCAGGAGCAGTAGATTCATAGTGGCACTGAGCCCCAATGATAATCATGGAGGCAATATATATATATCAAGAAAGTTTTTTTTAATTGAATGTTTTTAGTAATATAAAGAAAGCATTTGCCTAATTACAAAGCCAGAATTCCTGGGGAGCATGTGATCAAAGATAAGTTCCCAAAGATCTCCAGTTTTCATTTGTCCTTCGATTCATCTTGAAAATACAGAGCGAGTACAGGCATTAGTCTAGTTGCAGGATCTTGGCCCTGCCCCGCAAGCCCCTGCTGTCAGAGAACGTGCTCCGAGGGTGGCCACACTGGTTAGAGGTTCGCATTTGTTCTGTCTGCTGGGTTTCCAGGCAAAGGGAAGGGTCCCGGGGCCAGGTGGCACTGCAGAGCCTGTCCCCAGGTGAGAAGAGTGTTGTCTGCCGCTCTCACGGGAGCCAGGTAGAGCAGCTTCTCTTCTTTTCCCTCAGCACCGCTCTTCCTTATCCTGTGGCTTCAGCCTTTTCCTCCCAAGACCTTGTTTTCTACTAGCACAGAGCTGAGAGAGAAGCAGGGCATCCCTCTGGCACACCGCGTGCCAGGTGTCCAGCTCAGGGCCTGGCTCCGAGGCTCACCCCTGCGCACTGCGCCACCTGCTGGCCAAAGAGACCTTTTCTCTTATTGACTATTGTACCTTTTATATGGAGGGTATAAATATTTTTGGTATGTCAGATCTATCTACCATTTCCCTTCTCATAGGAAGTGTTCTGGAGCCCTCAGTAGTTGAAGTAATTCACCCATGTTTTCTCGTGTGTGGTGTCATTTCTTAGGTTTACCTTATGGGTCCAGTTGGGATCTATTCCCTGGTGTACACTTAGAGGAATGGGCCCCGTTTTCTCTTTCTCTCGTGCAGTTAGAAGAACAGCGCCAGTTACTGAAAGCTCATCTCTCGTTATGTAGACACACTTTGGTCTGTTCTGGGCTTTCTGTCTAGTTGCCTTGTTCTACTGGGAACACATCCAGCGATCGCCTAACTTAGGGAGAAGTGGCATTATGGTAGCATTGCATGAGGTGCTCTGTGGAGTCTGTAGCAGGGAGCAGGCTCAGCGGCAGAGCTCCTGCCTTGCGTGGATGAGGCCATTGGTGTTACCATGTAATGAGACAGAAATAGAACATCAGAGATGATGGGGCAGCCCCCCCATACAATAAGCCTTAAAGATTAAGTAAATTTAAATTTGTGTTGTTTCTCTACAGGACTCAAACTTCCAGATTTTCAGGATTCTATCTTTGAATATTTCAACACTGCTCCTCTTGCACATGACCTGACATTTAGAGTGAGTATTTTCTGTCGTGTCAAAGCAACTAGGGCCGAGTTAGGATGTAAGCTGACACCGTGGGCCTGAGCAGTTGACCTGGGAATTTAAATGTGTAAGGGGCCCCTTTTCCCTCCTGCCTAGCGGTAGTTCTTCCTGGAGCTCATCTTCCCAGAATAGCATAGTGTCAGACCCTTACTAGAAAGCCAGCCGGCAAAGCTGGTCGGTCTCCTGTTGGGACTTCAGAGGGCTACAGTGAGCACACACAGAATGCCTCCTCAGAACTCTCTGGAAGGGAAGTTGCAGGCATCGGTGCACCCTCGGTGCGGTGTGGCACACCACACCCCCCTGCCTCCCCCCCCCCCCCAGCCTGAATGCATGGCCCACGCGCACACGTCATCGCTTTGAACTCTCATCTCCACCCCTGCCTCATTGAGACTTCTGTGCCCAGACCAGTTCTCTTTTGGAGTGTCAGACCTGAGTTTTTTCACCATGGTGTGCCCTCTGCGGAGGCCACTTTGCTCAGGGCTGAGCTGCCACGGTCACCGGGAAAGGCCCACGCAGCAACATCCACCTCAGGAGGCCTTCCCGACCTGTGTGTGGTCACCGGCCGGAGGGCAGACCCTGGCCAACACGTGACCTGAGGCAGCGGGCTTCGTGCCGCGGCTCTGTGCCGGAGGCAGGTCAGCAGTTGCTGCTGCTCCTGAGGCTGTGTCCCCCTCCAGTCCCTCACTGGCCACTGAAGGAAAGTTCCAGCTCTGTCTGGAGCCGCCCCAGACCCAGAGTCTCTGCAGACGCTTCTGCTGTGTTTTCCCGCAGTCACGCTGTTGGTAGGAGTCATTTGCCAGTGACTGGATCGGTACACTTAGCCGCACATTTTTATTGGGAGGGAAATGATGGTTTTTGTTCCTCCTGTCTGTCACAACCAAGGACTCTGTCTCCTCCTCCGCGTCCTCTCTGCTAGCCTCCTGGGAAGACGTAAGTCTGGGGCCTGGTGCCCACCCCACTGCCCAGGCGGGCCTGTCTCCCCAGCTTCATCTGCATTCTTCTGCTTCACTAACCCACTAAGTGAAACTGGTGGGGCTGCTCTGTCTAAAACTCTAACGAGGGGCTCTGACCCCCCAGTACTCTGCTGCCCGCACCTGCAGTGGGCTTCTCCGGCCAGACGTGGAGCACACAGCCCGGCTGTAACTGCTGTCGAGGTGGCTGCCGGCTCCTCTGGGTGCCTGCGCTGCTCTCTGAGCCCCTCCAGCAGTGTCTGCTGTGGAAACAACAGTCACTTCTGACAAGGGTTGTCAGCTGTCAGCGAAGGGCCCTCATTATTTGAGTTCATTTCTTGGCTTTCGCTACAAACTAGCTTTCAAGCTTCAGCTTAAATTTCATCTGGTGAAGTGAATTCGGGAATTTCGAGTTGTTAGAACATAGCTCTCCTGTGCTTTATGTGCACTAAAGCTCAGGAAGGTCAGTGTTCTGTTGATGTTAAAATTTCTTAAGATCCCTGAACCACTGAGAGCAGTTGGCTGCTCTCCAGGCTGTGGCCACCCCGACCGAGAGAAAGTCACCCCTGGTGATGTCCCTGAGGTGGGCGGGCATGTCGGGGCACCACAGTACAAGTGAGGCTGGGCAACTCCTGGCTCTGTAGACTGGGGACTCCACCGGGCCACAGGGAAGGCAGGAGCGAGTCTGCTGGGCCCTACAGGGTCCCCTGCTCAGGCTGGAGTCCTGGTCTCAGTACAAGGCTCCCCCCAGTCACACTCCCGCTAATTCTCTCTTCCCTTCACAGACCAGCTCCACCAGCGACCAGGAACCACAAGCCGCAAAGCCAGAAGTGTCACTGTTGACTGCTGTGGCCTCGAGTTCAGAACAGCCAGAAGTAAGGCGACCTGTGCTCCTTGGTCTGTGTCCCCTGGCCCCACACCTGCCCTGCTGAGCAGCTCTGAGAGGGGCTGGCAACCCCACTCTCCTCAGAGCCCCTCAGAGTGTGTGAGTGAGGTAGACTGCTCTGACAGGTGTCTCCACGGTGCCGAGAATTAAACGTGGAGCTGCCCGTCGCCTATCAGCTCAGAAATTGGAATCCCAAGACCCCACTCACCATCTCTCTCTACCTCCAGGACACAGCTCGGGCACCGCAGAGGCCGCTGCCCACCACACAGACCCTCGCTCTGGCTGGACCCAAGGTAGGCCTTTCGGTGTGGTGGAGACGCCCGCTAGCACCCTGGTCCTTAGGCAGAGCTTGGCGTTCACGCCTGCGCCCCTCTCCCCTGCCCCGAGAGTGACGACAGGGCTGGACCCAGGCCGCCTCTGCTCTTGGCTGAGCGTCCGGTGGGTTGGGGCTGCTCGTTTCCCCCGCGAGTCAATCTTGAGCCTCATGGCGAAAGCCATCTGGCCTGGATGTCCTGTCCACGGTCCCATCTGACTCCTGTTGCTCCTGCAGCCGAAAGCACACCAGTTCGGCATCAAGTCCTTCTCCAGCCCCACGCAGTGCAGCCACTGCACCTCCCTGATGGTGGGGCTCATCCGGCAGGGCTGCGCCTGTGAGGGTGAGTGGGGAGGTGGCAGCCTGGGGGACGCGCGGGAGCCGTGCCTGCCCGTCACGGTGGGGCTAGAGCAGTGGCGGCTGTGCCGAGGCTCCTGGCCCTGAGGGAGCGGGTGCTGATGCAGCCTTCCTCCCTAGTGTGCTCCTTCGTCTGCCACGTGTCCTGCAGAGACAGCGCCCCCCAGGTGTGCCCCATCCCTCCTGATCAGGCCAAGCGACCGCTGGGTGTGGACGTGCAGAGGGGCATAGGAACGGCCTACAAGGGCTACGTCAAGGTGGGTCCCTGCACGTGCCCCTTCCCCCTGGGCTGAGGCCCTTAGTGACAGCTCTGAAGTCAAGTGCTGTTTGAAGCCCATGGCCTGAAGGCCTTGTCCTGTCAGTGCCCACGGACCCCAGCCCGCACCATCCTCTGTCCTGGGGGACTTGGCCGGGGTGCAGCCCCCACTTCCTGACCCCCAAGATCTGGCCACTTGCCTGTAGGTCCCGAAGCCCACGGGCGTGAAGAAAGGCTGGCAGCGGGTGTACGCAGTGGTCTGTGACTGCAAACTCTTCCTGTACGACCTGCCCGAGGGGAAGTCCACCCAGCCTGGTGTCGTGGCCAGCCAGGTCCTGGACCTCAGGTGTGTGCCGCATGGCCTTGCCCTGTGGGTCTGGCAGAGTTGGTTGTTTTGCCTCTGCCTTCAGTTAAGCAACCTTCCGTTCCACAACCAGGCAGCATCTGCCTTACGGTAGAGACTGTTCTGACAGGCTGGGCCGGGTGCCAGCATGTGTGTGGTGCCAGAGGCTCAAACCTGTGTCCTCACACAGTGAAATACTTAGCTGTGCAGTGAGAAACTTCTGCCCAAGAACAAGCCCCCAGAGACGCCCCTGCTGCCTGTGTGAGGGGCAAGGCCAGAGCCATAGACACTCTGCCTTTACGTTCCCCAGGCTGAGACAGCAGGAAAGCTGTCAGGGCTCTGTCCGGGCACTTGGTGAACGTCTAGGGCCTCGAAGGACCCCCAGGTGCTGGTCCTCAGTCAGCACAACCCAGCTTTCCTTTCCTAAGGTGTGTTCATGTTCGAGTGAGCAGAGTGCATGCTGGCCGCTTTGTCCCCAGCGCTCACTCGCAGCGCCATCCTCGGCGGTGTGCTGATTTCTGTGTGTTTCCTCATCTGACCCGCGTCTCAGTCTAGAGAAGGACTCGTACCCGAAGATGGGGCCTGACTTCCTTCTTTCACACTAGGGATGAAGAGTTCTCTGTGAGCTCAGTCCTGGCCTCGGACGTCATTCACGCCACGCGGCGAGACATCCCGTGCATATTCAAGGTGTGGTTCTCCCGTCTTTTAGACACTTAGTTCTGAGAGCATCCTTGTTTTGTCACTATAAGATGGACTCCTTCCCCTGGCTCAGGCCTTCTGGTTAGCCCCACACACTTGCCCCATTCACACCTTGTGGTCATCACAAAGGAATCACTGTGTTACTCCCCAGGACTTCACTCGTCAGCAGTTTCCTGGATTTGTCAGGAGAGGGTGAAGCCAGAGACCACTTGACTCTGGCTTGAGGTGGAGCAGAGGATTCAGCCTCCAGCCTGCATGGCTGGTGCTCTGATATTGTGATATTAAGAATTTCTACAAAGTCGGGGATAGAATCACCTTCCAGCCCTCTCCGCTGAGAAGTCTAGTACAGCTCATGTAGTAAAGTTCTCATGGACCACAAAACAAAGCCCAAGGGGGCCAGGTGGTAGTGCACATAGCGCGAAGTGCAGGGATCCCAGTTCGAGCCCCCAGCTCCCCAACTGCTGCAGGGGGGTCACTTTGCAGGCAGTGAAGCAGGTGTCTGTCTTTCTCTCCCCGTCTTCCCTTCCTCTCTTGACTTCTCTCTGTCCTAGCCAACAATAAGAACAGCAGCAGCAACAATGGAGAAAAGATGGCCGCCATGGGCAGTGGATTTGTAGTGCAGGCACCAAGGCCCTGCAGGCAAATAAATAAACAAAGCCCCAGAATGATTGTCTTAGTGAATGCCCTCTCTCTATTCAGAAACTGCACCTTGAACACAGTGGAGGCAGCGGGCCTTGTCAGTTGCTGGAGAGAGGCTTGTTTGCAACAGCTGAAAAGCTCAGGGCTCGTGGGACGGGACGTGTGTCTGGTGCGTGTGCTGTCTGAGGCCCTTTTCTCCAGGACCCTCAGGAGCAGCTGAGAGAGCAGCTTCAAAGGAGGCGCCTGGGCCTCAGCACCCTGGGCGGCGTCCTGTCCCATCCTGCGTGGGGACGGCTGGCTGACGGCGCCTCCGTTTCTCTTGCTCTCTGGCAGGTGACTGCCTCTCTCTTAGGTTCTCCCCCCAAGACCAGCTCGCTGCTTATTCTGACAGAGAACGAGAATGAGAAGAGGAAGTGGGTGGGCATCTTGGAGGGCCTGCAGTCCATCCTCCACAAAAACCGCCTGCGGAACCAGGTGGTGCACGTGCCCCAGGAGGCCTACGACAGCTCGCTGCCCCTCATCAAGGCCGTGCTGACCGCCGCCATCGTGGGTGCGTGCCCTTCCCTGGGACACAGCTTGGCGGGGCCGGCCGACCCCGCGCTGGGCACCGGTGTCCTTGACTCCTCCCCTTGCCTCCACAGACGGGGACAGGATCGCACTCGGCTTGGAAGAAGGGCTCTACGTCATCGATGTCAACCGAGACGGTGAGTGAGTGGCTCCCCTGGAGCGCAGTGACGGGACAGCTGGAGCAGCCGCCTCCCCCCAGGTCTGCTCACGTCCAGACACGCACGGCGGGGATCCTGTGCTTGCTGGGTTCTTCAGGAGAGTGAGAGCTTCCTTGCTCGGGACTCCCTGCCATCCCAGGGACTCCTCAGCACTTACGGGACTGGGGTGTCCGGTTCAAGTGCGGGGTGCGTTCACCTGGGGCCCAGCCAGGTGGGAGCCAGCCCTTTCTGGGCAGGCGAGGGTAGAGGGACGCTGCTGGCAGGACGTGGGGCTGAGGGCCAGGGCGCTCGCTCTCTCTGCAGTGATCGTCCGCGCCGCCGACTACAAGAAAGTCTACCAGATCGAGCTCGCGCCCCGGGAGAAAGTGGCCGCCCTCGTGTGCGGACGGAACCACCACGTGCACCTCTGCCCCTGGACTGCCTTTGACGGGACAGAAAGTAACGTGGACATCAAGCTTCCTGAGACCAAGGGCTGCCAGCTCATGGCCATGGCCACGCTGAGGCGGGGCGGGCCCACCTTCCTGTTCGTGGCCGTGAAGCGGCTGGTGCTGTGCTACGAGGTCCTGGGCACCAAGCCCTTCCACAGGAAGCTGCGCGAGCTCGCGGCACCCGGCCACGTGCAGTGCATGGCCGCGTTCAAGGACAAGCTCTGTGTTGGCTACCCTTCCGGGTTCTCTCTGTTGAGCCCGCAGGGCGATGGGCAGCCTCTAAACCTGGTAAATCCCGATGACCCCTCGCTTACGTTCCTCTCGCAGCAGTCTTTCGATGCCCTTTGTGCTGTGGAGCTCCAAAGTGAGGAGTACCTGCTTTGCTTCAGCCACATGGGACTGTACGTGGACCCCCAAGGCCGGAGGGCGCGCGTGCAGGAGCTCATGTGGCCCGCGGCGCCTGTTGCCTGTAGTATGTATATGTTTTCTGTTGCCATTCCCGTTGCTGCCTCCGTCGGCACGCCTTCTGTTTCGCTTTGGTTTGTCTTCCAGGCCCTCGGCTCAGGGCGCCTGGGGCAGGGGGGTCCCCCATGTCCATGGGAGGCCCCCCAGGGGGAGCGGCCTCCCTTCGCTGAAGAGCCCCCAGGGCGAGAGCTACCTCCATTTCCTCGGTGATCATGTCCTGGAGTAAATCAGGCCGAAAGCTGGGGTGGGGTGGGGTGGACGTTGCGAACCAGGTGTTTTGGTTTTTTACTTTTTATTTTTATTTACTTTCCCTTTTGTTCCCCTTGTTTTATTGTTGTAGTTAGTTATTAATGTCGTTGTTGGATAGGACAGAGAAATGGAGAGAGGAGGGGAAGGCAGAGGGGGAGAGAAAGACAGACACCTGCTACCTGTGAAGCGACTCCCCTGCAGGTGGGGAACCGGGATCCTTACCTCGGTCCGTGCGCTTAACCCGCCGCGCTACCGCCTGACCCCCAAGAACCAGGTGTTTTTCTGAGTAGCTGGGACTATCGTGGAATAGCCGGGTTACTTGATTTGCGGGTGGCTCTCTGCACACAAACCCTGAGCTGCAGCCCCCCCGCTCGGGAGGGAGGGGTGCCAGGTGCCCCTTTGTAGCTGAGCACCACAGCCGTGTGTGTGTCTGGCCCTGGTGGCTCGGCCGAACACGTTTGACTTCCAGGGCAGAGATGAATTGGGCTCGCGGCACCAGGGTGCTGCATAGCCCGGCTGTAACTTGTGCGTTCACCACTGGCAGCAGACCCACAGCAGCCCTGGAGGTGGCCCCTGCTCTCACCTGGCTTGGGGACTGGCTTCCAGGTCCCTTACCCCCTTCTCAGTTTCTCTCGGTGAGCCCCTTGGTGAGCTCAGACACAACGGGGCCAAGTCCCCTTCAGCTTCAGAGGAGCAGGCCCTGACACCAGGGTCTGGAAGGTAAAATCTCCTTGCTGCAGGTGTCCAGGCAGACCAGGGCACCCCCCACACACACACCATTCTAGAAGGACCAGTTCCCTGGCAGGAACGGCGGGTGTTAGCCACTGCCTCCCCAGACTCAGCGTTAGCTTTTGGTCAAGATGGTAAAGGTTTGTCCAGAAGCCTGACACCACAGGAAACTTCGCCTCTGCCTCCAGTGCAGACGGGCCCTTCCGGAATCCGCTGGGCTGGCAGCTCCGTGGGGAACAGGAGCCACAGCTCGGGCGTGGCGTCTCAGCGCCATGCCAGCCGGGGTCCTGGGTGTGCCGGCTGGTCCCGGTGGGCGAGGCTGGGCCGGGGCTCACGGCTTTGCGTCTGCACCAGGTTGTAGCTCCTCCCATGTCACGGTGTACAGCGAGTATGGCGTGGATGTCTTCGACGTGCGGACCACGGAGTGGGTGCAGACCATCGGCCTGCGGAGGGTAGGCGGGGGGCCAGGCTAGGGGCCGGGGCCGGGGTGGACAGCCACCCCCCTGCCCGTAGGCCAGCAGCCACTGTGCTCTGCTCCCCAGATCCGGCCCCTGAACTCGGACGGCAGCCTCAACCTCCTGAGCTGCGAGCCCACGCGCCTCGTCTACTTCAAGAGCAAGTCCTCGGGTGAGTGCGGCGGCTGGGGCGGGGCAGGCGGGGCAGATGGGGCGGCGGGAGTGACACTGTCCTTGCAGGAGCAGCGCTCAGCGTGCCCGACACCTCCGGCAACAGCAGGAAGCAGATGCTGCGCACCCGCAGCAAGAGGCGCTTCGTGTTCAAGGTGCCAGAGGAGGAGCGGCTGCAGCAGCGGCGGTGAGCACGGGGCGCGTGGGGAGGGGGGAGGAGAGGGGGGTTCCTGCTCCCCTCACCCGCAACCCCCCTCCAGGGAGATGCTGCGAGACCCGGAGCTGAGATCCAAGATGATTTCCAACCCCACCAACTTCAACCACGTGGCGCACATGGGCCCAGGCGACGGCATGCAGGTGCTCATGGACCTGCCGCTGGTGAGTCTCTGGTCCGTCACCCCCACCAGTCGAGACACGTTCGAAAGCGTTGACCCGCACCACCCCGGGCCACAGCTGGGCACTTTGGTTTTTAGTGGGGAAGACACGGAGTGCGTGCTCCACCCACTGAGCCACACCACACACACAGCGTGTCTCCTGTAGGCTGCGTCTTGCCCTAGAACCCAGTGCCGTCGGTCACTGTCTCGACGGCCGCCCTGCACGCTCATGCTCACGCTGTCTCCTCTTTGCTCAGAGCGCTGTGCCCCCCTCTCAGGAAGACAGGCCCGGCCCCACCCCCGTGGCCCGGCAGCCTGCGGTCCGGAGCAAGCCCTACATCTCCTGGCCCTCGTCAGGTAGGTGGGGCACCTCGGGGCCTCTCCTCCCCCTGGGGCTCTTCCCTGATGGCGCTGTCCCTGTCCCCAGGTGGGCCTGAGCCTGGGGTGGCCGTGCCCCTGAGAAGCATGTCCGACCCCGACCAGGACTTCGATAGAGAGGTAGGAGCTGCCTGGCTCGGTGCCCGTGTCTTGTACTGGGGATGCGGCCCCCCACGCCACTGAGGGCTCTGCAGACTGTTTGACACACTGTCCTTCAAGTGTGGCGTGACTTGACCGTAGTCTGAGAATCCTGAGAACTATCTGTATCTTCCATGTCACATCTTTTGTGCAGTGATGCGTGTCTGTTCAGATAGCATTCCTCCTCTGAGAAGTGAGTGTCCAGTGTGCCCGGCCCTTCACCTGGCTGCCTCTGACCGTGTGACACTCACTCCAGGAGTGCGTTCTCTCTCGGTGGGGGCAGGCGTCTTCACCCACTCTGCCCCTTGTGCCCCTCACCCTGGACCCTTGGCTCAGAGAAGCTTCTTTCCCATAATGCTGAGTGTGGCCACTTGTGCTGCAGCCTTTGCCCACTTCCCAGCTGGGTCTCGAGTGTCTTCAGGTGCTGCGCGTGAACGAGCACCTTGCTGGGAAATGAGATTTCCCAGACTTCTCTTGTTCTAAGCAGCACCCTTCAGTGTGCCAGAGCTCCAGCTGGTGAGATCCACTTTCCTGTTTCTTCAGTTGCTTCTGCCCCTCAGGAAGGCCCAGTGCAGGATCAGAAAGGTTCACTTTACCTTTGAGCTTAACGGCTTTAGCCTGCTTTTATTACGGCGGCTGCGTCTCCGAAGCAGTGTTGAGGTGTCGGCCCGTGTGGTGCGGGTCTTTCCTACCCTGCCGCCAGAATGAAGCCAAGGGCCTTCAGTTGAGGCCAGACTGCCACTGTGGGCCCCGTAGGGGCTGTTCTGTCTTCACAGAGCTGCCTTCCTTTCCAGCAGTTGTACTTCCAGTGGGCAGGTCTCTCACCTCCGTGGCTTTGTCTTCTTATTCAGGGTGTTACTGTCTGGCCAGGCATCTTGTCAGGGCTTTGTGTCTTTTGCCTGATTGCTGAGAGCAGGAGCGTCCTGTGTGGAAGCTCCCACTCACGTCCCCATCTTTGTGTTGACAGCCTGACTCGGATTCCACCAAACACTCAACTCCATCGAACAGCTCCAACCCCAGCGGCCCGCCCAGCCCCAACTCCCCCCACAAGAGCCAGCTCCCCCTCGAAGGCCTGGAGCCCCCCACCTCTGATGCCTGAATGTTGCGCCAGGGCGGGGCCTCCCACGGCAGTGCCAAGACCAGCCGACCCTCAGTGTTGCCCCGACTGCACAGCTCGTGAAGGAAGACGCCACGTTAGCCAGGGGCCTGAGCATCAGGCGAGGAGGGAATCGGCGGCCTACCTTGGCTCCGGTGGCCTTCGTGTCCGTGTCCCACTCCCGCCAGAGCCTCGTGTGCGCTTGTCGTCCCCAGCCGTGATGTCACCAGTATGTACTACTGTGAAGTCCTCGCTTCCGCCCTGCATGGAGCCCAACAGCCCCGCCGGGGTCCTGTGGCGCCTTCCCTCCTCCGTCCCAGTGGCTGAGGAACGCGTGCCCTCACCCCGAGTTGGCACCGAGTGACGGGCACCTCCCACTGTGTCACGCCAGCCCCATCCAGGCCTTCTGGGCTCTGGTTTTTACTTTTTTAATGTAAGTCTGAGAGTCTTTGTAATTATTGAATCGTGAGAACACTTTTGAGCAATTTACCTGTCTATAAATAAAGCAGACGCCGCAGTTCCAGAGTTTTCTGGGGGCCTGTCTGGGATCCGACACCGCACTGCATTCCATCACCCGACGAGACACTCCAGGTCGTGTGAGCTGGGGGGGTCCCGCTCCTTAGACCAACACCCTGCTGCCGGCAACACCAGTCTCCCACTCGAAAGTAACGAGAACGAGCCCGGCGCGTCACTCACAACGTGTGCAGAGGATAGAGCCTGGGTCCCCGCCATCATCTTACTAGTTTTTAATAAAATTCACGTGAGGCTCGGCGGGAGCGGACGTGGAGCAGCCCCTGGACATCTCCTGCAGAGAACGCCTATGTCCTGTCAGTTCACTGACAACACGAGTGTGCCGGCCAGCAGTGCCCTGGTGGGAAGGGGAGCGCTCACGGGGCTGTGAAAGCTACGTCGAGAATCAGACACCGTCAGAGGCGACTCACCAGGCCTGATACTCCGCCGGGGCTCCGGGATGGACCCTGTGGGCCGGACGGTCGGTCCTGCACCCATGAAGCAGGTGGGACGGGGCTGGAACTGCTCAGCAGAGCGGGAGCTGAGGCCCCCCTGCAGCGGGGTCAGCCCGCACCCGAGCCAGTAGACACACCTCCCCGGGGCTTCACAGGCGTGGCCGTGGCCCACATCAGAGTGCACGGGAGACCCCCGGGCCCGGCACCAAGGCTCTGCAAAGGCAGCATCTGACGCACTGGGTCCCTACCTGCTCCAGACCACACGGACTAGGGCACAGGGGAGCCAGAGCCGCTCAGTGAGCAGACGGGGTGCAGCGCACACGAGGAAGGTCCTAGAGGTCAGAAATCAGAAGGGAGTCGGCGGGAGCACAGTGGGTTAAGCGCATGTGACGCACAGTCGTAAGGACCGGTGTGAGGATCCCGGTTCGAGCCCCCGGCTCCCCACCTGCAGGGGAGTCGCTTCACAGGCGCTGAAGCAGGTCTGCAGGTGTCTGTCTTTCTCTCCCCCTCTCTCCATTTCTCTCTGTCCTATCCAACAATGATGACATCAATAACAAAACAAGGGCAACAAAAGGGAATAAATATTTTTAAAAAATTAAAGTTGTGGTCTGGGAGGTGGTGCAGTGGATAAAGCATTGGACTCTCAAGCATGAAGTCCTGAGTTCAATCCCTGGCAGCACATGTACCAGAGTGATGTCTGGTTCTTTCTCCTCCTATCTTTCTCATTAATAATATTTTTTAAAAATTAGTTTGAAAAAAATAGGTCAGAGTTGATGGTGAGGTCCTGTGTAACTCAAGCCCTCTTGAGAACGGGAGACAGAGCAGAGATAGCTCAGCGTTAGAGCACAGGACACATGCCTAAAGCCCCAGGCTTGGTCCCCGGCAACGCCACGTGCAGGAGCTGGGCTCGCTCTGGCTTCTCTCGTTCAAACGGATTCGTAGTGCTGGTACTTGGCCCCAGCGATAACCCTAGAGGAATCTGAAAAACAAACAGGACATACACACCTGAAGCCGCAGACTCGGACCCCCCTGCTCTGCTTTTTGTCTTTGTTTAATTTTGATCTTTATTATAGGAGACAGAAATTAAGAGGGCAGGGGGGAGATGGGCACCCACAGACCTGCTTCACCACTCATGATGCTTCCTCCCTGCAGGTGGGGAGTGGGGGCTTGAACCTGGGTTCTTACACACCGTAATGTGTGTGCTTAGCCAGGTGTGCCGCGGCCTGGCCCGTTTTCTCATAAAAATACGAAGACTGGGCTAGTAGCTGTTTCGCCCCAAGACTCAGAAACAGACCTGGAGGGTCAAAGGCGCCCGGCCAGAACTAGTTTCTAACAGAAGATCGGTGAGTGGAGCCCACGCACGAGGCCGCCCTCCGAGCTCAGGAAGAAGAAGATGAAGAGCGGGACAGGAGGCGGAGGGGGAGCGTGTGGGGCAGACGCTGGAGCTCAGGCAGGGTGGCAGGTCAGCCCCAATACAAACAGGAGAAAGATGGAGTGAGAGAGGCAGCTTCTGGGCAGGACACCTGTCTACTGTGGTGTGTGTCGTTACAAAGAGCCGGGCAGCAAAACTATTAGGATGAGCTCAACAAAGGTGGAGGGGGCGGGAGCCAGCATAGTGGTTCTACAAAAGCTTTCACTCCTGAGGCTCTGGCTCCAGGTTCAGTCCCCAGCACCACCATTGGCCAGAGCTGGGCAGGGCTCTGATGTGTTTTGCTATATCATTAATGTAAAGCAAATAAAGAACATTAAAAAAAAATGTTAGAGAGTCGGGCAGTAGCGCAGTGGGTTAAGCACAAAGCACAAGGGCCTGTGTGAGGATCCCGGTTCGAGCCCCCGGCTCCCCGTTCGAGCCCCCGGCTCCCCACCTGCAGGGCAGTTGCTTCACAGGCGGTGAAGCAAGATCTGCAGGTGTCTTTCTCTCCCCTTCTCTGTCTTCCCCTCCTCTCTCCATTTCTCTGTCCTATCCAACAACGATGACATCAATAACTACAACCATTAAAAAAGGGGCAACAAAAGGGAATAAATAAAGTTTTTTAGGGTGGGGGTATAGCATAATGATTATGCAAAGAGACTTTCATGCCTGAGGTTCTCAAGTCCCAGGTTCAATCCCCTACACTGCCATAAGTCAGAGCTGAGCAGTGCTCTGGTTAAAAAAAAAAAAATTTTTAAACCAACAGCAGACTATCATAACGAAAAATAGAGGTGGCCAGGAGGTGGTGCAGTGGCTGAGGCACTTGGGTTCTCCAGCATGAGGCCCAGAGTTAATCCCTGGTGGTTCCCCAGAGTGATGTCTGCTGCTCTCTCCTTTCCCATAAAGAAAAATACAGGAACTCTGGGCTCAGGAGACAGGCCACACCTGGCTTGTGCATTTTCCCATAAGCAAAGTCCGAGCTATAAGCATTTTTTTGCTTCCAGGGTTATTGCTGGGGTTCGAGGCCTGCACCATGAATCCACTGCTCCTGGAGGCTATTTTTCCTTTTGTTGCCCTTGTTTTATCATTGTTGTGGTTGTTGTTGATGTTATTGGATAGGACAGAGAAATGGAGAGAGGAGAAGACGGGGAGAGAAAGCTGCAGACCAGCTTCACTGCTTGTGAAGTGACTCCCTGCAGGTGGGGAGCTGGGGGCTCCTTGTGCTTCGCGCCATGTGTGCTTAACCCGCTGTGCTACTGCCCGACCCCTGAGATATAAGCTTTGACACCACATGTGCAAGCACCCAGCACCAGGGGAAACTCCATAGATAGCAGGTAGGGTGTGTGTGTATGTACACTGACAGGGTGCGTGTGTACTGGGGAGTCCAGGGAGGCAGCTCAGGGGTTAGAGCACAGACGTGTGTGTGAGGCCTTGTGCCACAGCATCACGTGACTGGTCAGGACAGAGTAGTGCTCTGGCCTCACATGCAAGACATTGATTTTAAAAACCAAAGTGGGAAGATGGCCTGTGTGTGTGGAGAGAGAAATGACCGGTCCCTGCCGCCCCGAGTCCACACGTGGCCAAGCTGCCGTCAGAGCCACTGGCCATCCTGAGCAGCCAAGCGTCCTTCAGAAAGCAGTGTGGGGCTCACAGGCTGCACCCAGCCCATCAGGCCGTGCTGGCCGGGCACCAGTGGCCGGTCAGTGAGCAGACAGGCTAGAAGCCGCCGATGTGTGTCGCTACCCCCAGGGCAGGGCGATTCCCAGCCGGAAACTTTGCTGGTGAGCAACCTGGATTCAGCCCCAAAGCTGGTGGAGAGATCAGAGCACAGGGCCACACGAAGACTACAATGGCAGAGGCACCTGCGGCCGTCTGTCTGTCCTAGTGAGCACAGGTGGAGCCATGGACTCGCGGCACGTGGTCCTGGGCCAGAGGGTCTCTGGGCCTCTCTCCTGAATGAGTCTTTTGTTAGAACACCATTAACCGGGCCAAGAAGGTGGGCACACCTTCACCTGAGTGAGACCCGGGCTGAGGCCAGCGCCTCACAGGTGCCCCTGGGACGGCCCTGAGGGGGAGGATAGGTCTCTGCGTGTCCGAAGTGAAAAAACAAGCTGCCTTGGAAGGGGGGAGGGGCTGCACCTGATTGAGTGCACCTGTTACCATGCACATGGGCCCGGGTTCAAGCCCCCAGCCCCCACGTACAGGGGGGAAGCCTCATGAGTGGTGGAGCAGGGCTGCAGGGTCTCTCCCTCCTTATCCTCTTTCCTTCTCAATCTCTCTGTCCTATCAAACAAGAAAAAGAACAGGATGCCCTAGAGCTGTAGCTTTGGGTGTGCACAACCTCCTCATGCCCAGCACAGCAGAAAGAAAGAAAGAAAGAAAGAAAGAGCTAAGGACAAGGACATGAACATACTGACACTGGAGGACAGAGCTCAGCCTCACATCACCGGGGACCCTCCCCACAGAGACAAACCAGGGGGGCTGGTGTGGAGCAACCTGGAGGCAGAGACCCTCACAGCACGCCCTCCTCAGAATGTTCTCCCAGTGATGGCACCCCACTCACAGTGGGCCCCCCAGAGCAGTGCACACAGCCAGAGAACACATCACGGCCACAGGCCACTCAGCCCTGAGGTGGGCGTCCTGCCTCACGTGGCCGCTGAACTGTCCTCATCTGAAATGCCCCCCACCCACCCCGGGCAGCACACGGCCCGCCTGGCAGAGCAGAGGCGGCCACATGTGGACCTTGGTCCCAGCCCCCGCACCACAGCAGCCGAACCAAATGGTGCCCATGAGTCCCTCCTGTCTGTCTCTGGAGTTCCCCCACAGCAGTGACTCCAGGGTGCACGCTGGCACTTCCAGGAATGTGGCTGGCCCAGGGAAACACAGGCCGAGGCATGAGGCCCCAGGTTCAATCCCCAGCATCACGTGCCAGAGTGATGCTGCCCTTCTGCATAGCGCACCTCTCACAAATACAACTTTAAATCCTTCTACAAAGGATTTTGAAATGTATGCGCCAAAACTTCTATGTGAAGGGGGCGCTGCTGATGCTGCTGGTGGCTCACCCCAGGGAATTCATGCCTCACCATAGCTGAGGCCCTGGGTTCAATCCCTGGCACCACACGGGCAGCTCCATGGATGGCGGAGCAGTGTTTGTTGTTGCCTCTCTGTGCCAGTTCTCGCAATGTATGTTTCCACTCTCAATTTAAATTGGGGGGGGGTCACTTGTCCATGGGTCCACTCCCTAGCATAGCACTAAGTCCACATAAATAAAAACATGGCGCAAAGCGCAAGGACTGGTGTAAGGATCCCGGCTCGGGCCCCTGGCTTCCCCACCTGCAGGGGAGTCGCTTCCCAGGCGGTGAAGCAGGTCTGCAGGTGTCTGTCTTTCTCTCCCCCTCTGTCTTCCCCTCCTCTCTCCATTTCTCTCTGTCCTATCTAACAACAACGTCATCAGTAAAAACACCACCAATAAAACAAGGGCAACAAAAGGATGTTTTAAAAAATAAAATGTAAAAGGGGGGCGGGTGGTGGCGCACCTGGTTGAGCACACATGTTACAGTGCACAAGGACCCAGGTTTGAGCCCCCAGTCCCCACCAGCAGGGAGAAAGCTTCACAAGTGAAGCAGGGCTGCAGGTGTCTCTCTGTCTCTCTCCCTTTCTATCACCCCCTTCCCTCTCGATTTCTGGCTGTCTCTATGCAAAAGAAAATAATTAAGGCATATAATGCAAGGACCGGTGTAAGGATCCCGGTTCGAGCCCCCAGATCCCCACCTGCAGGGGAGTCACTTCACAGGCGGTGAAGCAGGTCTGCAGGTGTCTGTCTTTCTCTCCCCCTGTCTTCCCCTCCTCTCTCCATTTCTCTCTGTCCTATCCAGCAACGACAACACCACCACCAACACCAATAAAACAATAAAGGCAACAAAAGGGAATAAATATAAAACAATAAAAAACAAGGACAACAGGGGGTCGGGCGGTGGCGCAGTGGGTTAAGCGCATGTGGCGCAAAGCGCAGGGACTGGCGTAAGGATCCTGGTTCGAGCCCCCGGTTCCCCACCTGCAGGGGAGTCGCTTCACAGGCGGTGAAGCAGGTCTGCAGGTGTCTGTCTTTCTCTCCCCTTCTCTGTCTTCCCCTCCTCTCTCCATTTCTCTCTGTCCTATCTAACAACGAATTGCGTCAACAAGGGCAATAATAATAACCACAACGAAGCTACAATAAGGGCAACAAAAAGGGGGAAAAAATGGCCTCCAGGAGCGGTGGATTCATGGTGCAGGCACCGAGCCCAGCAATAACCCTGGAGGAGGAAAAAAAAAAAACAAAAAAAACAAGGACAACAAAAGGGAAAATAAATATATAAAAATAATGAAAAATTTAAAAAGAAAATAATTATTTAAAAAAACAAAAATGTAAAAGGAATCCAGCAACCACAAGTCTCAGCTACTCACCAAAAGCACATTCCTGCCCTGAGGATAAACAGGAGAGGACAGAGCCCAGCACTGACCATGCTCGGCCAGTCCCGGGAGCCCAGAGGCCTCCGCATCACGCAAGGGAGCTCCGCAGTGAGCTGGTCCTTCCTGCAGCTTCATGACTAGCCCCAGTGAAACAAGATGGATACAGGCCTTGAAGTGAGTGGAGTCCCCTCAAATGGTCACAATGTCTCGTCACTTCCAACCCAGCAGGTGAGTCAGGAAACAGCTGGGTCCTGGCCTCTGGCCCTGTCACCTACAGGCTCACTGCTGATGCCACCTGCCCCATCAGCCGCCGTCCTCCCTCAGTCCCTTCCTTGCTACAGCACCCCCTTACCTACAGCCATGCCCACCGCCCAGGGCCAAGGGTGCTGGTCCCAGTCCTCCTGAAGGGCAGCTCCGGGTACCCCAACCCCCCCAGGGCCTCCATTCCCTTCTGACCCCCAGGCTTCAGATTTAAAGCTCAAAGTCTGGGGGTGAGTCCCAGCGCCACCCCAGTTGACCTGTGAGGGTGGGCCCCACACACCCCATCCAGCTCCATGGCTGGAAGATCTCAGCCAGTGGCACAATGCCCAGGACCTGGCAGTCATAGGCAGGAAGTCCCCCCAGACACAGACACAGACACACACACACACACCAACGACAATGGTGGCTGCAGGAGCCTAAGACCCCCTTTCTGTAGAATCATGGACATGGACCTGCTCCTGAGAACTCAGATCTCAAAGATGTTACACCATGCTCGCTCCATGTGAGGCTGACAACAGCCCCCCCAAACAGGCTCCCCCCTCACACACAGGGGCCAGTGAACGGATGAGCTCACATGGTGAGCTGAGCCCACGGCAGAAGGAGCACAATTTGGGACCCTGTCATTTTCATCACAGATTTTACTCAGCAAGCTACGAAGCACCTACTAAGTGCTGGGCACAAGCTGCCCAGTCACACCACCCACGGTGACTGTCACAAGAATCCCATCGGCCCTGGTCGGTTTCACAGCTAATGTTCACCCGGGTGGCATGAGAATAGCACCCAAACCAGACTTGGACTTTCCCAGCCCAAAATCTAATTTTTTTTAACTTGGGGACTGAACCCAGAACCTCAGAGCCCCAAGAAGGAGTCTATTCTGTAAACCACTGTGACACCTGCCTGGCCCCTTCCTGTCCTACTTTTCAGGACCCAGGTTAAGCGCACATAATAGGAGCAAGGGCCAGCGCAAGGTTCCCAGTTCCAGGCCCCCGCTCCCCACCTGCAGAGGGGTTGCTTCACAAGTGGTGAAGCAGGTCTGCGGGTGTCTGTCTCTCCTTCTCTATCTTCCTCTCCCCCTCAATTTCTCTGTCCTATCATAAATAAATAAGCAAACAAAACAAAAAGGTTAAAAATAATAATAAATGTACCCCTCTCACCCGGTGTCGAAGCCCATCATCCTCAGCCTCCAACCTGAGTCAGCCGCCAAACCAGGACAGACAGCCGCTCCTCTGAGCTAGGGTGACACCACTCGCCCTGCCACGAAGCTCACTGCGGGCCAGGAGACGGTGTGTGAATAAAGTCTTTTGAGTGCTGGGTCCCAAGTTCAACCTCCGGCACCCCACTTGCCAGGGCGATGCTCTGGTTCTCTCTCTCCATCTCTGTGTCTCTCACATGGATTTTTTTTTAAAGATTTTATTTATTTATTCATGAAGATAGGAGAGAGAGAGAGAGAGAGAGAAAGAACCAGACATTACTCTGGTATATGTGCTGCCAGGGATTGAACTCAGGACCTCATGCTTCAGAGTCTGATGCTTTATCCACTGTGCCACCTCCTGGACCACGAATTTTTTTATTTTTTATAATTACTTATTGAACAGAGACAAATTGAAAGGGAAGGGGAAACAGGGAGACAGACGCCTGCAGCCCTGCTTCACCACTCGCAGGTGGGGGCTGAGGGCTTGAACCTGGGTCCATGTGCATGCACCATCTGAGCTCATCTGGGAGTGCCGCCACTTGGCCTCTAAATAAATATTCAAAATAATAATAATCACCAGGAAACCTCACCTTCCTCAGTTGGGGACCACGCTCATCCTCACTGCCATGTGGCCACCCCTCCCCAGAGGGGCCGTTACCCCGGAATGACCGGCAGCTGAACTGCACAGCCCTCACGTCTCCAGATGCCCGACCGACCCACCTCACTCCTGCTCCCAGCAACCATGTGAACAAAAACTGACGGTGACAGTGGAACGTCAGTCAAAAAGAAAAGACAGACGCAGCCAGGTGAAGCAATGTTTTGTCCCCCAGCCCCTCAGTGACCACTTTCAGAGCTGGCAGGCAGACAGATGGGTACGACAGCCCGCAAAGTCCCAAGCCAGTGCAGCCCATGAAGCTGAGCTCAGAGCCAAGGCCGCCTCCTCTCCCAGGAGGGTGCATGTGTGGGCCCCAGAGCTGGGGGGGGGGGGTCCTGCAGGGCCTCTTGACCAGGAGCTGGGAAGGGGTAGGTCACCCATGAGAACAGCGTGGGGACAGAGGGTCCTGGAGGAGGGGTCCCTGAGGCCGCATTCCGGCATCAGAAGAGTAGCCGCCATGTGTGAGGCCGGCCCCCCTCCCAGGCAGGATCAGCAGGACATGGGGTTCCCCGGGCCACAGGCCTCGTGGTTCTGAGCGTGGGCATGCTTTGGAGGTGCACTCTGCTTCCTGTACCTGCTGCAGACCCACCGGGCATTTTGGGGGACAACTGACAGTCCCTCCCATCAGCTGGCCCCTATTGGGCATCTCCCAGGGGAGCCCCCCACGAAAGCCTGTCCCCAGGCCGACGCTCGAGTGCCTCCCATTGTTGAAGCAGGACTGGCAGCAGCTGCTCTCCTCTCCCGGATCAACTAGGAATACCAAAGGAGACCACCCGGACCGAAACAAGACAGGACTAGAATGACCACAGGAACCCAGGAAATCACCGGTGAGTACAAACACGCGTGGCTGGTGACAGAGAGGAGAGAGGGGCCTAAGGAGAGATTAAGTGACTGCTAACAGTTCAACAGTTTATCAGTGGAGACACCACCTCCAGTCTGATCCACCAACAAGGGGGCAGCTGAAGGGAGGAGAGGACTCCCCAGAGACTCACGAAGAGCAACTCTGAGTCTCCATTGCTACTACCCTCAGAATCTGGAGCAGCGACAGGGAGGGACACCAGGGGACAGAGATCTAACCGGGAAACTCAGGAGAAGACCTATACCTCGGTGGCATAGCTGAGGGGCTGTGAAAGTCTCTTTGCATAACCACTGGATTATCTCTGCCACACCCTGCTTTATCTCTTGGTCAGGAGTCAGGGATTAAGCTAAGAAGCCTATTGATAGTTTAAAAGCCCTCAGGCTCCCATAGCCTACAGGGAAGAAAAAAAAAAGAGGCTTTTACACCACTGAGCTCCAACTCAGGGATTGAAAAAACTGTTAACTTCCACCACGGTAAACCCTTTAATTAAATTACTTAGACACAAGTCAATCCAGGCAATAGTAATCAATAATTTGAAAAGTACTGATAAAGGGAACTCATAACATAATATATAAAATGGTTAAAACAACAAGAAAAAATATTGGAGACTCGAACCAGGACAAGAGTCCAGCTAAAAGTCCTCCAGAGGGTGAAGCACAAAACAACAAGTTCAACATCCAAACATTAGCTAAGGAAATAATAACAGGAGTGAGTAAAGAATTTGAAAAAATTGTAATCAGAAATGCAGGAACAACAAATGAGAATATGGAAGAAAATTATAATTATCTCATGGTTATTAGAGAGCTGAAAGCTGAAATCGCTGAGCTAAGAAGGCAACTAGCTGAACAAGCTAAAACAGTATCAGAGCAGGGCAACAAAATAGATGAACTCCAGAAAACAGTAGAGGGCAGAGAGAATAGAATCTATGAGGCTGAAGACAGAATTAGCAAGATTGAGGATGAATTAGAGACAACTAAAAAAGAAGTAAGAGATCTCAAAGAGATTAAGAGATGCTGAAAACAACAACAGAGTCCTATGGGATGACTTCAAAAGAAACAATATACGCGGGGGTCGAGGGGGTGGCGCAGTGGGTTAAGCGCACGTGACGCAAAGCGCAGGGACCGGCGTAAAGATCCCAGTTCGAGACCCCGGCTCCCCACCTGCAGGGGAGTCGCTTCACAGGCGGTGAAGCAGGTCTGCAGGTGTCTGTGTTTCTCTCCCCCTCTCTGTCTTCCCCTCCTCTCTCCATTTCTCTCTGTCCTATCCAACAACTAATTGCGTCAACAAGGGCAATAATAATAACCACAACGAAGCTATAACAAGGGCAACAAAAGGGGGAAAAATGGCCTCCAGGAGCGGTGGATTCATGGTGCAGGCACCGAGCCCAGCAATAACCCTGGAGGAGAAAAAAAAAAAAAGAAAAGAAAAGAAACAATATACGCATTATTGGCTTACCAGAGGAAGAAAGAGAAGGAGAGGAAGAAAGCATTCTCCAGGCCATAATAGCTGAAAACTTCTCTAGTCTAGACAACACCAAAGACATAAAGATTCAAGAAGCCCAGAGGGTCCCAAACAGAATTAACCCAGACCTAAAGACACCAAGACATGTCATACTTAGAATGGAAAGGAATAAGGATAAAGAAAGGATCCTCAAGGCTGCAAGAGAAAAACAAAGAGTCACCTACAAAGGAAAACCCATACGATTAGCAGCAGACTTCTCCATACAAACACAACAGGCCAGAAGAGAATGGCAAGATATCTATCGAGTGCTCAATGAGAAAGGCTTTCAGCCAAGAATACTATATCCTGCTAGACTGTCGTTCAGACTAGATGGAAGCATCAAAACCTTCTCAGACAAGCAACAGTTGAAGGAAGCAACCATCACCAAGCCTGCCCTGAAAGAAGGACTGGCAGCAGCTGGCGACTCACTGAGGGGAGAGGGGCCACCAGGGCCACAGTTGGCATCACCAGAGACGGGGCTGGCCGTGGTCACGTGAGGCACAGCTCCTGTGCGCCACACCTGCCGCTGCCACTACATGACTGGGCTGGAAGCAGTGGGAGCCACCCCCAGCCCCCCAAGCAGTGGGGACCAGCCCCTGCGAGGCTCCTTCAGCACCTTGGGGCTCTCCTGTGGGTGCAGCCGTGACCCACCCTGCGCCCCACCTCCCAGCAGACGGGCTAAGTGACTCCAGGCAATGACTTTATTGCGATCACCACGACTCGGCATGGTGGGGGCGCAGGGAGAGAGGGAAGGGGTGCAGCAGGGGTGGGGGGCAGGGGGCGCAGGGCTGGCTCAGGCCTCCGTGTGGAACAGGGGGTTCACGAAGCAGCTCTGGCTGGTGGTCCTGGCCTCCTGGGCGGGGGCTGTAGGGGCCTGTGGGGTGGTGGCGTGAGACTAGCCAGGTAGGTCACGGGTGGGGGGCTCTGCCAGCACACCACCCACCCCTGCAGCCCTCACCACTTCTGCAGAGCTCGCCGCATCAAACATGGGGTTGGGGAAGCCCAGAGGTGTAGGGTCCCCCTCAGCGCCTCGCCTCCACCTGATGGAGGGGGAGAACACGGTATGAGCGCATGCGCGAACCCAGCCTCTGTCTCAACCGAGCGCACCTGAGCCTCCACGTGCCTCACACCCACCTGAGTCTCACACCTGAAACCCTGGAACCAGGATCTGTTCCGCAGACCTGAACAACACCGCACCTGAGCCCCACCCCAGCTCCAGTATCTGAGTCCCTGTACCTCAGCCCTTGCACACCTAAGCCCCCCGACACCTACCCAAGCCCCCAGCCCCATATCTGAGCCCCAGCCCCATATCTGAGCCCCCAGCCCCATATCTGAGCCCCCAGCCCCATATCTGAGCCCCAGCCCCATATCTGAGCCCCAGCCCCATATCTGAGCCCCCAGCCCCATATCTGAGCCCCCAACCCATATCTGAGCCCCAGCCCCATATCTGAGCCCCCAGCCCCATATCTGAGCCCCCAGCCCCATATCTGAGCCCCCAGCCCCATATCTGAGCCCCCAGCCCCATATCTGAGCCCCCAGCCCCATATCTGAGCCCCAGCCCCATATCTGAGCCCCAGCCCCATATCTGAGCCCCAGCCCCATATCTGAGCCCCAGCCCCATATCTGAGCCCCAGCCCCATATCTGAGCCCCAGCCCCATATCTGAGCCCCAGCTCCATATCTGAGCACCCAGCCCCATATCTGAGCCCCCAGCTCCGTATCTGAGCCCCCAACCCATATCTGAGCCCCCAGCTCCATATCTGAGCCCCCAGCTCCGTATCTGAGCACCCAGCCCCATATCTGAGCCCCCAGCTCCATATCTGAGCCCCAGCTCCATATCTGAGCCCCAGCCCCATATCTGAGCCCCCAGACCCTCACCTAGCCCCCAACCCCTACCTGAGACCCCTCGCTCTCAGCAGCAGCAGGGCCCCCAACAGCAACACCAGAAATAGTGCGGCTGCCACCAGGCCGCCCGCCAACCCTGTACTAGGCCCGGGAGCGGCCTGTCCGCCCGCCGAGCCCCCGATGGCCGCACCCGACTCTTGCATCGACGCGGACAGCACCCCCAGGGCCGGGCCTGCAGGGAACAGACTCAGGCTCAGGCCAGGGCGAGGCCGAGGGTCCAGGCCAGCGGTCAGGGGGTCCAGCCCCGGTTACCCTGCTCCGTCGCGTCGGCCAGCAGCGCCCTGGCCAGCCGGCCTGCGCTGCCCACCGGGGGCCCGGCCTCCAGCAGCACCACCTGGATCTCGGCACCCGCAGCCCGGCCCGGCGAGGCCCGCGGCACCTTGGACACGGCGGCCTGCAGCCCCCGGAACTCGGGCTGGACACAGGGGCGACTCGGGTCACAGGACAGAGGGGCCACGGGGGTGGGACCCCGGCGGGACAGGGCGGCCTCTCCCGGTTACCTGCGCCAGGAAATCGCGCAGCAGCCGCGCCCGGTACCGGGCCAGGTCAAAGGCGGGGCCGGGGGTCAGCGCCACGACGGCTCCTGGGGGGCGGTCAGCGGGGGTCAGCCGGGGTCAGGGGGGTCAGCGGGGGTCAGGGGGGCCAGCCGGGGCCGCGGGGGTCAGCGGGCCGCCACACTCACCGCACAGCCCGCAGCACTGGCCGGAGGGCAGGAGGGCGTCGAGGCAGGCGGCCGGGGGGCAGCGGCCGCCCCGGGGCTGCAGGAGGGCGGCGCAGATGCTGGGCTGCGCCTGCGGGTCGGGGGTCAGCGAGGCCCAGCGCCGCCCGCCCGCCCGCCCGCCGGCCCGCACTCACCTCGGCGTTGCCGCACACGCAGCCCGACGCGTCTCCGCAGCCCCCGGGGGTCAGGCCCAGCGCGCCCGGGCCGTGGAAGCGCAGGCGGCCGGCGCGGGACGCCAGGAAGCCCGCCAGGTCCTCGGGGCGCAAGAACGTCTGCGGGCGGGGCGTGAGTCCCCCGGGTCTCGGCCTCGGCCTCGGCCTCAGCCCCGCCCCGCCCCGCCCGCCCCGCCCGCCCCGCCCGCCCCCGGGGCCTCCCCGCCTCCACCCCGCCGCTCACCTGGCCCAGCGCGGACACGCTGCGGACGCTCGGGGCGCCCGGGCCGAGCCGCACGCGGAAGGCGCCGTCCGGCGGGAAGACCACGGCGTCGTGGCGGCAGGGCACCCGCTCGGCGTCCACGGAGAAGAGCCCGTGCGCCGCGTCCGCGCTCCGCCACAGGCGCGGGTCGAACCAGGAGAAACGGTCGGGGTCCCGGAAGGCGGCGGGCGCATCTGCGCGGGCGGCATGAGCGCGGACCCGGGCCGACACGCCCCCACGAGGACACGCCCCCGCGGACAGCCCTGGACACGCCCCGTTCGGACACGCCCACACGTGGGCACGCCCCCACGCGGACAGCCCTGGACACGCCCCTCGGGCACGCCCACGAGGAACGCCCCGTTCGGACACGCCCATACGTGGACACGCCCCCATGCGGACAGCCCTGGACACGCCCCCACGAGGACACGCCCCTCGGATACGCCCACGAGGGCAGCCCTGGACACGCCCCCACGAGGACACGCCCCCACGAGGACAGCCCTGGACACGCCCCCACGAGGACACTCCCCACGCGGACAGCCCTGGACACGCCCCCACGAGGACACGCCCCCGTGTAGACACGCCCCACGTGGACAGCCCCTGCGCGTGGGCTCGCCCCACTCTGTACACAACCCGCCCTGGACACGCTCCCATGGACGTGGACGTCCCGCCGAGCCTCCTGCTCACCTGAGGGGCAGCCTGAGTCCGACTGGGTGTCCTGGGCGAAGAAGCCGGCACCAGAGGCCAGGACGAATTCTCCGTCGAGAGGCAGGAGCTGCGGGGAGCGCCCCGAGGGGTCATGGGGATCCCCTGTCCCGGGAAGGGTCGCCCGGACAGAGACACTAGCAGGCAGCGGCACTGGTGTCGGATGTGGAGAGTGGGGGCAGCCCGCTGCAGGCCCAGCCCAGGAGCTGTGTGCCAGCCCAAGGAGCCCAAGCCGCTGGGGGCCTCAAGGCTGCCCTGACCAGAGGGGCCCAGAGGAATCCAGAAGCTTACAAGTGTGGGGAGTCAGAGTCACAACACATTTAGCAAAGCTGATGGTCTCTCTTTACAATTTTTAAAGAAATAAAACATGATGTCTGGGGGTGAGGGAGTACTAAGGAACTTGGGGGGGGGCTCAAAGGAAGACACAAATATTGGAAAGCTTAAGAAATTAAAACCAAAGTGAGAACCTAGATGCGATTGTATTAGTTTCTAGGAAAATCTAAAGTGGCCAGATCAACACAAGAAGCAATCGAAAGGACCAATAAGCATTAAAGGACGTGACTCCAGATGTCCAGTTCAAGAGCTTCTGAGGCTGATACTGAACCCAGGGAGCAATAACTTGCTTTCTTTATTAAACATTTATTTACTCCCTTTTGTTGCCCTTGTTGTTTTCTTGTTGTAGTTATTATTGTTGTAGTTATTGATGTTGTTATTGATGTCATCGTTGTTGGATAGGACAGAGAGAAATGGAGAGAGGAGGGGAAGACAGAGAGAGGGGAGAGAAAGATAGACACCTGCAGACCTGCTTCACCGCCTGGGAAGCGACTCCCCTGCAGGTGGGGAGCCGGGGGCTCGAACCGGGATCCTTACGCCGGTCCTTGTGCTTTGCGCCACCTGCGCTTAACCCGCTTGGCTACCGCCCGGCTCCCATAACTTTCTTACTAAACTTGTTCTGGGAAACAGAAAAGAAGGATGGAGGAGGAGGTAGTGGAGGGGAGAAGGAAAAGAACCCATTTTATGTGGCCAGTGTAATGTTGATTTTTCAAAGATGAAGAACAATACAAAACTAAAATTACAAGTTCAGGTATAGGAAATAGCTCAGCTGGTGGAACATGGGACTTCAATGCCTGAGGCTCTGGGTTCAAGGCCAGAGTACTGCTCTGACCCCCCCCCCACATCATGTCATTTAAATGATAAAATTAATCTTTAAAAATAATATTGCTAGGGTGGGGGAAATTGCATAATGGTTCTGTAAAAGACTTTCAAGACCCAGGTTCAATTTCCAGCAGCACCCTCAGCCAGAGCTTTGTAGTGCTCTGGTAAAATAAATCAATACACTATAATAATAATATAATCCGGGAGTCGGGCGGTGGCGCAGCGGGTTAAGCGCAGGTGGCGCGAAGCACAAGGACCAGCGTAAGGATCCCGGTTCGAGCCTCCGGCTCCCCACCTGCAGGGGAGTCGCTTCACAGGCGGTGAAGCAGGTCTGCAGGTGTCTGTCTTTGTCTCCCCCTCTCTGTCTTCCCTCCTCTCTCCATTTCTCTCTGTCCTATCCAACAATGACATCAACAATAATAACTACAACAACAATGGAAACAAAAAGGCAATAAATAATAATATAATCCTTGGTCTCCACCATACTGAAGGAAGTTTCAAGGCTATGGTGTCTTTCTGTCTCGTCTATCTGGAAATGTTCTGAAACAGTGGAGTGCCAATATCAAAAAAGATGCATGAACTCACAATACTCAGGAACGCAGATGCAGAGACCTCCCATAAGATCCGAGCTGACTAGACTCCAAAGTGTTTCAAAGGGGGACGTGGGGGTGGGACGGCTTCTGCTCCCCTCCCAGCAGGTGGCAGCAAAATCAGCTGTGACAGAAAGTGTCTTGGGGAGCAGTGTACCTAACCCGACATCCACAGGAGGGATCCCCGTTTGCAAAGATGGCTCAGCCTCAGAACTCCTCATTAACAGAGCAAGAGGAGACGGCCCATGGCTCAGGGCTCAATTCACGGAGAAACAACAGCAAGAGTTCAACAGGTTTGTGATTTCTTACAAAACCGCCAGCAAACTCTCGTGGACTAGCATTCTGGCCACTGCACAAAGACACAGTAGGCACCGGTCAGGGGTCAGGCTTGCTGCCCTCTCTGCGGGGCACAAGACAGGGACACACTTTTTAAAAAATTTATTCCCTTTTGTTGCCCTTGTTTTTCATTGTTGTTGTACTTACTATTGTCATCGTTGCTGGATAGGACAGAGAGAAATGGAGAGAGGAGGGGAAGACAGAGAGGGGGAGAGAAAGATAAGACACCTGCAGACCTGCTTCACCACTTGTGAAGCGACTCCCCTACAGGTGGGGAGCCCGGGACTCGAACCAGGATCCTTACGCCGGTCCTTGCGCTTTGTGCCACCTGCACTTAACCCGCTGAGCTACCGCCCGACTCTCAGGGACACACTCTTGTCATCACTTGTGTTTGACATAGGAGAGGCACTGGACAATGTCATAGGGTAAGAAAATGAAGTAAAGACTCAGGAAGAGGAACAACTGTCATTAGTCATAAAGAAAAAATAGCTGGAGGGGAGTCGGCGGTAGCACAGTGGGTTAAGCGCACGTGACCGGTGTAGGGATCCCGGTTCGAGCCCACGGCTCCCCACCTGCAGGGGAGTCGCTTCACAGACGGTGATGCAGGTCTGCAGGTGTCTGTCTGTCTTTCTCTCCCCCTCTGTCTTCCCCTCCTCTTTCCATTTCTCTCTGTCCTATCCAACAGTGACGACAATAATAACTACAACAACAATGAAAAACAACAAGGGCAACAAAAGGGAAAATAAATATAATTTTTTTTTAAATAGCTGGAGAATACACTTATTAAAAGTCAGCCAGGGGGGAGTCGGGCCCACAGTGGGTTAAGAGCACCTGGCACAGGGAGTCGGGCTGTAGCGCAGCGGGTTAAGCGCAGGTGGCGCAAAGCACAAGGACCGGCATAAGGATCCCGGTTCGAACCCCGGCTCCTCACCAGCAGGGGAGTCGCTTCACAGGCGGTGAAGCAGGTCTGCAGGTGTCTATCTTTCTCTCCTCCTCTCTGTCTTCCCCCTCTCTCTCCATTTCTCTCTGTCCTATCCAACAACGACAACAACAATAATAACTACAACAATAAAACAACAAGGGCAACAAAAGGGAATAAATAAATAATAAATATTAAAAAAAAAAAAGAGCACCTGGCACAAAGCGCAAGGACCAGCCTAAGGGTCCCAGTTCGAGCCCCCGGCTCCCCACCTGTAGGGAGTCGCTTCACAAGCTGTGAAGCAGGTCTGCAGGTGTCTGTCTGTCTCTCCCCTCTGTCTTCCCCTCCCCTCTCCATTTCTCTCTGTCCTATTCAGCAACAACATCTATAACAACAACAATAATAACTACAACAATAAAAACAACAAAGATAACAAAAAGGGAATAAAAAAAAGTCAGCCCCTTACACACCACAGAAATCACCATAAAATATGAGTGACTCTACACTATCCAGGCCTCCATGGGGAATGTACTATTTGCTATTTTATTTTATTTTTAAAGATTTTATTGATTTATGAGAAAGATAGGAGGAGAAAGAACCAGACATCACTCTGGCACATGTGCTGCGGGGGATCAAACTCAGGACCTCATGACTGAGAGTCCAAAGCTTTACCACTGCGCCACCTCCCGGACCACCTATTTGCTATTTTAATGGAAGATCTGTTTCACTAAGTAGTGAGTGGGAGGCCAGCGTGTGGCTCGCTTACATGTGGTGCTAGGGACTGAGCCCAGGACCTCCTCGAAGGCGACTCTGCCCTCTGAACCCCGCCTCCCTGGCCACTGGGATAACATCATACAACCCAAGGCAGAGAAGGGTGACACATGGCCAGGAGTGTCTGGATGGGACGTCCAGGGGCTTGCGGGATGGTGAGGAGCCCAGCACCACGGTCTCACACAGGTGAGGCCTGGGTTGGATCCCCGCACAACATATAAACTCAGCACAAAGAAAGCCCAGGCTCTTGGTGTGCCTCAGCGGCACACCAGTGACAGCGCCAGGCTTGGGGCACTTCCCCTCAGTGTCTCTCTGACCACCAGACCCAAGAAGAGCAGAGGGAAGGGGATGGGTGGTCCCCTGGTTCTGTGGGGCCTCTTCCCGGAGGGGCAGAACCAGCGGTGGGACAGGGATGAGGTTCCCTGAAGCCAGCCCCTTCCAGCGTGGGGAGAAACCCAGGATTACGAGGCATTGGAAAACCAGCCGCCTCCAGTGGAAATGAGTCTGGGCTCCCATCTTGCCCCTGGGTGAGACAGCACCCCCACCCCATCCTGCCACCGGAACGAGGCCCCAAGCCCTGGACCTGCCCTGGAGCCCATGCTCCCAGCTGTGGCCTGTGCGGGCAGGTGCACTGGTGTCCTGAACAGTGAGGGCGGGGAGGGGCTTGTGGACCCCCTTCCTTCCTGGCTCCCAACATCTCTGCTTCCCTGGAGCTTGGGGAGCAGCTAGGGCGGTGGTTCAGGTACCGGGACCGGAGATCTGGGTGGGTGGGTGGTTGGGACCGCAGGGCCGACTGTCCCAGGACCCGTATGGTGCCCACACATCTCCCAGGCTCACACAGAAGCCGTGGGGGCCCACCCATCCCGGGGACCCACCCGGCCCAGCCTCACCATGTCAGACACCCCGTGGCTGCTTCGCACCAGGACTGACACCATCTGCGGGGAGATGGGTGTCAGGGAGGGCAGCTGGGGTTCCCCACTCAAGCCAGCGAGGGATCCCCCTAACCATCACCCTCGCTCCGGGGGGCCCCCCAGCACCTTCTTTGCTGGAAACAGCACGACGGCGCCGGCGCAGGGTGTCCGGTTCTGGCTCCAGTTGTCCCCGGACTCGAAGTCGGTGTTGGGGACCCAGAGTTTCTGGGCCGCCCGGGTCAGCACTGGGGAGGGGCCAGCGCAGGCTCGCGGGGTGGCCAGGAGGCCTCCAGAGCCCCTCCCCAGGGTGGGGACGACCCGCAGGGGGAGTGGCGGGGGCGAGGGCCACCGGGTTGGAGGGCGCTCTTCTATTAATTCTTGGGGACCCGGGGAGCCCACCGCAAAGTGCCCCCCTCCGCCTGTGCAAACTCTGGGGCCTGGGTGGGGCTGGGGGGAGGCGGCCAGGTTTGGGGGTGGCGCCGCGGAGTCCGGGGCTGTCTGAGGGGGACAGCGCCACCCCCGCCCCCGCCCCCGCCCCCGCCCGGCAGGCTGAGGTCCCCGCGGCCCCTGTCTGGGGTCCCCGCGCCCCCTTACCGCAGAGCTGCAGCGCCAGCAGCGCCCGGCCCAGCGCGCCCATCCCGCGGACTCTGCCCCACACGTGACTGCGGCCGCGGTACACTTAGCCCGCCCTCCCCCTTCCCTCCCTTCGCCCTCCCTCCTGGACCCCGACCCTGCACCCAGGACCACCTGCCCCATGGGAGGGGTGTTGCTGGGCCTTGGGCCTGGGCGTGGCTGACGGCACGGCACTTGTCCTGGCCGACACCTGTGGACAGTGGTGCAGGGGAGCGTGAAGGGAGGGCCCCCAAGGGGGGGCTGCCCTGGGTGTGGCCTCAGCTCTGCCCCCAGGCCTCCGGGTGGGGTCGGGGTCCACTCAGTTCCCCTTGGCTTTCCCCAGATCCGGGGCCCCTAGGCCTCTGCATGGCCACAGGAAGCTGCTCCACACACCGCCTGCCCCTGGGAACATGGATACGGAGGCAGGGTGGGGGTGGGGACACCCAGGGGGGCACCCCGCTTGGCCCCTCGGGCCAGGTCCCCTTGGGCAGTGAGGTTACCTCACTGTTGACCGCACACACACACACACACACACACACACACACTCACTCAGCGGGGGAGGGGGCACAGGTGGCAGTGCTGGGAGGTGGGTGGGGAGCAACCCAGACTGGGAGGGCAACAGGCTTCACCCCTCCTTTGGGGGTAGGCCAGGTTAGGGGCTGCAGAGTGTGAGCAGCGTGCTGAGGTGGAAGGGCCTCCAAGGCTGGCTCCTTCAGCTCCTCAGCCCCCCCAGCCAGGCAGGGAGCAGCTGCCTGGAGTCCCCCAGCCCTACAGTGCCTGCCCTCCATCCCTTAAGGGAAAACTGAGGCACTGGGTGCCCACTGCCTCAGATTTGGGCAGAAGGGGCTTGTGAGTAGTGCAGGGGCGGCGGCAGCGGGTGTGGGGCATTGACACTCCATTTCTGGACCACTAGGAATGTCTGACTGTGAGAGACAGACTGACCCAGCCCAGCTCGGCCCCCAGAGCCCAGGCCATCACTGCCGCAAAGAAACCGAGCGACTCCTGTGCTGCATGTACGGTCCAGGTCCGGGTTCAAAGCCCAGCACCAGACAGGGGGTGCCGTGACACCAGGGGAGGCTCTGGAGCCGCGGTGTCTGTCAGTGAAAAAAGGGATCCAGAGCGGTGACAGTGTGAGGGCCCAGCCTCACTTAAAAAAAAGAAAAAAAAAAAAAAAGGAACAAAGACTCCTTAGTCAGATTTATTGTCCTCTACTAAGTTGAGCATTTCCAAGTTTTGCATTCTACACTCTTACAAACTTCAGTTATTATTAGCATTGGTAACACAAAACATTGCAAGACCTCAAGAACACAAATAAATACTAAATAAACCACACAGCATAAGGTAACACAAAGGGACGGTAATGCTGTTCTCACCCGGCGGCGCTGCCCACAACGCTTACTACTGCGAGGGGAAGCTCACTGCCGCGCCGTTTCTCAGAAGAGCAGAGAGCGCACAGGGCGCAGTCACTGGCCACCATCACTTGGACTGTCCAGATGGGTCCTTGCGCTGGGCGGGTACTACACACGGCAATTTGGGGGGCGGGGGGGGACAGTCAGTGAGAAATCGGCCTTCTTTGGTCTTTGTTTTGGGAGCTAGAACTGAACAGAGGAGGGAAGGCGTGTGTCTGGACGGCACGCGGATGCCCCCCTCGGCACACACCACTCAGAGGAATCCTCGGAACGGACACAGCGTTTGTGTTTGCCAATTGAGTCGTTTAGTTGGGTTTCAATTAGGTCACTTTGCTCGGCTAAGGGGACTGAGCTAAGCGGCCGCCACGCGCTGCAGGAGCGGCCCGGCCATCTGGTTTCACCTTTCTCACGGCGAGACTTAGCGACTGGTGGCGGAGATGAAATGTACGTACAGCTCTGCCCGGCCTCTTGGACCTCCAAGACCTCCCCTCCCCTCCCCTCCGTCCCTCCCCTGGCCCAGCCCAGGTGACAGCGACATGGAGCCTCATGGGAACCTCAGCACTAGGGGACATGCTCTGTCTCACATTTTCCAGCGAAGATGGAGCCAGGCTGGGCTTAGAGGGGGTCCCAGCGACACTGGCAGGGGTCCCTGACTCCCCCAGCCCGGCAGTGGTGAGCAGGGATTCGACCAGAAATAGCACATGGGGTGGCTCTGCCCCCACCGACAGGCTTGGGGGGGAGGTCCTGGGGAGGCTGAGCTGCTGGTCGCACCCCCGAGGGTGGCACGCGGGGCCTGTGAGAGGCCGGCAGGCTGGACAGGCAAGACCATGAGCCCTGGGTGGGAGCCCCATCTTCCTCAGATGGACCAGGACACACACAGCCCCTCGTCACAGGGGCTGGGCCTGCCTGCCTTGGGTTTCCTCCACTAGGACATGACCGTGGGGCGTTTTGATGCCAAAGCCAGGAGGCCTGTCATCTGTCCTGTCTCCCCAGGGGCCGGGGTGTCACAGTGGTCTGGGGGCAGCTTCAGGGTGTCAGCTCTGCTGGGGAGGCCGCTTCCTGGCACAGGACCGCAGGCCTCAATCACCAGCCAGGACCAAAGTCAGAGCCTGGGAGCTGACAGAAGCGTGGGCAAGGAGGGAGGTGGGGACGCTGCGGGTGTTCCAGGGGCTGTTCCCTGGGACTTTGAAGCCACACAGCCGCTTCCTGCTGTCCCCTGCACAGGGCAAGCACGTCAGGGACTCAAGGGTGGCGCCACTCTCCCATCTGACAGAACAATTCCCACACATTCCCGTTTCTCTCAGTAACCTGGGAACCAGGAAGCTGAGAATCCAAGTGACAGAAAGACTGACAGAGCCCAGCCCAGAGTCCCTGGCACCCCGCCACCGACCTCGCCTTTCAGGAGGGTCCTTACTCAAGACACACGGGTGAGGGTCACACGCACAGCTGTCCCCTCCTGCTTGGCCAGGGCAGGGCCCGGGAAGCAGCGGCCCAGAGGGCTGTTCTTGCCTTCGGCTGCGGTGGCCTAGCGTGCGCCAGGAGGGTTCTCCTCGGAGCCGGGCTGAGAGTCCTGTGGGGAATGCCGTCACTTGAGCACACCGGGACAGGGGGCCGTGCACATGGGCGCGGGGCAGCAGCACCAGACAAGGCCCCTGGGGTCCCTCCCTAAGTCCCGCACCAGGGCCACAGCCATCAGCAAGCTTCAGGCCAAGCCTGGGGGGGGGGGTGTTGAGGGGGAACCCAGGACTGCAGCTCTGCCCTGTGCAGGGGGAGGGGGGTGTTTCCCACCAGGGCAGGTCCCCCCCAATCTTAGCACTTCAGGCCCCCTCCCCCTCCACCAGGGCCTTCCAGGGGAGGGGGACGCTCTAGCTGACTTTCCCTGTGCCTGCAAAACTGGCTGTACCTTTGTGATGGGATGAGGCCTCCGGTCCCTGCCGGCCAGGAAGCCTGACTCTGGCTCAGGACAGCCACCAGGCCGGAGGGTCCAGGGCCAGGCGGGGGCTGTCAGGGGACACTCGGTCCCCAGGAGGGAAGCGGGGAAGATGGAAGCCAAGCCTGGGAAATGCTAGGGGGTGCGGCAGGTGCGTGGAGCCATGAGGTCACTTCTCGAAGCTCGGGGACAGTGTGCGGGCGTTCCCAGCAGGCACTGGGGTGAAGGCACACCCAGGCAGATGGAGCACCAGGGCCAGCGGCCACCCAGCTGCCCCGAGACCGGCCGCGGCCCAGAGGCAGGCAGGCAGTCAAGGGCGCGCGCGGCCCGGCGGTCTCGGGCGCGTGGATGAGCGGCACAGATGCGGCGGTTCGCACCCCTCGGTGTTGGCCTAAGAAGCACCCGTCACGTGTAGCACCCGTCAGTTAAGAGCACCCAGGAAGCGCGGTGCATAGCGGAGGGGCACGGGAGGCTCCGGCTTCTAATCACAGTTGGACCACTGGAGAAGGTAAACAGTGAGTTGAAGAGGGCCTAGGCAGCAGCCCCCCGGGATCCGCCCTGCAGGGAGAGTGGGGTCCTGAGAGGCCCAGCCCTCCCCGGAGCGGCGGTCTCTGGAATGCTCTGGAACGCTCAGAGGGCTCTGCCCAAGCCGGTGGGGACACAGATGTAGCTTCTACCCACCTACCTCAGGGGCAGGACCAGGGGCTCGCTTCGGGGGTCTAGAGAGTTGGGGTCTGTGACAATTAAGCGGCAGCAGCTCCGGAAGCTTCCCCAGGGCAGGGCCTGTGGAGACGGACCTAGAGGTGCAGCAGAGTGTGGTCAAGCGATGGGCAGAAAGCAAGCAGCATGGCACATGTAAGGCACAGACAGCAGGGCACCGCCTCCGAGGGCAGCCGTGTGACAGATGGAGGTGTCCGTAGCAGCCTCCTCCAGCAGGGTTAGGGGGCGTCCCCAACGGGAGAGCTCATCTGAACACGTGGGGGCAGAATTTTAAAAACCTACAGGATGGTTGCGTAGAACTCCAAAGTTCAACTAATGCCCTATTTTAGGGTGAAAACAATTAGAAATCCGAGTGATGCACAGCATCCATGAGCGCTTTGCCTTTCATAGTGATTTTGAAGTAGTGTCATTAACTACGACAGGAACCGGAGGTTTACATTTCTAACGAGAAATAACAGCAGGTTGGATATTCTCTTTCCTATCACAAGTGATAACCAGTGTTTGATAGTTTACATTTTCTTCCAAGAAATAGCAGTCTATCAACGTTTGCAAGTAAATGTTTTGCAGTGACAATCATCGGTAGAGCTTTCAAATTAAAAAATGATTCTGAATTTAGAGACTTCCAGAAAAGACCTAGGTGTGCTCAAGGGTCTTCTGACAAACAAACTATTAAAACAGAGACCAGATGAGGCCTTAAAAATAGACAATATACTATATTTGAAACAAGATTGCACTCTTGAATTTTAGATGAATATATTAGAATTGCATTATTATTTCATAAACTGTTCTTGTACCTCTAACATGCTGATGTGTCCAGCTGTACCCAGGAGTGTGTGTGTGTGTCTGTGTGTGTGTGTGTCTGTGTCCTTTTTGGTGTTCAAGTTTAAGGAAGAAAAAAAATTCTTTTTCTTTTGTTGTGTTTCCACCTTAGTTAACTAGATCTTTAGAAATGAGAATGGAACCCTGCTCGAAGGATAAATGATTCTTCGGAGGGAAGTGGTGATGCTAGTCTACTATAAAATACTTGGGTCCTCCCGTGGCTCCTCCCGCCGGCCCGTGGCCACCTTCTGCCGCCTCCTCGTCCCACCGGGTCCTCTTCTGAGTGCAAGGGCCTCGGTGGAGACTGCCGGCTGAAACCCTCTAGAGGAGTTGCCTTCTGCTCGATCCACCTCCCCGGCTGCTCGTCAGGGGTCGGGCAGATCCGACGTATCTACTATGACTTTAATAAAAATCGTATCATCTTTAATATAGGTCCCATTTTCTAGGACGGTTTGGGCCACAAAGACCGGGCAGCCGGAGGCAATGTTCATCTCTCCCGTGGGCTTCTTGAAGCTGCTGCTGTTGGGGTCCGGCTTGAAGGCGTCGCCCAGGTGGCGCCTCGAGGAGCCCTGGTCCATCAGCATGAGCGTCACCTTCTGCTTGAACGGCCAGGGGAGCAGGGCGTCGTACTCGCCGCGCATGATGACGAAGAACAGTGACAGGTGTGTGCCCTTGCCCATGCCGTCCCCGTTGAGGTAGACGCGGGCGCACATCTTGTAGCCGAAGTAGCCGGTGTAGAAGGGCTGGCTATACAGCGACAGGGTCTTGCCCATCACGGCCTCCTGCTTCCGCCGCTTGTAGTCGCGGATCTTCCAGATGAGCACGCCATTGTAGCTGGCCGTCTCCAGCACCTGGAAGCGCAGGTCCATGTCGGCCAGGCGGATGTCGTGCACGCTCAGCATCTGGTCGTGCCGGCTCAGCTGTGACTCCAGCAGGCCTGTCGCGGGAGAGGGGGTAGGGTGAGTGGTGGGGAGGCTGGGGGGGGGTGCCCACTGCCACTGAGCCCAGCGGGAGGCTAAGGGGGGAGTCTGAGCCCGCCCCGGGCTGTGCGGCCAACCCTGCACCCACAGCCTGGGGCCCGACCCAATGCCGAGGCCAGCCAGCATCCCTTTCGCCATCTTCATCCTTGGTCTCATGTGTCCCGGCAATCCAGTCCCTCCACTCTTTATTTCTTTTTTTCCTTTTTATTTATTTTCCCTTTTGTTGCCTTTTTTGTATTTTTTAAAATTTATTTATTCCCTTTTTTTTGCCCTTGTTTTATTGTTGTAGTTATTATTGTTGTTATTGATGTCATCGTTGTTGATAGGACAGAGAGAAATGGAGAGAGGAGGGGAAGACAGAGATGGGGAGAGAAAGACACCTGCAGACCTGCTTCACCGCTTGTGAAGCGACTCCCCTGCAGGTGGGGAGATGGGGGCTCCAACCAGGATCCTTATGCCGGTCCTTGTGCTTAACCCGCTGCGCCACCACCCGACTCCCAAGTCCCTCCACTCTTAATGCTCCCACCCCCGAGTTTGCCCAGTCCTGACCCTGGAGCCTTCCAGATATATCACACACTGGTTGGGCCTGCTGGGTCTCTCCTCCCCTGCCAGGCCCCTATGTCACTGGGGACCCCACGGGCGAGACTCAAGCCTCCGGCCTAGTGACTTTTCTTTATATGCGACTTCAGCAGGACAAGTGGCCAGGAGAGCTCTGTGTCTCAGGAGCCACAGCAGACACTGGGCCCCGTAAGCACCGGGGGCTAAGGCTGCTGACCCCTGCACGCTGACCCTTGCGCCCTGGCCCCTGGCGCCCACCGCCTCACCTGTGTTCCGAGCCGCCTGCCCCGCACTCTTGTCCACACTCTCCAGCTCAGTGACTCGGTTCTGCAGTGACTCCACACTGCTCTTCATGCTGTCTGCCTCCTCCCAGTTCTGTCTGAAGGGCCGGATCTCCTTGTCGAGCTCTTTCAGCTTCTCTGCTTGGCTGTCGATCACTCGCTTCCGCATCAAAAGCATCAGACAGGCAAGACGGTCAGAGTCAGGCGGCCGCCACCTTCAGATCCAGCCCACCCTCTGCAGACAGGAACCTGTATCCTGCCCTGATGGTCGCACGAGGCCCACGAGGAAGGGATAGAATTCTTTTTTTTTTTTGGGGGGGGGATAGAGTTCTTGAAGGCCCAGCTGCTCTGGCCAACAGGAGCCATCAGGAAGAAATTGGGGACAGAGATGCCCAGCTGCCCCCACTTGGGTCCTGTCACCACTCAGCCACGGGCAAAGGTGGAGAGGTAGCCTGCTCAGCACCCCCTGAGCTTCTGTCCACCCACCAGGCTATCGAGGGCACTGGTCTGTTCCCAGGGACACAGGTACCTGGGTCCCAGCCTCTCAGAGGAGGGAACAAGGGTGCCGAGGGGCCTTGCCCCAGAGGCTCGGGCCAGGAACCCCATCTCTGTCTCTAGGCCTCAGCCTCTAGGTGCTGAGTCACACCCATGGACTCCTTCAATGACTTCTGCTGCCTGGACCTCAGCCAGGAACATCTTTCTGTTCTGTGGAGGGCGCCCCATAATTCCACCCAGCTCAGAGAACATGCACCACAGATGTTGGGTGACAGGGACTGACGCTCACAGGAAGTGGCCTGTCCCCACACCCAGGCTTTCTCCAGGGGACACATGAACAGCCTCTGTGAACCATGAGGCTGACTGTGTGCTTCAGTGACATGCACCAGTTCTCAGAAACACAAGGACCAACTGGAGGGAGGGAGAGAGAGGGAGGGAGGGAGGGAGGAGCCCATACCCCAAGTCAGGCGTCTGTCTTGAGACTGTGCGCCCACTGGTTAGGAGAGGGGCCAGGAAGGGGTTTTGCTTCTGAGCAGAATTTGCATGTTTGCTATTAAGCTCAGGGTGGGTGGCCATCCTGGTGGAGCCCTGGGGTGTGTGGCTGTGGCGGGGGAGTGGAGGTGGGGGAGAGAGAGGGCAGGGGGCCCAGCGGCTGCTGCTCACTTCTCCTTTTGGAGCTCAGCTTAGACACCTGGTTCAGCACCCACCCGATAGCTGCCCAGCCCAGCACTGCAGCACCCGTGGCAGCCCTGGGTGCCCCTTCCTGTTCTTCTCACAAACACTTCACCTGAGCTAACACTCCAGAAGTGGGGCAGCAAGGGCCAGGAGGGGGCCCAGCCAGAGGGCACACAGTTCACCACGAGCCGAGCCGGGACCCAGAAGTGAACCACGAGTGAGCACCAGGCATGGCATTCTGCGAACGTCAGAGTGCTGCCTCTTCACCTCCTTCTCCCTCTCCGTCTCGTCTCTCTCTTCCTTCCTTTTCCACTATCTCCTCTGTCTCTATTAAGATTAAATTACAGGGCTGCGTGGTAGGCAAGCAGACTAAGCGCACATGGCGCAAAGTACAAGGACCGGCGTAAGGATCCCAGTTCAAGCCCCTGGCTCCCCACTTGCAGGGGGGTCGCTTCAATGGTGAAGCAGGTCTGCAGGTGTCTGTCTTTCCCCCCCTCTGTCTTCCCCTCCTCTCTCAATTTCTCTCTGTCCTATCCAACAACAGCTATAACAACAATAACAACCACAACAAGGGCAACAAAATGGGAAAGATAGCCTCCAGGAACGGTGGGTTCATAGTGATGGCACCGAGACCCAGTGATAACACTGGACGCAAAAAAAAAAAAAAATTAAAGTAAAAAGAGTCCTCCAGAAGTGGTGGACCAAATGTGTGTGGGGGGAGGGAGCTCACCAGGTCAGGTGGAACTCTGGGGTGGGGGGAGGGTCACCAGGTCGGGTGCAGACATGGAGTTGGGGGGGAGCTCATTAGCTCAGGTGAGTACTTCACCATGGGCACTGTCTAGGTCTGAATCCTGGCACCACATGGAAGTACCTTAGTGGCAGCACTGGGAATGTAGTGATTCTCCCTCTCTCTGCCTCTCTGTCCCTCTGACCAGATGAAAAACTCAGCCTGGAAGTGGGGACATCACACATGTGTGGGGCCCAAGCTCCACAAAATGTTTTTAGCAACAAGTCAAGAGGATTCTTCTCAAGAACCTCTCTTTGCACTGATGCCCCTTTCTTCACTGCCCAGTGGCCATGGTCAGAGGCACAACTTCCAGATCAAAATGTGGCCTGGATGAGTACCCCAAGGATGAGTAGCCCAAGGATGAGTACCCCAAGGATGTCTGTGCTGCTCTCCTCACGGAAATGGGGAGCTACGTGGGCGGGCAGGGAGAACCAGTGTCAGAGCTGACATGCTCCCGTGACCTGGGGCCCAGGGGGTGGGGCCAGGCTGCAGTAGCCCTCACAAGGCCCCCATCACTTCTGAGTCTCATGGCCCTGCAGAGCACGTGGCACTGCCCACTCCTCCCCAAGACTGGTGGGCAGGGGAGAGGGTGTAAAGTCACCTCTCTCTCTCACACACACACACACACACACACACACACACACACACAAATAAATGCACGTGCTCTTAAAAGTTAGGCAAGTGGGGCCAGGCGGTGGCACGACTGGTCAAGCACACACATTACAGTGTGCAAGGATCCAGGTTCAAGCCACCAGTCCCCACCTACAGGGGGAAAGCTGCACAAGTGGTGAAGCAGGGCTGCAGGTGTCTCTCTGTCTCTCTCCCTATCTCCCCCTCCCCTCTCAGTTTCTCTCCACTAATAAATAGTAAATAAAAAAAAAGTTAGGTAAGTATCATCTCTTTTCCTCACTGGGCACTGGGGGGGGGGGGTTCCTCCACCCCGCCACGTGGCTCCCCTTTCTTTTTTTTATTTATTCCCTTTTGTTGCCCTTGTTGTTTTCTTATTGTTGTTATAGTTATTATTGTTGTTGTTATTGATGCTGTCGTTGTTGGATAGGACAGAGAGAAATGGAGAGAGGAGGGGAAGACAGAAAGGGGGAGAGAAAGACAGACACCTGCAGACCTGCTTCACCGCCTGTGAAGCGATTCTCCTGCAGGTGGGGAGCCGGGGGCTCGAACCAGGATCCTTACGCCGGTCCCTGTGCTTTGCGCCACCTGCGCTACTGCCCGAGTCCCGAGGTTTCTATCTGCACGAGGCCTCAGCGGCTTGTTCAGTGAGTTGCAGGCAGCAGTGTGATTCTAGTGCACTGGAAGTGAGTGGAGTTCAGGCTTCCCCAAAGCAGGCGGACGTGTATCAAACCTCCGAGGTTACAGACCATCACGCCTCATCTTGCTTGTTCTCCTTCTTGCTAGAGATGAATTCACTCTTTACTCTTGCTCTATGCTGTTGATGCTTTTACCAAGTGGCTCTCGCGGGTGTGTGAGCCCTGGCGCGCCCTCAACCTGGTTCCCGGACTGCCGGCAGGGGCTGTGCTCTGGCGCCTCCAGCTGCTTTTCTGACATGGTTCTGACTTGGATCTGTTCTAACACAATCTAGTGTTTCGCTGTGATCTTTCTCTCTCCTCTCTGGACAATCACATTCAAATGATCTTGACTGAACACTCCCTATGCCATTCACATCACTGGGACTACTTTTCAGCGTCACAACAGGAACAAGCACATTCACAAAGATTGCTGTGACTACTGTTACTAGTGCCCACTGGATAGGGTGCCTGGCTTGCAATGCACAGGCCCAGGTCTGAGCCCCAGCACCACACAGGAAGTGCCATGCACTGGAGGAAGCTCTAGTGCTGTGCTCGTTCTCTGCCTGGTCTGTTTCTATCTGAAAATTTTGTTTGTTTTTTAATGACAGAAACGACAGAACTGGCCCAGGGAGAGAGAATCATGCTGGCGCCAGCCCCAACGCCACACACACAGAGACATGAGGAGTACCCCTAGACCAAGCCTGCTCGCACAGCCACCTTTGTTCAGAGTGGGGAAGCCCAGGTGCCTGTCTGGTGAGTGAAGGAGGCTGTGTCAGTTGCTAGAAAACAGAAGCAGAGTATCCTGGCTTCACTTCGCTTCAGGAACTGAAACTTCACACACAGGCCCTCGAGAACAATCTGGAATCTCAAATCATGACAAAAACAAGATTTTTAAAACTCAGGTTCTAAGTTAGTTAAAAAAATATTTTGGGAGTCGGGCGGTAGCGCAGCGGGTTAAGCACACGTGGCGCAAAGCGCAAGGACTGGCATAAGGATCCCGGTTCGAGCCCCCGGCTCCCCACCTGCAGGGGAGTCGCTTCACAAGCAGTGAAGCAGGTCTACAGGTGTCTGTCTTTCTCTCCATCTCTCTGTCCCCCCCCCCCATATCTCTCTGTCCTATCCAATGATGACAAAAGAATAACTACAATAAAATAACAAGGGCAACAAAAGGGAATAAATAAATATTAAAAAAATGTTTTTGAGGTGCCAGGCAGTGGTGCACTGGGTTAAGTGCACATAGTATGAAGCAGAAGGATCCTAGTTCGAGCCCCTGGCTCCCCACCTGCGGGGGGGGGTGTGTGTGTCACTTCACAAGTGATGAATCAGTGAAGCAAGTGTCTGTCCTTCTCTCTCCCTCTCTGTCTTTCCCTCCTCTCAATTTCTCTCTGTCCTACCCCCACAAAAAATCGTAAAAAGTGACCACAGGAACAGTGGATTTGTAATGTAGGCACTAAGCCACAACGATAACCCTGAAGGCAAATACATATATTTGTTTTGTTTTGTTTTGAGAATTTTTTCCTTTTTTTTTTTAATTTGCATGCACCACAAATCCACTGCATCTGGAGGCCATTTTCCCCCTTTTGTTGTCCTTGTTGTTTATCGTTGTTGTTGTTGTTGTTGTCATTGCTGTCACTGTTGTTGGATAGGACAGAGAGAAATGGAGAGAGGAGGGGAAGACAGAGAGGGGGAGAGAAAGACTGACACCTGCAGACCTGCTTCACTGCCTGTGAAGCGACTCCCCTGCAGGTGTGGAGCCGGGGGCTTGAACCGGGATCCTTATGCTCGTCCTTGCACTTTGTGCCATGTGCACTTAACCTGCTGCGCTACCGCCCAGCCCCCAAATATATATTTGGTATGTTTGGGGCCAGGTGGTGGCATACCTGGTTAAGTGCACATATTACAACGCTCAAGGACCCAGGTTTGAGCCCCTAGTCCCCACCTGCAGGGGAAAGCTTCGTGAGTGGTGAAGCAACGCTGCAGGTGTCTCTGTCTCTCTCTTGCTCTCTATCACCTCCTTCTCTCTCGATTTCTGGCTGTTTCTATCCAGTAAATAAATAAAGATAATAAAAATATTTTTTTAAAAAAAGAAATGGTTATTAGTTTGGGGGCCGGGCATTATTACAAGGGGTTAAGCACACACATTACCATGCGTAAGGACAGTTCAAGCTCCCGCTCCCCACCTGCAGGGCTGAAGCCTCTCAAGTGGCAAAGCAGGTCTGCAAGTGCCTCTCTGACTCTCTATCTCCTTCTCTATCTCTCTCTCTATCTTACTCTCTCCCTCTCCATTCTCAACTTTTCGCTGTCCTATCAAATAAAATAGAATGAAAGGAAGGAAAAAAGAAATAAAAAATGAAGGAAGGAAGGAAGGAAGGAAGGAAGGAAGGAAGGAAGAAAGAAAGAAAGAAAGAAAGAAAGAAAGAAAGAAAGGGAAAAAATGTCCACTGGGAGTGGTGAATTCATAGTGCTTGCACCAAACACCAGCAATAACACTGGTGATAATTTTTTAAAAGTTTGTTATTTTTAGGAAAGAGGGAGAAAGACTGTGTGGCTCTTTCTTCAGCTCAGCCTCTTTTTGTCATAATTTTAAAAATGAAAGAGCCCTCCAAAAGCAGTGGTACTGTGCAGGGGTGAAACCTCAGTGCCCAAAAGGAGAGACCGGAGTACCGCCAAATTCTAATGGTGATGCCAGGGATGGAGCCCAGGGCCTCTGGGACCACAGGCATGCAAGTCCTAAGTCTTACCAAGCCACAGTGAATCAGAGGCAGAGGGGCGACCATGGGAATACCTCCCTCAGCCTCCCCCAGGGGGAGAGAAGCATGTAGCCCTGTCTGGCCAAGGCCAGGGCCTGTGCACCACACCTCCCTGAGGAAGTTTGCAGGAACACACAGAAGCAGCCAGGCCACCCCCACCAACCCCCTGCCACAGCTCTGCCCCACTGGCCCCAGCCAGAGGCTTCAGCCGCTCACCTGCAAGTGAAGTATTTTGGATTCATTATTTCGAAGCATTTCCTTTTGCCTCTCGATTTCAATTTCGAAGCTGCATATCTGGTTGTGTAAACTCTGGATGCTCTTGTTTTTTTCTACACTCTCATTCTGCAGCAAGGAAACCTGAAAGAGAGATTCTTCAGTGAAGCAGAGGGTGGTCTTGATAATTGATCAACACTTACTAATGGTAATAATGAAAAGTTTCACCATGCATTCGCCCTTCAGCTCAGGGGAGGAGTTTTGAGGTGAAGAAAGCCTTTCACATAGGAGAATGAAGCCTGGTGATTTTTTAAATTAAATTAAATTTAATTTAATTTAATTCAATTTTATGTTTTACCAGAGCACTGCTCAGCTCCGGCTTATGGTGGTGCAGGGGACTGAACCTGGGACTTTGGAGCCTCAGGCATGAGAGTCTCTTTGCAGAACCATTATGCTATCTACTTCTGCCTAAGCGTGGTGATTTTATGGGGAATTTTTTTAAAACTTTTTTTTTAATATATTTTATTTATTTATATTCTCTTTTGTTGCCCTTGTTTTTTATTGTTGTAGTTGTTGTTGATGTCGTCGTTGTTGGATAGGACAGAGAGAAATGGAGAGAGGAGGGGAAGACAGAGAAGGGGGAGAGAAAGACAGACACCTGCAGACCTGCTTCACTGCCTGTGAAGCTACTCCCCTGCAGGTGGGGAGCCGGGGGCTCGAACCAGGACCTTTATGCTGGTCCTGCGCTTTGTGCCACGTGCGCTTAACCTGCTGCACTACCACCTGACTCCCTTTTAGGGGGAATTTTAGAAACCGAGTTTCTCAGCAGTTTCCCTGTGACTAAATACAATGAGGCAAAGCGTAGATGCAATTTCAGAGGAAACTTATGCTTCTTCAATGTGTGCTGAGAACAAATAAATCTCTCACCAGAGTGGCTTTACCCCCGGACCAGGAAACAGTACAAAACAAATTCTGTGGGTCAGAGAGCTGGTTCTGAATCCCCATTCTGCAGGGGTTCAGTAACTGCATTTGTACCGCGCATGCACACACGGAAAACACGACTCACAAGCTCCCATGTGCCTGCTCCCGCTCCCGCACAGTGGCTTCCATTCTAGGTGGTGTCACTTTAAACTACACTCTCTGCAGCCCACCAAACACTGCTCCATTGGGAGTCGGGTGGTAGTGCAGCGGGTTAAGCGCACGTGGTGCGAAGCACAAGGACCAATGTAAGGATCCTGGTTCGAGCCCCCGGCTCCCCACCTGCAGGGGAGTCACTTCAGAAGCAGTGAAGCAGATCTGCAGGTGTCTGTCTTTCTCTCCCCATCTCTGTCTTCTCCTCCTCTCTCCATATCTCTCTGTCCTATCCAATAATGACGACAGCAATAACAACAATAATAAACAACAAGGGCAGCAAAAGGGGAAAAAATAGCCTCCAGGAGCAGTGGATTCATAGTGTAGACACCAAGCCCCAGCAATAACCCTAGAGGCAAAGAGAGAGAGAGAGAGAGAGGGGAGGGGAGAGGGAGAGGGAGAGGGAGAGAGAGAGATTGGGGGGAGAGAGAAAGATAGACACCTGCAGACCTGTTTTACCACTTGTAAAGTGATCCCCCAGCAGGTGGGGAGCTGGGGCTCAAACTGGGATCCTTGTGTGGGTCCTTGCACTTCAGACCATGTGCACTTACCCTGGTGTGCCACCGCCTGGCCCCCCTAACAGGTGATTCTCTAGAGGGACAGCATCTCTGTCACTGAGTGTGTCCCCAGGAAGGGACTAGCTGTAGCAGGTGATTTATTTTATTTTATTTTATTTTATTTTTTTGCCTCCGGGTTATCGCTGGGGCTTGGTGAAGCAGGTCTATCTTCCTCTCTCCATCTCTATCTCTCCTCCCTGTTCAATTTCTCTTTGTCCTATTGAATGAAAAGTGGGGGGAGGGCCATCAGAAGTGGCACCGAGGCCCATTGATGGGAGGCAAAAAAAGGAAGGAAGGAAGGAAGGAAGGAAGGAAGGAAGGAAGGAAGGGAGGGAGGGAGGGAGGGAGGGGAAGGCACTCGTGCCCACAGCACTCAATCTGCTGTGCTACCATCCGCCCCCCTCCCTCTCTCTCTCCCCTCCTCTCTCAGTTTCTCTCTGTCCTGTCCTATAAACTGGAAAAAATAGCCTCCAGGAGCAGTGGATTCATAGTGTAGACACCAAGCCCCAGCAATAACCCTAGAGGCAAAGAGAGAGAGAGAGAGAGAGGGGAGGGGAGAGGGAGAGGGAGAGGGAGAGAGAGAGATTGGGGGGAGAGAGAAAGATAGACACCTGCAGACCTGTTTTACCACTTGTAAAGTGATCCCCCAGCAGGTGGGGAGCTGGGGCTCAAACTGGGATCCTTGTGTGGGTCCTTGCACTTCAGACCATGTGCACTTACCCTGGTGTGCCACCGCCTGGCCCCCCTAACAGGTGATTCTCTAGAGGGACAGCATCTCTGTCACTGAGTGTGTCCCCAGGAAGGGACTAGCTGTAGCAGGTGATTTATTTTATTTTATTTTATTTTATTTTTTTGCCTCCGGGTTATCGCTGGGGCTTGGTGAAGCAGGTCTATCTTCCTCTCTCCATCTCTATCTCTCCTCCCTGTTCAATTTCTCTTTGTCCTATTGAATGAAAAGTGGGGGGAGGGCCATCAGAAGTGGCACCGAGGCCCATTGATGGGAGGCAAAAAAAGGAAGGAAGGAAGGAAGGAAGGAAGGAAGGAAGGAAGGAAGGGAGGGAGGGAGGGAGGGAGGGGAAGGCACTCGTGCCCACAGCACTCAATCTGCTGTGCTACCATCCGCCCCCCTCCCTCTCTCTCTCCCCTCCTCTCTCAGTTTCTCTCTGTCCTGTCCTATAAACTGGAAAAAATGGCCGCCAGGAGCAGTGGATTCATAGTGCCAGCACCGAGCCCCAGCGAGAACCCTGAAGGCAAAAATCAAATCAAATCAATCACCTGCTACAGGCAGGTGTCCTTTCCCAGGCAGCTACGGCCACCTCATTCCAGAACAAACATGGACTCACTCAGGAATGGAGACTCCGCAACAGGGCGTGGACACAGTGAAACCATTGTCTGACGGTTTTTCATTCAATTTTTTTTTTTTTTTTTTTTTTTTTTTACTGCCACCAGGGTTGTCTCTGGGGCTCAGTGCATCCACAACAAATCCACTGCTCCTGGTAGCCACTATTTTTCCTTTCTTTTTGATAGAGACAGAGAGCCAAATTGGGGGGTGGGGGGAGACAGGGAGAGAGAAGAAAACCGCCCACAGAACTGCCTCACCACTGGTGAAGGTTCCCCTGCAGAGAGGCTAATGTGTGTGCCCTACCAGGTGTGCTGCCAGCTGGCTCCTTTCCTAGGGTTGCATTCATTGCAGACAGACTCACCATCCTCAAAATGACATCTCAGCACTGGGGGAACGGCCTAGCAGTAGGGCACATGCTTTCCATGTGTCAAGTTCTGGGTTCAAGCCCCAGAACCACATGGGAGCACCATGGAGTACACCAAGGGAGCAGCACTGTGGTCCCTCTCTCCCCGCCCCAATCTCTCTCTCTCTCTCTCTCTTTTCCTGCCTCCAGGGTTCTCGCTGGGGCTCGATGCCTGCGCTATGAACCCACTGCTCCTGGTGGCCATTTTTTCCATTTTCTTGGACAGGACAGAGAGAAACTGAGAGAGGTGGGGGAGACAGAGAGGGAGAGAGAAAGACAGACCCCTGCAGACCTGCTTCACCGTTTGTGAGGTGACCACCCTGCAGGTGGGGAGCTGGGGCTTGAACCAGGATCCCTGCGCGTGTCCTTGTGCTTCATACTATGTGCACTTAACCCGGTCCGCCACTGCCAGACCCCAATCTCTAAAGCATGTATGTAGGATAAAATAAAATGTATATATAATAAAAATTTGGCCAGGGAGGTGGCTTAGTGGCATGGCACATGTGTAAGGCCCTGGGGTTCATTCCCAGGCTCCAAATGAATAAGAAAAAGAACACAACAAAATGAAAGAAAAAATATCTCTTCTTGGGCAAGGGAGATAGCTCAGCCTGTTAGAGTACCAACATGCAGTCCTGAGGCTCCAGAGGCTGCAGGGTGAATCCCAGAGCCACTCTAATCTCTCATGTTTGCTCATAATAATGAATAAATAGGGCCAGGTGGTGGTGCACCAGGTTGTGCGCACACATCACAGCTCACAAGGACTCAGGTTCAAGCCCCTGGTCCCCACCTGCAGGGCAAAAGCTTCACGAGTGGTAAAGCAGGGCTGCAGGTCTCTCTCTTTTTTTACTTCTTTCTTTTTTTTTTTTCTTGCCCTTGTTGTTTTTCATTGTTGTAGTTATTATTATGGTTGTTATTGGTGTCGTCATTGTTGGAGAGGATAGAGAGAAATGGAGAGAGGAAGGGAAGACAGAGAGGGGGAGAGAAAGACAGATGCCTGCAGACCTGCTTCACCGCCTGTGAAGCGACTCCCCTGCAGGTGGGGAGCCGGGGGCTCCAACCAGGATCCTTATGCTGGTCCTTGCGCTTTGCGCCACTGCGCTTAACCCGCTGCACTACCGCCCGACTCCCTCTCTCTGTCTCTCTCTATCACCTCTTCTCTCTCAATTTCTGGCTGTCTCTATCTAATAAATACATAAAGAATAATTTTTAAAAATGAATAACTGATCTTTAAATATATATATTTTAATTTATATTTAGTGACTAGGGACAGAGAGAAGTCAATAGGGAAAGAGGAGCAGAGAGAAGAGAGACACCTGGAGCACTGCTTCACTCTCATGGCTTCTGCTAGGTGGAGACCATCAGCTTGCACGCAGGTCCTCGTGCATGGCAGCATGTGTGCTCTACCAGCTGTGCCGCCACCCGGCCCTCAACTTTTCTGCTTGTTTGCTGTTTGTTGACTAGAGCACCACTCAGCTCTGGCTTACGGTGTTGTGGGGGATTGAAGCTGGGACCTCAGAGCTCAGGCATGAGAGTCATTTTGTAGAGCCATTCTGCTGTCTCCCACCCTTAAATCTCTGAAGGCAGGTTTCTCCCTCAGGCTGTCCGAGGACCCGGATGCTCCCAGCCACGCGTACCTTCTTCTCCAGAGAGCTGCTCCACTCCTTGAGCAGGTTGACATGCTGCACGGCAGAGCTGGCCTCATGGGCCTTGATCTGCTGGTTTGTCCCCTGTGAGAACAAAGATGCCACACATGAAGCCCAGGTCTCTCATCACAGAGAACAGAAATGCTTACAGGGGACTCTAAACCCAACACTGACACGGAGAGGGACTTATTCTAAAAGGGCCCAGGGAACCCCAGGCCTCACAGCAGAACTCGGGCAAGACTGAACCCCCTCACCCTTCTGATCAAGGTCTCAAGCTTGTAACTACAGAAGTCACATTTCAGACACCTTGCGTTTATAGAAATTCAGATGGAAAGCACTTAGAGACATTATAGCTGGACGCTGCTATGATATTCCAGTGGACATGGACTCAAAGAGGATTCCGATGATTCAGGGAAGGCTCAAATAGCACAATACACTGCCCAGCAACTATGTTATTCCTCACTACTCAAAGTGTATTTAGAAAGTTACATACAGAACATAAACAGTCTACAGAGTACATAAGATGCAGACCATCTGAGAATCAGAAATGGGCACAAATAGTTCGGGAAAGAACTGGTTTGGAAAGAGTTTGTTTTCATATTAAGACAATTCAGAAGCCACTAGAGCATTTAATGATCTCCAAAACATATACTCTGTATATAGAATATTCATATATATATATGTCAATATAAGTGCTTCCATATATAAACATATATATACATATATACGTACACAGAATGAGTGGGAATACAGAGGACAAAACAGGGCCAGGCTCAGCCTCGGGGACTGAAGCACAGGGCGCACCACAGCCGCTCTTACTGCCAGGCATTTGACCCAGCTTCGGTTTCTCATGGGACTCGATCACTGCCTATGAGGCCTTCTTCTCACCTAGAAAAACACTGAGCTGCCAACACCTCTCTGCTCACTTCCCAGCAGCGGATCCATGAGACACAAAAATTAACGTAAAAAGCCTGTAGCATCCCCATGCCTCTGGTTGCTTCAAGATGACGACACATTTCAGCGAAGCCTCAGCTGGAATTCATCTCAGACTTGCCAAGGACGCCAGCGGAGCAGGCGCTGGCTCCGCCCACAGCGGGGTGGCACGTGCCTGAGAGGTGTGCATATGCGCTGCGGGCGCCTCAGCTGGTACACACACTGTGGGCCCGAGCCCAGCCTGATGGTCATTTCTACTCAACTCGCAGACATTGGTCCTGGCTCGCTCTCTGCCCGCCGCCCACCCCCCCAGCTGCCTAAGCTCCAGTTCTCCTGCTGGGCCCAGCCAGCTCCCTGAGTGTCGAACCCCCCAGAACCACGGCTCCACGTGGCGAGTGGGGTTTGAGACAAAGGCTCAGAGTCCGGAGCTGGCATGGAAAATGTGCAAATGGTAACTTTCTCTCCTGGCGGAACGCCAGTGACCCAAAAGGATAAATGTCGGATACTGACCTGAAAAATGCAGCCATAGCGCTTAAAACTACAGGTGCTGGGGGCATTGACACACTCTGACAAGTGTGCACTCAACTGCAACGGGAAAGAGACGTGAGTTGTGGCACAAACGTTTGCATGAACATGTTCAAACAAATTCAGGGTGTGGGCACGTGCTCTCAGACGGGCACTTGTGGACGTCACAAGGTCCCCACTCTCGGCAGTGCGAGCACACACACGCACACACTTGCGCGTGCGCACACACACACACACATACGTGCACATACACACACATACACGTGTGCGTGCCAATACACAGAAATACATTCACCACAACATTTCACACTCGCACTTTCTCTAGAACAAGTTCAAAATGGGACATGCTGTCTGCAGTGTCAGGATTTTTAAAAGGAGAAAAGAAAAACATAAACTGAAATGCACATTTAGGGACTATAAACAAAAATCGCATGAAACACAAAAATAGAAAGCACTCAGGATGCAGCTGGGCCACAGAGACCTAACGTGCAGGAACGAGTCCACAGGCAGAGGCTCGGCTCGGCCCGGAGGGGCACCTCTCCCTCCCTGGGGGTGGGGGCGGGGGACAAGGCCACAGGTTGCCGAAGCTTTACCCAGACTGCTCAGGCCATGACCCCGCGCAGTGACACCTGACCGCTGGGACAGACTGCCACTCACCCCGCGAGAAAAAGTCTCTGTCTTGCTTGAACGCCGTCAAACCATCAACCCAAACCCACCTAGGGATGCCCCGGAAGAGAAGGGGGGCTGGGAAACCTGGCACCATTCAAGGGCAGGAAACTGGAGGGACAGGACTCTGGAGAAGATAGTGGAGCCTGGACTGGGGGCACCTTACCCAGAGCTACTTCCTGTGGCCTCCCACTCCCCAGGGGACAGTGGATGGCAGGATGGTCCCTATCTGCTTCAGCAGCTACAGAAAGGGGCTGACTTGTGGGGGTCCCTTGGGACCTGGGACCGCTGGCTGGGGCAGAGCACGGTGGCCAGCACAATTGCTCAGTGCTCCTCTGATGGGAACAGAGGAGTGCTGACTGCTGGAACAGGCCAGGGGACAGCAGAGACACAGCACAGACTGCATGCAGACAGCCATCATTAAGGAACTTTAAGAGGGGCTGAAGAGACAGCTCGCTGGGCAGGATGCCTGTCTTGCCGTGTGGGCAGCTCTGGTGCTGCGGTGTTTCTCCTTCTTCCCTCTCCATCTCGCCCTCTCTGTCTCCATCTGAATGAAAAACGTGGCAGAGGAGCAGTGCAATCACACTGTTTGAGGCCCTAGCTGTGAGGGGAAAAGATTAAGGGGCTGGGAGACAGCTTGCCCAGTAGCGTGCGTGCCTTCCATGCTTGGGGCCCAGGGTTTGAGCCCCAGCACCGCACGGGAGTACTCTGGATGCAACCAGAGGAATTCCATGGGTGGCGGAGCCGTGTTATGGTCTCCTCTCTTTCTCTATCTCTTTCAAAGAAATAAAGAATGAAAAATGGGGCCAGAGAAGTAACAGAGGTGTTGTATATCCACAAGGCCTGGCTTCATTTCTCGGCCCTGCGTGAAGACATTTCTTTGTCATAGTCTCAGTGTGTCAGTGTGGCTGTGACTCTGCCCAGAGCACACTGCAGATGTTAAATGTCAGTTTGCTCTCACATTCAGTGCATTACTGTAAGCTGAGGGAGGTCACTTTCACAAGTGGGCGAATTAGCATCACTCTCAGAGCTCTCCTGGAGTTCCAGGAGCTCTCAAACAGAAGCAGGAATAATCCAGAGGCCAATGGCACCTTTTTTCCAGAAACCCAAGTTTTATGTAAGCTTGAAGATCATTTAAAAAAAATAACTTAAATGGGCTGATTGATGGCGCACCTGGTAGGGTGCACACATTATTATGCGTGACGACCTGGGCTCACGTCCCAGCCCCTGCCTGCAGAGGGGAAGCTTCTCAAGTGGTGAAGCCATGTTGCAGGCGTAAAATAGTAACAACAACTTAAGAAACAAAGCGAGGTCAGCTTTTGGTGGTAGTCCCAGCAGCCAGAGGGAGAATCAGGTGGGTGTCGGAACCCTGGAGAGCATCTCCTCAACAGAGACTCTCCACACAGTTCCAGGAACTTTCCAGGCATGAGAAATGGACATGTGCCTTCCCGGTCGCTCCTGGCAGCATGTTTAGGCCTGGAGAAGTCTGTCACCAGGTGAGACTGTCCCCCAACAGACCCCATATGTGGGAGAGCACACTCTGGAACACCTCCCCCAAGGCTGTGTTCTGGCCCTCAGCTGACACAAATCCTCCTGCTCAGGTGGGGATGGAGAAATTGGCGACCTCACCTCAGTGCCCAGGACATGAGCGAGGGGGGAGGGGTGGGCTGGCAGGGTCCACCATGCAGACCAGCAGGCATCTCATTGGCTACCAGTGTGGTGACAGGGACTGTGGGGCAAGATGGGGGAGGACCTGTCCTGCTGAAGGTGGCCCTGCACTGTGGTGCCTGTCCTGTGCCCACCTCCTCCGCTGCCAGGACCCCGGTAACATGGCCAAGTGGCCCTAGAGTATCTCTAGGGTATTTTCTTGAACTCAGACAGTAATTCCTATTCTACACATTTAAAAGAAACTTAAAAAAAAAAACCTTACATGTTATGAAGGCCTCCTCCCATTTTCTCAGTTTCTAACAGCACACCACTCTGAACTGGCCACTGCAGCTCTTAGCTGCTTGTTTTCAGGTTTTCTGCTTGTTCACAAACCCAACATGAGGTTTCTCATTGCTTTTTCTCTCCCTAAGTGTGGAAATCTCAGAGCTGGGTCGCTGCAAGGGCGTCTGCCAGGCCACGCTGCCCATCCCTTGCCCCCATACCTCGCTCCTCAGGAGGGTCTGGACGCTGCACTTGTGAGGGCAGGACACCACCACGCAGGGACACTCGGTGTCTTCGTGTTTCTGAGGAGACAGAGAGCTTGCTGTCAACTTGGGGACACAGCCCATCCTTCACTCTATCCACGTCCCTCGCGCCATGTGGCCCCATGGCCTGTGGCGGGAGCCATCAGGCGGGCTAGCTTGTCCACACAACTGTGGCCCTCTCCTGCACAGCCCCACACTCTTGGAGAACCCATAAAACCCCACAACTGCATCCAGCGTTCCTACTTCCTTTACTTAGAAACAACAGCAGGGGGTCGGGTGGTAGCACAGCGGGTTAAGCACAGGTGGCGCAAAGCGCAAGGACCGGCGTAAGGATCCTGGTTCGAGCCCCCGGCTCCCCACCTGCAGGGGAGTCGCTTCACAGGCGGTGAAGCAGGTCTGCAGGTGTCTATCTTTCTCTCCCCCTCTCTGTCTTCCCCTCCTCTCTCTATTTCTCTCTGTCCTATACAAAGATGACATCAGTAACAACAACAATAATAACTACAACAATAAAACAACAAGGGCAACGAAAGGGAATAAATAAATATTTAAAAAAAAAGAACTGGGGGTCTGGCGGTGGTGCAGCGGGTTAAGCGCATGTGGCGCAAAGCGCAGGGACCGGCGTAAGGATCCCAATTCGAGCCCCCGGCTCCCCACCTGCAGGAGAGTTGCTTCACAGATGGTGAAGCAGGTCTGCAGGTGTCTGTCTTTCTCTCCCCCTCTCTGTCTTCCCCTTCTCTCTCCATTTCTCTCTCTCCTATCCAACAATGAACAACATCAACAATGGCAATAATAATAACCACGACGAGGCTACAACAACAAGGGCAACAAAAAGGGGGAAAATAGCCTCCAGGAGCTGTGGATTCATGGTGTATGCACCGAGCCCAGCAATAACCCTGGAGGGAAAAAAAAAAAAAAAAAAAGAACCAATGGCCAGAGGCTCGGGGACCCAGGGGTGCTCACACCCTCGCTGTGCTGTTATTAACGTGTCCCGTGGTGCTGGGGCGGTGGATGGGCAATCGCAGTGCTCCTGAGCCAGCTTCTAATCCCATTAGCAGTCTTTGATTTCAGACAGATAGATAGAGGGGCCGGGGACACCACAGCCTGCCCCAGCACCCGCCGGCGTCTCACGGTGCATCATGGTGCTTCCTGCTGGAGCTGCGGCTCCCGCCCAGCTGGTGAGGCCTGCACTCTGCCAGGTGAGCTATCTCCCAGCTCTCTTGCTGTTGTTTTAGACTAGATCGCTCACCTTGTCACAGCCTCACCTGTGCTGCACAAGCTCTACTTCTCTTCCTCAGAGGAGAATGAGCTTGCGGACCCCATTCTCCCGGTAAGTGTGGCCGACGGGTTAAGGGGCCACACGGAAGGGACTCGAGAAGGGCTGGCGTGCTGCTCCCTCACAGGATCTAACTGCTGGAGGGAAGGTTACCGTGGCCATTTGCCAAAGGAGGGGGTACCATTTCTTCATGGTGCCCTGTAGCTGGAAACGGCTCCCGAGTCACGCAGGGAGGGACTTCCCAGAGATCACAGGCATGGCGGGCTGCCCGTAGGGCCGGAGGGCAGAGTGCACCTCTTCCCACGGCTGGCAGCAGTGCTTCCAGATCTCTCCCAGCAGACGGCCCTCTCAGCCTCCTCCGCCAGTGCAGCGGCCAGCCCCCATCCTGGGGGTGACGGCCCCACCTGTGCCCGGGGTGTTCATGTGGGCTGGCTGCTATGCTGACTCAGGCCTCTCACTAGCTCCAGGCCACCCTGAACTCAAACCTGCAACCCAGACGCCCACACCTCCACCCCTCAGTGCTGTTCCAGCTGCCCCAGTATGGCCAGTCCTGGACCCTATTCCTGAGCTGCCACGAACCTCACTGGCTTTCCTTCTGAAACCTGCTCCTCCTTCCCTGCCCTGCCCTCCAGTCTAGGCCAACAACACGCCTGACTCACCTGCCCGCTTCCCCGACGTCCACCTGTGTCTGCTGTCACGCCAGTCACATGAGGGGCCAGGCAAGCAGCTGATGAGCCCACCCCTGCTCACAGCTGCCCCCCAGCTCCTGAAACCACCTGCAGCAGTACTACAGCCCCTGGTACAGTCTGTGTGTGGGCCCTTGGCCTGGAGCCCTGACTGGTCCTGGGCCCTTGCCCTCTCATCTAAGCTACTTCTCCTACAAGACCAGTAAACCCCCTACCTCCTGCCCCCTACTTATAGGCTGTGGGTCATGCGCTTCCACTTGAAGGTGAGCACCTCCACTCAACAGCGCCCCCACACAGCAGGACCGGTAAGCGCTGCCCAGCAGGCGGACAGATGGTGGGTACAGCACTGACTGTTGGAATGTCTGGCCTCTGCCTTGAAAAGCTCTCTCCAGCTCACACACACATGTGGCCCTGTTCTAATAGGCCCCTCTACTGCATAGGACCAGGCCAAAGTGAAGGATTCTCCTGGCCTGTCAGGACTCAACGCCCAGGACCAGGCACTCTGCAGAAGCAGCACCTGCCACAGAGCTGGGACAGGACGCAGAGGCTCAGCGAGACTCAGCCCACTCCCCGGAGGCTCGCAAAATGCTGCTTTTAAGAGATGATCAGTCTCATTTTGCTGGTACCCCAGATGACAGTCACTCAAGGCGGCGTTCACCCACACGCAAATCAACACCTGCCAAACAAGGTCCCTGAGAAGCCGAGGCCGAAGTGGCCGTTGGCGCCTCTGGCTCCTCTTTGTGCCCACTAGAATGGCCGTGTGGAAAGCCGCACTGTGGGCAGGCCCCACGTGACCCCGCGGAGGGCCGCACCTGCAGCTTGATCATGGGGACCTGGCTCTTGCAGTGGCTGCACGTGGCCTCCCGGTACTTGCAGGCCTTCTCCACATGGTCCCGCAGGTCCTTCCTCAGCACCTTCTCTTTGCAGTCGGCACGTGCGCACGCGAGCTCCTCAAACTGGCAGTTGCTCCTTAAGTGCACCTGGAAGGCAGAGCGTTCGCAGCTCATCATCGGGAAACAGTCAGCGGAAGCCTGATCCTGCGGCTGGCTGTGCAGCTCAACGCCGCCGGCAGAGTGGTGTCAGGGGGATGGTGACAGGCACCCAGAGACCCTGCGCTCTGCCGGCTTCGTGACTGCTCAAACCACAGAGCTTTTAAAGAATCGAGCTAACTCTTCTTCTTGGGTAGATAAATGCTTGTCTGCTAGGGACTTTGTTTTATTCCAACATCTTTATGAGCTGAAGTATTATACTAATCAAAAAACACCAGAAGCTATGAGGATTTTCATAGTTAATAAGGACAGAGGAGGTTTTAGGGAACCATCCAAAATTCAGATTCAGTTCCAGACTTCTTTCCACTCTACATAGGATGGGGTGCTTGCAAACCATTTCACAGGTCTGCCAATGATGTCGTGAAAGTCACGTTTCATGTCTGAGTGACTCTGCCCGCCCCCTGAAGTCTGGTAGCTTGGGAAGAGTAACGGGCAAGAGGTCTCTACACTGCTGGGGGCTGCCTGCCTTCTTTCTCCTCCCCCCCCTCCCCCTTCCTTCACTCTCCTCGTGCTTTAGCCTCCCTCCCCCCAAGATTTACTCATTTATGAACTACAGCAAGAGAACCAGAGCATCACTCTGTCCGTGCAAAGTAAAACTCAGTTCCGCGCTTTACCACTGTGCAACCCCCTGGGCGGAGACTCCCCGCAGAAGCCTGCACTCACCAGCAGCTGTCCCAGCTCCAGCTGCTCCGCACAACCCCGGCTTTCATTCCTACAGTATATCTGAAGGGCCAGAATCTCCCTCTTGCAGCAGTTATCTTTAAATACCTGAAATGGAAAGACAGTCACCATAGAGGATTACTATTTTTTAAAAGAATTTATTTATTTATTTATTCATGAGAAAGATAGGAGGAGAGAAAGAATCAGCCATCACTCTGGTACATGTGCTGCCAGGGATCGAACTCAGGACCTCATGATTAAGAGTCTAATGCCTTAGCCATTGCGCCATCTCCCAGACCACGAGGATTAATATTTTTACTCTCCACATGCTGCTGCTGCTTGGGACAAGGCAAAACTACTTTAAAAAAGTCATGAGAGGGAGTCGGGCGGTAGCACAGTGGGTTATGCGCAGGTGGCGCAAAGCGCAAGGACCAGCGTAAGGATCCCTGTTCGAGCCCCCGGCTCCCCACCTGCAGGGGAGTCGCTTCACAGGTGGTGAAGCAGGTCTGTAGGTGTCTTATCTTTCTCTCCCCCTCTCTGTCTTCCCCTCCTCTCTCCATTTCTCTCTGTTCTATCCAACAACAACAACAATAACTATAACAATAAAAAAATGACAAGGGCAACAAAAGGGAATAAATCAATAAAAATATTTTTTAAAAAAAGTCATGAGAGCATCTCCTCTGTGGGACTCTGGAGGCATGAGGACTAGGAAGGAGTAGTGTCTCCAAGAGAATTAAAGTGGGAGAAGAACCTCATCGGACTTCTTAGTAGATGAGCCAAGCTCAGAGGCGCTGCATAGTTAGCCGCCACTCAAGAGCATGTGAAGTTCCAGTGGGATCTGCCACAGCCGGCTGGGCACAGCAGGACCAGGGCCACACTGCCAAGGCGGCGGCAGGGACACCCCCAAGGGCTGGGGTAGGGGTGTGGCCTTGGGAGGCTGCTTGCTAGAGAAGCCCCTCCCCTCCGCGGCTCCTGGCCCCTTCAGTCACTTGGAACTCACTTCCATTGTTAGACACATCGCAAAGACTGAGGGTAATCCAATAATGAAAATGTTTCCCCTTGCCTTCCTTTGATTTATTTTGCCCGTAGAAAACAAATATGTTTACTCCTTCTAACAACATGATGTACACAGTCTCGGTCCTCAGGCACCTCTAAGAAACACCCACGTTAACACTCCAACAGCGAAAAATAGACAGGGATCTTAATATGCCTGTTTCAACTCGGCAGGCAAAGAAATAGAATCAACGGCTGTTAGGAGTTAAAAATAAACCAAATTGGGAGTCAGACCAAACCCTTTAGGAATATGACCTTTAAAAGTTTTGATGCTGGGGACTGGGTGGTAGCGCCATGGGTTAAGCACAAGGACTGGCCTGAGGATCTCAGTTCGAGCCTCTGGCTCCCCACACGCAGGGAGGTCATGAAGCAGGTCTGCGGGCATCTTTCTCTCTCCTTCTCTGTCTTCCCTCCCCTCTCAATTTCTCTCTCTCCTATCCAACAATAATAACAATAACAAAGGCAACAAAAATGGAAAAATGGCCTCCAGGAGCAGTGGATGCATAGTGCCGGCACGGAGCCCCAGGGATAACTCTGGAGGCAAAAAAAAAAAAAAAATGATGCTTGTGTGACTCCACCGCTCTCAGGTGACTTCTCCCCTCCCAGTCTCAGATGGAAACAGACAGAAAGTGGAGAGATGGCACACTACTGCTCCGCTGTTCACGAAGCTTCCCCTGGTCTGTGCTCCCACATGTGGAGGAGGCTCAGCCCGAGGTCTTCACACAGCAGTCCAGTGAGCTAGCGCTCAATCTTTGGACATAAGTTTTTTTTTAATTAAAAAAAATATATTTATTCCCTTTTGTTGCCCTTGTTTCATTGTTGTAGTTATTATTGTTGTTATTGATGTCGTTGTTGTTGGATAGGACAGAGAGAAATGGAGAGAGGAGGGGAAGACAGAGGGGGAGAGAATGACAGACACTTGCAGACCTGCTTCACCACCTGTGAAGTGACTCCCTTGCAGGTAGGGAGCTGGGGGCTCGAACCGAGATCCTTAGCCGGTCCTTGCGCTTTGTGCCACATGAGCTTAACCTGTTGGGCTACCGCCCGACTCCCTGTTTATTTATTTCTTAATATATAACTTAAGATAAACAGATAATGTATAACTAAAATAAACAGATAATGTATTCTTCATCAGTATACAATAAGCTTCCTTTTGTATCATTGTTTCTTTTTTTAGGTTTTTAAAAATTTATTCCCTTTTGTTGCCCTTGTTGTGTTAGTGTTGTTATTGATGTTGTCATTGTTGGATAGGACAGAGAGAAATGGAGAGAGGAGGGGAAGACAGAGAGGAGGAAAGAAAGATAGACACCTGCAGACCTGCTTCACCATCTGTGAAGCGACTCCCCTGCAGGTGGGGAGCCGGGGGCTCGAACTGGGATCCTTACACTGGTCCTTGAGCTTTGCGCCACCTGTGCTTAACTCGCTGTGCTACCGCCTGACTCCTGTATCACTGTTTCTTAAGGCACTTGAATTAAAAATCGAAAAAAAAAAAAAAAAGGCGGGGGAGATAGCATAATGGTTATGCAAAGAGACTCTTATGCCTGAGGCTTCAAAGTCCCAGGCTCAATTACCCCCACACACACTGCCATAAGCCAGAGCTGAGCAGTGCTCTTGGTAACATGTACAATTAACCAGGTATGCCACTGCCCAGCCCCTGCTCTTATAAAAATAAAAATAAATTAATTAAATTAAACAAAGAAAACTTAAAAAAAAAGACTGAAAAGATGAGGAGCATAAACATGCAGAATTTTAGAGCTGGGACAGCAGGTGATTCACCTCATAAAGAAGCGGGGCTGTGGGGAGGAGCTAACTCCCTCCTCCTTCCCGCCAGGGGCTTCTTCTTTCTGACAGTCCCACCTGTGACTCCTCAGCAAAACTGGTCACTTTTCTCTGTCAGTGAATCTGAACCATGAAGTGGAGACACCCCCCCAAAAAAAAAAACCGCCTTCATCTGATAACCCCCCTCGCTCTGATCACAGCGCTCGGCTCTCCGTCAGCACTGGGCGGCCGAGCACAGTAATGGGAGAGTGGGCCTTTATTTCTCTCTCTCTCTCTTCCGCTGCAGCATGTGCAGCGATGGGGGTCAGGCCTCACGTGCAAGTCCTGCACTCCTTCCCTGGGCCAGTTCCCCAGCAGCTGTTTTTCTTAAAAAAAAAAAAAAAAAAAAAAAACTCTCCTTGCTACTAATCCAACCTCTAGCAACAAGTAAATGAAGAAGGAAAGGCCTGTAGATGGCAGGCGGCTGCCAGACTGGACTCCCTGTCTAAAGAGCATGTGGCAGGGGAGGCCCGGAGCCAGGCTCGCGTGGTTCCGTTCTCGGCCAACGTCTACGAAGCTCCTGGGCTCACTCAGCAGCACACAGAGCTGCATGTTCTCTCTCTCGGATGCTGTCAGGGCTCTGAGGTGCTTTCAGGGGGAGGCAGGCGTGGAAGAGCACAGAGCAGAATGAGGGGGTCAAGGAGGCAGAAAGCGCACATCCGTGGGAGATGCCCCACAGCTTCACAATACACACAAGAAGGGGTAACCACAGGAAGTTGGGGTGGGGCTAGAATGTCACACTTGTATAATGTCAGGGTGCTGGGGGCAGGGTATAGTCAGAGCCCAGGCCCACTTGGCCCAGATGAGGGGGCAGGTGGCTCAGGGGGCAGTGCTGGCAGACTCGGCTACCCCCCACACCCTCCCTGTCCCATCAGGTATGGCAGCTTCTCAGAGCGCTGGGGCAGACATCGGTGTGGGAAGCCAGGGTACCTTGTCTTTAATGATTCCTTCTTGACACGCAGTGCACTTCGGGCTCGAGGTGCTGAGGGGAAACACACCAGGAACATGTTAGGGCTGGGGACATAGCAGAGTGGTTCTATAAAAGGCTTTCCTGACTGTGGCCCCAAGGCTCCAGGTTCAATTCCTGGCACCACCATAAAATAGAGCTGAGTAGGGCTCTGTTCTCTTTCTCTGTCTCTTGTTCTCTCATTAAAACAAATAAATTTTTTTCTAAAAGAGGGACACTTTGGACTGTATGTCCCGCTGGCCACACCCGCATCACATCCATGCCAATGCGGACAGTTCATGTGGAGCCTGAGGGAGAGGCTACACTTTCTTTCTTGGGATTTTTCACAAGGAAGTTTTTAAACACAACAGATGAGCTCCAGTCCCTCTTGGAAAGCCCCTTGCCAAGTGAAATTATAGCTCAGAAACCAATACTAGCTGCCCGTGGAGCCTCCAGTCTGTGAGGGCGACCTTGCGCGCAGGCGCATTGTAAGAGCACCAGCAGCATTCACACCACCGACCAGCAACTCAGCCCCCCTCAGGAAGCTCCAGTCCCTGTGCCATGCTTGTCCCCACACTCGGCCCAGAGCCACTGCTCCAGGTGGCCTAGACTTGACTCTCACCCTGCCCTGTGGCTGGAAACCCCCTCCCTGGGGTGAAGGTGCCCCCTCTGCTCCCCGGGCCCCCAGGGAGCAGGGTCGGCCCCAGGGGAGGCCCAGGCGCAGTGGGGAAGAGGGCTAGTGGGACAGGGGCGCGTTGCCGGGCATTTCCACAATGCACTTCACTTATTTGGGCAGAGCACCGCTTGGCGCTGGCTAGTGGTGGCGCCGGGGAGCTACCCTGGCCCTTGGGCATGCAAGTCCCTGAACTAGTCACATGATTCTCCTCAGACTCAGGGCTGGGTAGCAGGTGGAGGGGTCCCGTGCTCCTGCAGGCCCGGAGCAGAGAGATGCACCCCAGGTCCACTGGCTTTCCCCAGCCCACAGCCGTGGGCCAGCTCAGGTGTGGGAGAAGCCAGAGCCCAGCCCACTGTGCTGCCGATGAGCCCCACTGGGGGCAGTTCACCCTCGGGTGGTGAAGAGCAGTAGCTGCTGGGAACACTGGCTAAGAGCACAGCCTTCGGGATGCGCGTGCAGGCGGGCACAGTGAGCGGACCCACCAGGACACCACCCCGATGTGAGCACGTCCTCCTGAGAGCCCAGGCTGGCCCAGAAATACCTGTCTTAAACGGCTCTGTGGACATCCACACTCAGCAGGCAGGGGCTGGGCTCAGTCCAGGGACAGAGCTGGAGCAGGGGCACAGATGGGGATGCCCCCCAGCCCTTGAGCCCACCCCGGGGACTCTGCCCAGTTGCTCGGAGGCACCCCCTACCCCTGCACTGGGACACAGGCCCATGGGGGTGCGGGGGTGCTACCTCAGCAGGGTGGCCATGCAGGTCTCGCAGAAGCGGTGTCCGCACTCGGTCTGCTTGGGGCTGCACAGCACCAGGCAGCACTTCTCGCACTTGTACTTGTCCTCGACCGGCTTCACGAACCTCTCCTTGTAGCCACCTTGCTCGGGGACAAAGACCGGGGCGCCCGTGCGGTCGGAGTGCAGCTTCAGCGAGGGGTTGCTCTGCAGGGTGCTGGAGGAGTCCATCTTCTTGCTAGGCTCCATGGTAGGAAGGAGAGGCTCTGGGGGGGGGGGCAGAGGAGGGCGCTGGAAGGGTGTTGGCATGGAGTGGTGGGCACGGACGGGACACGGGCTATGGAAATGCTCAGTGTGCGCAGGGCCTGGCAAACCAACGCTACTGTGACCGAGGTAGCCTGCTGGCTAAAGCACATGCCTCACTGGGCTGTGGGTTAGAGCCCAGTGCACAAGGGCGCACAAGGGGAGCTCTGTGAATGGTGGGCTGGTGCACACCCCCAAATATGGAAGGAAATGTGGGCTTGGTGGCTTCATGCAGAAGCCCTGGGGTCACTCCCCAGAACGGCATTAAAATGAAAAGCAGGGTCTGGGCGGTAGTGCACCAGGTTAAGTGCATGTGGCGCAAAGCGCAGACTGGCATAGGATCCCAGTTCAAGCCCCAGGCTCCCCACCTGCAGGGGGGTTGCTTCACAAGCAGTGAAGCAGGTCTGCAGGTGTCTGTCTTCTCTCCCCCTCTCTGTCTTCCCCTCCTCTATCCATTTCTCTCTGTCCTATCCAACAACAGCAACAACAGTGGGGAAACGATGCCTCCAGGAGCAGTGGATTCCTAGTGCAGGCAATGAGCCCCAGTGATAACCCCGGAGGCAAAGAAAGAAACAGCAGCAGCGGCCTGGGAGCTAGGCCATCTGGTAAGGCACACGCTGGGCCACACGCGCTGCCCTGGGTCCGAGCTCGGGCACCACATGGAGTCCCGTGTACTCAGGTGGTGGTGCCCCTCCTTCCTGGTTGCCATCAGCCTCGCCGCCAGATGACAGTACAGGGCACGCCTGGGTTGCCCGGCACTGAGCCCACCACTCTGGTGTGTGAGGGGGCCTGGCACCCCAGCTGAGCCACACACCAGCACCCAGTAGGGAGGGAAGGGGCATGCCGGGCACCTGCCTTCTGCTCAGCCTGCTGTCACTGGGCACCACAGGCTGGATGGATTTGTGGGCGCTTCTGGGCAGGTTGTGGGTAAGGCCCGGCTCCCTCCCTTCCTGGAAGCACTTGGCAGGTGTGTGCGGAACACCCTGCTGACAGGGAGTTCCCGCAGGCACGGGGTGACACCGTGCTCTGGCTCGACCCACCAGCTGCTGAGCCCAGGCTGGACGCAGAGGTCTCGGCCTTCGACCCAACCCCCTCTCTGCTGGGGCTTGCTGGGGCAGGAGCAGGGGGACGAGAGGGAGCAGGAGGAGGAAGACAGGAGAGGAAAGAAGGAGGAGGAGAAAGACAGAAGCACGGAGAAGAAGAAAAGGAGGAGCAGGAGGAAGACAGAAGGAACAACAGGAACAGGAAAAAGAACAGGAGAAGGGAGACAAAGTGGGGGAAGAGGAGTAGTGGCAGAACTGCTGGGGGAGGCGCTTAACCCGCTGGGCAGCAGGGGTGGCTGCCCCCAGTCTGCTCCCCACACTCCTCCTCTGCCCCCCAGTCTGGCTCCCCACACTCCTCCTCTGCCCCCCAGACTGGCTCCCCACACTCCTCCTCTGCCCCCACAGTCTGGCTCCCCACACTCCTCCTCTGCCCCCAGTCTGGCTCCCCACACTCCTCCTCTGCCCCCAGTCTGGCTCCCCACACTCCTCCTCTGCCCCCAGACTGGCTCCCCACACTCCTCCTCTGCCCCCAGACTGGCTCCCCACACTCCTCCTCTGCTCCCCAGACTGGCTCCCCACACTCCTCCTCTGCCCCCAGACTGGCTCCCCACACTCCTCCTCTGCCCCCAGTCTGGCTCCCCACACTCCTCCTCTGCCCCCCAGACTGGCTCCCCACACTCCTCCTCTGCCCCCCAGACTGGCTCCCCACACTCCTCCTCTGCCCCCCAGACTGGCTCCCCACACTCCTCCTCTGCCCCCAGTCTGGCTCCCCACACTCCTCCTCTGCCCCCCAGACTGGCTCCCCACACTCCTCCTCTGCCCCCAGTCTGCTCCCCACACTCCTCCTCTGCCCCCCAGACTGGCTCCCCACACTCCTCCTCTGCCCCCCCAGTCTGGCTCCCCACACTCCTCTGCCCCCCAGACTGGCTCCCCACACTCCTCCTCTGCCCCCCAGACTGGCTCCCCACACTCCTCCTCTGCCCCCCAGTCTGGCTCCCCACACTCCTCCTCTGCCCCCAGACTGGCTCCCCACACTCCTCCTCTGCCCCCTCATACTGGCTCCCCATACTCCTCCTCTGCCCCCAGACTGGCTCCCCACACTCCTCCTCTGCCCCCAGTCTGGCTCCCCACACTCCTCTGCCCCCCAGACTGGCTCCCCACACTCCTCCTCTGCCCCCCAGACTGGCTCCCCACACTCCTCCTCTGCCCCCAGACTGGCTCCCCACACTCCTCCTCTGCCCCCCAGTCTGGCTCCCCACACTCCTCCTCTGCCCCCTCATACTGGCTCCCCACACTCCTCCTCTGCCCCCCAGACTGGCTCCCCACACTCCTCCTCTGCCCCCCAGACTGGCTCCCCACACTCCTCCTCTGCTCCCCTCATACTGGCTCCCCACACTCCTCCTCTGCCCCCCAGACTGGCTCCCCACACTCCTCCTCTGCCCCCTCATACTGGCTCCCCACACTCCTCCTCTGCCCCCCAGACTGGCTCCCCACACTCCTCCTCTGCCCCCCAGACTGGCTCCCCACACTCCTCCTCTGCCCCCCAGACTGGCTCCCCACACTCCTCCTCTGCCCCCCAGTCTGGCTCCCCACACTCCTCCTCTGCCCCCCAGACTGGCTCCCCACACTCCTCCTCTGCCCCCCAGTCTGGCTCCCCACACTCCTCCTCTGCCCCCAGACTGGCTCCCCACACTCCTCTGCCCCCCCAGACTGGCTCCCCACACTCCTCCTCTGCCCCCTCATACTGGCTCCCCACACTCCTCCTCTGCCTCCACCAGTCTTGCTACCCACAGCCCTCCTCTGCCCCCAAACCCCAGTCTGTCTCCCCACACCCCTGCTCTGCCCCCCAGTCTCACTACTCACACCCTTCCTTTGCTCCCCCAGTCTGCGTTCCTACACCCCTCCTCTGTCCCCCACACCCCTCCTCTGCCTCCTCAGTCTGGCTCCCCACACCTCTCCTTTCCCCCCATTTCTGGCTCCCCACATCCCTCCTCTGCCTATTCCCTGAAGGGAAGGATGGGTCCAGTTCAGGAGCTCGGGAACCCAGGCCCTGTGTCTCTTGCCCTGCTTGGTGATTTTACCAAAACAGAGTGAAGCAGCGGGGGTCACTGTGAAATCTCTCTGTGAAGCCGAGGAGGCCTCCCCATGACCTGGGAAGGCATGGGAACCTCTTCCACTGCAGCTCGGAGAGCCCTGGCCCCAGGAAGCAAGCAGAGGTCAAGCAGACAGGAGTCCCCTGGGAGTCCAAGTCCACCACTCCATGTTCCCACGCATACCCCAGAGGCTGCCCAGTGCTCCCCTCCTTCAAGGAGGCCCCTTCTCCTTGGCACTGGTGCCCTAAACACTCATTTATTGCAGCCCTGGGCAGTCGGCCCAGCCTGGTCTGTGAGTCCCAGGAGTCCAGGGCAGGAGGGCAGAGCAGTGGGAGAGGGCACTGGTAACATCTATACCTCACTGCCCCCACTGACTTCGGGTTCTGGGGAGGGAGGCACATTGGTGTTTTGATCTGACCTCAGCCTGTGTCTGATCCTGCAACAAGCAACTCGGCCAGAAAGGCCCGGCTCAGGTGAGCCCCCAACTCGGGCCTATACGCAAGGCTAGCCAGCCGTAAGGTCACCTCGGGAACCTGCTCTGTGTGAACAAGGGAGGGACCCGTCTGCAGGTCATTTGCTTTCACAGACAATGTAAGAGAACAGAGGCAGCGCGAGGACCGGCGTAAGGATCCTGGTTCGAGCCCCTGGCTCCCCACTTGTAGGAGCACGGACCTGGCATGTGCCAAGCGTGAACTCAGGCAGATATGCAGCTGAGTGCCCGGCCCATTGCACATATGCTGGGTCACCTGTTTCTCCATTTTGCTTTCAGGAGTTATCTGACCTGAGCCTTCTGCAGCCTCCCCCTCCCCACCACTGCCCCTGTGGCATGTTCATGTCTCTCAGGGCAGAGATGCCAGGCTGGGGTAGCACTTAGTGTCTTCTCAGGCCTGTGAGTGGGGAACACCTTCACAAAGAGGCAATGAGGGGCCAGGTGGTGGCACACCTGGCTAAGCACACACATTACAGTACTAAGGACCCGGGTTCAAGCCCCTGATCCCCCACTTGCACGGGGGAAGCTTCATACGTGGTGAAGCAGCGCTGCAGGTGTCTCTCTGTCTCTCTCCTTCTCTATCTCACCCACCCCTCTCAATTTCTCTGTCTCTATCCAATAATACATAACTGAAAAGATTTTTACAAAGGGCACTTTCAGCTGTGTGAGATGGCTCCCCACAAGCCACAGCACCCCCAGTCTTGTCCATCATACAGTCAGCCCCACTTGCCTTGCGACACCATGCCGGGTGGAAGCTGACATGGGACTGACAGATGGGCTTGGGTCCATCTGTGCTCCAGAGCAGAGTGGGGGCCTGTGGAGTAGCTCACCTCGCCAGTGCACTGCTTTGCCATGTGTGGGACCCAGGCTCAAGTGCAGCACCCACCACAATGAAGGAAGCTTTGGTGCTGTGGTTTCTTTCACTCTCTCTCTGTCTATCTAAAGCAAAAAAAAAAAAACTACAACAGAGCGGCGCAGGATGATACAGCCCTTGGCCTGACCAGCCCCAGTCCCAGCCCATCAGCTGGGGGGCCTTCTTCCCTTGCCCACCACAGGACCGGACTCTGTTCAAGGCCCAAGAGTGTTTCCTTCTGATCCAGGCCTGGCTGGTCTTTTTGCCTATTTGTGGGGTGACCTGTCCACCATGGCCCTAAGCCTTTGTAAGTTCTCTCCCCTAGGTGTGGGTGAACTTTATTCATCTCCTTAATGAAGATGAGTTCAGTATTTTAATGTCGGAGAATTTATCCATATCTTGACCTTTAAAGCATGTTTGGGTTAGCTTGTGAGGCAAATGAAGAAGAGGCCGCCTAGTACACACGAGATCAGGAGAAAGCAGCTCTGACCCTGCCAGGGAATTGCCTTCAAAAGAAGGCTGATAGTCGGCAAGCCCGCCAGCAGGCCCATTCACCCTGACCCAGGGAACTCATTTCTCAGTGGATGCTCAGCGGTGGAGTGCCAGGGAGCCAGCGTGCAGCAGGACACAGCAGGAGGGCCCTGGCTGCCTGAGGAGGGCTGGGCACCCAGGCAAGTGCCAGGGCCGGTGGTGCAGGAGCGTGCAGATCTCCACTGTCAGCTCCCTTGTTGTTCGGGCAAAGACAGAGAGACAGGGAGAGAGATACCACAGACCCACAGACTCCCCCAGGGCTGGGACACCTCTCCTGTGGTGCCAGGGTTCTAACCAGGAAAAGCGCATGATCTATCCAGTAAGCTATCTCTCCAACCCAGCCATCTCTCCAGTTCTGATCTGAGCGCATCACCCAGTCTTAAAATGAGAGGAATAGGTAGTCAGGCGGTAGCGCAGTGGTAAGCGCAATTGGCACGAAGTCCAAGGACCGGAGTAAGGATCCCAGTTCGAGCCCAGCTCCCCACCTGCAGGGGAGCCGCTTCACAGGTGGTGAAGCAGGTCTGCAGGTGTCTGTCTTTCTCTCCCCTCTCTGTCTTCCCCTCCTCTCTCCATTTCTTTCTTTCTTTCTTTTTGACTACAGGGTTATTGCTGGGGCTCAGTGCCTGCACCACGAATCCACTGCTCCTGGAAGTCATTTTTCCCATTTTGTTGCCCTTGTTTTTGTTACTGTTACTATTGTTGTTGGATAAGATAGAGAGAAATTGAGACCCGGGTGTCAACACCACCCACTGAGACCACTATTTAATGAATGTGCCCCCAACTCTTTCCACAATCCTCTAAGGCAAACATATAACATGAAGACGCCGAGAGGTCCTCAAATTCGGAGGTGGCAGAGTGTGTCTGTGGGACCCACCCACCACCAGGCCTCCCCAACCAACACCTGTCCCATCCTTGTGGGACAGACCCAGTGACTTTTACGCCTAGAACTCGTGAACAGCTGCAGCAGACGGGCTAAGCCAAGGGGGGGCCGAAGTGACTACAGAGAAGGTGGACTGTGTGGTCAGCGCACCCGGGGAGAGGGACTGGCAGAGACCTCTGGGAGGGGGCAGTGAGGGCAGGGTCTCCAAGCGCTGTTCCCACACCGCTGTGACAGTGTCTGCCCAGTGGGGTGTGTGTGTCACCAGACCACTACCACAGGTTTCTTTCCTCATTCAGACACACAGAGAGACCGTGAGAGAGGGAGACGGCATGACACCAGAGTTCCCGATGCCGGAGCAGCTCCCACACAGTGGGGGCTCAGACCTGGGCCGTGTGCACAGCAAGCCCGCGCCTGCTGGCGAGCTCTCTGGGAGCCGACCACTGCCACACTCCGCTCTACTCTGGGCCCAGCTTCTACCCAACGAAGACAGTCCCTACTCTGCTGGAAGCCCCCCATACACACACACACACACACACACACACACACACACACACACACACCTGATGTCTGAGGGGCTGTCACACCTCCTGCGCCTCTGTGCTGGCCGAGGAACATATGTGAACACACCCTCCAGAACAACAGCTGTCCCTGAGCCCTCAGTGGCGAGCGTGACATACGGCCACCAATGGCGGCAGTGTCCTGCCCCGTGCTGAGCTAGCCTGCCAGCCCTCTTTCTGAAAACTATCTACTGCTTCCTGGGAACCGAACTCCCAGCCCCACCTCTCAGCTCTCACCTCACAAGGAAGGAGCCAGGCCTGGGGGAAATTATGGCATCCAGACGCCTACTGTGTAGAAAGAACTGTTCCAAAGGTCAGCTCCAGCCCAGGAGAAGGGGACAGAGTGAACCAGAGGTGTCTTACCCCATGGGAAAGAGCAGGGAAGATGACAGGGGTCATGCCAAAGGAGAACAGAGCCCCTCACGGCCCCTCACGGCCCACTCCAGCATCGTGAGAGGAGACCCGCAGTGCCCGGCCCCTTCATGTGCGCTGACATGCCCGTGTTTATGGACGCGGCTGTCACTGTCTGGAGCGGCCGGAAGAGCTCCTCGCTATTTTGAGAGCCGACCAGGAGAAAGAGAGGGCATTTCTCTGCCCCACGACTTCAGCGCCTGGGGGAGTGCAGATGAGGGTGGCAGCATTTTGCCAACTCAGGCAGCCCAATCCAGGCTCCTGCCTCCTGTGAGGGCACCCCACCAGTGCTGAGCCTGCACCCCAAGGCTGAGCAGACTGGACTCAAACCAGGCTGTAACCGCCACTGAAATTCAGGGGATGGAAGACCACGCTCACTGACCTCTGGCTCCAGAGCTCTCGGCCTCCAACAAAGAAGGTGCAGGACAGGCTCAGGGGCGAGTTGGGACCTACACGGAGGCTCCTTCCAGGGGCTGCGAGAACACGGTGGATGATGGGGCAGGGTCTCTGCACTCTCTTCTCTGTCTTTCTTTAGTTCTACTTCTGTGCGTTTAGGGCTCTGCTGGGGCATTGTGCCTGCATGATGCCACCACCCCTGGCAGATGGCAACTTGCTTTTTTTTCCAGATAGAGGGTGAGAGAGAGGGAGGGAGTGACATCTCAGCAATGCCCCACTCTGTGCAGCTTTCCCTTTGCAAGGCATTCCCATGTGGGCGGCCAGGGGGCTCTAGTGCACATCCTCACTTGTGGCAAAGTGGGCCATCGCTCGGTCCCCCTCTCTGGCATTTATTTACCAGAGCACTGCTCAGCTCTGGCTTATGATGGGATGGGGGATCGAATCTGGGACTTTGGAGCCTCAGCATGACAGTCTCTTTGCAGAACCATTATGTTCTCTGGTTCTTTTTAAAAAAGAACCTCCCCCGCCTCTCTGGTTCTTTTTAAAGCAGAGCACTGCTCAGCTCTGGCTCACGGCGGTGCTGGGGACTGAACCTGGGGCCTTGGAGCCTCACAGATGACAGACACTCTTTTTGCAGAACCATGATGCTATCTTCTCAGCTCCCTCTCTTAAAATAGAAGAAAGGTGGTTGGGAGAGATGACTCAGTGGCAATATACATGAAACCCTGGTGCTCACCAGCAAAAAAGGAGCAATTGACTGATAAGCAAGACCTGGGAGACATCGGTTAGCTGTTCAGACCCTGCTTCAACCGCATGGAGAAAACGCAGACTATTGGGGAGCTGAAAGGCACTACGACAATACTGTGATGAGGAGCGAAATTTTAAATAGCAGTTTTCTTGATACTTGTGAATTTATCACAAATAGCTATGTATTAAATCTCACTGTGAATGCAAACATCTCAACCCACTTTATATTCATTTAGATGTTCTAATATATTAAGGAGTTCTTAATATCAAATATAAAATGCCACTCAGTCAAAAATCAGTGATGAAAATACGGGGCATTTTGGCTCCTTTCAAACTGCTAGAGAAGGAATGCCTGGGGAGCAAGTGGTGAGTGAATGGGTGTCACCTGCAGCCCTGGCAGCTCCCACATGACGCTGACATCCTGGTGACAGAGGATACCTTCTAGGGATGTGTGGTCACAGGGACAGAAACCCTACCGCTGTCTTACTCCACAGCTAGGCCCTCTGCTGTGGAGACTATGACTCTGGCAATTCAGTGCTATTTTATAAAGCAGGAAAGATAGAAAGAAGACCATGGGCAGAAGGCAGCCCAGTGAGTAGAGCACATGCCTTCTCACATGCAAGGCCCTGGGTCTCTCCTCTCTTAGCACATGGACAGGGAGCCCCATGAATGGTGGACAGGGCTGTGGGGCCTTTCCTCTCTTAGCGCATGGACAGCACCCAGGGAGCCCCACGGATAGGGCTCTCCTCTAAGTATACAGAACAGGAAAAGTGGGCCAAAGGCCGCTCGGCAGTACTGTGATGCTTGGGAGCCTGGCTTCACTCGTTGGCACCACATGGACAAACAGTGCCATCAGGCACATGCCACAGTACAGTGCCCAGATGGACACAGATCTTTAAGTTAACGAAGGAAACTGCTGCCTCCCAGAATGAGTGTGTCCTGCTGCTTGCTAGCTCCACTATCATTTCTTTATGCAAAGTGAACAACAAGACGGGTCTGAAGAAAGACATCTATACTATCAAAATGTTCTCAGAGAGACAGCTCACCAGGTAAGGCATGTACCTTGACATGTGCATGGCTCAGACTTCAGCCCCAGCCCCACATGGGAGATGCCATGGCACTGGAGAGAGCTCTGGTTCCACGGTGTCTCTCCCTCTCTGGCTGGCTCTGTCTGTCTCACAGTTTTTCTATGTGGATGAAAAATTGAGTTGCAGTGGCGCGCCACACAGGCACAAGGCTCTGGATCTGCACACATAAATAAGTGAGTGAAACATTCTTGGGACGCACCTGTGAGTCATAAGCTGTGGGAAGACAGAGCTAAGCTTGACCGGGAGGAAGAGGCTTCGGGAAACAATGAGGCGGAGTGGAGGCGACCTTGTCCTTCTGCGGCGGGCGTGGTGGAATCCCTTACCTAGACCACAACAACAACATAGCTCTGTCAGTTTGTACCCAGAAAGCTTGAAGAGATTTTAAAAACAGAATTTTCAAAATGTCGACTTCTACAAAGCAATCACGAGAGAAGTTTAAGAGCAAACGTTTTCTTTCTTTCTTTTATTTATTTAAAGAGCAAACATTTTCAGCACTGCCAATAAACATGTACATTGGGTTTGCTCTGTCTTCTGTGCTAGGCACAAATGACAAATTCTAGCTCTCGCTGGATGTTTTAAAATCACTTTTATCATCTGAGATTGCACACACGCAGCAGAGCAAGGCCACATGGGTCAACTTTTCACAGTTGGTGTTACATAAAGGTTTGTCTAGATACCACCAGGCCAAGGGATGAGGCAGAAGGTCTTGTCACAAGCTCCCCTTCCCCAGCCAGCTGTAGCCCTGGCCAGTGCTGACTTTAAATATGTGAAGGAGAGGGGGCCAGGTGGTGGTATACTTGGTTGAGTGCAAAAACCCAGGTTCAAAACCCCAGTCCCCACCTGCGGGGGAAAGCTTTGTGAGTGGTGAAGCAGGGCTGCAGGTGTCTCTCTCTCTCTCCCTCTCTATCTCCTCCTTCCCTCTCAATTTCTGGCAGTCTCTATCCAGTAAATAAATAAAGACAAAAAATAACTTTTTTTAATGTGAAGGGGCGAGAGCCGAGGCTGTGTTCCCTGCCCTGTGCGTTTCCCTAAGTAGCTGGAGCTCCGCTTCCCAATGAGCCCTGCGACCTCAGCCCTGGGGGCAGGGATGTGCCAGACCTGAGGGGAGCCCAATGTCAGCCTGCTCCTTGGGTGCAGACAGGCTCTCAGAGGCTTCCTCGTGTGTGGGGAGGTCGGCACATGGGTGCTGGGGACCACAAAGCCTTGAAGCTCTCTCCCTGGACTGTACTCCTCCAGTTCTAGCCACCCACTGTGCCCGTGCTGTGCTTCTGTCTGAGGAACAGCTCAGCTGTGGGACTGGCAAACCCGGGAGCCCTGTCAAGAGAGCGAGGAGAGAGCTGTCAAGCTTCCTTCCACTTGTCCCCGCCCTTGCTTCAGGGGACAGGGTTCTGACCCACCTACTGCCGGCTCTGGGAGACAAGTCTCCCAGATGAGTTTGGATGGGGCTGGGGTTGGGGAGTCTGAGAGGGAAGAAGTGAATGTCAGCACACACACCGAGTCTGAGGAAACAGACTACTGGCACTTTCAATGAAAGTAATGTAGTTGATGGCATGGCACCAGCCTACACCCAGAGCCACGGGGCGGCCATCAGCACCCACCCTACCTCCCCTTCACTCCATTCCTTAAATGTGAATGTTTATTTTTTATTCTTTGCACTGCAAGTGACTCTTTTTGGAAGTGCTGGAATACCGTGACTATCTGTCCCTCCAATCTTGCACCCAGACGCCCACCTCACTACTCTCAACAGACCTGCCCATCTCCTTGCTGACGCATTCGGGCCAGCTGAACAGCATCAGGCTGACACAGTACAGACCCGGGCTTATCTATCAGAACTCACTGATTCTTTTCCTTGGAAATCTCAGAAACAGAAAACGCATCATTGTGAAGCGCGCTCTCACAGTTGCTATCCGCAGCTAGACTCCGGTGTGCACAGCCCCTCCTGGGGCAGGCAGCATGGCAGGGCACAAGTCACTACAGCACCTGGGGAACTCGTGCAAGGGCGCTGTGTCACTGTGACACACTGTCACCACACACCTGGGTGACCCAGAGCAGCCAAACCAGTGCACCAATGGTGACATTGAGCGGGCGTCGTCCGTGAGCGCCACGGTGCAGGGAAGGAGAGTCGACCCTGGACCCACAGGATCACTGTGATCTCAACGCCGAAGTAGTCTCAGCTCCCTGAGGAGTGGGGGACACTCCTCGCAGCCCAGCACTTGACACCCCTGCAGACCGGGCTTCCCCACCTTCCCTCCTTTGCGCCCTGGGGACACAACGACAAGGGCACCGGGTGCTGGCTTCCTGACAACAGAGATGCCTGCCAACACCCAAGTTCAAGCCCTGGGTCCTCACCTGCAGGAGGGAAGCTACGGGAGCGGTGAAACAGTGATGCAGGTGTCTCTCTGCTTCTAACCCTCTCTGCCAATTTCTGTCGCATCAAATAAAGAAGAAAAGAAAGAGGGAGCCAGGCGGTGGCACAACAGGTTAAGCGCATGTGGCACGAAGCGCAAGGACCGGCTCAGGGTCCAGGTTCCAGCCTCCGGCTCCTCACCTGCAGGGGAGTCGCTTCACAGGCGGTGAAGCAGGTCTGCAGGTGTCTGTCTTTCTCTCCCCCTCTCTGTCTTCCCCTCCTCTCTCCATTTCTCTCTGTCCTGTCCAACAACAACAATAGCAATGATGATAAACAAGGGCAACAAAAAGGGAAAAAAATAAAAATAAAAAAGTTTTAAAAAATTAAAAAAGAAAGAAAGAAAGAGAGCCAGGAAGAGAGAGAGAAAGAAAAATGGCTGCAGGGAGTGGTGGATTTGTTGTGCAGACACCAAGTCCCAGAAATTATCCTGTGGCAATAAAAGTAAACAAAGAAAATAAAGGGAAGAAGCTCATCAGTCTATTTGTGAGCAGGGGAGACAGAGCAGCCCTCGGTGCACTCATGCCAGGGCAGCTGGGGCCCCACCTGTGCGTGACCTGTCCCCACAGCAGGCACAGGGGACACACAGGCCACAGCTGAGGTCCACCCCTCTGCCACCAAGGTGCTGTCTGGCCCGAGCAGAGGTGCGTCACCTAACATATCGGAGGGCTGACTTGAATCAGGGAGTCATGTCCTACTTCTTACAAACATCACCCAGTGCGCTGAGAATGATGGAGAAGGGGACTCAAGGCACCCGGTGGGCTGAGAATGATGGAGAAGGGGACTCAAGGCACCCGGTGGGCTGAGAATGATGGAGAAGGGGACTCAAGGCACCCGGTGCGCTGAGAATGATGGAGAAGGGGACTCAAGGCACCCGGTGCGCTGAGAATGATGGAGAAGGGGACTCAAGGCACCCGGTGGGCTGAGAATGATGGAGAAGGGGACTCAAGGCACCCGGTGCGCTGAGAATGATGGAGAAGGGGACTCAAGGCACCCGGTGGGCTGAGAATGATGGAGAAGGGGACTCAAGGCACCCGGTGCGCTGAGAATGATGGAGAAGGGGACTCAAGGCACCCGGTGGGCTGAGAATGATGGAGAAGGGGACTCAAGGCACCCGGTGCGCTGAGAATGATGGAGAAGGGGACTCAAGGCACCCGGTGCGCTGAGAATGATGGAGAAGGGGACTCAAGGCACCCGGTGCGCTGAGAATGATGGAGAAGGGGACTCAAGGCACCCGGTGCGCTGAGAATGATGGAGAAGGGGACTCAAGGCACCCGGTGCGCTGAGAATGATGGAGAAGGGGACTCAAGGCACCCGGTGCGCTGAGAATGATGGAGAAGGGGACTCAAGGCACCCGGTGCGCTGAGAATGATGGAGAAGGGGACTCAAGGTACCCAGCGCATTGAGAATGATGGAGAACGGGACTCAAGGTACCCAGCGCGCTGAGAATGATGGAGAAGGGGACTCAAGGCACCCAGTGCACTGAGAATGATGGAGAAGGGGACTCAAGGCTGGTCCCGCCCAACCCTGAGTTGGGGGCTCTCTGGTGGAAGGAGGTCCACCGGGGAGCCAGAGTGTCATCAGAGTTTTGGGCACCGGGAGTAACTTCTCTGAACCTGTGACGATCTATCACCCTGCTCACCCCTCAGCCCAGGATAAACCTTCTGGCACATCCTACACTAGTCAGGCTGGAGAGAAAGCTGCACACAGCTGCCATGTTTCTAAGAGCTCTCTGGATTTCATGCTCTTCATGTTCCATGATCACCCTAGGGTAAATCCACTCCCCAATCAAATGTGACCCCCTTTCTGGAAGCTAAAATCTCAAGATCCACAGTACACTCCTTCCCACGTGGCCCCCCCACCGCTCACACTCTCTTAGCGCCAGAACCAGGTCACCCTGGAATGTTCATTGAGTCAGCTTCCAAGTCAACTGGCCTCTGCACTATTGGCGTTTGCTTAATATAGTTGTGATTCACTACAGTTAACTCCAGGAGTTAAAAATAGAGATTTGTTACGTAGCGGCCAGTCTCTCGGGTTTCTCCCAAAATTAATCAATATTTTGAACATAAAGTATTTGACTGTCAAATTTCTCTATATAAATAAAATGGCGGCATTCATAACTCCTCCTGGAGAGGGGCCTGGAGCTGTGGTGTGGGCGCCAAGGGACAGCACCTCCGCAGGCCAGGGCCACACTGCTCAGACCCCACACTCTGTCTCCTCCCCCAGGAGCCCTGGAAACACCTCCAAGGAATGCACTCCCCTGCTCATCTCCAAGAAGGAAATGGAAAGAGAATTGCCTCATCCTAACAGATTTCTGTAATTAGGAGTCCAGAGGGACAACTCACGGGGTAGGGTACATGCCTTCCCATGTTTATGGCCGAGGTTCGAGTCCTGGCACCACATGAGAGTGGCATGACACTTTGGCATCTCTCCCTCTCTGTCTCTCCAAAGGCAGGGTCAGCATGCATGGCCACACAACCTGAGTCAGTGTCTGGCAGGGCAGGAGGACAGGGAAGGACATGGCACAAGGAATGGGGGGCAGTGGAGACAGATAAAGACTCCTCTGGAAAAGGATGGCTAAGCTGTAATCTGAAGGACCAGCGGAAATAAACTGTTGCTGTTAAGTCTCAGACTTTGAGATCATCAGTATAGGCAGATATGGTGAGGAAAAAAGCCAAGTGCTTAAACCATGGCGGGGAGTGGGTGGAGCACACCAGGTGAGAGGGCCCAGGTTCAAGCCCTGGGTGCCCCCTTGTAGAGGGGGAAATCTCATGAGTGGTGTCTCTCTCCTGCTCTCCCTTTCTCCTTTTCTCTCTCCCTTTTTTGTTGCTTTTTTAAAAGATTTTATTTATTTATTAATGAGAAAGATAGGAGAGAGAGAGAGAGAGAAAGAAAGAACCAGATATCACCCTGGTATATGTGCTGCCGGGGACTGAACTCATGACCTCATGCTTGAGAGTCTAGTGCCTTAGCCACTGCGCCACCTCCCGGACCACATCTCTCTCTCCCTTTACATCTCTGTCTCCCACCCTCTGTCCAAAAGATATAAAGGTTGAGACTGGAGGTGACGAGGTGGCTCAGTGGGCAGGGCACACACCTTCTATGTGGGCGGCTCTGGGTTCAGTCTGGGCACCACATGGCAGTAACATGGGCAGAGTGGGGGGCTCCTAGGTCTCCCTCTGTCATGTAAAATAAAAAGTAGACCTGGAAGATACCAGTGCTAAAGCAGGGGTGGGGGATTTGGGGTTCACTCCCCAGAGCTGCAGAAAGGAAGTGGGGGGGGGAGTCGGGCGGTAGCGCAGCGGGTTAAGCGCACGTGGCGCAAAGCACAAGGACCGGCATAAGGATCCCGGTTCGAGCCCCCAGCTCCCCACCTGCAGGGGAGTCGCTTCACAGGCGGTGAAGCAGGTCTGCAGGTGTCTATCTTTCTCTCCCCTTCTCTGTCTTCCCCTCCTCTCTCCATTTCTCTCTGTCCTATCCAGCAACAATGACATCAATAACAACAATAATAATAACCACAACAGTGATAAAACAGCAAGGGCAACAAAAAAGAAAAAAGTAGCCTCCAGGAGCAGTGGATTTGTGTTGCTGGCACCGAGTCCCAGCAATAACCCTGGAGGCAAATAATAATGATAATAAAACAAAAAATAAAATAAAATAATGAAAAGAAAAAATAAATGTAAATAAATAAATTTTTAAAAAGAATTCACAATGGGGCCGGGTGGTGGCACACCTGGTTGAGCGCACATGTTACAACGCACAAGGACCCTAGTTCAGGCCCCCAGTCCCCACCTGCAGGGGAAAGCTTTGCAGGTGGTGAAGCAGGGCTGTAGGTGTCTCTCTTTCTCCCTCTCTCTCCCTCTCTATCACCCCCTTCCTCTAGATTTCTGGCTGTCTCTATACAATAAATAAATAAAGATAATAAAAAATAAAAAGAATCCACAATGGAAACCTTGTTGTCAATAAGCATCATCCACAGAAACTTCATTATTTTTTTATTGTCACCAGGATTATCTCAGGCTTGTTCCTGCACGACGAATCCATTGCGTCCGACAGCAGTGATGGCTAATTCATTGATGGGTTGACTGACCGACCGACCGACTGAGACAGAGAGAGAAGGAGAGGGAAGGAATAGGCAGAGAGAGAGAGAGAAAGAGAGAGAAAGAGAGACACTTGAAGCCCTGCTTCAGCGCTCATGGAGCGTCTCCCTGCAGGTGGGGATCCAGGGCTTGAACCCGCGTGTGCCACCACCCAGCCCTGTCCACAGACTTTTTAGATCTGAGCCGATCTGTGTGCGGGAACGAGTCTGCTCCAGGCTCTGAAGTGCGGGTGTTAACGGGCCACACTGACCTTCAGGTGGTGTCTAAATCCCAGGCAGAACAAAGAGGGACCCACACACATTGGGGCATGTGGCTTGAGTCCAGGCTCTGGATGAGAAAAGTTCCATAGGGCCACAGACGTGGAACTGGGGGTGGGGGGGTAGGACAAGCCCCCCCTCCCCCCGCCCAGGAGGCAACCAGGAAAAGCCGCACAGACAAGCCCTGGGCTGGATTCAGCCAAGTGGGGTGGTACGGGAATGTTTCTTTTCCTTTTAATTTCAGGAAGAGACGGAGAGAGAGACAGAGAGGGAAGAGTCAGACAGAGGAGAGATGTCACAGCAGCTCCACCGTTCAGAGGGCTTCCCTTGGCGCAAGGTGTGATGCTCCCATTGGTGCTAGGGGCTTGAACCCGGGTTCTCAAGTCTGGAAAAGTGTGTGCACTACCTAGTGATGCGGACTTTCTGGATCTGATGCTTCGCAGCCTGTCAGACTCCCGGGGAGGCAATGCCACAGGCCGGCCTCGCCCTTCCTCTTAAAAGTCTCTGGTGGGCACCCTGGTGCTGTTCTGAACAGAGGCCCTCTTGTGACGAGGGTGCCCCAGGGCGGGGTCCTGGGCAAGAGCAGCACGTGAAGGGGCTTCCCACTCTGAGGCTCAGAGGATCTCACAGAAGAATCCCAACGAACAGATCTGCCTGTGAAGGGACTTAGCCAAGGGCGACAGTTAGTCACTTGCAATCGACCTCACTTTCTGACAAGTCCAGCTACTGTCCTCTTTCCATTAATTTCTGTTCGTCGAAACCAAAGAAGTCTTTTAAGGAGATTATACTGCCGCTTTCCTTATGAGCGTACCACGGGCTTCTGGAAGCTGTACCTGGTTCGCTCCCAGGTCTGGGCATAGTGGGGGGTGTCACCAGAGGTCGTGTGGGCTCTGTCTGCCTGCTGATGCCAAGCTGTGTGACTGGACACCTGCTGAGGGTTGGCTTCAGGGCAGAGGGCTCACTCCATCAGCAGGCGCTGGAGGCCAGCACAACAAGCTCCCCGACTCCATCCCCGGCACTCTGGTTTCTCGCTCATGGATCTCTCTGCTATCACATATGGAAAATACAGAAAAGTAAAGATATCTGACTGACCCAGCAGCCCCTTGGTATGTTATGTGATTCCTCTGTGGAGAAAACTCAGCGTGTTTGAGATTGAAACACAGCCCTCTCTCCCCCTGCGAGGTCACTGCCCAGCCTCCTGATAGGCCACCAGGTCTCGGGGGGCAGCACGGTGCTCTCCACTGCCCTCCCTTCACCCCTGATGCATCTGCATTTACCCTGTGCCCCTGGGCCTGCTCACCCCCTTGCCTGCTGCCCTAAGCCCTGCTCTTCCCTGAGCCCAACTGACACCCCCTGGGGTCTAGTGCACAGAATCACCCCAACTTTCACTTCTATCGATTTTTACTTTTTATTATCTTTATTTGATAGAAACAGCCAGAAATTGAGAGAAAGGGGGAGATACAGAGGGAGAGAGACAAGAGAGAGACCACTCATGAAGCTTCCCCTCTGCAGATGGGGAATGGGGGCTTGAACTCGGGTTCCTGCGTGCACATTGTAACATGTGCGCTCAACTAGATGTGCCACCACCCAGCCCCCTTCCCTTCTATCTGTCTGTGCAGTGAACAGACTAAGAGCCTGCTGGAAGTGTCCTGGGGTACACTAGAATTTAACCAAGACTTCTGAACAGGAGGGGTAGGGTCCCAGTGTGCGCCATCTCGTGGAAAACGGTTATTATGAAATTCACTGCACCCCCTCCCCCAGGGGAAGAGTATGCACCCAGCGGTCAACAGCCCTTGGCCCCACAGTCAAGTTTCCGCTTCCCCCAAGGCTGGCGGAGGAAAGCTTAGTGGGCTGCTGCTTCCTGGCTATCAGCTGCCTTGCACTCCAGGTCTTGGAGGCCGAACTCGGTTCCTCAGGATAGTCAGCTGTTGGCCTTAGTAACCACCTCGACCCAGCAGGTAGCGGCACAGGGGTGGCCTGAGGCCCCTGGAGCTAGCTCTCTGGAGAAGGCTGCAGATGGAGAAGTGAGGCTGGGGGCAGAATTGAGGCTCACAGACACAGTCTGGGTGGGCGTCCCCCTCCACCCCCAACAACAAGTATCCAGAGTGACCAGATGTCTGTAACCAAATAATCAAGACTGTGCGACTTTGCACCCTTTCCTCCAACAAAGGTGAGCTAGATTCTGGGGAAAAGCAAGATCTTGCGGGGCTGAAGGATATGGTTTAGCGGGCATGACACCCTTCCTGGAGGAGGCCACATAGCTGCCTGCTTTTGGCTCAAGCAGAATGTTCAAAATCCAGGTGTATGGAGGATGAACCCAAGGTCCCAATGCTCCAGAGCCATCCAAATCCCAGTGAACCAATAAGGACGCAGGCCCTGTGCTCCAGAACCTTCCAAATCCCAGTGAGCCAATGAGGACACAGGCCCTGTGCTCCAAGACCTTCCAAATCCCAGTGAGCCAATGAAGACGCAGGCCCTGTGCTCCAGAACCTTCCAAATCCCAGTGATCCAATGAGGACGCAGGCCCTGTGCTCCAGAACCTTCCAAATCCCAGTGAGCCAATGAAGACGCAGGCCCTGTGCTCCAGAACCTTCCAAATCCCAGTGAGCCAATGAGGACGCAGGCCCTGTGCTCCAAGACCTTCCAAATCCCAGTGAGCCAATGAGGACGCAGGCCCTGTGCTCCAGAACCTTCCAAATCCCAGTGAGCCAATGAAGACGCAGGCCCTGTGCTCCAGAACCTTCCAAATCCCAGTGAGCCAATGAGGACGCAGGCCCTGTGCTCCAAGACCTTCCAAATCCCAGTGAGCCAATGAGGACGCAGGCCCTGTGCTCCAGAACCTTCCAAATCCCAGTGAGCCAATGAGGACGCAGGCCCTGTGCTCCAGAACCTTCTAAATGAGGACCCAGGTCCATGCTCCACAAAGGGACAGTAGAGCCTGCCTGAACCCTCATCATCTATCCCCTAAGGACTGCTCAACTGAGCCCAACATCTCTCTCCTTCACACATGTGCAGTTTTTCTTGGGAAACCCCTCACGTGTGCAGACAGGCAGGTGGCCCTCACTGTACTCTCTAAAGAGCAGACCCCTCCCCCATCTCCTGTGAGGCTCACCACCAGGCTTCCCAGCTGGAGCTGTTTCTCAAGTCGAGAACCCCCTTTAGTTCCAGACAGTCCTTCCTGTAGTTGTGTTGAGGGAAGAAGCAGGCAGGGAGGCAGGGTTTTAAATGGTGTTTCCCAAGCCCCGGGCCTGGTCTCATGCACTGAAACCCTTCCAGGAAGATGGCATGGAGCCTGCCGTGGGTGGCTCCTGCCCCCTGTCCCCCCACCCCCACCCCTCGTGGCCTGAAAGGTCAGCCCTACTTGCTGGTTTCTGCTTTAAACTGGAGGGACTGAGTACAATGTCTTCTGGGGCCTGGCTGCATCCCTGGGGCTACTGCCTCAGCCTCCAGTAGCCAGACTGGCCGTCATCTCTGGAGGCACCGAGTCCCCTTCAGTCAGGACACAGGGCAGCGGGCGCTTAGGAAGCCCAGCTCCAACAGCACGTCTGGCTGTGGAGACAGCGAGCCTGAGATGCCCCTAAGCCTGGCGTTTCTAAGCTGCCACACCAGCCCCACGACCCCCACCTGGCATGGGAGAGGCAGGCTGCCTCCCCCAGTCGGGCACATCACAACCTAGGGCACTGCTGGGAAAAAGCGGGACGGGGCACAGGAAGTCCTGCCGGGGGTCTTAGGGGTGCTGAGGACATGCACACTGCTTGGATGGGGCCCAACACACAGCGGAGTCTCAGGCCAGGAAGCGAGAGCCCGCGGCTGTGACAAGTGGGATCTCCTCAGCTGATTCCAGAATGCAGGTTCTCAGTTGGAAAACCTGCTCAGACTGCCAGAAGGTTCGAGCCCATTCACAAGCTTCTCAGAATGCATGCGGTTGCCACAGCAACTGTGACAGTCTCTACCCCAGCTCAGACAGAAACACCACCCAGATGCACCTGATATACCATCTGGCCTGGGCTCTGACCCCCACCCGCAGCCCCCCAGGGTGCACACCCCCAGCAGGCACCCAGCCCTCAGACCTGGGTGGCCAGCCCAAGCCACCCTGAGCCGACGTTCCGGGCCGCTTGCGTGGCACATTCACGGCTGCGGGGCCGTGTGGCCTTGGCCGCAGGCTGGTCTGCAGTGGCAGGACGCGAGGGGTGGGTGTGCAGAGAGGTCCCCGCCCCCAGGCCCCCCCAGGGCCCCAGGCGGCTCACTCACCTAGCGACTGCGGCCCATCTCAGGTGCGTGTGCGGCGCGGGGACGGAGGCTCCCGGCAGGGGGACCTGCCGGCCACTGCGCCCGCAACGGCCGCATCTCCTCAGGCTGCGGGCCTCGGGCTGCAGTGGGGCCGGGGAGCCCGGGCTGTGCCCCACGCGAGTCGAGACTCGTGGAGCCGCTGCATTGCGGTCTCCCTCCTGCAGGAAGCGCCTTCTGAATCACAAAGGCTGCGGGATGGGAGAGCCGCTGCAGCCCCTGCCTGCCCGGGCCAACCTGTTTCCTCGAGGTGCTGCCGGCTGGCGGCGGGCAGGGTGCATGAGCGCCCGCCCGACACCCCGCCTCTCGGTCCCCGCCAGCCCGGCTGGCTGCAGTCCGTACCTCTGGGGCGGCGTCACCTTCACAGGGCAGCTGCCAGGCCGGGGCAGCGCCAAAACTGCCCTCCCCTCACCCTGGGGGAGAGGACACGGTCCCGGTGCATGGGGGGCCCAGCCAGCAGAACCTGGGCACCTGGGGTTGTCACTGAGAGCTCTAGCACCTGGACCTGGGTGGGGAGAGAGGTGGGGGTGCCCCTGGAGTGGGGGCATGGAGGTCTCGTTGGGGAGCCCCCCAGCTTGGTGTCTGGCAAAGCAGTGCTGCCACACCCCCAGGCAGTGAGGGACCCTGCACCAGGGACCTCTCCAGGCTGAAAGCTCAGAGCCGGGCAGGGCTGAAGAAAGTGCGGGGTCCATTCCCACAGCACTGCTCAGCCTTCAGGGACCCGGCGCCTCTGTCCACAGCACCCATCCACCCCTCTGGCTTCAGAGTGTTCCCTAGGCTCCCCAGGAAGCAGCGTATCTGCACTGACTCACCCCAATACCTGGGCAGCAGGCAGGAGGGGCATTCGTGCCCTATAACCCTATGCCCCCATGCCCCTGACCCCTGGAACTCTGCTGCTCTCTGAGCTGACAGCTGGGGAGACTGAGGCAGCGGGGACCAACTCATGGGCTGGGAGAGGCCCCAGGCTCTACAGCCCCCCAAACCACTGACAGCATGGTGCTCGCTGGGGAGTGAGGGGGGCTGACCCAGGTCCCCCTGAGAGTTTGCTACTGTCCACACCAGACCCTGGGGGTGAGGGGGGCTGTAGTCACTGTCAAGCCCAGAACTGGGCTGCTTTGGGCTGCGGGTCCCATGCTGCTCTCTGCTGAAGGACAGTCCCCTGCACCCCGCTCCCCAGGAGCACCTGTGGGGAAGAGCTGGCAGTGAGAGGGCCAGCCTATGAGCCAGAGCTCTAGAGACCCAGGTTCAAACCCCAGCACCATTTGTCAGATAGGGCCTTTTTTGCTCGCCCTAACAAGTGAATCCTTTCCCCCCTCAGGCATTATATACTTCATTTAGGAAAATGAAATATAGTGACACACAGGTCATTTGGACATAATAGTCATAGCAAGCAAATCTTTACAACAAATAAAAAAGGCAGGTGCGGGGTGTCTGCGGGGATGGGGCAGCTCCGAGCCCCCCCGCCAAGGACCACTTCCATGCTACAGTGCAATGTGGCAGGGCTGCAATGTTTCTCCTCTTTTCCTATCTCTTTCCTCTTCTCTGTCTCTCCCTCTCTCTCTCTCTCTCTGGGAAAAAAGTCCACTGGGAACAGGGGAATTACACAGGCCTGAGACTCCAGCAGCAAAACAGAAAGGAAACACTCTTAAGAGTCTTGATTGTGGTAGGGGGGAAAAGCTTTATTTGGGGGTGGCCCTTCCAAAGAATGAGCTATTTACTTAACTTCATCAGAGAGAGAGGGACAGAGAGCAGAGCAAGCATTGCCAGGGAGGGGACCCAGTCTAGCACCCAATCCTAAACAAGCTTCCCAGGCCTGGGCGTGGCTCCAGGGGGTAAAGTGCTGGACTCCTAAGCTGCCCACTACTCAAAGCAGTTCTTAACTACTTGACAACATCTCCTCCCCCAAATCCAGAGCTCAATGATTTTTCAAGGAAGAACTGGATGCAAACTTCGGTGGAACACACAACTGGTGTAGACACAGGCGCTGAGCCTTAGACACGAGAGGAGATCTCTGAGTGATTTACATGGTAGCGTGTCCAGCAGGAATAGAGGTGATATACTTAGTGGAGCAAGTGAAGAGGTGAAAGGCACTGCAGAATAATTCCATTCATATGTGGAACATAGTTAACTAAAGCACACAAACTCAGCGAAAAGAAAAGGCAACAAAACTCTCAGGCTTTGTGAGGACTGTGATGGTGGTGGTGGGGGAGGGGGTTTGACAGACCTTTGGTGGTGGGTGTGGTGTGAAAATATACTTCTGAAATCTCGTAATTTTGTAGAGAATTATCCAGTCGCTAATAAAAAATAAATTAGGGGCCAGGAGGTAGTGCACTGGGTTAAGTGAACATAGTATGAAGCATAAGGACTCGTGCAAGGATCCTGGTTCGAGCCCCCGACAGGCGGTGAAGCAGGTCTTCAGGTGTCTGTCTTTCTCTCCCCCTTTCTTTTAAATTCTTTTTTTTTAATTTATTTATTCCCTTTTGTTGCCGTTGTTGTTTTTTATTGTTGTTGTCATTGTTGAATAGGACAGAAAGAAATGGAGAGAGGAGGAGAAAACAGAGGAGAGGAGAGAAAGACAGACACCTGCAGACCTGCTTCACCTCTTGTGAAGCGACTCCCCTGCAGGAGGGGAGCCAGGGCTCGAACCGGGATCCTTATGCCGGCCCTTGCACAAACCTGCACTTAACCTGCTGTGCTACAGCCCGACTCCCTCTCTCTCCCTCTCTATCCCTGTTCTCTCGATTTCTCTCTGTCTTATCCTACAAAAAAAAAAAAAAAAGGCAGGGGTAGATAGCATAATGGTTATGCAAAGAGACTCTTATGCCTGAAGCTACGAAATCCCAGGTTCAATCCCCCGCAACACCATAAACCAGAGCTGAGCAGTGCTCTGGTAAATTTAAATAAATAAATAAATAAGTAGTCCTTGACTCAGCAGCTTGAGACCCTCAATCTATCTGTCACTTGTGAAATAAATAAAATAAATCTTAAAAAAAAAAAAAAAGAGGAGTCGGGCAGTAGCGCAGCAGGTTAAGTGCACATGGCGCGAAGCTCAAGGACCAGCGTTAAGAATCCCAGTTCGAGCCCCCGGCTCTCCACCTGCAGGGGAGTCACTTCACAGAAGCAGGTCTGCAGGTATCTATCTTTCTCTCCCCCTCTCTGTCTTCCCCTCCTCTCTCCATTTCTCTCTGTCCTATCCAACAACAAGGACATCAATAATTAACCACAACAATAACAACTATAACAACAATTAAAAAAAAAAACAACAAGGGCAACAAAAGGGAAAACAAATAAAGGAAAAATGGCTTCCGGGAGCAGTGCATTTGTAGTGCAGGCATGAGCCCCAGCAATAACCCTAGAGGCAAATAATAATAATAATAATAATAATAAATTTTAAAAAACAGACACCAGCAGGCCAGAAAAATAGCTCACTTGGATACTGTGCCCCTTTGCCATGTGTGTGCCCCAAGCTTGTGCCTAGCCCCCTCAAATTAAGGAAGCTTCAGTGCTGTGGTCTCCCTGTCTCTTGTCTCTATAAAAATGAAAGAAGGCATGACTACGGAAATTACCAACCTCACCACCACTAAAGCACTCGTGTCTGCTCTTTATACCATGAGCTAAGTAAACTTGAGTTTGTAAGACCGAGAAAGATTCTCAGGACTCAGTCAATATAATGAAAGAAAACACATTACCTGGACATAAAAGTCCAAGTTAAAAATGAATGTATGAGAAAGCCAACTAGCTGATTTCTACAAGGCCTATGTCTGTTCCACCAGCCCAAGGAGTAGCCGTCTCCTTGCTCCTGTCATTCTGTCCATCTGTCCTTCAGTTCCCTGCTACCCCAGGACAGCCAGGGCCTAGGGGCCCAGAGTCGCAGCGTCACCACGTGTCTGTTTTCCGCAGGAAGAGTCGAATCTACTCACACAGTCACAATGAGTCAGCCCGTGTGTAAAAGATTTTACATAATGGGAAAATTTATTGTGACCCAAAGTTCAGTGTGTTCTCATTATGTTACCAGAAATTACAGATGTGAACCAAATGCAAGAAAAGAAACTGCTTCAGTGCATGGGGCACTTGCTCCCGGCTGAGGGAGCTGCTTCGATGACTCGGAGCGGCGGAGGCCTGGCTGAGAGGCAGGTAGGTGACTGTCGGCACTGTGTCACCTGCCACCACGCCAGTCAGGCGATGTCATAGCCTGGCAGGGATGGCCTTAGCCATTACCAACACCCCCGCGATGTAACAGTTTTTCCAGCTTTGTGATCAGATCTCAGGTGTCCAGGGAAGCTGTGGAAACAGTGACTGTGTCGCCTCCTTTTAACATTCCCCACACTACACTCACTGCTTTCCAGAAAGAATCCCGGGCCAGAGAGAGTTCTGCAGAAGAGGAGCAGGTCTAGCCAGGAGTGCAGCCTGGGTTCAAATGCCAGCACCTCCCAGGAGATGCTATTCCCCCCAAGGGGTGGAGGGAGCCCCTTCTCTGTCTCTCCAGCCAGCTGTGAAATAAATTAATGAGAACAATCCCAGTGAAAGAAAGGACTTAAGCAATTAAAGCACATGAGATTTCTATGATGACCTTTGAATAGGCCCCCGACTCTCCTGTAATGCCCTGAGATTCACAATCGGAGACCAGCATGTTTATACATGCCGTGCAGAGGCAACCACTTTAAACTGCATAATCTGTGGGCATACACAGACTCGGAGAAATCACGCAGTTCCCACTGCGCTAGCGTAAGAGGACGCCACAGATGGTTTCCGTGCTGCAGGCAGGCCTTCTCGAAAGAAAGGTGACGGTCAGTCTTAGAAGGGATCTCATCTGAGTCCTGCTATGGCCACTGAGTGCCACCACCAAGCACTCAGGAAGTCCCACGAGGTGTCCGGGCAAAGTTTAACCACCTGCCTCCGCAATGGTGACCACGACCCGGCCTGATTTCCCCTCTGTATCCTTAAGAGAGAGGGGAAGGGTCAGATAGAGGAGAGACAGATGAGAGAGGAGAGGCACCACAGCACAGCTCCCCATCCTGGTGCTCCCATGTGGTGCTGTGGCTCCAACCCAGGGCCTCATACATGGTTCATAACTTGTACATGGCTCGTACATGGGCCATCTCCCAGCCCCAAAGTCTGCTCTTAACTCTCCTAAAACATTCCCTGAGGCCATTTGCCCAAGTCTTTTGAAAGCCAGTGACTCTTCTAAGCCCTGATAAACCTTGAGGGAGCATCTAGTCAGCACCATGCTCCCGAGGCCCCGTGCCAGGGCCCTGGGCAGACAGAACGCTGACACAGGCTCAGGTGCAGATTACTGCATTCTGCATCCTGTGCTGTGCCCATGGGAAGTGTCCAGCGATTCTTGAAAATCTGCCTGAGGAATGCATTATTGCCCCTTATCTTCTTACATTCTTTCTTTTTTAATATTTTATTTATTTATTATTGGATAGAGACAGAAAGAAACAGAGGGACAGAGACAGAGAGACACCTGCAGCACTGCTTGGCCACTCATGAAGTTTTCCCCTTGCAGATGGGGACCAGTGGCTTGAACCTGCGCCCTAGTGTACTGCACTGTGAGTGCTTAACCAGGTGAACCGCCACTACCTGACCCTCTTTCTTTCTTCATTTATTTATTTATTCCCTTTTGCTGTCCTTGTTGTCTTATTGTTGTAGTTATTATTGATGTCGTCATTGTTGGATAGGACAGAGAAATGGAGAGAGGAAGGGAAGACAGAGAAGGGAAGAGAAAGACAGACACCTACAGACACCTGTGTCACGTGCGCTTAACCCGCTGCACTACCGCCTGACTCCCCCCCCCCCCTTTTTTTTGGTTCAGTGCTGGCATTATGAATCATCTGTTCCTGGTGGACATTCCCCCTTCCACTTTTTTTTTTTTCTATTTTATTTGATAGAACAGAGAGAAATTGAGAGAGGAAGGAGATAGAGAGAGGGAGAGAGACAGAGACACCTGCAGTCCTGCTTCACTACTCTTGAAGTTTCTCCCTGCAGGTGGGGAGAGGGGGCTGGAGCCTGAGTCTTTGAGCATGGTGAGGCATGTGTCTAACCTGGTGCACCACTGCGGGGATGGCCCCCCCTTTACCTTATTCTTTAATTATAATGCTGAAGCCTGCTGGGGAGAGCTCACTGGGTAGGGCTCCTGCTTTGCCATGCACAGCCCAGGTTTAAGCCCCAGCAGCACATGGAAGTTCGGGAAGCCAGGGGAAGCTTCAGTGCTGTGGTGTCTCTCTGTCTCTCTGTGTGTATCCGTCTGAATGAAAAGGCATCCCGGAGGTGGCGCCAAACCCAAGGACTGGCGAAAGGATCCGGGTTCGAGCCCCCGGCTCCCCACCTGCAGGGAAGTTGCTTCACAGGCGGTGAAGCAGGTCTGCAGGTGTCTGTCTTTCTCTCCCCCTCTCTGTCTTCCCCTCCTCTCTCCGTTTCTCTCTGTCCTATCCAACAACGACGACATCGATAATAACTACAACAATAAAAAAAAAAAAGAAAGAAAGAAAGAAAAGGCAACCCCTGGGAACAGTGACACTGCACGCACACGGCACTGGCAACACCGACTAAGTGGCAAGATGCTCGCGATCCTAGTGTCTTCATTTCTTCACCACAGAAGCGTGGGCCCTGCTTGGTCACTAGGCAGGTCTTGGACACATGCTCTCAATTCAAGATGTCTGTCTACATGGAAAATGCATCTTTTGTTTATTTTAGGCTAGAGCACACAGCGGTGCTGGGGACTAAACCCGGGACCTCGGGACCTCGGGACCTCGGGACCTCGGGGGGGGGGGGGGGGGCTGTGATACATGTGTTGTGCATCTAAAAATGTGTCTGAAAAACATCAACAGTGTACACACTCACTTTTTAAATGAGTGATCTCCCTCTCCTAGACCATTTTTTCATTCAGAGAGAGACAGAGAGGAGAGAGACAGGGGAATAAGAACCGCCCCTGGTGCCTGTGGCCCTCCCACGTGGTGCTGGAGCTGGAACGTGGGCTATGAGCAGGGCAACGCAGTGTCTAGCGCAGCACACTTGGACTCCATGTAAGGCTGGAAACTTGGCTCATGCCTGGGGAAGACCGTGACACTGGGAGCACGGGGGGGGTGCTAGATAGGGGAGACAACGCCCCCACCTGAGCCCCACTCCAGGCCTCAGAGACCCAGAGAGGAGGGCACACTGCAGTGCCCAGTATCCACGAAGGCCCCACAGAGGCCTGAGGAGCATGGGCAGGGGCCCTGAGCAGGAAGGGGGATGGTGGACTGGGCTCCATGAGACCTCACCAGCACGGCTCTGCAGCCCCGTCAGCCCAAGCCCCCACAGAAATTCAAGACACTCGGTCTCTGTGAATCGAGAACAGGAGAAGGAGTGTGCAAGGGGTAACTCAGGAAGCTGGGGAATTGAGAGACCCCCCTCTTGCCTGCCCCACTGAGTGGGACGAAGCTGCCTGCCAAGTAACTATTAATATCAGGACGCACAAATGAACGGCTATTCAGAGCAGCTGCGGAAGCTCTACGAAGGGGCGGAAATGGGGAAGTGAACCTCCAGCTCTTTAAGGCTGAACACCCACTGGGGGGTCACTGCACAGCAGCAGAAGCGGGCAATAATGAAGTGGCTTCTCTAATACCCCCACCTGAACACCCTCCAGGGCCCAGGAGAGGGGCTCCCAGACCAAACACTCGGAAACACCTGCCGTTCCTAGGAAGTGCCACCACTAAAAGTCTTCTGCTGTGTGAGGCCTACACCACAAGCCCACAGCCAGAGCCCCAAGCCCACAGCCAGAGCCTCAGCCCACAGCTAGAAGCACCCTAGCCACTGCCAGAACCCCCCAAGCCCACAGCCAGAGCCCCTGCCCACAGCTAGTAGGCCCCAACCCACTGCCAGAGCCCCCAGCCCACAGCCAGAGCCCTAAGCCCACAGCGCTCAACACTCTGCAGCAAGCCCTCTGGAAGTGAAGGCCGAAAACCATGTCTTTTTCCTCCCACACGGGAGCCTCCAGCCATGCATTCAGGATCCCTTCTCTGCGCTACCCGGAGCCATGGAACAATCCCACCCCAACCCTGCCGGGGGGTGACCAGGGTCCTACAGCCCCCAAGAAGCTGCCTAGAGAACAGTCACCTCCCTGGAAACCTCCCCTCAGCTCTTACCAACCTCCTTCTTATGGGCACAGGCTGGCACAACCAGCAACCCCCCAGCTCACTGTGAACCTACCCGAGGCTGCCACGAAAGACACGACACATACCTCCTCCCAGCACCTGGCTCCAGCCACACCACCTCCTGGCTGGCCTTCGACCTGCCCAGGTGTCCCTCCTCAGGGTCACCCTCTCAGCCACTGGGGCCCTGTGCTCCTAGCTAGGCCGGGCCCAGAACAAGAGAAAGGTGAAAGCTCTCCCAAAGTGGCAAAGGGCTCCCAAGTGCTCAAGGTGGCAGGCAGAGCCATCCTGGGGCAGACCAAGCTTGTGAGACGGACAGTGCCTACTCAGCCTGCTCCCAAGGTGCAGTGGTCAGTGGGACCAGCCAGGGCAGACAGAGCGGCGAGACTCTCTGCTGAGGGTGGTGAGCTTTTGATGAGGGTCACAGGGCCACTGGACAGGGAAGGATGGTCTTCTCAGCAAAGGCCAAAGAACCAACCAGCTTCCTGCTGCACACCACGCTCAGCCCAACTTGGGAGAAGATGCGTCAGTCTTCATGACCTTGGGTCAGACGATGGTTTCTTAAAAGGGAAGGAAGCCAGGGCCTCAGGGCTGCTCGATGCCCCCACAGAGCCTCCTCCTCAGGTCAATGCCTTCATTCCTTGTTTTTCTGAGAGGGAGAGGCACCACTGCACTGTTCTGCCATCAGTGGCGCTCGCTTTGTGGGCCATGTGTGGGGCTGGACATGTACCCTACCACTGAGCTATCTCCCCAGCTCCCAGCCCCACTTATGAAACGGGTAAAAGGTAGATTATAGGGAGCCAGGCGGTAGCACGGCAGGTTAAGCGCACATGGTACAAAGCGCAAGGACGGGGACCAGGTGGTGGCGCACCTGGTTAAGAGCATACATTACAATACTCAGGTACCCACGTTCAAGCCCCTGGTCCCCACCTGCAGGGGGAAAGCTTCATGAGTGGTGAAGCAGGGCTGCATGTGTCTCTCTGTCTCTGTCTCTCTCTCTCTGTCTCCTCCTCCCTTCTCAATTTCTCAATTTCTGTCTCTATCCAATAATAAATAAATAAATAAAATTTAAAAAATAAACTGAAAAAAAAAAAGCACAAGGACTGGCGTAAAGATCCCGGTTCAAGCCCCTGATCCCCACCTGCAGGGGTGTCATTTCACAGGCAGTGAAGCAGGCCTGCAGGTGTCTATCTTTCTCATCACCTCTCTGTCTTCCCCTCCTCACACCATTTCTCTCTGTCCTATTCAGCAACAATGACAGCAATAACAACAACAACAACGATAAACAACAAGGACAACATAAGGGAAAAAGATAGCTTCCAGGAGCACTGGATTTGTAGTTCAGGCACCGAGCCCCAGTGATAAACCTGGAGACAAATAAAATAAAATAAAATAAAATAAAATAAAATAAAAGTAGTCGGGCGGTAGTACAGCAGGTTAAGCACAGGTGGCGCAACGCACAAGGACCAGCGTAAGGATCCCGGTTCAAGCCCCCGGCTCCCCACCTGCAGGGGAGTCGCTTCATAGGCAGTGAAGCAGGTCTGCAGGTGTCTGTCTTTCTTTCCCCCTCTGTCTCCATTTCCATTTCTCTCTGTCCTATCCAACAACGATGACATCAAGAACAACAACAATAACTACAACAATAAAACAAGGGCAACAAAAGGGAATAAATAAAATAAATTATAAATAAATAAAAGTTTTTTAAAGGTAGATCATAAAGAAGTGATCAGCAGACAAAGCACGCTCTGCCACGCTCAGAGACCAGGTCTGAGCGCTCAGCCAGGACACGGAGCACCATGTACAGGGCAGGCTTCGCCAGTGGTGGAGCAGTACTGTGGACTCTCCTTTCTCTACCTCTGTCTCTCTCCCTACTATCTGTCAATTACTGAATGGGAGGAAGAGTTCTGTAGGAGTGGCAGAATCTCACTTGGGCTTTAAGAAAAAAACAACTGTGTACGAAAAAAATAATAAAGTTCTTAAAAATCCAGTAAGAAATGCGCAATAATAAATGTTGGCAACAGTGAGGAACAGGGACTCTCACACGCCTCGAGAGGGCAGGTCTCTGGGAAAGAGGAATACTCACAATTAGCTCTAATTACGATGCTGACATTCTCCCGCTCAAAAGTCTGCTGGCTCACCGCTCCTTTCAGAGGAGCTGGGACTTGCACCCTCACCCTCTCCGGGTGCCACCCGGCCTGCGCACCTGCCCTTCAGTCGGCAAGCGGGGGAAGGCAGGACGCTTCCACAACACTGTCCCCACACACTGACCGCCACAGTCACCCACCGCCTCACACCCTCACCCTGTGAATACCCCGGTCCTCAACCCCCCCCCCCCCCCCGCCACTACCTTCTGTACACACACTCAGGGCTTTGTCGCGGCCCTTCATGGTGGTTGCTTTCAGGTATGGCATGCCGAATTTTTTACATTTTCAGCACACACAACCAAAAGCTTACTTTTGATATAAAGCAGGGTTTTTTTCCTGGGTGTTACACATGTTTGCTTCCCATTTCCTGGCCAACTTTTGAAAAAAAAAATGTTATTTTAGAGAAAGAGTCAGGGGAGCACATAATACTAAGCGCAAAGACCTGCACTAGGATCTGGGTCTATCCCTGCCCCGGCTCCCCACCTGCAGGGGGGTCGCTTCACTGGCGGTGAAGCAGGTCTGCAGGTGTCTGTCTTTCCCTCTCTGTCTTCCCTTCCACTCTCAATTGCTCTCTGTCCTATTAAAAAAAAAAAAACTGGAAAAGATGGTCACCAAGAGCAGTGGATTCATAATGCTGGTCCGAGCCCCAGAGATAACCCTGGAGGAAAAAAAAAAAAGTCAGAGAGGGAGAAACACAACAGCACTTCTCTTCCATGAGTGAGCTTCCCTCAGCGCTGTGGCGCTCCTCTGTGGGTCCAGGCTTTAAGCCTGGGGTGTCCTGCATGGGACACAGACTGACGTGTCGAGCGTCCTGCCCGCCCCAGTGCCCAGCTCAGCGCAGCAGACAGCTTCACACTGGGAAGACACTCTGTCCCCTCTCCAGGTGAGGTCTCGCTCACGTCGCTGTTACCTCTCTGCGGGCTCCTTTTGGGAAAGTTGGGTCTCTAATGTCACAGCCACACTGGGTCTCTAAGGTGAGACAGGCCAGCAGGGTGACAGATGCTGGTGTGGCCTGGGCTCCTCCCTGCATCTTGTCCCTGTACCCGAGGCCACCTGCCACCCCAACCCGTCCGTCCTGAGACTGAGAAGCACGCAAGCACCGTGCAGCCAGGTCCCCTAACTCTGGCCCAGTGCCCAAGCACCTGAGGCAGAAGCGCTGACAATGACCTGGGAGCACTGGGAATGCCTCACCTTCCGAGCCAGGCAGGGGACGCGGCAGGGCCATGCAGCCATGTGGCCTGTGGCTATCCCCGCATTCAGTCTCACTGGCCCTCCTACCCCAGACCACACAAGGGGACAGTGGCCTGCAGAGCCCTCTCACTTTCAGGGCCGCGGTGAGGCCCACCAGAGCACTTGGTAACACAGGCACCAGGTCCAAGTTCCCGGCTGCCACTGGGGGGGATGTCTTTAAGGGGGAGGGCCCACCTCAGGGAGCAAAGGTGCTTTTGCTGCAGAATGCAGGCCTGCTGGCTGCAGTGGGGCCCACGCCAGGCGGTGCCCAAGCACATACTCGAGCATGCGAGCGCGAGCGCACGCGCACACACACACACACACACACACACGGGAGACCCTCACCTGTCCCCATGCCTGTGGTCTGGCCACCCCCACATCTGCTCTCACGCTGTCCCCACAATGGGCAGTGTCTGTGGGAATGAGGCGTCTGTGTCAGTGCCAGTCGCCTCGTGCACATGAGAATCCCACTTCACTGTCTCCAGAGCCCCCCAGGTCTGTGAGGCCAAGGGCATGTGGGGAGCTCACTACTACTCTCAATGAAGCTGTGTCCGCGAGAACAGACAAGAGCACATGGTTACACTCCGCAGGGCTCTTCATGGCGGGGGCAAAGCTGGCAAGTGGATTTTCAGTGAACTCAAAGGACGGGAGCAGTTTGGGGTCGAAGGTGACACTCGGAACACTTCTGACAGATGACCGGACCCCGTCAGCACACACTGGCAGCTGCCACTCCGGGAGGGGGGCTTCCAGAAGTCCACCAGGGAGCACTCAGTTCGGAGCACACCTTGCAGTTCCCCCCAGGAAACGTGACACACATCAGTGAGGGTTCCCTCTCAGGTCACCACAGCTTGTTTGTGAGAGTGGCCAGGCGGTAGCACACCGGGTTAAGCGCACATGGCACGAAGCACAGGGACAGACATAAAGATCCCGGTTTGAGCCCCAGGCTCCCCACTGCAGGGGGGTCGCTTCACAAGTCTTCCCCTCCTCTCTCAATTTCTCTCTGTCATGCCCAACAACAACAACAGCAACAAAATGGGGTCGTGGGGAAAGGCCTCTAGGAGCAGTGGATTCGTAGTGCAGACATCAAGCCCCAGCGATGACCCTGGAGGCAAAAAAAAAAGTGGGCAGGGGGGCCAGGTGGTGGGACACCTGCTAGAGAACACATTAGCTGCCATTTTCAAGGATCTGGGTTCAAGCCCCTGGTCTCCATCTGCAGGGAAAGCTCCATGAGCAGTGGGGCAAGTCTCTCCTCTCCTCCCCTCCCCTCTCACGATTTCTCTCTTCACTTCTTGAAGAAAGAAAATGATGCCTGCAATGGGGCTGCCATACTGGCAGCAAGACCCCGAGATAGCCCTGCTGACAAAACATGTCTCATTACATTTAAGGAAGCAGTTGGGGGTGGGCAGCGGCACACCTGGTTGAACGCACACATTACCACGTGCAAGGACCCAGGTTCGAGCCCCCACTCCCCACCTGCAGGAGGGAAGCTTTATGAGCGGTGAAGCAGGTCTGCGGGTGTCTTTCTCTCTCCCTCTCTGTCTCCCCTCCTCCTCTCAATTTACCTCTGTCCCATTAAATAAGATAGAAAGGAGGAAAAAGGAAAGAAAGGCCACTGGGAGCAGTGGGTTCATATTGCCAATATGAAGCCCCAGGCACAACCCTGGTAGCAATTAAAAATAATAATAAACTAAGTGAAATTCATAAAATCGATGAGTCAAGTCAAAGTGGGGTGGCCCAGGAGGCAGTGCAGTGACTAGAGCGCAGGACTTACAAGCAGCACGGTCCTGAGTGCCACGTGCCACCACAGCATGTATGTGTCAGAGCAATGCTCCTGTTCTCTATCATAACAGGTAAATAACTTTAAACAGAACGAGGCTGCCATGCGCTGCGTAGAGCACTCGAGTCATTCCCTCACACTCCTCTCAGCAAAAGGCAGGCGCTCGCCCCTCTCCTCAAACTGGAGGTGTTGGCATGAGACCACAGCCAGAGAAGTACTCAACGGTTGCCGGTCTCCAATACCCGCGAGACTGTAGCCACTGTGGGTCATCCAGCCCAGACCAGTGGTGGGGGAAACGTCAGTGACCCCACTGGTGCCGATCCCTGCCCACCCATCCTCAGATGGCGAGCACCCGTACTGGTCACTGGTGCTCAGGGTGGCTGAGTGTCTGAAACAGCCTGTTCCGGGAGAGGAAGCAAAAAAAAGCGCATCGCTCACTCTCCTGCCCTGACATCAAGAGTGGAGGAGTCCCTCCTCTGTCCCCGTGGGTGGACACTGGGTCACCGGCAGTGTCAGCCAGGCTTTCTCAGCCTGGTCATTGGCCGGGCCGCTGTGTGTGTGTGCAGGGGGAGGCAGGGATGCGCAAGATCATCAAAGAGCTCTCTGGTCTGGCCAGACACACAGACGTCACCGTGCTCAAGGACCCGACTCCAAGCCCCTGATCTCTACCCGCAGGGCAGAAGCTTCGTAAGTGGGGGAGCAGTGCTGCAGGGTCTCCCTCTCTCCCCTTCTCTATCACCCTTACCCCTCTCGAGTTTGCTCTGTTCTATCAAACAAAAGAAAGGACATTTTTTTAGAAATAAGAAAAAGAAAAAGAAGTGGTCCGGGAGGTGGCAGTGGATAAGACTTTGGACTCTCAAGCATGAGGTCCTGAGTTCAATCCCCGGCAGCACATGTACAGAGTGATGTCTGGTTCTTTCTCTCTCTCCTAGCATTTCTCATGAATAAAGAAATGAAATCTTTAAAAAAAATAAAGAAAAGAAAAGGAAAACTCTTTGGTCTGCTTCAAACTTTTCTGGAACCTTCTAGACACTCCTGAGTTATGGGCGGACAGATTTCAGAGTTGTGACAGGCATCACGTAGAGTGGCCGGGGAGGCAGCCTAGCAGGGAGTGAGTGCGTGTCTCCCTGCTCTCGCCCTGCTGCCTGGCACCACACGATGGGAGTGGTCCTCTGGTCAGTCTCTCACCTACCCTCTCTCTCTTTTTGCCTCGAGGGTTATTGCTGGGGCTCTGTGCAGCACTGCTCCTGGTGGCCTTTTTTTTTTTTTTGTTTTCTACTTTACTCTATAGGACAGAGAGAAATTGAGAGGGGAGGGGAAGGCAGAGAAAAAGATAGACACCTGCAGACCTCTCTCACCACTTATGAAGCATTCCTGCTGCAGGTGGGGAGCAGGGACTCAAACCCAGGTCCTCGCGCATAACTGCACGTGCTACTGCCGGCCTTCCGCACACGGATGTATCCAGAGCACGGCTCAGCTCGGCTTATGGTGGTGCAGGGGTTGAACTGGGACTTCAGTGCTTCATGCATAAGGGTCTCTTTGCATAACCATTAGCTATCGACCCCGCCAAAGAATCTTTTTAAAAAGAAGACTGAAACAACTCAGCAACAACATCCCTTATAACACAGACACAAATGTTCCCAGCAAAACAGCAGCAAGTCCAATGTAGTAACACATCTAAAGGTCAGACAATATGGCCAAGTGAGAACTATTCCCAGAAAACAAACAGTGCTCAACATACGAAACCTGAGAGCCAGCAGCGGTTCACCTGGTAGAGGGCACACGTTCCTCTGCGCAAAGACCCAGGTGTGAGCCCCTGCTCACCACACGGATGTGCCTGAGGGGAAGCTCCACAGGCAGTGGAGTGGTGTTGCGGTATCTCTCGTTCTTTATCTTTATTGTTCTCTATCTCTGCCTTTATCCCTCTGTTATCTACTATCAAAAAGAAAAATAATGACCACCAGGAGTGGTGGAATCATGCAATAACCCTGGCAGCAAAAAAGAAATTAAAGAAATAGGAAAATGGATCCAACACACCACATTAGGAGCACAGATGGGCAGACACAAAGCCATACTACCGCACGCACAGAAGGCATCTGACAGAACCGAGCCACTTCTCATGGGAAATACTTAGCATGCCAGGAAATAAAGGGAACTTCCTGAAGACAAAAAGGGCTCTTAAACAAATCTTCATTTCATGATTATTACTCAAAGACTGAGAGCTTTCCGCTAAGATCAGTAATAGGACAAGAGTGTCTGCTTCCAACATCCAGCATTGTAGCACAAGTCCCAGACAGAGTGACTAGACAAGAAAAAGAAATAAAAGTTATCAAGCTGGAAATAAAGAGATCAATTGTTTATATGTGCTACATACTGGAAATCCCACTCAGAGAGAACCCATGTGCACACAAAAGTGTTAGAGATAACTGTCGAGTGTTGGCGGTTTATGCATCAAGGTTGTTGCTGGAGTTCCGCATCTGCATGGTTCCACAAATCCCAGCACACTCTTCTGAGAGCCAGAGCAGGAGCGAGAAATACAGAGACAGAGAGAGGAGAGACAGCACAGCACTGTTCCCCTGCTCATGAAGGTTCCCTTGCATGGGTTTTCTCAGGGGGGTGGCAGAGGGCTCAAGCCTGAGTCTCTGTGTATGGTAACACGCACTGTACCAGAGGAGCGACCTCCCAGCTGCCAGTTATAAGGTGGTATTTTTTTTTTTAATCAACACACAAGTGAGTCGGGAGGTGGTGCAGAGTAAGCGCATGTGGCTCAAAGTGCAAGACCGGCATAAGGATTCCGGTTCGAGCCCCCGGCTTCCCACCTGCAGGGGGGTAGCTTCACAAGTGGTGACGCAGGTCTGCAAGTGTCTGTCTTTCTCTCCCCCTCTGTCATCCCCTCCTCTCTCTGTCCTATCCAACAACGACGACATCAATAACTACAACAATAAAGAAAAACAAGGGCACAAAAGGGAATAAATTAAATTAAAAAATCAACACACAAAAATAAATTGTGGGGGGCTGGCTAACTTACCGCAAACACCTTCCTGTGAAGTCCAGGGTTCAGATCCCAGCACAACATGGGAGCTCCAAGATGCCTGAGGCACGCCATGGATGGTGGAGCAATACTGTGGTACCTCTGTCTCTCTCCCTGTCCGTCTGTCTATCTATACCTAGCCCTCACTCAGCGACACTCGGGTCTGGTCAGCTCTCTGCCAAGGCAGTCTTGTGCAGCAGCTCACCTTAAAGTATCTCATCTCGAGTTTCCACTGTGACATAAAACTATTTAGAGCTGGGTGACAAGCTCACTCCCAGCCTGTACAGCACAGCATGCTTGAAACTCCAGAAAGGGGCAGTTCCTCGTCCACTGGCAGATTTCACCTACTGACTGTGTTTCAGGAACGGAACTCAAGTCACTAAGTGAAGGGTGTCTGTATATCTGAAATAAATATGGTGAAAAAAACTCAACCTGGGAGGAGTGGAGTCCCACATGAGCCAGACCCGGCACCCACACACAGAGACCTGGGCTGGTCTAACACCCGAGCACAGTTCTTGGCTTGATGCCTGGCATGGAATAAAAAAATGTTTAAACCAGACAACAGTGCAGTAGCTCTCGTGGTAGGATGTCTGCTTGGCCATGTGCGAGACCCAGGTTCGAGCCTTCACAGTACAGAAGCAGCATGGCCCTAGGAGAAGATTCAGTGTCTCGCCATCACCTTTCTGTCTGGGAGAGTCAGCCTGGAGCAAAAAGCTCCAGGCAGGTGGCCAGTGGTGGTGCTCTGAGCCTGCATGTGTGTGTGTGTGCGCGCGTGCAGGGGGACCCACATTCAGCCCCAAGCCATATATGCCACATGGTGTTGGGACCTTTCTCTGGCACACTCACCCTGTCGTTGTCATTCCGGGGTGCCAGCACTCTGGACTGACGTGTCCAGACAGAAGGGCAAAGAGAGGGGAGGCAGCACAGCATGGAGGAGGCCTCCTTCCCAGTGGCGCGGGAGGGCTGCACCTCAGAAGGCTCAGTCAGGCTTTTAAAGGCACTGGGCAGAAGCCAAGGAGCCAGAGCGGAGAGGCGGCGCCAAACGAAAGGACTCTAACCCGCAGCAGCATGCCGCCTTTGGGGAAAGTGTGTGCTGACTGGATCAGAGGGGCAGCGGAGGCTGTGGTGACAGGCCGGGTCAGACGCTTGCTGGGACGGAGCACGACTGCAGTGGAATCTCCGCGTGGCGGTTCTCAGCCCGGGGCCCGTGCAGACTGGCACAGAGACTGGCACAGCCCCGAGTGGGGCAGACAAGTGCTCGGCCAGGAGCAGGGGCAGGGCCACTGCTGATGCTCACACCAGGCTGTTTCTCAAACTGGGAACTGCTTGTTGAAAACCGATGATGATGGGGGGCAGGGAGACAGCTCGTGGGTGGTGTGGCTGCCCCGTGATGGGAACAGAGATGTGAATGAAACAGAGACTACCACAGAGCCGGAGAGCACGTGCCTTGCATGAGTGAGGCTCTGGGTTCAATCCCTGGCACTGCGTGAGAGCAACAAAGACAAAACAGGTGCGGCTGCAAACATTATGCAGCAGTGCTGTGTCCTCCCTCTCTCTCTCTCTCTCTCTCTCAAAAGCAAAAACGGGCGCCAGGGGCTGGGTCCATGCTAGCATCTGCTCACAAGTTCAACGCCAGCACCACATTAAATGTACATAATTCTGCCACATAATGGGAGAAGATAAGGGTCATACTAAAGCATCGATTTGCATTATCAAGAATCACCATAGGCGGGAAAGGTACATCCTTTTAGAGACAGGGTGGAGGGCCAGCAAGACGGCTCACCTGGACCGTGAACTGCTTTTTCATGAGCTTTGCCCCTGTCCAGCCTGGGCCACACTACACTGGAGGAAGCTTCGGGGTTGTGGTGTCTTTCTCTTGCTCTCTCTGTTTCTACTTCTGCATCTTTCTATCTGAAAACGTTGGTCTGCAGTGGTAAAGCTCTTGCAACAAAAAATATGGGGTTCGTGGGTTAAGCGCACATGGTGCAAAGCTCAAGGACCAGCAGAAGGATCCTGGTTCGAGCCCCTGGCTTCCCACCTGCAGGGGGGTCGCTTCACAGGCAGTGAAGCAGGTCTGCAGGTGTCTGTCTTTCTTTCCTCCTCTCTGTCTTTCCCTCCTCTCTCCATTTCTCTCTGTCCTATCCAACAACAACAACAGCAATGACAACCATAATAACAGCAACAACAAGGGCAACAAAATGGGAAAAATGGCCTCCAGAAGGATTAACAGTGCAGGCACCGAGCCCCAGCAATAACCCTGGAGGCAAATATATATATATATGGGGTTCATCATTGGAGCCTCGAGGTGGCACAGCAGACAGAGCTCTGGATTTGTCAGCACAGGTCCCAGGTTCGATCCCTAGCACTGCATACCTCAGATAGCCAGAGCTGCTCTGGTTCTCTCATAAACAGACGAGTGGGAGGACAGCTCCCCTGAAAGGTGCTTGCTTTGCTATGCTCATGACCCAGGACTGAATCCAGCTCCCACAGCACTAGGGGAAGCGTCACTGATGCCAGCTCTCTCCCTTTCTCCCTCTCTGTCCTTCTATCTGAAAAATTCAGCCTGGGGAGGCGGGAGACAGCTCAGCTGGTGGAGGACCCAAATTTGAGCCCCGGCCACCATAGGGGAGTGTCCATACAGAGCAAATGCCACAGTGATGGAGCAGTACTACTGTGCCTCTCTCCTTCCGTCTCTCAGACTCTAAAAAAAAAAAGAAGTCTGCTGGGAGCAGTGACATCGGACAGGTGCAGAGCCACAGAAATAACCCTGGCACAGTACACTCCCAACAAGGACAAAAAATAATAATAGTAAAACAATTGAGGGGACAGGCAGGGCCATACCCAGTAGAGTACACATGTGTAAGAACAGGGGTTCAAGCCCCAGTCTCCACCTGCAGGAGGGAAACTTTACAAGCGGTGAAGCAGGTGTGCAAGTATCTCTCTCTTTCCCAACCCCTCTCTGTTTCACTCCATCTCTATTCAGAGAAGAAGAAAGTGAGAGAGAGAGAGAGAGAAAGAAAGAAAGGAAGGAAGGAAGGAAGAAAGAAAGAGGGAAAATGGCTTCCAGGGGCAGTAGATTCATTATGCAGACACTTAACCCAAGTAATAACCTGGTGGCAGTCAAAAATAACAAATGGATAAATATTTAATAGGAGGCATCTAAATGTAAACCTTTCTTTTTCTGTTTTTTTTTTTATCACTGAGTCAGGGCCTCACATATGTGTCATCCACTTCTCCAAGACCACTTAAAAATCTATTTTATTTATTTCTTATTTATGTAAGAGAGATACAAAGAGACCAGAGTACCTCTCAGCTCTGGCTGATGGTAGTGCTGGAGATTGAACTTAGGACCTCAGAGACTCAGACAGGAAAGTCTTTTGCAGAAAGTTAAGTCTGACCCCCCCCCCCAGGCCAAAAATCACTCACTTTTTCATGGGCAGGGGTGGGAAGGGCGCTAACACCACAGCACCAGTGCTTCCCTGGGTGCCATGGGGCTGTTTATGTGGTGCCAGACTCAAGTCAGGCTGCATACCTGGCAAGACGCACACACTGGGCCCCATGAGAAAGCTCTCCAGCCCGCCTTGTTATGCACATATACGTTAGTTTCCAGCTTGTAGGCATTTTCCTCTTTGTCAGAAACAGTTCCTTTTTTTAAAAAAAATTTATTCCCTTTTGTTGCCCTTGTTGTTTTATTGTTGTAGTTATTACTATTGTTGTTACTGATGTCGTCATTGTTGGATAGGACAGAGAGAAATGGAGAGAGGAGGGGAAGACAGAGAGGGGGAGAGAAAGACAGACACCTGCAGACCTGCTTCACCACTTGTGAAGTGACTCCCCTGTAGGTGGGGAGCCGGGGGCTCGAACCGGGATCCTTATGCCTGTCCTTGCGCTTTGCGCCACCTGTGCTTAACTTGCTGTGCTACCGCCTGACTCCCAATAGTTTCTTTTTTATATATATATAATTTTAAAAAATATTTTATTTATTTATTTTCTCTTTTGTTGTCCTTGTTGTTTTTCGTTGTTGTTATTATTGTTATTGATGTTGTCGTTGTTGTTGGATAGGACAGAGAGAAATGGAGAGAGGAGGGGAAGACAGAGAGGGGCAGAGAAAGATAGACACCTGCAGACCTGCTTCACCGCTTGTGAAGCGACTCCCCTGCAGGTGGGGAGCCGGGGGCTCGAACCAGGATCCTTATGCCAACCTTGTGCTTTGCGCCACCTGCGCTTAACCTGCTGAGCTGCAGCCCGACTTCCCAATAGTTTCTTTTTTAAAGATTTGTTTATGACAGAGACACAGAAAACTAGAGCATCACTATGGACCACGTGCTTGCAAACCCAGCACTCTCCCTTGAGTCATCTCCCATTCTTCTACAAGATTTCCCCTGTCTCTCTTTCTCTCTCTCTCTCTCTCTCTCTCACACACACACACACACACACACACACCAGCAGTGTTTCATAGCTCCAGACCAACTCCAGACACAGAGGAGAGGGAGAGTTATCACAGCATCCAAGCTTCCCCCATGCTGTGGGAGCCGAGCTTGAACTGGGGTCATTGTAAGGAGCAGGTGCCCACCCAGGTGAACTTGCCAGCCCTGCAGATGATCTTTTTATACTCACAGACCCTGCAGAAGCCTGGTGGCCAGGGCCAGGCCACACTCCCAAGACAACCTGATTCACCTTGCCAACAAGGACACATTTCTCACCCAGGAAATCTCTCCGGAAGGGAGGAGGGAAAGGGCTTGCTGCCACCGCCATGTCAAGCTCTCACATTCTCACCTTTTTACAAACTCATTTGTTCATTCATTCATTCATTCATTCATTCACAAAGTCAGAGCATCCCTCTGGCACAGCAATGACAGGGGTCAGACTCAGGCCTCACGCTTGTAGATCAGGGGCTCTGCCCACTGCACCACCTCCAGGCACCCTCACTTCTAGTCCTAGATTTTACCTTTGCATAGAAGAGAAAGTGCAGTTCAAGGACCCATAATCCATCAGCAAGAGAAGAAAGGACCCACGCCTCCAGCAACCTGACCTCGATATCACCCATGCCCTACCCTGATGCCCTGTCACTGGAAATCCAAGGACATCACCACATCTCTGTTATCTCAGTGCACAATACCGCAGGAGGTGGGCAGAGGGTAGCCTGCAAATGCCAGGCCCTCTACTCCACACCACAGCCTCCACCCTGTGTGAGGGGCAGGAAGTCTGCTCCCTGTCCCCGGACGCTACCTGTCTCCGGGTCCTCACACCAGAGAGCAAGGACAGTCCTGAGACGAGCCCTCACCACCCTGCTGCCATCCTGGGTGCCTGAAACTTAAGAAGAGAGCCACATCAGTTTTGCCCAGGGAAGGGGTGAGCAGACTTACCTGCCCCTCAGTGACACCCCAAAAGCAGCCTGCAGAGGCATCACTAAGCCCTCCATGGCTGAGCTATAACCATTCCACTCTCCAGAGTGGCCCAGCCTTGGGGAGCTGCTGGCCACCAACAGGCTAATATCTGAGTATGTCCGTGGAGACGAATGACTGGACACTATCATCACTACTGTGCATGAAGAGAGAGAAAGGAGAAGAACCCCCATCCGTGGACTGGGCTGGGGGCTGCTCGGGGAGTCTCAGGGTGGAACACACCCTCCACGTCACAGAGCGGAAGGCGATGGAGTACCTGCCAGAGTACCCAGGGGCATGGCACAATCCCCTCAGGCCAGAGCTGAGCACAGCCCCAGGCGGTCTCTCACTCTCATGAAGAATCTTTTACTAAAAATCAACAGAGGGGCCAGAGGGTGGCGCACCTGGTTAAGCGATCACATTACAGTGCTCAAGGATGTGGGGCTCAAGCCTCTGGTCCCCACCCGTAGGGGGAAATCTTCACGAGTCCTAAAGCAGGGCTGTAGGTGTCTCTCTGTCTCTCTCCCTCTCTATCTCTCCCTCCAGTCTCAATTTCCCTGTCTTTATCCAATGATTAATAATACAATTTAAAAAGAGAGAGAGAGAGATGAGCGGAAGGGGTGGCACATTAGAGTAAATGGTGGGTTCTCAGATGTAAGGTCTGGAATTCGATCCCTGGCATCTCCTTGTGCCAGAGTGATGCTATGGCTTTCTCCTCATTTCTCTCTCTCCTCTGTCTCATGAATGAGTAAATATCCTTCGTGTGTCAGTAACAGAGGTGGGGAAGGTGAGGCCGGCAGCCAGCGGGTGGAGGGACAGATGCTGGGAAAGCACACAATTCTTTAAAAGCACCACTGAGCAGCAAAACTCAAACAGCTAGAATATGAAAGCAAAACTGAAATCCGAAACTGGCCGGGGACCTGGGTACACTCAGCACAGCGCAGGGTGAGCACAGGCCTCCTCTTCCTCCTGGCTGGGAAGGTGGAGCTGGCCCTGGTGGGGCCTAGTGCAGCCAGAGCCCTCCCGTCCCAGCCCCCCCTCCACTGTGCACTCCTCGATCGCTCTCAGGGTCCCCCCACCCCAGGCCCAGAGCCCTGCAGGTGTGACACCCCCAGACTGGCATCAGCCCCACTGTCTGACTTGGGCATCCACAGAGCACCGAGGAAGTTCTCCCAAAACAAACTGACTCAACTGTCCCTAACTGGGAGGGAGGCAAACCGTGGGGCAAGTCTCAGAAAACTACAGGCCGCAGGGAAACTCCTGCTCTCGGAAGAGGCCCCGGGGCCCTGGTCTGCCTGGCCACCCCCAGTGCAGGGAGGGGGCACATCTAGGATGTCCACATGGCCCGTCCATTTGGCCCATGACCCTCTGAGCTTTCTGGCTCGGCATCATGGAGCCTCACTGCTGGCCCAGCCCACTCCCCAGGTGGGGCTCTGACTCTGAAGCCCCAGGCCTCCCTCCGTGCCTGGAGCCCCGCAACTGGAAGTGGCACCCTGGGGTCCTGTGCAGTGCCAGGTGAGGCCAAGGTAAGTCCTGCATCAGCTGAGAAGCAGGTTACTGTGCACGCAGGAAAGCACACTACAAGCCCGGACGTAAAGGTCAGGAGAGCACCTTCCATGTGCATCCCCCACCCCTACCCCAGCACACTGACTTCCTGCCTGAGGCTTCCAGGACCCAGGTTCAATCCCCAGTACCACCACAAGCCAGAGCTGAGAGCAGTGCTTTGGGAAGGGGGGGGAAAAAGCCAAGGAGAAGGTGCAGGGGCGAGGTTTTGAAGTCACCCCACCAGCACCACAGGCCAGTGCTCCTGTCTCTGTCATTCACTAACAAAAATAAATAAAGATCATCTAAGTGTTTCTTGAAGGTGTAGTGGGCCTGGGGCCAGATGCCAGCTCCGAGGGTAGTTAGAGCATGTGCCTGGCTCTGCACATGGCCCAGAGAGGCCGTGGCACAGGGGAAGCAACCGCGTGTCTCTCTATCTCTGTCTGAAGTAAAGTCAGCTGGGAGTGGAGAAACCGCAGGTGTGTGAGGACTGGGCCACTGGGGACAGGGAGGAGCTGGGCGTGTTCCCCGCAGGACTCTCCCATCCTCACAGAGCAGCCGCCATCCTCGGAGAGACTTCATCTACTAAGCACCACTTCAGACACTGGGCTGTTAACCCACAAGGACACAATTTAATTTCACAGTAAACTTGTGACCGCTGGGCATTTCTGGGCTAAGCAGGACCCAAGGGAACTAATTTCCCTGTTCTTCCTGTTTAAGTCAGTAACAGCCCCCGTGAGAGTCACAAATGTCAGAAGTGAGGGGCCCCCGGCATGACTGGTCCAGGCTCTGTCCCCTGAAAGCCCTCACGGCAGCCCCAGGATTGGGGGTTCAGGACTCAGTGTCTCCTGGAGTCCAGGCACCACTCAGGACGTCCAGCCAGTGTCAGGCATGCAGACGGTGATCTCGAGCAGGCTGGTCCCCAGGACACTAGCCAACTGCAAAGCCCACACACAAGCACCAGACATCTAGCTTGACCTGCTAGAGCACAGGACACAAGGGCCGAAGCCCGGAAGCCCCAGGGCCAGTCCCTGTACAGCCTCACGCTGATTGGTATTGGGGCTCTGCTCTAACTCAGTCTCTCTCTTTCTCTCAAAAGTAGATAAATAAATCTCTATTTAAAAAACTCAGTATGGGGAGTCGGGCACAGCAGGTTAAGTGCACATGGCACAAAGCACAAGGACTGGCATAAAGATCTCAGTTCAAGCCCCAGCTCCCCACCTGCAGGGGAGTCGCTTCACAGGCAGTGAAGCAGGTCTGCAGGTGTCTGTCTTTCTCTCCCCCTCTCTGTCTTCCCCTCCTCTCTCCATTTCTCTCTGTCCTATCCAACAACAAGGACATCAATGACAACAATGATAACTACAGCAATAAAACAACCAGGGCAACAAAAGGGAATAAATATTTAAAAAATTAAAAGAAAAGAAAAAAAAATCAGTATGGAGACAAGAAATCACCTGAAATCACAAAGGGAAAACGCACACTCCAATTGTTTTTTCAAGATTGATCTGATGAGAAGCAGAGCGCGGCTCACTGCCACATGTGGCACCAGGGACTGAACCTGAGGCTTCATGCACATATGCCCTACGCACTGCCCGCTGACACACCACCCAGTGTTAGGATCCAGTTTTTCCTTCCTGGGAATCTAAGAGATTTAGGTCCAACACGTGAGAGGACAAAGAAGTGGCACACCAGACATGATGCCAGAGGCCGCTGAGCTCCCAGCAGTGCTCAGGCTTCTCTCTCATGAAAATAAACACATCTCTTTTTTCTTTTAATTGCCAACAGGTCTATCGCTGGGGTTTAGTGTTCAACCAACAATGAATCCACCACCACTCCTAGTAGGATAAATTGAGAGGGGGGAAGACAGAGAAACAAAGAGGGGCCAGACATTTGCAGCACTGCCTCAGTGCTTTTGAAGCTTCCGTGCTGCAGGTGGGGACTGAGGGCTTGAGCATGGTCTCTGTGCATGGTACCATGTAGATTCGACCAGGTGTGCCACAGTCTGGCCCCCAACAAATCTCTTCTCTAAAAAAGAGATTAAAGCAGCCCAGGAGGTAGCACAGTGAATAAGGCACTGGGCTCGGAAACATGAGGTCCTGAGTTCTATTCCGGCATTGCATGTGTTAGAGTGATACTCTGATTCTCTCTCCCTCTCCCAGCATTAGTAAATAAATAAGGTTTAAAAAAAATCAAGATATTTTAGTATGGACTAAAGCTACAGGCTTGGGGGAGCCCCTGGGGAAGAGACCTTTGAGCAACTGATGGCCCTCCCTCCCACCACTCTGGGGGCCTCCTGCTGCACAGAGCCACAATGAGCAGAGAGGACGCTGTCCCCAGGTCTGGCCTCCCGCGGCCCCAACACCACCAGGTCTCACAGGCAGAGGCTGCTCTGCACTGGCGCTGTAACTACAGCAGGCCGGGCGCTCCAGACGTATTAATTCAACAGTAAATTAAACGAGGAAAAGACTCCCAAGTCCCAGCTAATGATGCACTTATCCAGAGCAATGCAGAGCACACAGCCGCCTGCGCCCCGGGAGTCTGTGTCGCAGAGTCTGAGCGAGGCCAGGATGAGGTCCAGGCCTGAAGGCTGACTTTCCTGCTGAGAGCTCACCTGCTCCTGCCCAGGCCGGCCCCCCACCCTACACCCCCCAGTGCATTTCAGTTCACACATGTGCAGCCTGTCTCCTCTTTTTCTTCTTGGAATGGCATTTCCCTCTATTTGCATGAGCTGCTCCAGCCCTCACCGCACTGCCCTCCTACATGTCCCCACTTGCGATGCCGCACAGCAAGTGAGGGTGGTGGTCACGGGGAGCAGACAGCCCCCTGCTAGGTGACACGCTTGGCCACCGCAGGGCAGTGTGGCAGTTGTGTAACATGTGACAGGTTGGCTGGCCCAGCACTCACTCATCTTGCCGAGGAGACAGGAGCAGACAGAGATGGGCAAACCAATGCAGCGGCCTCTGCCTGTTGTGGGGACCTGCACTACCAGCTTGGCTACCTGTGTCCTGACACTGGTCCAAGGCCCGCAGACCCAGCGCAGGACGCTGCCTCAGGCCCACTGCAGATGGGCTCAGTACGCTGCCCCAGGCCCCTGCAGACTCAGCTCAGGACGCTGCCCCAGCCCCACTGCAAATGGGCTCAGTACGCTGCCCCAGGCCCCCGCAGACCCAGCTCAGGACGCTGCTTCAGGCCCCCGCAGACCCAGCTCAGGACCCTGCCCCAGGCCCCCGCAGACCCAGCTCAGGACGCTGCCCCAGGCCCCCGCAGACCCAGCTCAGGACCCTGCCCCAGGCCCCCGCAGACCCAGCTCAGGACCCTGCCCCAGGCCCCCGCAGACCCAGCTCAGGACCCTGCCCCAGGTCCCCGCAGACCCAGCTCAGGACCCTGCCCCAGGCCCCCGCAGACCCAGCTCAGGACCCTGCCCCAGGCCCCCGCAGACCCAGCTCAGGACCCTGCCCCAGGCCCCCGCAGACCCAGCTCAGGACCCTGCCCCAGGCCCCCGCAGACCCAGCTCAGGACCCTGCCCCAGGCCCCCGCAGACCCAGCTCAGGACCCTGCCCCAGGCCCCCGCAGACCCAGCTCAGGACCCTGCCCCAGGCCCCTGCAGACCCAGCTCAGGACCCTGCCCCAGGCCCCTGCAGACCCAGCTCAGGACCCTGCCCCAGGCCCCCGCAGACCCAGCTCAGGATGCTGCCCCAGGCCCCTGCAGACCCAGCTCAGGACGCTGCCCCAGGCCGCTGCAGAAGGGCTCAGTCACATCTGTCTGACAGTGCCCCAGGGAGGCCCGCCACCAGGCAGAACTGAAAGGCTTGGGCAGCTGTTTACAGCCAAAATCCCCGGGGGGAGGCCGCAGCCCAGGCTCCAGTGGGCATGGGGCTTTCTGGGGCAGTGGGAATAGGGGCTGGGCTGCCTCTGACTGTGTGCAGGGTGCCTGCTGTAACAACGTCATCTTCGTCACCCCCCCACCCCTGGGATGGGCAGTGGCCCAGAAGAGCCTCACTGAGAAAGCCACATAAGTGCCTAGTATTTTTTAGAAAATGTTGGAAGCCTCCTCTATCCCCGGCCTCTGCATGGTGACAGCTGGGACAGATGGCATCAGGGTGAGACACCGAGCATCTCAATCCTTGTCTGTGGTGACCGGAGCCCGGTGTCTGGGGCTGTCACCAGCGCTGACTTTGCAGGGGACAGAATCCTGCAGGCTGCCACTGCCACAGAGAAAAAAAGGCCTCCTCCTCCTCCCCCCTGGAAGATGCAAAAGGTGCAGCTCCAGAAGGTGCAGCCCTCAGCTGCCCTCAGACAAGGATGGGACCCTGCAGGGAGTGACCGGGGGTGCCACAGTGTGCTCAGTGGGGTGTGAGTGTGTGCACTGCCTGTGTGTGTGTGTATGCACTGCCTCTGTGTGTGTGCACTGCCTGTGTGTATGTGTACATTGGCTGCATGTGTGCACTGCCTGTGTGTGCACTGCCTGTGTGTGTGTGTGCACTGCCTCTGTGTGCATGCACTACCTGTATGTGTACATTGCCTGCATGTGTGCACTGCCTGTGTGTGCACTGCCTGTGTATGTGTACACTGCTTGCATGTGTGCACTGCCTGTGTGTGTGTGCACTACTTGTGTGCATGCACTGCCTGTGTGTGTGCATTACCAGTGTGTGTGTGCACTGCTGGTGTGCGTGCACTGCCTGTGTATGTGTGTATATGCACTGCTGGTGTGTTGTCACTGCTGTGTCAGTGCTGTATGTGTCACTGCTATGTGTGTGTCAGTGCTGTGTGTGTCACTACTGTGTGTGTGTGTCAGTGCTGTGTCATTACTGTGTGTGTCACTACTGTGTGTCACTATGTGTGTCACCCTGTATGTGTGTGTCACTGTGTGTGACCGTGTGTGTGTCCCTGTGTGTGTCACTGTGTGTGTGTCACTGTGTTGTCGCCGTGTGTGTCACCGTCTGTCACTGTGTGTGACCGTGTGTGTGACCGTGTGTGTGTCAATGTGTGTCACCGTGTGTGTGTGTCACTGTGTGTCACCGTGTGTGTCACCGTGTGTGACCGTGTGTGTGTCAATGTGTGTCACTGTGTGTGTCGCCGTGTGTGTGTGTCACTGTGTCACCGTGTGTGTGTCACCGTGTGTGACCGTGTGACCGTGTGTGTGTCAATGTGTGTCACCGTGTGTCACCGTGTGTGTGTGTCACCCTGTGTGTGTGTCACTGTGTGTCACCCTGTGTGTGTGTCACTGTGTGTCACTGTGTGTGACCGTGTGTGTCACCGTGTGTGTGTGTCAGCGCTGTGCGCCGCTCCGCCCGCGTGTGCCCGGCGACGCCAGAGAGCCCCGCGTGTGCCCCGAATGCAGATGCGGCGCCGCTGGGCAGCGAGCCCGCGCCCCCACCCCCACCCGCGGCGCCCCGGCCCCGCCGCCCGCACCCCACCCGCAGCCCAGGCCTCCGGCCCCGGCCCCGCACGGCACAGGGACCCGCGGCAGCCCCCGCCCGCCGACTCCGCGCCCGGCCCGCGTCCACACCGCCGGCCGGCCGTCCACACCGCGGCCCCTCACGCCGCCCGCGTCCACACCGCGGCCCGGCACAGCGCGCGGCCCGGCCCCGTGACTCAGGACCAACTTTCCCGCGCCCGCGCCGCGCCCCCCGCCCCGCGCCCCGGCCCCTCGGCGCCCGCGGTCGCGGCCCGAGTCGGGGTCGCGGCGCCGCTCACCTGGCGCGGCCTCCTCAGGGCCCCCGCGCGCGTCCTGCGCCGCCCGCCGCGTCCTGCTCCCCGGGCGGCCCCATGGCGGGGGCGGGGAAGGCCGGCGGCCGCCGCCGCGCCGGCTGGAAAGTCCCGGCTGGGCCTCGGCCGCGCGCCGCGCGCGCACCCGCCACTTCCTCCGCTGGAAATCCCCGCGCGCGCCCGCCGCGCCCCGCCCCCGCGCGCGCCCGCCGCCGCCGCCAGCCGGTGCCCCGTCACAACCGCACCGCCCGTCCCCACAGCCGTCCGTCAGCCGGTCAGTCACACTGTCCCCACACAGCCAGTCTCCACAGCCATCAGCCAGTCAGCCAGCCAGTCGCACACAGGCCCCACACAGGCATCGGTCAGCCAGTCAGTCACACTGTCCCCACACAGGCATCAGTCAGCCAGTTAGTCACACTGTCTCCACACAGCCATCAGTCAGCCAGTCAGTCACACTGTCCCCACACAGCCTGTCTCCACAGCCATCAGCCAGTCAGTCAGCCTGTCGCACACAGTCCCCACACAGCCATCCGTCAGCCGGTCAGTCACACTGTCCCCACACAGCCATCCGTCAGCCGGTCAGTCACACTGTCCCCACACAGCCATCAGTCAGCCAGTCAGTCACACTGTCCCCACACAGCCAGTCTCCACAGCCATCAGCCAGTCAGTCAGCCAGTCACACACAGTCCCCACACAGCCATCAGTCAGCCAGTCAGTCACAGTCCCCACACAGGCATCAGTCAGCCAGTCAGTCACACTGTCCCCACACAGCCATCCGTCAGCCAGTCAGTCACACTGTCCCCACACAGCCATCCGTCAGCCAGTCAGTCACACTGTCCCCACACAGCCTGTCTCCACAGCCATCAGCCAGTCAGCCTGTCGCACACAGTCCCCACACAGCCATCAGTCAGCCAGTCACACACACTGTCCCCACACAGCCATCAGTCAGCCAGTCAATCACACTGTCCCCACACAGCCATCAGTCAGCCAGTCACACACTGTCCCCACACCTCCATCAGTCAGTCTCACACACTGTCCCCACACAGCCATCAGTCAGTCGCACACACTGTCCCCACACAGTCATCAGTCAGTCGCACACACTGTCCCCACACAGCCATCAGTCAGTCGCACACACTGTCCCCACACAGCCATCAGTCAGTCGCACACACTGTCCCCACACAGCCGTCAGTCAGCCCAGGCTGCGTGTGTCCAGGTGGCCCCCAGCTGTGAGCAGCTCTCACATACATGACACACTTACAGCAAGGAGCTCTATGGCTACACCGCCTGCTGGGCTGGCCAGCCCGTCTCAGGGTGCTCCAGGTCATCAGAGGAGCAGACTGTCCTCTCCCCTCTCCTCAGAAAGGGGTATGAGGGTCCCCAGCCCAGAGCCAAGCCCAGAATGCCCACATCAGTTGTCCTGTCCCAGCAAATCCAGCAGCCCCTCCTGCCACTCCCGCACAGAAAGTTCCAGAACTCTGGAGGGTCTGCTGTAGCCCTGGCTCAACAGGTGCCGGCTGGGCTGTCAGCTAGAGCCCTGGGGACTTGCTCTCTGCAAGGCTGCTGTGACACTCCCACTTGGGCCACTACAAAGGGTCAAGCTGGGCTGAGACCAGGGACCCCAGGCGGCTGCCATTACCAAGGCAGCTGTTGGGAAGAGTCCATCCTGGGTCACCAGAAGGATCCCCTTCCCTCCTGCTGGGTGTTCCACCATGGCCTAGACGTCCTTTCCTGCCTGTCGGAGTGTAAGCAGAGATCACAGGACCAGGGTCCCACCCACCCAGACCTGGCAGCAAGGCCCCCGTGTCCCAGACATGTAGGGCACTGCCGCCAGCAGCCTCACACTCTACAGCACGGGAACTTTCTAACACTTTTCCAAACATCTCTCCAGGCTCGACTTCAGTTTGTTTTTAAATAAACAACAACATACACTCAGCCCAGACCCTGGCACAACATAGGAAGTGCTGTGGCAACAGAGGCAGCTCTGTCGCTACAGGACCTTTCTCTGTCTGTCCGTCTGTCTGTCTGTCTGAAAAATGGGTTTGGAGAGATGAAAGCACACATGTGCAAGGACCCAGCTCTGCAAAAATAAACAAAATCAACAACAAAGCGGACGTTCCAAAGACCCCTAAGATGTTCCATTTAACCTCTACTGAGCAAAACTTGCTTCCTTTTTTCTTGCTTTTTTTGTCTCCAGGGTTATTGCTGGGGCCTGGTGCCTGCATTATGAATCCACTGCTCCTGGAGGCTATTTTTTCCCTTTTGTTGCCCTTGCTGTTTATCATTGTTGTTATTATTAATGTTGTTGTTATTGCTGTCATTGTTGCTGGGTAGGGCAGAGAGAAATCGAGAGAGGAGGGGAAGACAGAGAGAGGGAGAGAAAGACAGACACCCGCAGACCTGCTTCACCGCCTGTGAAGCGACTCCCCTGCAGGTGGGGAGCCGGAGCTCGAACCGGGATCCTTACGCCGGTCCTCTTTGTGCTATGTGCACCTAACCGGATGTGCTACTGCCCGGGCCCCTCTTTTTTCTTTCTTATCACTGGGCTCCACCACTCCAGGGAGACTTTTCAGATACAAAGAGACAGAGATGGAGAGAGTGAAAGAGACCATGGAAGCTTCCTTTAACGCAGTGAGAGCTGGGCTTGTTTGTGGATCTAGCACATGGCAGCGCAGTGCACTGTCCAAGAGAGCTATTTCTCTGATCCAAAATAATGTCCTCCCCCCCGCCAAGATTTGCTCATTTATTATGAGAGAGGGAAAGAATGAGAAAGGAGAGGCCAAAGCACAGCTCATCTCAGGCAGACTTGAGCATGCTTGGAAGAGAAACCAGACTGTCAGAGCACCACCTACCAGAGGTCACAGGTCAGTCATTCAGGTCAGTCGTTCAGGTCTACTCAGAATGGGGGCATGGGCACTCCTGAGGTCAGCCCTCTGCTGGTCAGACCTGCCCCTCCCTCCCCCTTCTGCAGGTGTCCGAGTTCTCTGGGTCCCTGCGCTGAGCAGTCTGCCCCACACTGGGGGCCCAGCTCTGCAGGCCTGCAGGAGGGAGAGCAGGGAGGACCAGCCCCGGACAGCACCAAGTCGCAGAGGCTCCCTCTCTGGCTGGGCGGCTCCCAGCGGTGCCCACTGACTCACCCACAGCGGCCCAAAGCCACTCCCATGGACGCACTGAGGGAAAGCCCTTGGGGTGCAGTGCAGGGACCCCATGGATCTCCCCCAGAAGTATCCCTCCAGCCCTCACACAACACTTAACCCCAAGACCACAGGCCCCAGGGTGCAGCTGGACAGGCATGCAATTTCTCCCAGGGAAACAAAAGGAAGTAATTCACCAGACCACGCAGCCAGGTCGGACCAATGACTCGGGACTATCAGGACACGGCTCCCAGGCACTCAAGGCATCGGGTGGCACGCCCCACTGTGGATGGGCATGCGCTCACGGGACCGAGGCCGCCTGCAGCTCGGGTGCAGTCTCTCAGCCTCTCACGTGACACTGGCAGGCGAACCCAGGGCCTCCAGCATGTGACTCCCTCAAGCCCACTGTTTCAATCTTTACTTTGAAAGAGAGGGAGTCAGGCAGTAGCGCAGCGGGTTAAGTGCACATGGTGCAAAGCTCAAGGACTCTGAAAGAGAGGGGAGACCCCACAGCACTGGCCCCCCATCCTTGGAGGCCTCAGTGCCACCCAACGTGCTTGCCTGTGGCGCTAGGGCTCGAACCCAGGACCATGAACATGGTGAGGCACACACTCTTCCGCAGTCTTCGTTTTCTTCTTGATTTCTTCCCATCTTTGTTTCCACCAGGGTTTCTCTTCTGCATAACTCCACTGCTCCCGGCACACTATTTCTTCCTTCAGATTTCTTTTTGTCTGTCTGGATAGAGGCAGAGAGAGCGGGGGGGGGGGGACCACAGTAACGAAGTTTCTCTAGTGTAGTGGAGGTCAGATCCAGCAGCATACAAGGTAAAGCAGTGCACTAGCCAAGGGAGCTATTTTGCCATCCGTTTTCCTTCAATTTCAGACTGAAACAGAGAGGGAACAGCAGCGAGAGACACCAGTTCTACCTCAATGCTCAGGACACTCCTCCTAGAGCTGTGTGCATGGTGCTCCCATGTGGTGCTGGGGGCTCAGTGCAGTGTCTGGGGAGACAGGCAGGAGAGGAGAGGGGAGGGGAGGAGAGGGGAGGAGAGGGGAGGGGAGGGGAGGGGAGAGGAGAGGAGAGGAGAGGAGAGGAGAGGAGAGCTTGCCTCCAGTATCTCACTGCCTGTTAATGGACACCTGCTACCTGTCTGAGCCCCCCTCAGGGATCTCCAGCTCCCCCCCCTTGGAATCCCGCAGCATTCACTCTGGCCCCAGGCTGCCCCCCCCCCCAGCCTGGAAACAGTCCCAGCAGGGCAGTGAGTGAGGGCAGAGAGGGCAGTCAGCCCATCAGTGGAATGCTGTGCCACATCCGCTGAAGCAGGGGCAGTGTGGAACCTTCCCGTCACAGGAGGCAGGCAAGAAGGACACCACGTGACACAGGCCCTGGGTCAGTTTGGAGAGCCCGGTCAGGTGCAGGGAGTGGCAATGAGGACTGTGGTCTCACTTCTGAGATAGAGGGCTGGGGAGATGACACCTGCCATGTGTGCCCGAGGCCCCAGAGGACCCCGGTTCCAGCCCTAGTAGCAGAGAGTTCTGGTCTCTCACTCTCTGTGTCTCACTAAAACAAACAAATCTTCCCAAAAAAAAAGTTTGAGGAGCTGGAAGATAGCTCACTCAGCAGAGTTCACACTTCATCTTGCACAAAGAGCTAGGGTTGGGACCTGGCGCCACATGGAGCACCATACATGGCTCGGGGGAAGTTCCACGAGTGGTAGAGATGTGCTGGGGTCGTATCCCTCCATCTCTTTCTCCATTTCTTTATTCTAAGATTTTATTTGTTTATGAGAGAGAACCAGGGCATCGCTCTGCCACATGCAACATCAGGGCTTGAACTCTAGACCTCATGCCTTCAAGTCCACCGCTTTGTCCACTGCACCACCTCCTAAGCTGCCTCTGTCTCCTTCCATCTGAAACAGAAAAGGAAAAAAGAAAAACACCAGAAGCAGTGGAACCCTGGTGGTTCCAGAAACGATGATGAAAAGATGTGAAGTTCGGTCCACACTTAGAAAGGAAGTGAAGTCAGGACCGTAGAAAATATGGGCCAAAAAAAAAAAAAAAAAGGGAGTCGGGCTGTAGCGCAGTGGGTTAAGCGCAGGTGGCGCAAAGCACAAGGACCGGCATAAGGATCCCGGTTCGAGCCCCGACTCCCCACCTGCAGGGGAGTCGCTTCACAGGCGGTGAAGCAGGTCTGCAGGTGTCTGTCTTTCTCTCCCCCTCTCTGTCTTCCCTTCCTCTCTCCATTTCTCTCTGTCCTATCCAACAACAACAACAGCAATGATAACTACAACAATAAAAAAACAACAAGGGCAACAAAAGGGAATAAATAAAAAATAAAAAAATAAAAAAAGAGATAGGTAGATAGATAGATAGATAGATAGATAGATAGATAGATGACAGATAGAGTCAACCCATATCTGTGACCTGAGGAGGACTTCCTCTGAAGGAGGATGAGGACACAGAACTCTGGTGGTAGGAATGGTGTGAGACTATACCCCTATTACCTTATAATTGTCAATCACTATTAAATCACTTCTTTAAAAAATTAAGTGTAGGGAGTCGGGCTGTAGCGCAGCGGGTTAAGCGCAGGTGGCGCTAAGCTCAAGGACCGGCATCAGGATCCCAGTTCGAGCCCCCGGCTCCCCACCTGCAGGCAGGTCCCTTCACAGGCGGTGAAGCAGGTCTGCAGGTGTCTGTCTTTCTCTCCCCCCTCTCTGTCTTCCCCTCTTCTCTCCATTTCTCTCTGTCCTATCCAACAACGACGACATCAATAACAACTACAACAATAAAACAACAAGGGCCACAAAAGGGAATAAATAAATAAATAAATAAAAATAAAAAAGTGTGGACCACAGCTCACACACTGTCCACATATCTATTTTTTTCTTGCTTCATCTTCCTTGGGCTAATAAAGCGAGCAGAGGGAAGAGGCATGCACTCACTGTGACCAGGGGTAACGGCACTGTGCTTAAAGGAAGGTGACCCCCGGCACACTGATCCCACAGCAAGGACCCTGCCAAGAGATGGCCTTGAGCACTGGAGACCTGGGAGAGCCCCTCTACCCCTAAAACCAATGCAGGTGACAGCGGCCTCGCAGGCAGAGCACTGCACCCAGGCCGCAGGCCCCGGCTCCATGCAGGCACTCCGTGTGCCAAGCAGAGCCAGCTCACACAGTTCATTCTCCCAGCGGGGGCCAGGAGTGTGCGGCGGTGATGCATCAGACTTGCATGCCCGGCTCTGAGGGCCCAGTTTCAATCCTCAGCAGCACATAAGCCAGAGCTAAGCAGTGCTCTGTGCCCTCTCTCACTGGTGAAAATAAGTAAATTGTATAAATTAAAAAATTGAGCAGAGGGGCCGGGTGGTGGCGCACCTGGTTGAGCGCACACGTTACAGTGTGCAAGGACGTGGGTTTGAGACCCCCGGTCGTCACCTGCGAGGGGAAAGCTTGCAAGTGGTGAAGCAGGGCTGCAGGTGTCTCTCTGTCTCTCTGCCTTCCCTCTCAACTTCTGGCTGTTTCTATCCAATAAATAAATAAATATTTAAAAAACTGAGCAGAGCGGGGCTGGGTGGTGGCACACCTGGTTGAGCGCACATGTTACGGTGCTCAAGGACCCAGGTTCAAGCCCCTGGTCCCCACCTGCAAGGGGAAAGCTTTATGAGTGGTGAAGCAGGGCTGCAGGTGTCTCTCTCAGTCTCTCTCCCTTACTATCACCCCTGTTCCTAAAAATTTCTGGCTGTCTCTATCCAATAAATAAAGATTAAAAAAATTTTAAAAAAATTGAGCAGAGGGCACCAGCATAACCCTTGATCCGGTGAGCCCCGAGATGGGTTCTGAACCCCAGCATGGGAGCAGAGCCCTGTGGGCTCTCAGGTCCCCAGCCTCCAAGGAATCTTTCTCTGCTGCCCCATCCTGCAAGCCAGGCTGGGGTTCCAGGGAAGATATGTGTGCAGGACTCAGAACACCACCTCCCACAGGGCCCTGGCCTGCTATGGCCCTGTGCCTCAACGGCCAGCGAGAGCGGCCATCGCACCGGCCAGGCCCCAGCCCACTGAGGAGGGGAGTGCTGGCCCCTGAGAAGGGGAGCCACGAGCTAGGGATGCACCAGGGCAGGAGTGTTCAAGCTGGAGGAGAAAAAGCAGAACTCGGCTCATGACTAACTGTGTCTTTGGGGGGTGCCACTCTCCAGCCTGGGTTTCCCCTTTTGCAGAGCGGAAACGACTGCTCCCCCAGGGGGCTGAGGGAGGCAGTGGGCCTTTTCCCTAGAGGACACAGGGCTGTGTCAGAGGCGTCACTGTAGCAGGCCAGTCTTCACATGCACAGAAGCCAAGGCCCCTCCGCGGAGGCCCGGCCCAGCGCCACACAGCACTGCAGCATGAGGAAGGTCAGGCGCTCTGGTGCCTCTCCCTCTCTCCATTTCAATGCCCGTGTAACTTTTGTCTTCTTTGTATTTATTTTTCCTTTTGTTGCCCTTGTTTTTTTGTGTGTTTGTTATAATTGTTGTAGTTATTTGTTGTTATTATTGATATCGTCAGTATTGGACAGGACAGAGAGAAATGGAGAGAGGAGGGGAAGACAGAGACGGGGAGAGAAAGACAGACACCTGCAGACCTGCTTCGCCGCCTGTGAAGCGACTCCCCTGCAGGTGGGGAGCCGGGGGCTCAAATCGGGATCCTTCCGCCATGTGTGTTTAACCCGCTGTGCTACCACCTGACTGACTCCCTGCCAATGTCACTTTTATTGAGGAAATCTTACTTCACAGAATTTTTGTTATGTCAAGAGTACATTTCCACACTTCCCCAATCCCTCTCTCTTTTTATCGGATTAATTACTATGGATAAAAGTTACAGCTGGAGTGTATTGCACCAAAACAAAGGACTCGGGGGGGGGGGGCGGTGGAGAGGGCTTTGGGGCTGAGTGTTCTGCAGACATGTGTCATGAGGAGATGGAACATCGTAGCCACGTGTCAACAACTGCATTGTAAACCACTACCCACCCCAGACCCCAGACCCCAGACCCCAGTAAAATGATACAGACCGGCTGGTGGGTCATCTGTTAGAGCACACATGCTGTTAAGTACAAAGACCGGGGTTCAAGCCCCAGCCCCTCCCTGCAGAAGGAAAGCTTCATGAGTGGTGAAGTAGGGCTACAGGTTTCTCTCTCTCTGCCTATCTCCCCTCCCTCCTCCCAATTTCTGTCTCTAATGAATAAATATAATATTTTAAAACAAAATGATTAATAATAAAATAAGCAAATCTCTCCCTCAAAAAAAAAAAAGTCACAGCTGTCCCAACAGTGGGCAGTGGTGAGGGAGGCTTACCTCGTTCCTTCCTTTTTTGCTCTGCTTTTTTTCACAGCGCCCAGCCTAGCACAAGCAGGACTCCATGCGGGATGCCCCAGGAAGCTTTCTCATTCTGCTTTATTCCTTGAGACAGAGAAGCAGAAGAGCCATCTGGTACTGTGTCCCAGAGCTAGGACCAGGGCAGTCCTCCAGTGTACGTGGTGCTGGGGATGGAACTCAGGGTCTCGGGCTTGCGAGTCCTATACTCTGCCGCTGTGCAGCCTCTCTGGCCACACACTTTTATATCACATTTCCAGGGGCACCAGCCCTGTTGACGTTAAACGGAGATGGGAGCCTCACTGTCCAAGCCCCGAAAAGCATTCTCAGAGTAACTGGCCCTCGGAGCTCCGGCACAGACACGCGAAGGCCGGGATTCTGCTCTCAGAGCAGCGATAGCACCACAACACACCGGGGAAGAGGTGCGGGTCTCTGTAGCTTGACTCTCCTGGTGGCGCTATCTGCAAGGCCTCTGCTGACAGGGATACAGCCCCCAGTAATCTTGGAGCTTTCCTGCTCAGTGGCAGAGCACAAGACATGCTGCACATGTGGGGTCCCAGCCTGGCCAGACTCAAGGAATGTCTTTCTTTGCTTCTTGTAAAATGAATAAACCTGAGCAGACAGCACAGTGGTTCTGCAAGTCTCTCCTGCCTGAGGCTCTGAGGCCCTTAGGTTTAATTGTACCCCAGAACCACCATCATCTGGAGCTGAGCAGGGTTCTGGTAAAGAATAAAAGGGGAGTCGGGTGGTAGCACAGAGGGTTAAGCGCAGGTAGCACAAAGCACAAGGATCGGCGCAAGGATCCTGGTTCAAGTCCCTGGCTCCCCACCTGTAGGGGAATCGCTTCAAAGGCGGTGAAGCAGGTCTGCAGGTGTCTGTCTTTCTCTCCCCCGTCTGTCTTCCCCTCCTCTCTCCATTTCTCTCTGTCTTTTTTTTTTTTTAAATATTTATTTTATTTATTTATTCCCTTTTGTTGCCCTTGTTGTTTTATTGTTGTAGTTATTATTGTTGTTGTCGTTGTTGTTGGATAGGACAGAGAGAAATGGAGAGAGGAGGGGAAGACAGACAGGAGGAGAGAAAGACACCTGCAGACCTGCTTCACCGCCTGTGAAGCGACTCCCCTGCAGGTGAGGAGCCGGGGTTCGAACAGGGATCCTTATGCCGGTCCTTGTGCTTTGTGCCACCTGCGCTTAACCCACTGCGCTACAGCCCGACTCCCATTTCTCTCTGTCTTATCCAACAATGACTACACCAAAAACTGCAACAATAAAACAACAAGGGCAACAAAAGGGAAGAAATATTTAAAAAGGAAGAGAAGAAAGAAGAGAGAAGAAAGAAAGTAAATAAGCATGATTTTTTAGTTACCACCAGGGTTATTTCTGGAGCTTGGTGCCAGACTGTGAATCCACTGCTCCCGGTGGCCATTTTTACCTTTTTTTTTTTTTTTTTAATTTTCTATATTTTGATAAAACAGAAAGAAACTGAGAGAGGAGGGGGGAGGTAGAGACAGAGAGACACCTGCAGATCTGCTTCACTGTTTGTGAAGCTTCCTGCTGCAGGTCGGGAGTAGGGGCTCAAATCCGGGTCCTTGAACATGTGCACCACTGCCCAGCCCGCCCATAGACCGTTTATTTTTTTTTATAAGTCAGCAAAACCACACTCAGTTCCTCCCTCCACCTCTAGCTAATCAATGGCTCCTGCTGTTAATTTCCTAGAGTGATTTGCAGATGGAGGCGATTTTTTCCTAACTGCAAGTTTGATTTCTCCAGGGAAGTCAGTTAAGCTCATTGCCCAGGGGTGGGGCACTGCCTATCCTGCCGCCTGGAGTCACATGTAGGGGACCTCTACCCTCCGGGCTTCTTTGTGAGTCGAGGCCGCACATATCAGCCTCATCAGCAGGGCAGTCTGGCCAGTGTTTGTCCACCTGGGCCTGGACTTCCTAAACTGGAAGGGGTGTTGTATGCTTTACATTGGGTTGTTCTAGTTCTCCCCCGCCAAGAGAATTGGATCAGTCCAGTTAGTTTCGCAGGCCCACTTGGCCCCACCCCAAGAAACCCCGAGAGAGGGTGCCAGGGTGCCAGAGTTCCAGAGTTCCAGAGTTGGAGAGTAAGAGAGAGTGCTTGCGCCGCCGCAAAGAGACAGCAGAGTTCTGTTTGGTGATTAGTTTGGTTTAGTTTATGAATCGTTGTTCCTGAATAAAGAAATACAGCTTCCCTGCCCAGCCGTATGTCTCTGGTCGTCTCTGTTACCCGCCCGTGAAGCTAGCCCGGCCAACAAGAGCCTCCGAATTTTAACAACAGAGGGGACCCAGCGACGCTGTGGAAGGGACTGAGCACTGGGGTGGACACTCACCTGGGCTTCTCCAGCCCTGGCTAATGCCCTGGGTACCCTCCTCTGCCCACCTGCTCAGGTCACCATGCCCACTCCAAGCTGCCAAGGTCCCGTGGAGCACAGGCCTGGGGGCAGGTCCCAGCAGCCAGGGTGAAGCCCAGGGTGCACCCCCGTGACTGCCACAGGAAAGGCCTTTCCTCCCTTACTGTTTCTTTCTGAGTGTGAGACAAGCTTCAGAATTTCCCCACTGATGGTTCAGGAACCAAGATGGGACATCAGACTGCGGCTGGGGGTTCTGCCTTCATTCTGCAACTCCAAATGCAGAAATAGTGCCCTGGGGCCCGGAACCCCGGCCCCAAACCCCAGCTCCCTGGGCAGCCACTTCCCAGTGGCCTCTTGAAAGGGCAGAGTGACGATCCCCCCACACACACACCCGGGTGCTCTGGAAGCTGTCCTTGGGCATGGGCAAGCCTTTGCCATGGGAAGTCTGTGTCCCAGGCCCCACTCTCCCCCAGACAAAACTCAAGGATGAAGGCAAGCTCCCAGCTTGGTCCAGCACTGTAACTCTATCCCCTACCCCCACCCCAGATGCCAGACTAAGCCAGAGTGATTTTTACCCCAGGATCAGCCAAGAATAACACCCACCTATGCATCTTCCTCTGAAACTTTCCCTCACTCGCTCATAGTGAAGCTGGTTCTCCTGTTTATGTACCCCCAGCCATCCAGCCGGGGTGGGGGGCATGGAGCCTGCAGCTCCCCGTGGTGGGGGTCTGGTCCCCAGACAAGGATTTACTGGGTTGTTCAAAGCCCTGAACACCTAGTAATGCTATAGGCTCTCCCACACATGGCCAGGAAACCAAGGCAACAGCAGCAGCTGAGACCTTTCTTAGCGGCTGAAGCCAGGGCGTCATCTAGCTGCCTGCCCCAAGCCAAGGGCAGTGGAAGGGGCTGGAGCTTCCCCTGACCAGAATGTTCTATTTATTTATTTACTATCTTTACTGGATAGAGACAACCAGAAATCGAGAGGAAGGGGTAGATAGAGAGGAAGAAACAGAAAGACACCTGCAGCCCTGCTTCACCACTAGAGAAGCTTTCCCCCTGCAGGTGGGGACCAGGGGCTCGAACCTGGGTCTCTGTACATGGTAACATGTGTGCTCAACCAGGTGCACCACCACCCGGCCCCCTGCCTTTTTCCTTTTTAATTTAGTTATTGGGCCCAGGATATAGCTCATCTGAATTTTTAGTATTTGTGCATCCTTTCTGGCATATGTGCTGCCTGGGATTGTACTCTGGACCTCCTGTTTAACGGTCCAACACAGCATCACTATGCCTCCCCAGGCCATAGTATGTGACAGTATGGTATGTTTGCCGAGTATGGGACCCAGGTTGAAAGAAGCTTCAGTGCTGTGGTCTCTTTCAGCCACTCCGTCTCTATTAAAATAATAATAATAATATTTAGTTGTTTGAGGCTAGAAGGTAGCTTCAGCAGTAGGACATGTGTCTTGCAGTGTGTGCAACCTGGGTGCAGACCCGGCACCACACAAGCCTGTCACAGCACCAGGGAGCTTCAGTGTTGTGGGGAGTCCCTCTATTTCTCCCTCGATAAAATGAAAAGGTCAGCCCAGGAGTGGTGGAATAGCACATGCTTGAGATTCTGATGCCACTGGGGAGGAAAAATTGATTTTGTGATTGACTTATTTTACATGAGAGAAACCTGGCCAAGCTGGGGTCTCAGGCCTGCAAGGAGCTCTGCCCATGAGCCTCCCCGGTCACTGATGGTCGTTATTTTAAGTCTCTGAGTCATTTATTGAACAGCAAAGTGAAACACTACAGGCACCCACGGTGCCCCCAACGTGGATCTTGAACCTGCTGCCGTCTGCTGAGCCTGTTTCTTGGCCCCTGGCCCAGTGGCGTGGAGCTGACACAGCCCTGCAGAGCGGCCACCAGGACTCCACCTCAACAGCCAGAGGCCGCCCCAGGATTCTGGAAGATTCTGAAGCCCAGGCAAAGCAGCCCTGGAGGAATTCTTGGGCAGCTCCCCAGCCCCAGCCCAGGGCTTTACCCTCGGACACTGAGCGAGAGCTGCTGCTAGGAGTCTGCCATCCCCTCGTCTTCCTCATCTCTCTACTCTGTCAACCTCAAATCAGAGGCAGGGAGCCGGGTCAGCAGGTTTGGGGAATGGCAACTGCCCCGTGCACAAAAAAAAAAGAAAAGCGGGCTGTCTCGGATACACATTTCAGTACTAAACGCTAAGGCTCTGCTATGATCAAAGTCTTGCGGGGCCTGGGGAAAGGGCCACAGCCACATCCCTTGTAGCATCTGCAAGAATTTAGTGATTTTCCATTCACTTTTTTTAAATGTCAAGGGTATATATCTTTCTTCAAGGACTCAGCCTATGGTAAATTTCAGATTTAGAAAGACCCAGCAGTGGACTGACAAGACCAAGGAGTGGCAAAAAAAATCTAGCATTCAGAAATGATGAAACTGCTAAGTTCTTGGCTAATTCGAAAAATCACTGCAGTGGAGAGTTCTGTGAGCTCTCTGTGCATTATCAGAGATCCGGTATGGAACTGTGGCTGAGGTGAGGCGAGCCCCCAGCACTGCTGTTGTTCCCGAGGATGATGGTCACTCAGGGATCCAAGGTGTCTGGCGTGATGGGAGAGGAGCCAGGCGGGGAGCAGGGCTTACATCCACAGAGCCAGGCAGCCTCTCTCACCACCCCTCCCCCACCCCGGCAGGAGGTGCAGACTCCAGTGTTATGGAGCAGTGAGGTCTGTAGTAAATATTTATTAGCTAGTTAGTAAATACAATTAAATCTCTGGCTGAGCTTTGCAGGGCTGTTGGGCTGTTTTTATTAGCATTACTTGCACGTCTAAGTGGGTGCCAGCAGGAAGGCAGTGTAGACGTTAACTAGCAAATGAGGAATGACCGCTGGTTACAGCCAGGAGAGTGGGAAGCCGCCTCAGGAAGTCAGGGCACCCAGGCTCCTGCCCCAGACAGGTGAGGGCATGCAGACCAGTGGGGGTGAGGGGTACCCACTCCAGAGCCCCAGCTACTGAGATCTGTCCCTCAGACAGCAGACCCTCGACCTGGACCACAGGCCCCATCCAGTGGGCACCAGCGGGCTCTATGGTTCCTCTCTCTCTCACACACATTTCTCTGAAGAGATTTGTTTTAGAATGGGCTGTGGAGGGGGACGTGGTTATCACACGTGTACCCATCTCCAGAACCACATTAAAAAACCAAAAAACTACACCAAGGAGATAGCTCAGCCTTACAGCACAGGAATCACATGACCAAAGGCCCTGCACCACCAGATGCTAGTGCTGAGCAGTGCTCTGGTCTCTCCATATAAAGAAAGAAGCCAGGGAGCTAAAGCCAGACTTTCAAGCTTGAGGGCCCAGAGGCCTCAGGTTCAATCCCTGGCTCTACCTTGGGCCAGCACTAAGTAGTGCTCTGGTCTCTCTCTCTCATGAGAATAACAAATATAAATAAATAAATAAAAACTTGTCAGAATAAACATCAGGAACTTTGTATTTAAAAAAAAGACTTTACAAGGACCAGCTAAGGATCCCAGTTCAAGCCCTCAGCTCCCCACCTGCAGGGGGGTCGCTCTGCAAGTAAGCGGTGAAGCAGGTCTGCAGGTGTCTGTCTTTCTCTCCCCCTATCTTCCCCTCCTCTCTCGATTTCTCTCTGTCCTATCCAACAACGACAACAACAGCTATAACAATAACAACCACAATGAGGGCAACAAATTAGGAAAAATAGCCTCCAAGAGCAGTGGATTTGTAGTGCTGGCACTGAGCTCAGCAATAACCCTGGAGGCAAAAAAAAAAAGTATGGGAGGGGGCCTGGCAGTGGTGTGCCAGGTTAGGCACATAGTACAAAGCACAAGGATCCCACCTGCCCTCAGTTCCCCAGTTCCCAAGCCCTCAGTTCCCCACCTGCAGGGGGCTGCAGGTGAAGCAGGTTTGCAAGTGGTGAAGCAGGCCTGCAGGTGTCTTATCATTCTCATTCTCTCTCTTCCCTTCCCCTCCCCCTCAATTTCTCTGCCCTACTCTATTTTTAAAAATGGAAAAAAGTCCGCCAGAAGCAGTGGATTCATAGTGCAGGACTGAGCCCCAGCAATTACCCTGGAGGCAAAAAAAAAAAAGTATAGGCTTTCTTTGTTACTTTCCTTTCTTATTTTACTTACTTATGGATAGAGATGAGAAATTGAGAAGGGAGTGGGGAGACAGACACCTGCAGCACAGCTTTACTTCTTGCAAAGGTTTCTCCTACAAGTGGGGATGGGGGTTTGAACCCAAGTTCTTGTGTACAGTAACGTGTGTACTCTACCAGGTATGCCACTGCCTGGCCCCCTTTCCGTTCTATTCTATCCTATTCTATTCATGAGAACAGCACTCAGCTCTGGCTACTGCAGTTGCCTGGGGTCAAACCTGGGAGTCCTGTGTGCTTCCTCTAGGCTGTCTTTCCTGTCCTGCTATCACCTGTTCCTGGCGTCCACCCTAGAGAAATGACATTGGTTACACAAAGTCTTGCACAGGACTCGGTGGCAGCACTGGCCACAAGAGCCAGGAGAGGGGCCCGCCCACCCATTGTCCTCACCCAGGATAGGTCATGCATGGGGCAGGAAGCTGTCACAGCTCCACCTGGGTGAGCCCCGGCGGGGCCCCACAGACAAGGTCAAGGCTCAGCCATACTGTGTTGGGGACCACCCTGGGCTTGATCCCCAGCACCAAGTGCATCACAGATGTGCTCTGCTTTCGTAATGAAAATGCTTTTATTATTTTAAAAAGATTTTATTTATTAATCGATGAGAGGGAGGGGAAGAGAGAGAGAGCACATGAGTGTCAGGGCATCACTCTGGCACCTGTGATGCCAGGGATCAAACTCAGGACCTCAGGTTGATATTCCAACACTTTACCCACCGATTCCCTCCAAGTGCAGATGCTTACAACTGCCCAGGTTGGGAAGAGATCTCACTGGGTAGGGCACCAGCCACTCCACGCTCCTATCTCAGGGAGGTGCCACTGGCACTGGGGGCAGCGCTGGACCCATGGTGTCTCTCCTGCCTATCTGGAAAAGAAGAGAGTAAGGAAAGAAGGGAGGAAGGGGAGGAGGGAGTGGAAGGAAGGAAGGAAGGAAGGAAAAAGGAGGGAGGGGGCCTGGCAGTGGCCACCTGGTTAAGCACTCACACTGCAATGCACAAGGACCCAGGTTCAAGCCCCTGGTCCCCACCTGCAGGGGAAAAGCTTCACCAGTGGTGATACAGTTCTGCAGGTGTCTCTCTACTTTCCTCTCCTAATTTCTTCCTTTTTAAATTTTTTTTTACCACAGCATTGCTCAGCTCTGGTTTACAGTGGTGCGGGGGATTAAACCTGGGACTTTGGAGCCCCAGGCATGAGAGTTTCTTTGCATAACCATTATGCTGTCTACCCCTGCTCTCCTCTCTCAATTTCTCTGTCTCTATCCAATAATAAATAAAAATACTTTAAAAAAAAAAAAAAGGAAAAAGGAGAGGGGAAGAGGAGGGAGGGGAGGAAAAGAAAAAGAGAGAGACCCACAGGAGAACAATGTAATGGCTGCTGTAGCAGGGCTAGGTGGGGGTGCACCCGGTAGAGTGCACGTTACCATACACAAGGACCCCAGTTCAAGCCCCTAGTCCCCACCTGAAGGAGAGAAGCTTCAAAAACGGTGAAGCAGGACTGCAGTTCTCTCTCTTCCCATCTCAATCCTTACCTTCTCTCTCAACTTGTCTCTATCCAAAATAGAGAGAAGGAAAGATAGGTAGATGGAAGCAAGCAAGGAAGGAAGGAAGGAAGGAAGGAAAAGAGGGAGGGAGGGAGGGGAGGAGGAAGGAAAGTGACAGAGAGAGAAGGGTAGAAGGCTGGGAAGCAGATTGCGTGCTGGCTGCCCAGGGCTGGAGGGAGGGTGAGGCGTGGCCACCAGTTGCTGTGCGGTTTCATTCTGGGGTAACGAACTTGTTCTGCAATGGACTGTGGTTGGTGCTGGTTGCACAAGCTGGGTCTCGGCGTCCGGGGCACAGGGGCCTCTGAAGGACAGGATGGACGTTGCGTCCGAATGATCTTGATGGAGCAAACACGTCACTGAAGGTCCGTCCCCAGGAGCGGTTTATAGACAGCTTCTGTGACACTGACAATTTCTTCTGTGGATTACATCCAGGTAAAAGGTGGGAAGGTAGCTCCGTCTGTTAGAGCACAGGACTTGCCTGCCCAAGGCCTTAGAGATGCCAGGCACCACCTGTGACAGCTCAGGGGTAAGAGCCCTGGGCTGATCCTGGCTGCCAGCTGGATGGGAGCTTCAGGAGCAGTGAAGCAGGTCTGCAGGTGTCGCTCTTTCTCCCTCCTTAAATTGTCATATCAAATTATTTTTTTTAAAAAAAAAGGGGGAGGGTTGGGCTGTAGCGCAGTGGGTTAAGCACGCATGAGAAGCTCGAGGACCAGCGTAAGGGTCCCAGTTTGAGCCCCTGGCTCCCCACCTGCAGGGTGGTCCCTTCATAAGCGGGGAAGCAGGTCTGAGGTGTCTTTCTTTTTTTCATATTTTAAAATATTCATCTATTTACTTATTTTATTCCCTTTTGTTGCCCTTGTTTTTTTATTGTTGTTATTACTATAGTTATTGTCGTCTTTGTTGTTGGACAGGACAGAGAGAAATGGAGAGAGGAAGGGAAGACAGAGAAGGGGAAAGATAGATACCTGGAGACCTGCTTCACCGCTTGTGAAGTGACCCCCCCCCGCAGGTGGGGAGCCGAGGGCTGGAACCAGTCCTTGCGCTTTGCACCACCTGTGCTTAACCCACTGCGCTACCGCCCAACTCCCCTGAAATATCTTTCTCTCCCCCTCTCTGTCTTCCACTCCTCTCTCCATTTCTCTCAGTCCTATCTGGCAATGACATCAAAAACAATAATAATAATAACCACAACAATGATTAAAACAAGGGCAACAAAAAGATAAATAAATAAATGAAAAACTGGGCACAGAGAATGGTGAATTCATTGTGCAGACACCAAGCTCCAACGATAACCCTGACTCAGCACAAGTAAACACAAGGGAGTTTGAGGGAAGAAGGCCGGAGATGGGCTGGGCTATGGCTCACACAGCTGAGTGCACACACTACATTACAGTGCACAAGGACCTGGGTTCAAGCCCCAAGTCCCCACCTGCAGGGGGAAGCTTCATGAGTGATGAAGCAGGTCTGCTGGGATCTCTACCTCCTGTCTCCCCACTTCATTATCTCCCCTTTCCACCTCACAACTCTTGTCTACAGGCTGGGAGTATGGGTTGACCTACCAATGTCCATGTCAGGTGGAGAAGCAATTACAGAAGCCAGACTTCCCACCTTCTGCACCCCATAATGATTCTGGGCCCATACTCCCAGAAAAAGAAATAAAATAAAGATAAAGAATAAGAATAAGAAAGGTTTCAAGGGATGGAATGGGATACAGAATTCTGGTGGTGGGAATTGTACCCCTCTTATCCCATGTTCTTGTCAGTATTTCCATTTTATAAATAAATAAGAAGTTGTAGGGGCAGGGTGGTGGTGTACCTGGTTGAGAGCACAGGTGTGATCCCCTGGTCCCCACCCACAGGGGGGAAGCTTCACAAGTGGTAAAGCAGGGCTGTGGGCATCTCTGTCTCTATCATCCCCTTCCCTCTCAATTTCTACCTGTCTCTATACAATAAATAAAGATAATTTTAAAAGATTTCCCTTGGAGTCAGGCGGTAGCGCAGCGGGTTAAGCGCAAGTGGCACAAAGTAAAAGGACCGGCATAAGGATCCCGGTTCAAGCCCCCGGCTACCTACCTGCAGGGGAGTCGCTTCACAGGCGGTGAAGCAGGTCTGCAGCTGTTTCTGTTTCTCTCCCCCTCTCTGTCTTCCCCTCCTCTCTCCATTTCTCTGTCCTATCCAACAATGACGACAACAATAACTACAACAAGGGCAACAAAAGGGAATAAATAAATAAATGTTTAAAAAAAAGATTTCCCTTAAAAAATAAAATAAAAAAGGGGCTGGGTGATGGTGCACCTGGTTGAGTGCACATGTTGCAGTGCTCAGGGACCCAGGTTCGAGCCCCCAGTTCCCACCTGCAGGGGGAAAGCTTTGCAAGGGGTGAAGCAGTGCGGCAGGTGTGTCTCTTGTCTCTCTCCCTCTCTATCACTCCCTTCCCTCTCAATTTCTGACTGTCTCTATCCAATAAATAAATAAAGATAATGCAAAAAAATTAAAAAGTTGCATGCCTGAGGCCCCAGAGGCCTCAGTACAAGCCCCAACACTGTTATGTGTCAGAACTGAGAGGTGCTTTGGTATATCTCTTTTCTCTCTCCTCCTCCCACCTCTTTCTCTCATAAAAATCAGTAAGTCTTTAAAAGAACTACAAAATAAAGGTTGTATAATTTGGGGGTCCAAAAAAACTCTCTCTATCCAAAATAAGTAAATATGGTTTTTTAAATTTTATTTATGTTCCCTTTTTGTTGCCCTTGCTTTTTACTGCTGTCATGTTAGATAGGACAGAGAGAAATGGAGAGAGGAGGAGAAGACAGAGAGGGGGAGAGAAAGACAGACTCCTGCAGACCTGCTTCACCGCCTGTGAAGCGACTCCAACAATGAAGCTTCACGAGTTGTGAAGCCGGATTGCAGGTGTCTCCCTCTCCTTTTTTTTTTTTAAATTTCTTTATTGAGGGATTAATGTTTTACATTTGATAGTAAACACAATAATTTGTACATGCATATCATTTCCCAGTTTTCCATATAACAATGCAATCCCCACTAGGTCCTCTGTCATCCTTTTTGGACCTGTATCCCCCCCCCACCCCAGAGTTTTTTACTTTGATGCAATATGCCAACCTTCTCCCTTCTTAATTGCTCTGTTCCATCCAATAAAATTCAGAGAGAGAGAGAGAGAGAGGAGAAAAAGAGGGAGAGGAAAAAGGAGAAAGAGGAGAGTAGGTAGTCTCAGGCCTTTTGGGTGCTACTGGCTGGGTGTCCCTCTGCTTCAGTCTCCCCAGAATCACTGTCCTTCTCAGAGAGGCTCCATCCCTGAGTGGCCCCTGGGCTGTGCTCCCCACAGAACTGAACACTGCATGGCTGAAGGCCATGATGACCACTTCTTCTAGCGTTTGCCCTTCTTCCGTAGCCAGTCAACAGCGTCAGGTTGAGCCTGATGTCAAGTTTCGAGACCTCCTTTGAATCTGGAGAGGTGGCAGTCGTTGACTATGTGGGTCATAGTCTGTCTGGAGCCACAGGGGCAGTTCGGATCGTCTCTGGCTCCCCAGCGATGGAACATAGCGGCGCACCGGCCATGGCCTGTTCGATAGCGATTGAGGAGGGCCCAATCGTAACGTGCTAGGTCAAAGCCGGGTTGACGCTTGCAGGGGTCTGTGATGAGGTGTTTGTTCTTGACCTCAGCTGACTGCCAACTCTGTTTCCAAGAGTCTGGAACAGAGAAGTTCAGTGTAGGCGTAGGGGACCAGATTGGGTGACGAGACGTCAAGCGTTGGACAGGGTGGGCGAAGATATCTGCGTATATTGGCAGGTCCGGTCGAGCGTAGATGTGGGAAATGAACTTAGATGATGCCGCATCCCGACGAATATCTGGCGGGGCGATGTTGCTAAGAACTGGCAGCCATGGAACCGGGGTGGAACGGATGGTTCCAGAAATTATCCTCATGGAGGAATATAATTTGGAATCGACCAAGTGGACATGGGGGCTACGGAACCATACTGGGGCACAGTATTCTGCAGTGGAATAGCATAATGCCAGAGATGATGATCGAAGTGTGGAAGCGCTCGCGCCCCATGAGGAGCTGGCCAGTCTTGCAATGATGCGATTCCTCGCGCCCACCTTTGCTGCAGTTTTTATGAGATGTTCGTGAAATGACAGAGTGCGATCGAGAGTAACGCCAAGATAGACTGGCTGGGCTTCATGCAGGATTCTCGTATCGCCAAGATGCACATGATGACCACTGATGATTAAGATCTCATTTCTCATAGTCCGGAAGGTGGCGCAGTGATGAGGCTTTGGACTCTCAAGCATGAGGTCCCAGGTTAGAACCCTGGCAGCACATGTGCCAAAGTGATGTCTGGTTCTTTCTCTCTCCTCCTATCTTTCTCATAAATAAATAAATCTTTTTTTTTTTTAAAGTTTACATTCTTTTTTTAAACTTCTTTTAATTAATTTTATTTTTGAGAGAGATGCAGAGAGAGAGAGAGGCCAGAGCACTGCTCAGCTCAGGCTTATGGTGGTGT